>NC_084967.1:8519442-9119442 GCF_949316205.1 Platichthys flesus | reverse complement strand
CTGGGTAACCATAGAAACGCCTAGCAACACAAACGGATGGTGACACCAGCTTCCACAGAGCAGATCAGAAATAAGTCGCTGGATCTGAATATGGAAAACCTCGCATCGCCGTCCGATGTGTGTCTCACAGCAGAGTCAGCTCGGCTTGTGAAAATCCTTCTGAAGAGACGCACCGTCGCCGGGGACCAGGAGGGAAGCCCCGTGACGAGGAGGGTGGACTGGGTGTCGAGCGAGGACTTCACGGTCGACGAGGGGGAGCGACAGATCGGGGAGTACATCCGATCCTGGGAGCTGCCGCCCCGCTGGCTCCACAGCCTGTACTTCCTCTGCACGACCGAGGAGCAGCGGCACACCTTCCACCACTACCAGGCCCGCTTCAGCGGCCCGACGGCGGACAGGCCGATCCAGGGGACGGCTTCCGTCTACTTCGTCATGTGCGAGTCTAAGGTCGAAGCCCGGGATCAGGCCGTGCAAGTGGGCTTCTTGGTGGAGTCGAACAAGCTGGTGCACACGCCCGGAGCCACCCGGTTCACAGAGAAGTGGCTGGCGGAGGTGATCGAGAGCAAGACTGCCCTGCGACATGCGACAGATGCACCTTGATCAGCCCGGAGAGCCAAATCCAGCTAGCAAGTGTTAGCTCAAACCAGTACTCTGTTGACATGATGAGGACCAGCTGGCTGCCATAGCTTCTGAGTTGTTTCCCTCGCGTTTACTGAACCGTCAAATGTTAGCGAGCTCCCCAACAGTTTCCCACCAACCGTATTCATGGACAGACACATTTTAGATTTACGTACAAGCGTATTTAAATGACACAGCACTCAAGCGTGACGTTTTGATGGTAGCCTGCTAACCACACGGCTAACAAATCCTAGCCCATGCTAATTGTCCGCTGCTAGTCTCGTGAATGAATGCGGTGTTCTCTAAGCAATATCACTTGTGAAACTACACTTCTTCTTACCTTTCACGACTCAGACCGTAGCCGAAATATTTCATTCTATGAGGTGCTGCACGTAGAACATAAACAGGAAGTAGACCGGAAGTGACGCGATAGGTCTGTTTTACGGGGCGATGTTTTGTTTGTGCCACTAGATGTCGACAAACAACTTTATAATTAACCAAACATATTTGTATTGAAAACAGTCTGAGCCCATGAATTCTGCATTATTATTCGCCCACTGTTATCTGGATCTGCGCCAACTCATGAATATCCTCAACATGTCTGTTTTATTTTCCCCATCAATATCCATGAATTCTGTGAGAATGTCACAATACGCCCTAAAGAGAAGGGTTAAATACAATCTTGGATCCCTACCCGGATCTGGATCCACACAAATATTGAATTGTTTTTTTTCCTGAACCATACTACAGCCTTTCATCAAGTTTCACAGTAAACCATTGTGCAATGCTGCAAACTAACAAAAAGAAAACCGCTGATGAAAACATGCCCTCCTTTGTGGTCGTAGTAATCCCCAATATGTGCTCTATAAGATGTGGTAAAGATGAGTTTTTCACGACTCTAGTTCATCAGTCAATCAATACAGTCAAAGCTACATGATATTTTACCTGGGCAGAGGTTGGTGACATAAACATATCATAAAATTGACATTTATGACGTCACAACAACATGACACATTATCGACTGGGTAACAAAGGCGAAGTCTATAAAACACCACGGACGACAATGCATAACAAAAACTGCAAAATAGCCTTTCGGTTAATAAGATGTGGAGTTGATCAATTCATAGAACATAAATCAGGATAGGCGTCACAAATTGAAACAGATCACTGAAAATCCATCAATGACGATGAAATACAACAGATGGAACTGCTAAAGGAAACCAGCAAAAGAGCCTTCGATAAGAAAGGACATGGTGGCGATCACACCACAGTCCAGAAAGTCAGGAATACATAGCAACAAGCCACTGGAAATAAGATTTGAAACAATAAAGGGGGCATACAGTGCCATCATGTGGACATAAGATAATCAGGGAAAATGTCACAGACCAACAGGTATCAATAAAGTTGTATAAAAAAGAGGTACAATCAGTATTTCTGTGTTTTGTGAATGGCACCTATAGAAGCAGGTGCAACATGTTTGCAAAAGGGACTTAATGGTAACAATGTAAGTGCATACACATCCACAATATCTGTCCAAAATCAGAGCAACGTGGAGGAAATATAACTTTCTAAAACTTTCTGCTTCTCTTTGAAAACCCCCTCGTCCCTCTTCAGGAGCCCCACCTCCGTCTCCAGAGCGTGGATCTTAGCCATAGTGCTCTCCTCCCTGCGATCCAGCTCCAAGATCTTTGCATGCAAACTCAGGATCCTGCTCCAGAGCTGATCTTCGTCCGTGTCCAGTCTGCAGTACGAGTGCTCGTCAACGGAAACGTGCTCTCCCTCATCGGGTCCCCTCTCCTCCAATGAGCAGCTCGTGGGTTTGTCCTTAACCATTTCCACTGTAGCGAAGCTGAAAACCTGGCCCAAAGCTGCTTGGAGGGCCGCTGCCTCTCCATCTGAGAAAGAGCTCAGCGCCTCGCAGCAGAACACAGTCACAGCAGCGTCACCTGGCTCTTCAGCGTGGGTCTGGTCACATGGAGGCACAGCGAGGCAAGACGCTGTTGGCATTTCGCTGTCACCTGGTGCCACACAAGCAGCTTCCTGTTTCTCTGACAGGTCTGCGTGGCATGATATGCCAGTGTCTGGCAGATCAAATATCATCTCTGTGTGTTCTACAACACACAGATTGTTGTTTGTTGGTTTTGACTCAAAGTTTGTGCTGGTTCTCCTCAAAATGAGTGGCTTCCTACTGGGAGCGGAGTCAAACCCTGTGGGCTCAATGGCAGCGTCCAAGGTCCCGGGACTGGTCTTGGGGCTCCGCACTTTTTTCTCACCATCCTTAGAATAAAAACAAAAGGGACAGTTTATTAAATGAGACAATGCAAAAGTCAGCAAAGTGCACCATAGGCAAAAAAAACTAACAAGCGAAAAAGATAAAGAAAGCTGTACAACTGTGACAGACGCTGCAGAATCACAAGCTATGCAAGAGAATGGAAAATTCAGGACAGACTTGTTCCATACTAACAACGTCTTGACTTTTTCCTGCAAGAGAAAGAGTGGACCCGGACTAAAGAAGACAGCAGGTGCACACCTCTTCAGTGGAAGGAAAAACAGTCGGTACTGCCGTGCTCTTCAGGTAGCGGATGCCCCACCGGATATCGAAGCAGTCCTCTGTGAAGTGCTCGCTGCACAGGCACTGGTGTCGACTCGGGGCCCACTCCTCCCGCCTCATGTTATCCACCCATCTCTGGAGCCTGGGCTTGTCATGTAATGGGAATCTGGAGGGGGGGGGGGGTGAAGAAAGAGAAGTGTAAAGTAAAGTTCTGATAAAATGAAAACTAAAACAAAGATTTTCTAGTACATTCTTATTCCGAATATTTTGAATGGTTTAAATGGGGTATGATCTTTGGTTTGTATATTTTGTTCAGTGTGTTCACTGCCTGTCCCTTGCTGCTGTAACACAGGGATTTCCAAGCTTGTTTGTAGAGCACTTTCCAACAGAGAGTACAAACTTCTACAATGATTGTAGAGATAAATCTCCTGGCACTCTTCAGGAAGATGCTATCCCATTATAGCTAAGATGTTTCATTCCACTAACATAATATTAACTCCTCGATGATCAATATTATCTTGAGACGCAAACACATACGGGTAGAAGCTAATTCTCCTGTTGTCTTGTCTGGACCAGCTCCCCCCGCGGTTTCTGCAAGCCTTCACAGCGCAGTACCGCGGCATGTCTGCAGCCGAACCGCATGAAAACACCTGATTCTCGCACGTCTGTATCGAGAAATACGTCCACACACAAATAGCTTCAAAATACTAACACTTCCGGTTTGTAGCCCCCCCTAAAGGGAAGTGATTTCTGTCGTCAAGAGCGTTAACATGCTCGCCACGACTCTTTTAAGGATGCACGGAATGTGAGCGATTACGTGAAATAACATTAGTTACGCATCGTTTTTTAATCCTTCACAATGAATTTCATGAAAAGGAGTTAGGGAATGGGGCTTAAGTTTGCAAACAAAACGGAAAACGATGTTTTAGTGCCGCGCCTCCAATGAAAAGCGAAGGCGGAAGTAAAGCGCGGCTCGTCCTCTCGCTCGTGTTTCACCGCGCCCCACTTCCCGCCCTCAACATGCTCCGCCGGCTCCTCCAATGAGCGCGACGCGAATCACTGCTGCCGGCGAGCGGACCAATCGCGTTGCGAGTCGTGGTGTTCGGGCTGTGGAATGCGACTCGTCAACAAGCGTCAGCCTCGGATCAGCTGGAGCCGCAGAGACAGTGCAGGACCCTCTTCCAGGTGAGCTGACGTTTTGCTGGACGTTCAACATCCATGTCGTCGAGCGCACATCTACCAGCTGAAGGTCCGCTGACGAGGCAGAGCTGAGGGAAGCTGCTTCCAAACGGTGAGTGGCCTTTATCCCGAGCTGTCGCCTGTTTCTGCTTGTTTGTTAGACGCGCCAGCAAAGTAACGCTATGAGTCACATATTATGTCTGTCATTGAAAACATTGTCTCGTTACTCGTAAAGTTATGGAAGCAAATTGAGCTATAAATCATACATTCTACATTCTGTTATCAAACCCTGTATATATATATGTATAGCTATATAGCTTAATTCGCTAGGAAAGTAATAATACAAAATAAAGCTCTATAATCACATTGCTGCTGTTTTTGAACCCATTGTATAGTTTTATTTGCTAGTAAAGTAATGGTAACAAATAAACCATATACTGTATATTCTGGCTGTTATTGGAGCCATTATCTCGTTCTATAAGATGGTAAGTAATGCTAACAAGTAAAGCTATATGACCCACTATCTCTTTTTTTGAATCCACTATCTAGTTGTATTTGCTGACAAAGTAATGCTAACAAGCAAAGCTCCCTATCATACATCCAGGCTGTTTTGGAACCCACTATCTAGCTTTAGAACCGTTTTTGTGTCAGAGGTGTGGGACCAGTCCCCTAACCGAGGTGTCAAACTGCTCTCCTCACAGTTGCAGAGGTGCCAAAAGAAAAGAGAGAACTCAGCAGTATGGCCGCAGCTCAGTCCGTGTTGCTGCTAGCGGTGCACGTCCTCCTGATCTCCGAGTTCATCCTGGCCAAGAGGGACTACTACGACATCCTGGGGGTTCCCAGAGAGGCCACCAGCCGCGAGATCAAGAAGGCCTTCCACCAGCTGGCCCTCAAGTACCACCCGGACCGCAACAAGGGCCAGGACACCGAGGACAAGTTCAGAGACATAGCGGAGGGTATGTGCGACCGACATGTGCATCATTTCTAAACAATGTGGGGCAGATATTCAAGTCACTTTACTGATTGGGTACACCCCGTTAGATTTTAAACATCATATCTCTCCTGTGATGTAACATTATTGATTTTTTTTTTTTTTTAGGAATAAAGTTCAATAACTAAAGAAAAGCCAGTTTTTCAGGATAAAACCTTCAATAGGAGCGTCTCTCTGTTAATCTCTGAAAGACGATCCTCACATTCACACCTGTAACAACCTGTCCTGTTTGTTTTGTCAGGTGACATTTGTTGTGTTAAAAACCTGAAGGAACATGTTCAAGAGGCTATTTATAGACACGTCCTGCGATCACAAGGCCACCCTGGGAAAGCTTATACATGGAAATGAAACTGATCGTGGTTCCCAGCTTTTGTTGACAATGAATAGATGACAAACATTGCTTAATTTCGTAAAGTTGAACTAGAAATGTGCATCAGTGACCCCCATTCGAACTTGGTATTAGCATCTGTCCTGAGGGATCCAATCACAAGTGGTCACCATGGAGTACAGGTCTGAACACACCTGAATGTGTCATGAATGGGTCCTGAAATCCGATCACTCAAATATAATTGGGAAGCTGTCTGGCCACATTCTTTAGCTCTGTGAAGGTTAATGTGTCCGAGGCAACACAGGAGCGACAGCCTACTTGTACATGATGTCTCACACAGGCTGGTCTTCTCAAACACAAATGACAGTTGTGATTAATTGTTAAGAGAACAGGAAGAGAGCTCTGATCAGTGGTCACAGGGAACACATTCAGAACATTTTAATGCCAGGTGTTTCCTTAATGCTGTCCACCATGCATCTCACAGTAGGGGTGTAACTAGCATGTGTGAACAAAGCCAGGGTCATGGCAACCAACATGTGACGTCATGTGTCTTTGTTTCCTCCAGCCTATGAGACATTGTCTGATGATAAGAGGCGGCGAGAGTATGACCAGTTTGGCCATGGCCCATCAGCAGGGGAGAGCCATGGAAGAGGAGGCGGCGGAGGAGGAGGAGGAGGCGCCTACAACTTCAAACAGCACTACCAGTCCTTCAACTTTGACGACCTTTTCAAAGAGCATCACGAGCATCATCAGCAGCAACACTTCCACTCGCACAACTTCGCTCAAAACCAAGAGCACCAGAAGAGACACTTTGACAGCCACTTCCAGGCCCACCACGAGGCCATGAACAGGCACAATAGACAGTTCCAGCAGCAGGAGGCCTTCGGCGAAGGACTCTTCGATGACATGTTTGAGGACTTGGAGAAGATGTTCTCCTTCAACGCCCACGGCGCCAGGACTGACGGCGGATTCCAGAGCGCGGGGAAGCAGCACTGCAGGACAGTGACGGAGCGGAGGGGGAACATGGTGACCACCTACACTGACTGCTCCTGAGGCGGGCTGAACACGGCTTGCTCACAGACGGCAGCCGTTCAGAACACTGCTGGGCGTTTACTTGTGGTTTTTTGAATTGATTGCTAATTTATCACTCGGTGGAATAGAGAATGGTTTTGTGTGGCTTTTTTTGTGTAATTTCCCGTATGTAAGGAACAAATATCCAAGCTGCTTCCATGCAAGCAATAACAAGCATTAGTATTCGTCTCACCCAGATACCTCCCTATTATTTAGCTTGCCAGTTTCATTTTGTTTACTTATTCATTTGTTTCCTGATTGACGAGACTCAGGTATGGCCTAAAGTCAAAAGATGACTTCTTCTTTTGTGAGCAGTGAGGCAATAAGATTGATCAAACATCAGTAATAAACTCGTGCAACATTAGTTCTGCAGCTTATTAGGCCATACTGTACAACAACATCTTGCCGATATAAGAACATGCTGAAGAGTCTTCTTTGCTTTTGATCATCATCTTAATGATTAAATTACACACATTTGGATTTGTAGCACTTGTATCAAATTTTGCTGTGAAAAGGAACCTTCACATCCCGAGATGTGCGCAGGTTGGACGTAATCAACTGTTACCTCGTTTTTCTGTTTCTTTCTACAGAGCTGCATCTACCTTCTCTCTCAGTCAGGGCAGCCGCAGGCAGCGTCTGTGTGCTCTCGCTCGATCTCAGCTCTTTGACCAGTTGTATTTGACTGTCACAAAATCCTGGCGTAGTCTACCAGTGAGGCCGAAGGGTCGGAAAAGTTTCCTGAACTGACAATAATAATGTGCAATATTTACTAACCTTTTGCTCTTCATGATGCCTATCTTTCATAGACAGTGCTATGATAATGTCATTGTCTGATGGCCGCACTTTGTGTGTGTGTGTGTGTGTATGTGTGCGTGTGATGAGAGACCCTGAATGTTGATTTGCCTCACAATGTTGGGAGAACAATTAAAAAAAGTTACGACTGCAAAAAGGTGTGTTTATTTTTGATCATTTAGTCTCAGAACTATGAATTATTATTTCAGGTAAAGTTGATATTTACCCTTTAGTTAGAATATTGTGAGAAATAAATAAGAGTATGAAATGGAAATTTGCCTCCGGGCCATAATCTAAATATTAATGTTAAACACATAGTATACAGTGACATAGGTCTTGTGGGGGTTGTCATGCTCCTCAGAAGACAACATAATGCGACAAAGTATGAAATATGGTGTACATATGTATATATGGAGTTGCTGATAGCGTAAAACTTACAACTCTTTACACAGAACTGAATAAACTCCCCCTAATTCTCAATTTAAAAAGTAACTTATTTTGTCAGCCCCACGTCAGCAGTGATTTTCACCCGTCTTAAAGGAGGCTATTGTTCACATTAACAACCAGTAGAGGGCGAAATATCAAAAGACAGGGCTTAGTTTAAAGGTTCAGTGTGATTCAGATTTAAGATTTAGGTATAAGCGATCTTTTGGCAAAAAGTTTATATAAAATAACCCTAGTGATGTTTCACTTGTGTATTTCGTCTAAATTGGATGAATTGTTTTCTTTACCTGAGAAAGGTCCCTTTATATTTAAATACTTTATATTTATATCTATAGTAGGTCCTCGCTTCGAAGGCCACCATGTTTGTTACAGTATCCCAGACAAACTAAACATCTTTTGAGTTTTGATGACAACTGAAGGCTACCACAGGTTCTCTCTCATGTTTGGAAGGGCAGGATTAAGATGAGGAGTGTTCATCTGCAACATTCACTCTCAACCTTTAGGTGAAAAGCACATGACAGGGACAAGGCTAAGTTGCTAAAAATAAAATAATAAGATTGCAATTTATATGTCAGATGGGGTCTAGTTATCATACCTACTTTATATGTATGAATATGTATACTTAAAAAAGAATGTCAGACTTCAACATGATCAGATCAGTGAAAGAATAGATGTACGCATTGCACATCAGGCCAGCAAATATGGAACACTCCTGATGTTGCATCTTCAGTGTATGAATGTGTACGGTCATTGTTTAAATCTATTAATATCAATTAAACTGGAAAATCTCTGTACAAAATGCAATCAGATGGACCCACAGGGACTTATTAAAAACATAACAACTGTGTCTGTCAGAGCAATACAATTTCCAAAAATGTGGATACTTCATTTTCTGTTTTTACTGGAACTTGTTTCCGAGGTCAGACTAGGTCGCGCGCTGCTTCACGAGTCGTGCAGCTCCAAATATTTAATCAAGTTGAATTTTGTGCGGAGACATGCAAACCATCAATCCAGGTTCACTCCCAATGCCCTCTGCTCGACTGGGGCCTGTTCATCACATGTACTTCACTATGACTTATATAGTGTGTGGTTTGGTTTATGTAGGATACAATGCATTATTTAAGCCACTAATACTACTATCATCACCATTACACCTGCAACAATTATAAGTTTATTTCAAACTGACTTGATAGACAGCTCAAAGTGGTCCACCGCGTCGCTCCATCCCTCGATGGCGGCGTTCATACCCAGGAAATTTCAGCTTCATTTTTGGATGATGGGGGGTGGGGAGAGAAGACGTGACGTCCATCTTTATATGCAGTCTATTGTAAGAACATGCAAACCATAATACCAGACACACAGTTAACAGAAATATGGACTAAAGACAACACTGTACTGCATAGTTGGACATTTGTATAACATGCACACGGTATATCAAAACATACTTAAACCTCAATAAATGTAATAATGTTTTTACAGCTTCCAACCATCTCTTCAATCCAGAATTCATCCAGAGAGAGAGGGGCGGCTCATGATGCTCCTCTCGGCTTCTGTGAATAGAGCAACTGACAGAGTAATACAGAGGGCACACGAGGACAGTATATCAAGTTATTCAGTGACTGGGAGCATATTCCACTGGTTTGGGAGTATTCAGAATTTCTATGACGCATAATGTTTTTCATTGTGACAGCACGAGTGTAATTTCTGCATACTGCCTCAAAAGTCAAAGATTTAATAAGTATCACTGTGATGCAGCAATTTATTGCTATTGTGTTGTCCTTGTCTGTATGTGAACTTTTAATGTCATGTTTTATGTCTTATGATAACATTTGTATTTTTATTTAAGCTCATAATACACTTTTTAATTTTATTATAATATTTTGTACTCCATTGGATGTAATACTCTATTCTCTGTAAACTATTGTATTTTGTGTTATGGATCCTTAGAGCCGGCGGCACCAGAATATCCTTCTGGATTAATAGTCTTATCATATCAAAGCTAGACTAATAATAGTCTTTGCTATTTCTAATCTAATTGTCCCTATATTCAATGTCAGTGCTAATGATTAATAATCTACAGTACGTACTGATCTGTATGGTAACTTTACATTTTCTGACATATTTGACACGTTTATGTACAAAAGTAAAACGTTTCAGTGAAATCCACCTGAATGTAATGCCCTTACCAAAGGTTGCATTTAAGATAAATTCATTTGCTGGAGTGAAAGTGAGTAATATTAAAGTTTGACTTCCTTTAATGTTGGTAAAATCTATTGATTCTTTTGGTGTGTTTTATAATTCCCATGATGAAAGGGCAAATTCCTGGTCTGCACCAATGGGAAGGCCTCATTAACTCTTTCCCAGTCACACAGTCTTTAGAAAATCTGCTCAAGCTGAATCAAAGCAGTTATTTACTTATGTCCGATACTCCCTTAGTTCCCCTCTGTAGACTGTAATCCAAGTAACAACCCATCCGTTACAATCACAACATTTGTGCTGATCGCCGCTCTGCCTCTTGAAACAATTCCATGGCCTGGATACCATCTGGCTTTCAAGGCAAGACATGACTAATCGAACCGCCAGCGGCTCTCTCTCTTCTCTGCCCGCTAACCCCTCCTCTCTCTCTCTCACTCTCTCTCTCCGTGGCATTTATTATTAAAGGAGAGGCTGCCTCCTTTCCCCGTGTAGTGAAAGGACTTGTCCGCTTGCCACGACCTGCTGAGGGGCTGCACGAGCAACGTCGTCAACATGATATCTGCGGTGAAGCTCAACACCGGAGCGGAGATGCCCATTGTGGGTCTGGGAACCTGGAGGGTAAGGAGGCTCAGCAGTTTTATAATAAGGAGCAGATCTGTGCAGACGGGCAGACCCCCGCCCCTCACTGGATGTGAGATAACAGCTGACCGGGCTGTGATGCTGTAGCAGTGTGTCGACTGTAGCGTTAGAATTAACAGGCCTGAATCCACTGGTCCTGCAGTGTAGGTCACTGGGGATTGTGTATTTAAGTGGTGCAATGAAGTGTATTGTTGACTTTTGAAAGCATTACCTGTTGCCTGAGGGTAAATATTAACATGTTACTGTCCACTGACCTCTGCCTGACAAGATTAGAGTGGTCGTGGCTTTACAAGTTGCCCTGATGGGCATTCCCTACCATTAAATGATGAATGAATGTTAGTGTAAAACTAGATCAGCACATCTAATGTTTATCTACATGTGCAATTTCTTTCTTTTTATGTATCTCCCCATCTTCGCAGGCGGAACAAGGAAAGGTGGTCGAGGCAGTAAAAGTGGCCATAAGCGCCGGCTACAGGCACATCGACGGCGCCCTGGTGTACCAGAATGAAGAGGAAGTCGGTGCTGGGATCCGTGCAATGATTGATCAAGGAGTGGTCAAGAGGGAAGACCTGTTCATTGTCAGCAAGGTACGGTGCATGCCTGGTCATACCCAACACCTATCTGCCCCTGCATTGATGTAGTGTAAGACTGAGACATACATCGTTAAGTATTTGAGCAGCAATTCAAATAAGTGCCGTACAAACTGCAGTCTAACAAACACACACACAGAGGCTTCTTAATCACCACAAACACGTGGGTCAGTGCAGAAACTGCTGAGTCATCCGCTCACTCTTGGCATCATGAGTTGTGTAAGCCCACATGTGGGAAACAGATTAGACCTGAATGGTCCTCACGTTTCATCCCCCCCCCTGCTCCCTTGTGTAATTCATCACATGTACGACTATCACCCCCATCACACCCACAGTAGTTGTGTTTGTTTTCCACAGCTGTGGTGCACCTTCCACCTTCCATCTCTTGTGAAGGGAGGGTGTGAGAAGACTCTGAGAGACCTGAAACTGGACTACGTGGACCTGTACCTCATGCACTTCCCTATGGGAGCCAAGGTTTGGACACCACTTTCCTTTCATGCCCATAAAAAGAAAGTAATCCAACTCACATCGAATCGCAGACATTTGGAATTTGAATGACCCTTTTTTCCAGTTTGTGTTGTTTCTAGTAAGGATTTTCTATTTTCGATCAGTTAAGGTGAATAAGATCTGGGTGTGGGAACTTAGACTTTTAAATTAGCCTTAAGAAGAGCAGAAGTGTCTGAACCCCTCTAGAAATGGTGGAGAGGTGGAGAGGACCACAATGAAGCAGAGCAACCAGTCTCTTCAGTTGCACGATTCTTGTCCGGCTACTGGTTGTGCCTCGTCCCACTTACTGAAGCCGTTTGGTCCCGTGCCTCATTTTATTCTTACTCATTCTCATCTTACATTGAGCTTGAACTGAAATGAACTCTGAATTTGAGGTCCTCTTTATAGCCCTCGGGAGATATGTTAGATCAACCGATCCTTTGATGCTACATGAGACCGGTTCCGCCTGCCATTCTGTTCAGTAGCCTATTTTATGTACTTTTATCTCTGTTGAGTAATGTGTAAGCCACATTTAACAAGCCTAACTGGCCTAAAAGGCAGATATAGTTTAAGAGTTGGTCCATTTACTTGCTTTTACATAGGCAGTATTGTCGGTTGGTTTGTTAATCTACCATAAACCAGAAAACAAGCAAAGAGCAACGGAAGCACAACCAGAAAATCTGGGTTGTCAACCAATGTCTTTGATTGGCATGGTAAGAGGTCAAATTTGTAAAATGTGCCCCGATGTCGAAGCACGGGTAAAGAGGAAGGCTTTGTGCACCAGTGAAGGTTGGATAAAGGCTGTAGTGTTGCAGGGCAGGAGAGGAGGTGAAGGGGAGGTTAATAAACAGGATCACTCTTGTGCTATTGAGAGAATCCTTCCTGTTTGGGATCATGAGTGAAGACATTTCAGTAACGACCTACCCACCAAGGGAAATCAACTCTGCCATGCACATTAGGCAGATGGATGAGGTCTTACTTGCTAATCCAAGTATGATGGTGGCATGTTTTGATAGTAAAAGGCAAATGGCAAATCGGACTCACAGCTATTGCATAAACAGTTATTTTGGCTTCCCCAAAAAACCTCGATGGTCAAAGTGAGGATAGCGTGCTCATCTGTGGTTTCTAACACATTGGAGGTCCTCGTGCTTTCGGAGCCTCGGTGGTGGGATCTCCAGTGTGTACTGGGTTCTCCTTTATACCTTGTTGATTCCAGTTCTCAATCTTGCTCTGGTGTGGTAGAATGCTTCCTTGCTTATATTAGTTGTTTTTTTTCTTTTTTGCAGCCAGGTGATAACTTTTTTCCTTTAGATGAACACGAACAGATCATTTCTGATGATAGCAACTTCTTGGATACTTGGGAGGTAATTGCAATCGACATTTCAAATGGACGATCTATGCGATGGAAGATACATCGTTAATACCAATGTGCAATGTGTCACTAAGGCTATGGAAGAGCTGGTGGATGCTGGGTTGGTCAAAGCAATCGGCATCTCCAACTTTAACAAAGACCAGATTGAAGCCTTGCTCAACAAACCAGGCCTCAAGTACAAGCCCGCCAACAACCAGGTGAGAAACAGGATTTCCAGTGGGAGGAAAAAATATAAATAAATTTGAGATAAAGCCTTTGAGTGTTTCCCCAGATTGAGTGTCACCCGTACTTGACCCAAGTGAAGCTGATCGACTACTGCCACTCGAAGGGAATTTCAGTGACGGCCTACAGCCCCCTGGGTTCCCCTGACAGACCCTGGTGAGGGGAAATAACACATATCATACAAACGGGTATTGGCAGCTTTACATGTCAACAATCTGTAACTGTAATCTGTCATTTGTGGCTCTGATTTACAAAAGGGCTTCAACTGAAGAAGCCTCTCTGCTCGAGGACCCGAAGATCAAGGCCATCGCTGACAAGTACAACAAGACTCCAGCACAGGTGAGAAAGACACATCTTTGTGATGTCTCACCCCTCCTCTTTTTCCCTGGAAATATTATACCTTTAAACATGTTAAATTTCGTTAAACTTCTCAAAATTGAGGAAGAATGCATAAAATGAGTAAATGCCGTTTGCCATTTGAATCTTTTATAAAAGGCACTTTATATTGGATATTCATAGATCCCATACCAGATAGCAGCAGCACAAGTTGTCAGCATGAACAAGTGAACAAACAGATATTGTTTTATGACCTACAGAGAAATGAGCCAAATGGCTTTGTTTATAAAGTTAAATAACAGGAAACCACAGGGAGAAAGCCACTGCTGTCCCATGGTGTTTAAATGTGTGTTACGAAACGGACCATGGCAACTTTAACAGTACGCCATTGTTTGAATCGGGTGAATCACAAAATATGATGGAATGTTACAGGAGATGACATAATAAAACATCTAAAGTGTTTGCACCGTCTACCAACCAGGTGCTCATGAGGTTCCACACCCAGAGGAATGTGATCGTTATCGCAAAGTCAGTAACGCCCCATCGAGTCAAGGAAAATGTCCAGGTATATTGAGCGTCAACTTCTACTCATCTCTGCTTTTATGTGATTGTTCAACTTTGAGCTACTTTTTTTTATGTCTGGTCTGCCTCTGGTTTGCCTGACCTGCTCAGATGCATCTTCTCTTTTCAGTTGTTTGACTTTGAGTTGAGCGAAGAAGACATGAAGACCATGCTGAGCTTGGACAGGAATTGGAGAGGATTCCCAATGCCATGGTAAGTAAACAGTAAGACGATGGTATGCGTTATCAGGTAAAGCATATTAACCTTTTTCTTTTCCTACAGGGCGACCAAACACAAAGACTTCCCCCTGAATACAGAATACTAACATGCAATACAATGGACGGCACCTTCTGCTGTGCATCTATTCTTATAATTCAGATGTTACGTGTTGTGATAACAAACTAACTTGTTTAGAAAGACAGAGACTGAAGAAGGACGTAATTATACTGAGCTTTAGCTGGATCTATGATCTCCTCTCTCATTAAATTATCAAATGGTTGTAGGTTAGGTTTACAAGGGACAAACGGGGCGTGGAAGTTGTCTCTACAAAAGTAAAACACAAATTGAATGACACTTTCACAACTTTCCCTTTTTTGTAAGCTTGTAACACGAGCGATGTGCACATATTTGGGAATGTGGACCGTTTATGTGAGCTGCATCGTGATGATCAAAGCCTGACAGTTTGGGCTAAGAAGAAGATCAGATTATTTGTTACGCTTGTTAATAGGTGGTCATCCTTTGTTATCACAAGTATTCTGTCAGACTCCGGTACTTATGCTGTATTAATTGATCTTTTGAAGTTCCTGTAAAAAAAAAAACTTCCTGCAGGCATTTTGCAGTATAATAAACTTGCCTAAAATCTGAATTGGACCATACCACTACAGCAATACAAATGAAGTATTTGAGCCGATGACATTTTTTGGGGTTAAACCATCTGTGCTCCTACGTCTTCATGACATAAGCTTGGGTCTCAAGATCATTCTGCCGATAAACCTTTTCAGACATGAACTCCAAACATATGAAGAACGCAGCAGGAGATTCTCTGGGTCAGAAATGTTCACAACAGAATCATCTCCACGTAATCTCCTGCTGTGTTCTCATAAGGACTTGCTGGGACATTCTCTGGAGTTCTTTGGGGGCTCTTAGGAGATACAGCAGAATATGACTAATCTCTACGTTCACACATGCAGCCCTCTAAACTACATTTCATGTGCCTTAAAAGTGAAGCATTCCCTATCGTACTACATTTATGTTGGCTATATTTGTGTGTATGTTTATACCTTCGTGTGTGTTGGTCCCACCACTGCAGGTTTCGGCAGCTCATTGCTGTATCTGCTGGATGAATCTGAAAAAAACTTGCACCAACTATTTTTCTGCCGCAGGACTTTATTAAAAATAAAAACAGCTGACAGGGGAAGTGAGAGTGGTTATTTCATAACAACATCAATACACATGGTTACAAAGTGCCACATGACTTAGACAACATGGGGGGGGGGGGGGGGGGGAGTACTTTTGTCATTCATGATTGGGGAAATCTATTGTGCAGTCACGAACACCTCAGCCCAAGTCACAGAAATAAAACTTAAGAAAAGAAAGAAAAACAAAGTGGAAGCTACAACTGGAGTTTTGAAAAAAATTAATCTGGAGAGAAAGAAGGCTTCAGGCCATGAGGAGTGTTTGTTAAAACAGAATTCTTACATCTGTGCTACTAAAAGACATTTTGACCTGAATGTTTTATCTTTGAGTTTGACAATCTGTTCCTTTTACATTTAAGTAACAGTTTTAAAGAGAAATGCAGATAGCTATACCGCTAACTCTGGTTAAACAGTTGTTTGTGCATGGCCTCTTGACGTGTAATGACTATGCGATGACAAGACAGTTACCTCTCATTGTACGAGTGGAAACATCTTGAGTGCAAGTGCGTCTACTGACCATGGAGATGAGACCGGGGACTAAAGAAATGTATTATTGCACCTGAAAATACCTTGCATTTCCTGTAACATAAAAATTAAAATCTAACACAAGACCGCACCGACAGTTCAAGTGGCTTTAAAGGTTCAGGGAGTTGAAAGAAAGCAAACCCCAGCTTTCAATGCAAACCTTGAGAAAAACCAGCGTGTCCTTTTCAGAATTCAGCTTTGAAGGGAAAGTCCTTGTGGGTCGTGGCCCTGTAGAGAAAAACAGGAAAATAATTTATCCAGAAAATCAGGAGAATACATATTTAAGTGGTCAGAATTTACAGTAAGTGCACAGAATCTCACCACTCCATGGGACAGGCCCTCCAGTTCCTGTTGAATCCAGATATAGTTTTCATTTCCTCTGCGCTCAGTTCAAAGTCGAACACCTGCAACGATTCAAACCAAAGTTTCACGCACGAGCCAACAGGCGGAGCAAGTAAAGGGCTCGGCTAGCAGCTAATCCCAGAAAACATCTCAACACTCTGTCGGCTAATTACTTGGAAATTCTCCTGAATGCGCTGAGGCGTGACGGACTTGGGGATTGCGATCACGTTCCTCTGGACGTGGAAGCGGATCAGGACCTGGGGGGGGAGGACATGTGAATGTGATCAGAGGTCTGAGTGTAATAACAGTGATACAGAGAATTTCAAATCAACCACACTTCTTTTTTTTGCATCCTTGTTAATGCTTACTACGGACGATGACAATAAAAGTCAGATTATTGATGAGAATCATACTTCGCAACAAAAATGGAACTGTTTCAAGTTTCCTGGTGATTTGTTCAATCCAGTGTAAAAGTTGTACCTGGGCTGTGCTCTTCTTGTACTTCTCTGCAATGGCCTTCAGGATGGGACTCTCCAGCAGTGGTGGATCATCTGCTGAAGCCCTGTAATTAAAAAAATGCATATCCCTCATCATCTAAAGATAAAACACACAACTTTATTCTAAGCTGAACTGTTGTGAAACTGGTCTCAAATAACTTTACAAGAGTTTTTTTCATAGCAACAGAAGATGGCAAACAAATGAATATAAAAAGAATAGGTGTCATGATGTCAAAAATCTCTTAAACACTTTCTCATTAACCGTTTTAATTGGTGAGATATTAGGTTACTGACCAAGCTCTGTCAGGGGAGCCCAGCGGGCTGTACGCAGTCACTGTGATGCCCTGGGAGTGGCAGTAGTTGATCAGCTTCTCCTGGGTCAGGTAGGGGTGGCACTCCACCTAGTGGATCAAAAGCACACAGCTCTTAAGGAGCAGTACAGAAACAAGGGAGTGACGCCTAAACCAAAGAATAACTTCAAAGTGTATCCGGTGTCCATGTATCCATCGGTTAATTTGATGAATGTGTTTGATCAAAAGTAACAGATCTGAAGTTATGAAGTATATAGTTTGTACAGAGACAAGCTGAGAAAGTGCAGTGTCTCATTTTTGTCTGAATGCATATTTTCCAATATCTTTTCTTGTATTGTCGGCTCCAAACTGCAACATCAGTCAGAATTAAAGCTGAATTTGTGGTTTAAAAAAATACTCTCACTAATCTATTACTTCTTGTACTTATATTTAGACATGTTCCACAAGTTCTCAGAAATGGTTTCAGTTCATTGGCTTCATTCTCAGAATCAGAATCAGAATCAGAATCAGAATTCTTTTTATTGCCTTGTATATTTTCACATACAGGAAATTGCCTTGGTGTGGTTGGTGCACTTTACAAACAACAATATAAAAACAACAACAACAACAATAAAAACAACAATATAGAGCAATTCTCAGGGATTAACTCACTGATGTTCAATTGTTTTGCTCTTTGTGTACTGCTACAAAGAGGAGGAGGATAATGTTGCTGTAACCTAATAAACAACACAACCAAACAAAATCAGGAGATTTATGGGGAACAAAAGTTCTGAGTAAACAGCAGAAAGGTAAGGTCCCCTCAGCTAATGGGTCCGGCCCGAGGCGACTCGGCTGTGGCCTTTTAAGAATTAAGACAATTGTTTCTCGGACCTGACGTCAGGGGACAGATAATGGCATTATGGCCTGTTGCCCTTTAAGAAGAGTGATCTCTAAAGGCATCTGTTTTCTTTCTTCCCAGTAGCCCGGACTCGAACATGTCAGTTCTAAAAGAGGCTGCGTATGTAGGCCGTCTCTACAGTAAGCAGAATAAAAGGTGTTCTCCAGCAGTGATGTCAATGTGAGGTCCTGTAGCGTACCTGGTTGTTGGCCGGCTTGTATTTGAGGCCGGGCTTGTTGAGAATGGCTTCAATCTGCTCCTTGTTGAAGTTGGAGACACCGATGGCCTTCACCAAACCAGCGTCAACCAGCTCCTCCATCCCCTGAGACAAACAACCATTAAGAAATTAGGATTACCTAAACTTAGCATTTAGCAACTGTGGCTATGTAAACCAATATCAGTTCCGTCAAAATCATCCAAACCTCCTGAATATATCGTAGCTTTAATTAACTTTGACTCTGTTCCTATGGTGAACATCCCACTGGTGTCAGATTTTGAGCTTGTACTAGTCTAAACTATAAACTGTATAAAAAGAGGGATGACGCATTGAGTTTAGATTACATGAGATCTTTAGAAAACGAAATCTATATTGTTAATCTTAACATAGTATAGACAAAAGATTGCACGCACAACTTAAGGCTGCAAACTTGCACTTAGTTGTCGATTCCCGTTACTTTCACAGGCTAAAACTGTTTGTTCAGTTTTGAAACTAAAATATAAAAGTAAAAGACGAAACATCTTCCATGAAGAATTACGTCTGTAAGGAGTTTGAACTGTTTGTGTGTTTCTCTGATCAACTCTCACCTCCCACGTCTTCAGTAGGTCTGTGTTACCACTGATCAGCTTTCCTGCGCTGTCCAGAGGAAAGTCGTCATCGCCGGGCTGTAACATGACAGAAGAATAAAAACACTGAGGCTTCCAGCAGAATGTGAGCAGGAGGTTTTACACCCTCAGACGTGACAGGGAGCTTCATACTATAAACTACCTTGAGACCCATGGGCCAGTGCACCAGGTAGAGGTCGATGTACTCCAGCCGGAGATCACTGAGGGTCTTCTCACAAGCCGGCCTCACCGCGGACTTCTCATGGAAAGTGCACCACAGCTGCAGTGTGAAAGGCCGGAGCATGCACGGTCAAGGAGAGCAGTTTAAAAAACCCAGACATATACAAGAATAATTTGCTCGTCGACAACTCACTTTGCTAACAATGAACAGATCCTCTCTCTTCACCACGCCATCCTTGATCATGGCCTCAACACCGTCTCCCACCTCCGCCTCGTTTTTGTAGATGAACGCTCCATCGATGAGCCTGTATCCTGCCTTGATGGCTGCTTTCACTGCTTCTGTCACCTGACCAGGGGCAGACTGGAACAACAGGACTGGTTAGTACCTGGTGGCGTGTTTTTCATGATTGTGCGGCACATCGACATTGTGACATGCTTGTGATTCGAAAGGGACCTGGTGATTGTGTTTCTCAGCTCAGGACCAGGGATAATTCACTTGAACGAGGACATGACATTTGTTTAGTTACTTAATACTTGTCCGGGGGGAAAACTGATAGTTTCAGTATCAAAGAGCAAATGACAGATCAGCTCCAGAAATAGCCATATGAATATCAACATTCAGTTTTGATGCGGATCCAGATCCGGATCAAGTTTTTCTACTTTTGTCTCCAAGCAGGGGATTTCACAATCATACCTTTAGTATCAAACCTGTATGTTACAGCTTAGATTCACTTTCCAGTTTTTACTATTATACACATACTTATCTATAATACTGCTGATACTAATCGCTTATTTCCCGTAAAGCATGAAACATCAGGTTTCTGAGATATTTTAAGAAACTTTAGTCATGTTGCAAAAACTCATTAAGGTTTCACAGTTTTAGATCCAGCCTGAAGTTATTGTTACCATTAAGTCAAACGTCCATCACTCGTAACGTGTCAAATTCAACGCAATTGCGTGTGATTTTCCATTAAAATACAGATTCCTCGACGACTGGTTCGTTAACTCGGAGCTTCGCGTCCAGCTACCTAGCTCACCGGCTAATTCTATTTAGAGAGTTTAATGAAGATATCAATACGCACCTTCCATGTGCCGAGCCCGACTGTGGGCATATGTGCACCGGTGTTGAGTTTCACTGTCGCAGCCATTTTTCCGGAGGACGAGGGAGAGACTGGGAGCAAGAGTCAAGTGCTCACTACATAAACGCCACACCAGCCGCGCGTCTATTCGTGGTGTTACGGTACAGGTGCCGGGAACGGACAAAAAGGACCCAAACAAACGATGCACGTTTAATATCGCTTATTTAATAATACTTATTATGGAAGATCGATAAATGGGTGAGAAGAAGTTTTAAGAAAATCAAAGGTAATTTCACATTCTTAAGTTCCTGGCAAAGCATATGTTATTACCCTGTATGGCTGGTTTATGGCTGTGTGATGTTTGGAATCTATAACAATATATATGATATAAACATACACGATAAAACACAAATAATTTGTGGAAATGGAATTATCAAAAGGAAAAAACTTGGATTCCACTTGTTTGTTGAGCTGAAATTCAGAAGGCCAAAACTTTTGTTAGTTCTGCCAATGAACCACAAGGAGGCACCATTACCACACTTACCTGCCTCCTCAAATCTCAGAAATGAGACGGAGAAGTAACATGATCAAATAATGATATATATGAACTATTTTGACCAGTATCTACGGTGACTTAAATGAATGATGAATTCATTATTTCACTTTACCTCCTAAAACCTCACACACATGAATCAATATTTGTCTTTCCTTTATTAATAGTGGAAAAAAAGGCTTTTGGAACAAACACTAGGTCATTGTCCAGCATGTGGCGTGAAATGTTGCTGATTCAATTCCTTGATTTAATTGGTGTTTGCCACTCTCCCTATGGAATAATGCTTACGCTCTGAATGTGCACTTGCACTATTCTAAAAGTACCCTTAAACCCCGAGAGACAAATACAAGGTTTTCTCTTTTTTATCTAAATCAGATAAAACCTCACAGACCTTTAAACTGAGTCGTTCAACACTCTGAGCGGCAGATAAGAGAGGGAGGAAAAAAACACACACACAAGGAGAAAAGTTCCTGGAGCCGGCAGCCACTGTGTGTACCTCACAATGGCTCCCGCTAAAGTTTGTGTCTCTTCTGATCTTCTCCCAGCTGGACGCCTGCTTTTCAGGGCCCCGTCTCGCTCTGATCTGACTTCAGACACCCCAAATCCCTTCTTTTTTTTTTTCTTTAGCCAGCCCTGCAAACTGTCAAAGTATCCCAGGAATCAAATGCTGTCATGATCAAAGGACCGCAGGTAAAACCAGACGCAAGACACAGCGACACACAATCGGCACCTTGAAAAAGACAAGGAAACGGGGGAGAGGGCATTCCGGAGGATCTTTTTCTGTGACTGCTGGTGTAGCTGCTAGGTTTCACTGAGCGGCGAGCATCGACGAGAATCAAGGGGAAAGAGAGAGAGGCGACCTTTTGAAGATACAACAGAGGCCCAGAGAAAAACCATGTGGCACTCAAGGAAACTTCAGGACAGAAAGTGTCAATCAAAGGCGAGCCTTCTTCCACTTTTTCTCAAAGAACTGGTGGATAAAAAGGTGGAAACGTGCGACATACAGAGAAGATGATGCTGTGACAAATAAATACACAGATCACAAAGAGCTGCTCTCCTCTCCTCCTATTATAATGAACACTCCAACCGTTCACAGGCCGCACATCAGACCAGACGCCGCGCCAGCGAGAGCCCTGACCTGTCCCGCCGAGATCAAACACCTCATTTCATTTCACTGCCTCCGCTCTGTTCTCCCCGTTTTCTCTCCCTCCACCTCTCCTGCGCCTCAGCCTTTCGCTCGTCCTCCTCTCCCTTTCTCGCCAGAGCGCCCCGGGTCACAATCTCCACCCGTAAAACTAATGTCGAGTGTCAGCTCCCGCAGAGTTCACTCACACACTCGGCATTCTGCACATTCCGTCTGCTGAACAATAACAAGATCAGGGAGAGAAATCCCTACGTCATGGGCAGAAAGCGTGGACGTTCATCGAGTGAGGAGAGGGAGGGCGGGAGCGGTCGGCTGATCTGAGCCCAGCAGACATCGGGGAAAAGTTATTATTTAAAAACCCACAACAATCCCACCAACATCTGGATTAGGTAGACAGACAGAATTGATTTAGAGCTAAAACTACAAGGCTGCGTATTCAGTGGTGCATTGATAACGGTTATCGGCAGCAACTTTCACAATCCATCATTTGTCTGTCTCATCTTTTTAGGCAAATATGACAAGAAATACTGGATCTAGTCTCGAAAATGCTAATAGTTGCACGTTTGCTCTGTTTTCAGTGATGATACGATACTAGCTGGGAATCCGTACCTCTGCCAAAGTGGTTATGTTTCCATTGCTGTTTATTTATTTTGCCGAGGGGTGTGACATGGCCTCAGGAGCAGATCTGGATAAATGGACAGATCGTGGCAGGACAGAGGTTTGGTCTTTGCTGAGGTTATTCACGCCCTTCTTTATTTTGTAGAGCTCATATCTTCATATCGCATTGTCTCTTATCAAATAACCTCCACCGAGGAGTTTATGTTTTCGCCCCTATCCGTTTGGTCGTAGAAAGGATTAGGAACAAACTACCCGAGCGAATTTCAGATTACCAGGGAATTTGGTGGAAGGATGCGATACAGGTCAGGAAGGAACCCCCTTTTTAAATTTTGGTCCAGGTCCAGATCAAAGGGTGAATCAGGGAACATTTTTGAGATACTGGATTTTGTAACCTTTTCACTGATTTCCCAGGACATGATACTGGGATCTTGATGTTGAAATCCAGCACATTTAGGGAACTATTATCTATTTGTGTGTGAAATTTGTCGCGGTTGATTACATTTCACTGTTGAGGCCTTGGCGGAGGTTTGCCCTCTTTATCTTATCTAATCTCAAGAAAAGCCTCACCACATACACAACAGCAGCCAACACGGATGGAAAAAGCATCTAATTTGGGTAAACAGAGCACAGTGGCTGGGGTGTTGGTGCATCAATGGCCTCATAGAGTGAGAAATTGTGTTTAGGGCCCTGCTTCTGCGAACAAGAGAGGCCAAGAGAAGCTGCTGCCTCGACCAGAATAGTTCAGACAATTTATTAAGTTAATGCCAGGGAATGTCGTGTTATTTGTGAAAGGGCCTCTGTGCTACCTTAACCATTCAGCTGGTTTGGATCTTCGTAACGTTCCCATTCCGACCCCTTCAGCTCTCAGATGGTGAATGTTTTCATTCTGTATTCATGACGCTATTACCTTTAAATATCTTGTGTTTCTTTTTCTACCAATGGGTTTTTTATAGGAGTGCCTTTTAAATGGTTTAGAACCAAATGTTTAATTTGAACAGTATATTTGAAAGCTACTGAAAAACAAACCCTGCACCCAATAAATCTTTTTCTATTTAAACTGCTCCTAAATATGTCACAATGAGGAAACATATTGTGTATTGTGTAAAGAGAGAATGTGCGTTGGGATGTGTGATAGAAGATCGAATGCAACTTGCGCTGTAAACCGCTTCGAGGGGTCGATGAGACTGGAAAACACATTTTAAAATACAGTCCATTTACCATTACTGTTGGTGGTATGTGCTCTGCTTTTCAAAATGATTAACCATGAGTGGGAATTTCTCTGTTAGCTGTGAAGATCTATATCCAAACCACAATTGTGTATTTTCTCATGCACAATAAACATATAATCCTGTAAACATAAAAATAAAGATTTCGGGAAATCACACAAAGTGCCCATTCCACACTCTCACACACTCTCTCTCACACACACACACACACACACACAAACACACACACTTGGCCTTGCAGAGGTGTCTCCTCTCTGGCCCCTCAGACACGGGTTTTTATCCTTCTTGGCTTGATTAACCACTTAGTTCAGTCTCTCAGACACGAGATTGCAGGGAAAGAGAAAGTAATGAAGTGCTTTTGAATTTGCATTCCTGAGAGCCTTCGCAGACGCCTTGATTTCGTCCGGCCTTCGCTGTTTGTTCACTGTCGAGAGACGTCTGCTATTTTAGCGGTAACGCGCGGCGAGTGTCCATCCAGCCTCCTCCATATTGCTCCCTCATCAGCCTAACTGCCGCGAATAAACACAATCAACGCGCGTGTGAAGGAGGAATCGGGAGGCTTGCTCATCATTGTCATTATGCAGATTGCGGCGTGACCGTGGATGCAGCACCGGAGAACCTTTCCCCCCACTGGAACGGAAAAAAATGTCACCGGTCCATGAAGCTGACCGAAAACACTTGTGAGTGTGTGTGTATTTTGTTCTTGGGATTTTGAGCGGCGCTGATCAGGTGCGGACAAACTGTCTCAAGAACATGAAACTAGCAGCATTCAGGCCACACTTGAAGTCAAGCCTGTATTTTTAGTATCGACCTTGAAAACAACATGAAAGTGCGAGTCCTGAGTGTCCAGTTATCAGCTTAAGTGTCCAAAATTCAAAAATTATATGCAACGGACTGTATTTCAAGGCTAGAGCTTATTTTTTAAACATTTAAAAACATTCAAATCTTTCTTACAAGCCCACAGATGATGCAATAGGATGACTTGCGAGAATCTGTGTATATATCTTTGTTTTGGTTATAGGAGCATGCCGTTGACACGAAAGCTTCCCTTTGCACCCCGCTCTTACAGGGCGAGAAAAGAGGAAACACAACTTGCTTTAAATCTGGAGGCCTTTCACTGCCGCCTGGGCTTCAAGGAAGGATTGAGCATCAGGAGGAGGCAGATCCACGAGCAGGTTCATTTGAATATCGATCTTTGACACAGAACCAAACTTTAACTGTGCATGTGTCAAGTGGGCCTGACTTCTTTAACCACCAATCTGCAGGTAATTGAGAATTTGAGATTTATACTTTATCTGTCAAATACAATGTGCAATGCTATAATGTGACTATAACTGCTGCTATTTACAATGAGGTGCCCTTCACCACCATACTCCAACGTCCTGTTTCCACAAGAAGTACATAACTGCAAGGTTGGGATGTTTTTGGACAAAATATTTTTTTCCCATATATATATATATATATATGAGGAAGTGCATATATATATATAGATTCAAGATTCTTAGTTGTCATATGTGCAGAAGAAGCACGAGTTGCAATATACAATAAAAATCGTACTTTGCTAGTCATCCAATAGGGATTAAACAAGAAAATAGAGATTGATTTATCTAAAAAGATCTAATTTACTAATAAAAAAAGTGTGTATATGTATAATTTATATATATATATAAATATATATATATATATATTTATAAATATGCATTGCTTTCCAACTGTCATTAAATAATTTCAATATAATGCAAAATTTGCAAAGGGAATGAAACTACTTTTCTCACAGTGGGACACATGCTATATTTGAGATTCTGGATTAGGAGATTTTAGACAAACATCTGTCATTTAATGAATCTGAAATATTGCTTTGTTATTTTTCTTTTCCAACACTATATAACAATAGTTTTCCCAATCGATGCCATATCAATTTGCTACTTTATGTTTGCATGTCTATAAAATGAAAGGTCATTGCGTGTGGCTATTCTCTAACAGCATTTCATTTAGTCACATTTGTAATAGAGCACCACGCTGCATTAGCTGCCACTGAGCTGCACATGTCTCTTCCTGGAGTGGGCTGATTGAGTTTGTGTTTGTTTTAAAGATCAGAATGACACAGCAGGATAAAATCTCCAGAGTTCCTCATGGGGCACTTCCTCATTTTGAGTCACCTGATATTATTTATAATATACTGAGGAAAAAAACCAAACAACCCTGTGAACTTCTCCAATCTTGCATCACGGGAGAGTGGAGCGTGTGCAGGCTCAGGGATTGGGGTGGGGGGGTAGGGGGACCGTGCAGACAGAATGAGCTGGGGTGGACGTGTGTAAAGGACGATGAGTCACAGCCACGATGACTAAGACATATATTTTTCTCTGTGCCATGTCTACGGCTGTATAATGAGAGGATGGGGTGCAACGAGTGGTGCAGTGTGCAGCAGCTGGAAGTGCCCAGTGGGACTCTGACATTAAGGTTTGTGCACTGGGCACTTCGAGAGTTTTGCAATGGTGAGAGATCTCGTGTGAGTCACGGCCCGACAGGATGTAATTTAACATCAGATGACAAACACATGCATGCACACACGCATGCACACACACACATGCACACATACACACACACACACACACAGACACACACACACACGCACATATATTTACACACACACGCACACACACACACGCATTAACGCGTGTCTTTCAAGATGTTGAATGGGTGTTTACAGCACCATCTTGTGGCCAACCTGGAAATGACAGCTTCCCTTTCCCGAGAAGTGCATTTATTTGTTACTTAATAATAATAATAGTAATAATCAAAATAAAAAATAATAATATATCAGTTTTCAGTATTAAGCATTCCCACTATCCCCAGTCTGATAGAGGGATGTGTGTAAGACGCAGTGGGCAGGAAGAAGAATGTAAACACTGTCTGCTCCGAGGCCTGACTTCAAAGTCAGACGGTGGTTACGTCCTCTCAGCGGTGGCGTGCTCCCTTGACCAAGGAAAAGGGGAAAATGAATGTTCATCCACGGTTCAATGGCATCTTCCTGATAGATGCTCTTTGAAGTCACAGAGCAGATCTGAATGACTTGTGGAGTAGACGCGTACAGAACCTGTTATATAGAAACTGTCTCGTTGTGGCAACGCACAAAAAACACGTTGCATGTGTGTCCCGCAACATTGTAAACCAACGGATCGATTCTCCAGGGTTAGGGTAAAGGATAGGTTGATGTGCAGTGAACAAGGGGGGGCGAGGAACGATCAAATGCACCAGCGTGTCCATGTGCTGATACCTCTTTTTGTTTTGAAACACAAGCTGCTTTCAGAAATGCACTCAATTCTAGAGATCCTCCTGACTTTCTCCAGAGGGGATGTATGTGTGAACACAAAATGATGATTCATCAAACACGTGACAATGAGCAGAGAGTCTCTTGCTGCATTGTGCACGAGTGAAAGGAAAATTCCGCAGAAAGTCCAGACCTAATTTTGTCCAAGTCATCTCTGAAAATGGCTAAAATGCCACATGATCAGGGCTGCATCTTTCCTCCTTGTTAGAATTGTTATTTAACAAACTTCGACTTCTTCTTCTTCGGCCAAAGCACTGATCGGAAACAGGTCCAGAGGAACCGACGTCAACGCACTGTGCGATCAGTGAGGTCGGGCCAGACCAGCGGAGCGTTCAGTGACAGCACGTAAATCGCCTTTTCAGCGCAGACAATTTGGTCGCACAGTGTGAGGTCGGATTTAACAACGTTTGTAAAGACGCACAGTGTTGGTCCAGCTCCAGTGATGACCTCAGCTCCTCACACACAGACACACACACACACACACACTGAAAGCTCTCTGGGATAATGACCTTGTGTGAGAGGTGTCAGGTGTTCGGAGGAGACTTGTGGTGTGATCGGTGATAGAGACTGGATCTCCTGTGTGTCTCCTGTGTGTCTGAGCTCTTCATCATTATCTGGGCTCACTGACTCATGTCTTGAGCGCAGGCAGCAAAAAGCTCTCGCGGCGGCCTTGTTCCCGACGCGCCGGGGAGCGACCGGGAGGGACAATGAGAGAGAATTAACGGCGAGGAAAGTAAAAAGAGCAAATAAATAGGAGGCTCAATACATGACGGCCCGGCAACAAAGTCCACTGTGGGTGAGAGGGAGAGCGAGAGGCAGAGGAGAAAGAAGAGGGGAGAGAGAGAGGCCCTGATGAAAATAAATAGTGGAGCTCTCAGGGAGGCAGGGCTGAGCGGATTGGAGGTGATGATGAGTGGAGAGCTGTACAAAGTGGTACATCTATGGGAGAGCTTTTAATGAGGCCAACGTCAGTGTGTGTGTGTGTGTGAGAGTGTGTTTTTTCATCTGTGACACAGACACTCAGAAAGTCCTCACCAATGATACTCTCAACTTCCTGTCTCCTTGTGGGTGGCAGACATACAGACCGACGCACACACACACAAACCCTGACAGACAGACATAGACAGACACACACCCACACACGTATACAGACAGACACAGACACAGACACAGACACAAACAGACAGACACACATGGACAGAAGAACAGACAAAAACACATGCACGTACACACACACCTATAGACAGATAGACAGACAGGCACACACATAGAAACACAGACAGCCACACACAAACACAGACAGACAGACACAAATGCACACACACACACACACACCGAGTGACGTACAAACAGACAATCACTTAATGACTGACACACACAGCCACACAAAAACAGACACACACAGAGAGACGAAAGGACAGACAAAAACACACACACACACACTTGTTGGTGGAAAATCATTTCCAACAAGTGCTAAGTGACCTAAGTAATGTGAGACCATCACCGGCGGCTCATAGTTTGGTAAAAAATAGAAAAGTAAAGACAGACTAATCAATGGAAACAGAAATAAACACATTTATATGCAGAATGCTTCAAAAACTTAACAAAGTATTGACAGCTACACAGAGTCACTGTGGTGAAGGGATGTTGATCTAATTGTCAAGAAAGAGCTTAAAGCAAAAACAGAACTGCAGACAAAAACAGTTCCTGCACGTGTAATTTGACTGTACCATTAAAAACAAGGTGAAATTCCTCTATTTAAAACCTTTAATTTAAGTAACTCAAGTTAAGACGTCTAAATTCCCTCGCCAGAAAGGATTTGAATTGGCTAAATGACATTTGGAAGGCAGCTGCCTCTTCCAGTGCTGCCAACAGTGGATTAACATTCCTCACTTATAACACTTTCACACACAATCCCCCTGTGTACGACGTGAGATAATGAACACAGGTTCAGGTTGCCATCTGCGTTTAACTGCTCACACCAGACAGTGAACTAGAAGTAAACCGAGGCAAACTGCAAGGCTTTACACTGGAGATGATAAATAACCAGTAGTTAAAACTATGGTTCTTTTAAAAGCCCCCTTTTTGTTAATTATAACAAAGTCCAGACTGTTTTTTTTTTACTGAAGTTGTTTTCAGAGTTTTCCACAAGCCAGTCATGTCAGATACTGTAAGTTTGATCCTCTTCATGGACACTGGTCTTATTATTCTAATCACAGACAATTAGGTCAAGATGTATTATGTCCCCCAAACATGAGAAAAACTTAATGTCATTACGATGACAGCTACAAAAAAAAAAGGAAAATCAGCAACAATAATCACATTCAGCTTCCAGCCGCTATAACCAGACGGATTAGTGTCTGAATTGATGCATTTAATGAAAAGATAATTTGGAAGTAAATATTGCAGTTACAGATATAACACCGCAACAACCCTAAATTAAAACATGTCTATAAAAAGACTAGGCCTAGTGTACATTCATCATATAGTCTTTACCAGTAACCTTTTAATTGTTAAATATTGAAAGACCCCTAGAGGCCAAAGCTACATATCGATTGCTTAAGTTCAGACGTGTGAAATTCAAATATAATCCTTCAAGGTGGGACTTTTTTATGTCTGTTTCATTACCTAAATACATTACAGGGTTTGTGATGGTGCAGGGGCAAACTGGATGACAGGGGTCCGGCCGAGTGGCATTTTCCAAATCCCATAAAACACTCCTCTTGTGTCTAAACAATCAGTTGTTATTTAAGGAAAATGCCTTGCTCATGGGCTGACAGAGAAGCTCACACATAACAAGACAAAGACTCAGGGGTAAACCCACACAAACAATCCAGTTGTTCCAATTGACAATTCTTGCAGGAATGCAGCTCGGTGGACAAAACCCTTTCTCCACATCGACAAACCAGGGCTCTGGTGAATTGTACAGCGGAGGAATTCTGCACTGTTGGTGACAGAATAAAGGCAATTAAACACTGTTTGCACCGTGCATAGACAGCCTGGCAGCCATGTGCCTTGCCAATTAACCTCACACATAGGGGAAGGAGGAAAGAAGAAGAGAGAGGGGCAGAAACTAGGACACCGAGATTATAATCACACACGTTCTCCTCTTTCTTTCTTTTTTTATACCTACCTTCCTTTCGTGTTCAACCACTTCTGTGTGTCCTATTTCGCATGTACTCTCCATTAGTACACCAGTGACAGTGACAGCTAATTTGCACTCAAGCATTGTAACTTGGATGTGAAGTACTTACTTTCATACTTGCGTCCTTGGCTTCCCCCTGGGACCATCGGCCATTGATGACTTCTCGCCATCTAATGCAGCTCCAGGCCACTTTCTTCTGGAAATTGGTTCATTCTTTTCTCCCCAAGTTCTCCAACCTGACAGCAGACAGTGAGGCTACCTGGAGAAAGTACCAACAAAAAGAGGAATTAACGGCACAGTCTGTGTAGATACTATACTTCTTTGGTTATCCATTGATGGTGAATACACCAGTTTAGCCCTCTATAGACATGAACTCTGGATAATGCACAGACAAATAGTTCTGCTCATTCTCCAAGGTTTTTCCTTTCACACATGAAGAACGTAGCAGGAGATTGTCTAGATTCAAAACAGAGAATGATCTTAGCTAAGGTGCCGAATAGCATATGGATAGAGCATGCAGGAGGAGGGACATTTTGTATTTTGACACTGACGTTGCTCATTGTCTTCCAAAGCTCTCAAATCTTGCTAACTGTCTAAGTTTTATTTGGTATCTTCGATGTGTATGACACACATTTTTTATCCAAAGGTATTTCAGTTTAGCATCTGTTAGAAACTTTGTCAGCCTTCCCACTCGCTCCCTGTGAATTCTCCAAACAATAACCTGCTATTATCCTTTTCAAGTAACATGGACATGCCACCCTGTGATAAATGTGTACTAATGTAGTTTGATATTTTCAATGTTCCCGATGTTTCCGCTTGTGTTTAATTGAAACTGGTCAGCTACCAAAATTAGCAGCCGGAAACTATGGCAACCGTTGCAACACACTGCAGGACACAGTTCTTACCGATGAACATCCAGGCAAACACACACAAACACACACAAACACATCCTGCCATGCAACTCCCTTCTGCCCTCTCGTTTCCCTCTCCTTAATCAGTTATCCACTGAGAAATTAAAGAGCACATCTTGATTTAATAAAGATAATAAAACAATTTCATTACATAATTGGTTAACTTACTAATTAATTGTTATTTCCTTCTTTTTTTTTTTTTTGGCTTACAGTTTTTGGGTTGTAAGAAAATGTTCCACTCGTGGTCCGGCCCAAACAACCAGTGGGAGATTAGCCCGAGAGATGGCAGACAGCGTTTGTACAACTCAGCACCATATCCACAGATCTGGCCTCAGTTCCGTGACCCTCATCCCGGCAGCGCCACTCACCAATCTCCAACCCAGTATGCCTACGTTGGAGGCTACGAGAGAACACAGTCCCGCGCCTGGCGTCAATCTCAGAACACTTTGAAGGTAGGAATAGACACAGATTATCATGGTCACACCTCATCAGACTGTTGAAAACAAATCTATAAATAAGGATCAAATATTGGTCGTTCAATCATCGACCAGGAAAACGGGGTCTACAGTCATACAGCTCTGCATTGACACAGCATTTCATCTAGCTAGATGCTTAAATGTGCATGCTATCATCCTTACAATAACAATATTTATATTAGCCTTAATGCTAATACTTGCATTACATTTTCCCTACCTTAAAATGTGTGTGTTTTGCATGCTAACATTTGCAAGAACAACAACAAAGCACAGCTGATGTTAAAGTGCTTTGAAATAAACATGTACTCATGAATTCATATTAAAAAGATTGAAATTCTCGACTAATGAGATGTTTACTTAAAGGAACATTTTCTACAATTCATCCTCAGGGCAACATGAATGGCATCAGGTTTTCGCTTGAGTATCTGAGACAGTCCACTGAAATTCAGAAAATATCGACATCATGGTGGGAAAGCCAAGGGAGGTCAAGGGGCCATGGAACAAAATTACCATATATAACAGGAACATTTTACTTCCACTGACAGGTACATTTATTTTCAGCTATTTACTCACGGCAGAAAAAGATGCATTTCAGATCATTTGTTTCAGGGTTTGTCTACAGAAAACAGAAAGGTCTCCACCTGTGTGATATTCAAATATTAGTTTACATTTACATGTATGCTTAAAAACCTAAAGATCAAAAGCAGAATGCTTTCATTGAACTCCCTTTGTTCCCCTCAATCCCCCCCCGTTACATGTATATGGCGATCACACAAAGAGCTGGGGGCACAACATAAACAACTAACACCTCTGGTTTAACAGACACACCATAAATGTGGTTATTTCCCTTCTTCTTGTCCACATGCATCCTACTAATAGCCCTCACCTCATCACAGGTAATTACTGAGCCTTCAGGTTAGAAACATTTAATATGTTAACATCATTGTCACGTTTAATGACGGAGCCCAATCACATGGGTCCGCTTTCATAAATGTGAACACCAGTCAGGTCGTAAAGCCAGCAGGCCTCTTCAGGTGAACCTCCTCCGCTCATCAACATCAATGGCACACTGTAGTCTATTCATCACTGCTGTCAGGAGGCCTGTGAGTAAACTACAACAGGTAAAATCGGAAAAGTCCGGAGAATTTGCCTTTTACGGACTTTATATGAGGAGGGAGGTGGGTGGATAAAGGCCATGGAAACTAACTATGAAATCAGGATGTGATCACTGCTGAAGAAAATGCTATTGATATTACTCTTTTCAATTGTTGCTAACACTGGCAACACGTGTGTGTGTTATTACAGCACCAGCCGAAATGTGGGTATATTGTTGTTGTTCATTTGAATAAAATGTGTGTTAGGGGTCATTTCTCTGAAATCCTGTCTCTGGGGATCGTAGCACCACTGTCCAGGCAACTAAAAAGACCCACACACACAATATGCTGACAGATCACTGAGCCATAACCAGCCGCTGCAATTACTGTCTGCCACTCGAGGTGGGCCTACCGTTGTGCGCTCTTGTACATAGATTGCACAGCTATTGCAGGCCTCATGTGGGATTTTGAAAGATCACATCTATTTTCCTGCATTGCTTTGATGCAAAAGTGAGACTGAATTTTGTATGATTGCAATACGTCTGGGCTGTTGTGAGGAAAGCCAAATGACTCCCAAATCGGCTCTCTCCTTCGGCTTGGTAGAGGGAGCTTCGGGAAGGGGAGATATGAATCAGACTTGCAGAGGAGGAGGAACAGAAAACATCCCTACATTAGATGGATGACTGACAGACTTCAAAGCATTGTTGCAGTATGTTTTTCACTTCTGTAGGAGGCCTTTCATGTGCTAAAGCTGTTCTTGTGTGTGATGTCTGTGTGTGCATTCAATAAATGCCTCAAGGTACATGCCCCCCCCCCCCAATACAAGAGGAAGAGTGGTTAGGTAGATGCAGGTGGAGGCGAGAAGGGGGTAAATTCCTCCTCTGACTTTCTGGCCCTTTATTTGACCTCAAGTGTTGAAGACCAATGGCTGCCCTCACATAATCCATTTTACTTAGGAGCCATTCTTAACTGTGTGAAATGACCCAGAAGTATTTCAGAGGCCGCCATATTAAGAGCTGTTCAAATTCTCCAAAGGATAAGGAAAGGAGCTTCAATGCTTCCTTGCTTAGCTCCTTTGGTAAAGGAAACATCAGAGCATCCTTTATAAAAGGAGAAAATGCCGCCCCATAATTATTTGTGGCAGCAGGCGACAAAGCCACGTAAATAATGCTCATTAAAAGGAATTTACTTCAAGTACATTCCTCACAATATTATATTATTTCAAGATTTCAGTTCAGTTTTATTTTAATTTTCACTTCAATCCCTTGTTTTTATTCCCTGTGAGTTGGTAATGATTGTGTTCTTGACATGAAACTTTGTGATAACTGTCAGCGCTTCTCCTTCACTTCTTTCCTTGACCTTTTGACCTTTAAAATCAGGGTCAGGGGAAGGTTGATGGGAAAGGAGATTATTTGAACTTTCAGAATTCACCCAGTGTTTCAGGATAAGGGAGAAATGGTCTGCTTTCTGTGGAGACTCCAAGGAAATGTAGTTCTGGAGTTTGAAGGTTCAGTGTGATAAAGTTTGCTTTAATTTACTCCCCGGGACCTAAGTGTGGGTTCTGGTGGGTCCTGAAACTGCTGTTAAGGTTGCGAGTAAATACCTAGACACCACAACTCAAGGTTTGTTTGTCTAATATCCGTGGCAGAGCCTGTGAGTCATGGTGGAAACAGAGACAAGCCTTCAGTGTCCGCCAGCGAGTACAGCGTGTACTGTGACAATCAAAGACAACTGCGACGGTTTGACAAATGCATTCTGCCCATGAAATGTAATCTTGTTACGGAAAAACATAATTTAAAACATTTAACTGTGGAGACCCATCTTTTTGGGCGGTGGAATTTTTGATGGTGGACTTCAAAGTGGGATCAAATTAGTGTCTTGCTTTGGAAAAACCTTTCTCGGTTCAAAGAGGTCAGCAACTTTGAGAAAGAGGAGCTAATGTCGTTGCTTGTGCACGGGTGGAAATGGAGAGAGAGTTTAAAGACATACCTGGGAACAGAGTAAAGATTTTAATCGAGGCTGGTGTGAAGGAGGAGAGAAGAGGGAATAGGAGGAATGCATGAGCCGGGGAGGGAGAGCAAGGAAAGAAAAAAAAGAAGAGGAGGGTGTCAGGGCAGCAGGGACTCTGGCAGGCCAAAGCATGGGAGAGCAGCCGTGATTGGCTTGGACCACCCATCTGGACTGGCTGAGCGCCTAGGCTGGCTCGACTGCTGTTTGCCGGCCGGACTGGGTGCATGCATGGATGAAGTAATAGAGACAGAAGTCCTGTGTAATAATTCAGATAGATGGAACACTGTGCCGGAAGCGTGAGCATCACAGCTGAACTATACATAGGTAACATAATGCAGTTAGGACGTTAATGAATATGGCTTTTTTTAAGCTTTTAGTATGGACTCATAGTTAATCATGTGTAAAGGAAGGAAACATCATTGTATTATGTTCAAGAATAGTATCCTATTTCAGTAAAGCTCAGATACACTACTTGTTAAGAAAATCAGCAATGAGAGAAGTCCTCTGAAATATTTAGGCCTTCGAAAACAATCTGGAATCTTAAATTCCCATGATGAACAAAAAGAGATGCAATTTATATTCAGACAAATAGATATACATTCTTGTGGCATAAACCTGTTGGGGGGGGGCCTTTTCCGGTTACTTCACAAAACTTAACTTTTGGCCAGCAACACTCCTAATTGCTAAATAACAACTTTCTCATTCGGCTGGGAAGCCTCTACAACCAATCTTCTCAAGGACCAGACATCTCAAGGACCAGACAGCTTGGGAGTGCACTCCTTGCACTCCCAAGCTATGGGACAGGAGCTTGTGGCCTTTTTCCTTATTGCATCCTTCTCCCATGACACTGTCAGCCCAACTAGAAATATTGTGCGATCTTTAGATGACCATAATACAGAACACCACCTCCAGCCTCCTTCCCATGTTGACCTCATCTCCCCTTTGAGTTTAGAAAGTCCTCGCTAAATACACTGACCTTCTTCTAGTCCCTTGAATGGCCACTGCAGCAGTCATGGAGAAGTCTGTGTCCAAAGCCAAAGACTCTTGGGCATTCCGCAATATTTTGACAGCCAAATCTTACATTTACCAGTAAGTCTGGAGCTATCTATCTTCTTCAGCCATTCACAAGTCTGCTTCAAAGCATTGTTGACGTTGGCTCCAGCTCTCAGTGATGCATTAAATCACTTCCCGAACCATTTCATCGGGTTTGAAGGACGGGACGACTTCCCTCTTAACTCGGACAAAGGACTTGTTGTTAACTTTGCCCCCTTTATCATCATGCTCCTGGACTATTTGGCCCTAGAAGGAGCATACTGGACCAAGTGTCTGCATTGTCCATGGGTTCCAAAATCAATTTTGCATTTATGACACAGTTTTTATTTCGATGTTGTCCATCAGTGAGTGCAGGCTGGACTCCCTTGGGTTACATTTTCTGGAACTGATATTAGAAGCTTCATACCCAGAATAAATAGGATCAGGAAGATGTTGCATCCTGTTAGAATGACCATCTAGAGGTCCTGCCAGTTGGCCATTTATCAAATAGACATTTGCACTAGTGGTTCTGCCTTGGATTGACCCTATAAGTGTGCTTATGGGGCCTGTTCTAATCCATAGTTACAGATTTTAGTTTCAATCACAGACAATTGACATATAATTCCTTTATTAATCAGAATACCATATTTATACACCTTTGCAACTCCCTTAGGATGTTAGAAAGATAGGTGTCATTTTTTTTTTACATGATTGGTTGGTTAAGAGTAATTTTTCACAGAGCATTTTCCCCTGACCCCTTTTGTTATGAAAGGGTTATCTAAGACACTAATAGGATTAGACAGAATTGCCCTCTTAAAGCTTCACGTTTGATTCTTTAGTGTCTCACACAGACATAACTCCATCCTAACAACACACACATACACACTCAGACATCAGCACCCCTCCAGCTCACCCCTGACCTCTTCCTACGCTGAATTGTTCCCGCAAAAGCGGAGATCAGACTGTCCCAATAATTGACACACAGAACAAAAACACAGACCACTTCTGGATAAAACATATCATAATCCCTCAAGGTGGGGGTGCAGAGGGGGTTTCAAGGCCACCAAGATTGCTATTCACGGCATCCAGAGTCGTGGAGAGACCTCCGGGAAAGACATTGTGAGGTGTTGGTATGAGACGTGGTATGACACTCCTGGGAAGAATGGTGATTAGGAACGAAGAGGATTGACTTCGCTTGAGGACATTGGTCACCATCTGGTAATGCATTTTGAAACTGACTAATGATCTCTACATGCTCTTCATGGTTGTGAGCCAGTAAAGATGCTGCATTTGATGGAAACAAGCTGGTTTTTGTAGCCATTTAATCTGTAAGTCTTATTTTGTGATGATACATGATCATAGATCCATTCTCACCAACGTGTTGTGTGGCCTTGAGCGTCCAACAACCTACTTGGTTGATCCACATTCCTAATGTGACATTGGTCATATGGATTAATGTCCTCTTCATATCATGCAATATAATTTACTAGATATTAGGTTCATATAACTAAACAGCAGACTTAGTGGCAAAATGTTGATACTTAAATACACTGTTTGCAATTTGTTTCTTCTGCTTCGGTACAAATATGAAAGTTTTGTTAAAGTTTAGGAACGACTGTGATCTTGTCCAGTACAGAATATGATAATAGTATATTTACAATCAACTTAAATCATGACCTTAACCAGGAAAACACTGACAACACAGTATCCTTGTTACAAAGTTTTCACCAGGAAAACTTGATTGCCTCAGGACACTGCTTTGCATTGTGTCAAAAAGGAGGCCCTTCTTATCCGCATGTTTTCCTTTTAGATTGGTATAGATGCTGCCAGTGATGGTCAGAGGTTAATATCTAAATTCAATGAATGGATGATGGGAGCTGAATCTCTCTAAATTAATTTGGGCATTCATTTTATATACTGTACGGCCTTACCTCAGGAGCCTGTCTGGGGCATTGGGTTTGCCCTAATTGTAAATTAAGATTGAAAAATTGACTGCACATTTGACATTAGAGCTTATATATTTTGTAATTACATCAGAAAGGTTTTTTTGTCCTGTCTCTCAACACGTGTTTAATGTCACATCTGTGCTCTGCCTATCCTCCTGCTTCTACTTTCCACTTTCTATCACTCTGTTCTTTCTGGGAACTCAGCTCTTCAACCCCACATTAACTTATTGTAGCGTCTGTATGTAAGGAGCACTCAGTTGCATCCCTTCTTTGCACAAATTAAAATTACACTCTGTAATGTTTCATATATAGGCGAATGGTATAGGAGTTCAAGTGATTGGGTTTTGTGTGGATGAGATCAAGCTGTAAAGCAATCAGTGACATGGTTAGAGGACCATTTGTCCCTGTGTATTAAGAGACAATGACTGTTGGTAATTATCTTAACAACACAGGCCTGATCAGGCCCCTCGACTCTCCCCCACTCTTATCGAAACCCTCTCTGTTTACATTCACGCCTTCCTTCCCTTCTACCACCATCCCCAGGGTGGGTTTGTATTTGACCATGATTTAATGCATCCATGTAGTTACACTAGTTAAATATAATTTCAGACAAAGAATGTTAATGGCTAAGTATGGTTGTACAGTCTGAACAATTTGGAGAACATGAAGATCAAATTAAAATTGTGTGAGCTCTCTTATTGAAGTGCAAATGTTCCATAACCAAGCTCGAGTGGAATATTTGACAAAATTAAATTACAACATCAATACACATATTTCTCTGATATATATATATATTGATACATTTCTTGAATGTACAGACAAATTATCAATATTCATGTCATCAATTGCTTACGATCCATTGTTACACATCGCATCATAATATCCTCAAAAAAGCTTGACCAACTGCTATTAACTTGTTATTATGTTTATACGACTAGAATAAGTATAACAATAACGAGGATCTTTTTCTAAAATATGTTAATAAACATACATTACAAATAGACTGTGGCCATCCGACTTATATTCCTATCTACTTGATAGTTTTTACAACACAGAAGCAGCATGATATTATCTAAATGCCATGATATGATCCCCAAGACAGTTGAAGAACACTTTGAGACTTTCCCTCAACTCATTTACATTGACTGTGTCCTGAAGTGGATTTAGTGCTTATCTCAACATGTTTATTAGGTTTTATACCTGCAACCGTTTGGTTCGGTGATGCCCTCTTCCCCCCCTTGGGCCACATTTCGTCTACTAATGCCATCAGGGCTGATACCCATGCACCTAGCACAGCCGGGGCCCCTGCATACTCCATAGCCTTTATAAGATTAATGCAATGGATGGAGCAGGTGTCTGCCAAAATTCCATTCCTATTTAAACCTCCAGGCCCATACCAGCAAGCCTAATCCTTTTAGGCCTAATTGAGTGAAGTCGACAGTCTTTTTCAGTTAAACTAAGTTTACACACTAATAGGATTCAAAATGGGGGCAAAAAAGTACAATGTGTGGAGAGTAGTAGTGAGTGGTGTTTGTGTTCGTGTGTGGCTGCATAGGGAAGTGGACAGGGTGCAACAGGGAGAGAGGGTAAACAGGGACTGTGTGTTGGGACCAGTGGAGGCTCCCTGCTGGGATTGAGGAACTGTGTTTAAGAAAGAGGGATTGAGTGGGCTGGGGGTCTCCCCGGAGGCTAGATAAGCTCAGAGGGGGGAACAAGAACAACATCATTTGTATTCGGGAACCCCTATTGTGTTTGTGTGTGTCTGCATGTGTGTGTGTTTGGGATCCAGGTGTAATAAACTGTGCACTGTATGAGGAAACCTGGTGCGTAGCCTTGGATATTTAAATCAAGACAGAAACAAAGAGTGTGTGTGAGTTTGAGGGGATTTAGATATTATTGCTGTCATGAAAATACAATGTCACATCACAAGAAACACTAATAGAACCATGTCTGGCAAAGTGGCAAAGGAAATGGAAAAATGATGTGGTTTAAAAGCATTAGCGGAATGGATCCCAGTCGAGCAAACATTCGTTTGAATGTCAGCACATGCAGCGGATTTTGGAAAGTCAAAACAGAGGGACATATTATATTCATTAAGCCTTTCATAGGGGTAATGTGATTTATGTCATTGTTAAACAAGGAATGCAGCTCAGGAAAAGGGTTTTAAAATTTTTTTTACCACTTGTATTAAGCAGCAGATATAAAACATAGATAAGCGGTAGGAACTTTGACTTCTCATGAGACTTAAAAAGCCAAATCAACACTTTCAGTCTTTAAGATATCTACACTTCCATCAAAAACTTCCTGGTAAGAAAGCAAGCACATGATACAATCTATTGAAACTTCCTAAAGTCGAAAAAGACACTAGGAAATGCCAGGCTGGGCCTTGAGAAGGAATCAAAGAGCTTGTCCCCTCATTGAATCCTTGTTTTTGGCTTGTGGCTACTACGTGATCTTATCAAAGCCCTTTGTCAATGTCCCAGCCCCTTTGTTCCACCGCTGAAAGACAAGATGAGCAGTTGTGATAGGCAACCCCCCCCCCCCCACACACACACACACAGAGACAGCAAATTATCAGGAGGTCAGAGTGGGACACAGTGTTTAGCCAGTGGCGTCAGGGACACAGACATGGCCCAAGGACCTAACCTTTCAGGGCTCCCCGTAGCAAGAGGTGCTTCGTGGGACCCCCCTTTGAAGAAATCACTTCACACAGAAGGGGTTAGCGTAGAGTTTAGCCTTTCAGTGATCTTACACGGCCGATGTCTTGAAAGACAAATTGACAACAAAGGCACGGAAGGGTCAACTTGCATCTAACAGGAGGTGATCAAGCAGATGTAATCTAGGTGTTTTAATGACACCAAGTTAACGGATTAATGATGAGTTTATTATTATCTGAGACAGATTTCTCGACCAGAGGTGTTCGATTTGGCTCCTCGTTTTGGTTTTATAACTTAAACTGATTCAATCAGACTTTATTCATTACGTTTTTTTTTTTTCTAGTGAAAGTTGCAAAGTGCTTAACAATTCTGTTAAAATACAACAGCTGAATACAATAAAATATACAGCAATACAATGAACAATCAATTAATAGATAAAACACAAATCTAATAAAAAAAGGTCTAAATGCCTAATAAAATGGATTAAACTAAGAAATTAGTAAAATTGAATTTAGAAAATGCTAAGAAAAAGGTAGCAAGTGAGGTTAAACTCTTTTTCTGCCGTCATGAAGAGATAGAACTGATACTGAAGCGTCATTTAAAAAAATAAGCTTAATAAATACAAATCAGTGAATTCTATTCTATCTGCTCATATAGACAGGATTTCCTCCGTGGTCTTTACAGCGTTGTTTGCTGACGTCTACTTTAAGAGACCTTTAAAAAACAATACATCTGTAATGCAGCCCTCCACATTCACGCTTCAGATAATGGGACTTATAAGTGGACAGATAATTAAGCTATTATATCCTGTCAATTCTCCTAATCAGGTTAAAGGGCTGTTATAGAGGTTTACAATTCAATTCACATTTCACCTCTTGTGGCAGCAGCAGACCGCACAAGACAAAACTAAGACAAGATGATCCTATACTGTGTATTTACCTCAATGTGACAGCTATATGTTGAATGTCATCTACTCTCGTGTTGGAGTTAAGATAGATAGATTACTTTATTCATACCCGAAGGGAAATTAAGTCGTCATAGCAGCCAGTACATTTGAATACAATAAAATACAATACAATACAATAAAATATAAAATATAAAATATAAAATATAAAATATAAAATATAAAATATAAAATATAAAATATAAAATGTTAAGAGGTTAAGAGGTGTTTGTAAAAAAAACAGCCAGAAATGATGATGTTAGTCATCACATTTTTCAAGAGTTACAGCAGCTTTGGAAACAGGATGACTTTGAGTAGGCTTGTCTGTGACTACCACTAAGTAAGCTAGCTGCAGGCTGTGGCTTCATAATTACTATAACACGACAGTGGCATCAATCTTCACATTACATTTTTTAGCAAGTATGTGGCTTGCAAGAAACTGTGCTGGGTTCCTTGCTAGTTAAACAAGTTGCATCGGCCTCAAACCTGTAGGGGACAGGTTTGATTCCTCTCACAGTGGTTGCAGGCTTGATACTGACCAGCCCTTCTCTCCCCAAGATTTCATGCATATATTTTCCTATCATAAAGGCAAAACGCCCCAAGAACTATCTTAAAACGTGGTATTACAACACCTTGTGATCGGTAAATACACTATAGGAAGTATTAAGCTGTGTCTCAAATATGTGGCGGCATCGTTTATGGGCTCCATTTTTAAAACTGATTGCGAGCTGTCACATTTTGACGGCTCTTTCAAATGTGTCCTTCCATCCCAGAGAAACAAAGAGTCCAACAAGTGGATCCTACCCGGCCCAACAGATCCCAGGATTCATTGCGCTTCAGTGCTGAACTGTTTTTCAACTGTCTCATTTCGGCTCTTCTGTCACGGTCTACCTGGCCTGCGAAGGATTTGGTCTTCGTGGTCGGGGGAGAACGCGTCCTTCCAAGGATGCAGCCCCTCAAACTGAGACACAGCTTGAGGACCATCATTGCAACATTTGAGCGCTGAGCAAGACACAGCATGAAAAGATGATTCTTGATGTAAAGATAATCATAACGCAAGAATGCAGTCTGATCTGAGAGAGATCATCTGCAGTTTAACCTCCGAGGACCATTACTGTCCAGAGTCTCGCTAAAATACCCACGCTCCTTGTCAAAATGTGTGTGTGTGTGACTAATAGTGAGAGATCCCACTAATTGAGACTGAACTACTACGAGTCAGGATGGGTGGGGGACAGATAGAGCTTAACGCAATGATAGAACAGAGAGAAGAAGGGGGGGAGGGGGAAATCAAAGAATTGGAATAATTGGCATAATTCAAGGTGGCTGGGCACAGTCAGGGGGAGTGTCAGTGTCGGGTGAATCTTTTGCCATCCTCAAAGAGAGACGGTCTGCACAATTAGCCACACGAACTCTGAACCCGCTCAGAATAATTAATGAATAACAGAGGGGATAAAGACAAAAGGCGCGGAGCGGTCTGGTTGAGTGGCGAGCGAGGGTAATACATCAAAGAATGCCGTTAATTGGCCCTGTGGCTTTCATTCTTTGCCCTATTTCTTTCAATTCATTGACTCAAAATAATGGGTTCAGGGTCATTATCAACAGGTCGTAAGCCCTGGGAGTGCCAAAATTCAACAGGAGAGTCGGGGATGTGTGCGCGAGTGGGTGTGTGCGCTCGCCAATGCATGTGTACAAAAATGTGTGTAATGGCTTAGCCTTTTTTCTTGCCTGCAGCCCCCCCAAAGTCCTGACGACATCAATTCCACACGGGGGAAAGCCAGAGTGGTGTTGGGATGAGAGCGACAGGACACAACTCTTAAGGTTGTTTTTTGGGGGTTTTGAGTTGTGCAAGAGTTTAGACGTACACCTTCCACTGCATCTGTTATGCAACAAGTGTCATCAAGATGCTGGAATATAACTGGTACGGACAGGTAAGTGCAACTAATACTGTGAAGTAAATGTCTGTCGGTGTAAACGGGTGTTGTGAAAGTCTGCGGGGTGGCTAAGGTCAAGTAGGAATATTGCAACGTGCAATGGAACTGTACGACTTGTATATTACGCACTGCACACAATGTAACTTAATCACATTATTTTTAAATGCCTCCGACTGAACTTCAATTTTATTAGTTCAAATTCAATTTTCAAACAATACGCTTGTGTCATGTGCCCGCTCTTTATCTTTGTCTGAATCCTTCAGAGAAAGAGCGGCCTTTGTTACTGATTCTGTGGCAGCGCTGGGACAGTGAAGACTCAGTAAGAGATAAGGGAGGTCGCTCAAGTCGCATTTCAAGCTTGATAATGTGCATTTAAATTGAGGCAGACTTCAGAGAGGGACTAAGTCAATACGACTCTGATGGAGTGGTAATACCAAAATAAACAGAATCACAGCACTGCAAGTGTTGCCTGTGTGGGTGCAGACTCTTGAACATTATGTAGTAAGTGCAGTATAATAATAATAATAATAATAATAATAATAATAATATTACATATTTGTTTCAAAATGTTGGGTTTATTTAATTGAAAAATTCAATATGATTTTGTCAGAAATAATTTTTTTAATGTCCAGTATAAGCCATGTTATTCTGAGCATGTATGTATGTATGGTGACTATCAAGTCTGTGAAACTGCATTTATATCAATATGGAAAAATATTGCTTGACATTATGGCAAAAACTTTGAGAACTTTAAGTAAACATTGGTTGTGGGCTTTAGTTAACTCTTGATGAATCAAAGAGAGAAATGCATCATTATTTCCTCGTCTATGTGGTCTGTCTTCCTTTGGGCATTGGTTTGAAATTTCTAATCAGATGGCATTTTCTGTAAAACAGCACGTAAGGTAGCTCCATATATTTATGATACAACTCTGGAACAAACTCAGACCTAAGTCAAAAGTAGGATTTACCATCGGTCACATCAGGGCGCCTGTCTCTCACTTTATCTGTCTGTGGCTCTCGTGCCCTTGTCTTTCTGTCTGTCTTTTGTCTCATAAATCTCATTTGCTGATATCTGTCAAAGGCAAAGAGTGAAGATTTGGAGCGAAAACCTCTGGTCATGTGAAATTACTCCCCCTCACGTACAGAACCAGACACACCATGAAAGAGTGAGGGCGAAGGAGGGGGCGGATAACTTAATTACCATAACTTTGTCATCTCACCACACGTGATTTTGTTAGAAATACCTCGCCGCTTGTTACACACGCTGAAGCATTTCAGCCATCCTCTTGGCCGTCTACAGCCCATGTCCAACCCCCCCACCCCCCCCAGCTCTCTCCTCTAGTCCTTTTAATTGCCAGACGAAAAAGGTTTCCCATACCTGGGTGAGCCATGTCAAGCAATTAATACCCTGAAATACGCCTTTTAAGTGAGTCTTTTGGTCTGTGGGGCTCCCCATTGTGATGAAAAAGATCGGCGTCGTCTCACGTTAGCCTCGCACAGGTGCCTCCTCTGCCTGCACATCAGATTATTGCCATAACCAGAGATGGAGAAACTGATCCAGATTAACAGATAGACAGAGGGGGACGGCTATAAGGCATAGATGGATAGAGACAGAGGGAGAGAGCGAAGGGGAGAAAGGTAAAAAAAGTGGAAGAATCAATCTGTATCATTTCCTTTGGTTGGCTTTAGGTCTTTCACAAGCTCAGAATGTCATTATGACCTCTGCATACCTCAGAATGCTAAAGACACACACAAACAAAAAGGGGTGTTATTGTAGACTAACTCCACTTAGACAATTTGCAACAGCTCAAAGGATTATCACGTTTAGCCCAGTAACTGCAAATCAAGTTTACGTATACAACTGCGCATAGTAGTTTTTTTACTGCATTTATATTGTCATACTGTTGTACTGCAGATAAGAGGATAGACCAGGAGCATTTGGAGTATTCACGTGTGGTGGTGTGTTTAAGGTCACTCTACTCAAGCTGTGAAAACAGTTAATACTTCAAACTCGGTGGGTACGTCTGTCTGATGACCTAATCCCCCTGTGTATTTCCAACTACACTTTCTGTTCATATATATATATATTTATATATATATATATATAAATATATATTATATATATTTATATAGATCTATAAATATATATAATCATTTATATATTTTTTCACATTCCTTAACATGACTTTTAAAAGGATCATGTGCATTAGAGGTTGTGCTACTATTTCGGCATGCAAACTACATTGCCTTCATGAATTTGTAGGTTATTTGTATCTCTTGCTTGTCCATAAATGTTTAATTCTCTGTTCATCATCAAATCCTGTATCTTAAGTTGGTAACTGATCAGTTGTTGTTGGGCTTCTTAGGTTTGATGGAGCATATTTCGGAAAAGGAAGTGCTTGACAATTTCACTGGAAGTGGCACATGGTAGTCTCTGGCAGACAATCTTTAACGTGGTCGTCTATGGCAGACTTTAACACACGTGGAAATGGCAGTGATTAAATGATTGAGAAAATTAATTGAACTCAGGCACAGCTCATCCCTGAATTTACAGAGAAAAGCAACAAAAGTGATGAGAGTGGGCAGCAATAGGAAAAGCATCATCCAATAAAGACAATTAGAGAAATTAATTATGATTAAATTAAGTCTGCATCTCCATCCAGCTTTAGAGTGGATATATTTATATATTTTCATACTGGTCTAAATACTCCCCCCCACACTTATATTCCTTTGTCAATATTTTCTTGATGCATAACCAAAGTCATGTTTGGTGAGGACACAGCAACCTTCACCTTTGACCATCAGATTCAAATCTGTTTATCCTATAGTTCAAGTGGAGGTTTCTTTGAGATTTAAAGAAAATCCCTCCAGGTGCTCCTGATGTATCAGCAGTCCAACTTGGACGAAAAGACGGACGGAATTTCGAGAAGACTTTAAAGGAGTTTAAAAAGACATTGAGTGTATTATGTCATAATGACAATTTTTTTCTGGAGTTAAGGCCAAAACTCCAGTCGCTGTTGGTTAGGTGACCTGGACCTTCAACCTGTGTTGATTAAAGTCCAAACCAGTTCAGTTACAGGTATTTTCATGCATTTTGTCATAATTAGTGCACAAATTCTTAATGTATCATCAAAAACTGTGACGTTCATTGTTGGTCTTCCTCTCTGATGCGCTGCTGGGAAGAGGAACGGCCGGCGCTCCTCCCCATTCAAACAGCAGGATCACAAAAATAGAGCAAACAAACTGCTCTTTGTCCGCAGCACAAACCATTAGTTCGGGTAAGGTCAAAGTTGATTTGATTTTCTGCTTAGTGCTCATTAAACAGATATTGCATTATTTAATTTCCCACAATCAAGTTAAAGGACTAATCAGTATATGTCCACCAAAGGCTTTTGAACCGTGGCTGGCAAATTTAGACCACAAATGACCTTCATGTTGGTCAGGCAGAGGAGGACCTTCCTCTTTGGTGTCACGTTAGGCTGAAAAGATCACAAGAGCTGCATCGAAATATTCTGACCTGCATGGTCCAGATCCACAAACCTGAGTTCTGTTGAATCTTAATGAACAATGTTTTCTGTAAATCTCCAACCTTTATATAATGTAGTGGATTACATGTGAACTGCTGATTGTAATCCAGCTATTTCCAACCAGGGATTATAGGGAGTACTATGGCAGTTTCTGAGGAATGCATGTAAACATTTGAGCTCAGGTAACTTCAAAACTTGGATGACACCTGACACATACCACCAGTGTAATGCAGAGCTATGGAAAAGACCCTTTGAACCAGATCCACACAGAGACTAAACGGGTTCCTCCCTGGTTCTTGTCCGGTCACTTCCGCCATTAGGGTGCAAATCTTGTTCTGTAACTTTTGCGTACAATAATCTATTAATCCAATCTTTATCATCCTATTAACATGAATGGGACAGACTGTGGAAATGAATTGCGCCTTTTAATTTAGTATTCTCAGTGTGGCACAGCTTTGGCACACGCATTGGAGGAGATGGGGATTGAACCACCAACCTCCTGTTTAGCGGACAACCCGCTCTAATTGAGCCACAGCCGCCCCTTCAGTTAGAGACTTTAGTCTAAACTGCGTGTTAACAGTAATGGATAAATAGCTACAACTTTGTCCAAATGTCATGTCCTGTAATGCAAATACCCCAGTGAACCTAAATTACCCAAAATGCATTAGAATTGATGATGGCTAAATGAGTCTGACCACATTATTGACGAGGTACATTAAGACATTTTCAGCAGTTACCATATCCACAGCTGTACAGTAAATAATTCACTTTATATAGAATATTGATTGATGAACAAAGTAAATTCCCTTAGCTGATAAAATGCCGAGAGAAGTTTGTGGGCAACAGGCAACTGGCCGACAGGAAACCAGCTTATTCTATATACACACATGTGTTAAGAACATGGACGTCACCCCAATGGACTCCAGCCAACACAGTCCAATGAAACCCTGGTTGAGTGCTATCTCCAGACATCAGTAACAAGAGCATCTATTAATCCACTAGTTACATGGTGTTGTCTAATATTTTATATTGACTTAAAATGTTAGAGTCTAACTACATCAGTCTGTAATGGGTTACGCAGAACGGGATTAAAGAGCTTGGAAAAAGAAATTCCCAGTTCATTTATCACAATGACTAAAATAGGGGTTGTATTCAATAAAAAACATGAGATTAAAGTAAGACATCAATGTGAAGAAACATGAATATACTGGGAACAAAGAGATGAGGAAAAGGTTCGATATTATTTCAGATTTATATAAAATAAATTACAAATTTATAAGGCAAACATACAGAAAATTGTGGTACAATTTTTTGTGGTACAATTTTTTAGTTAAGGAACCATATCGCTTCACGTTGGTTGGATCTACCTCATCGCCCCGCCAACACCGCGGCCTGCCGTGTCGCCTGTTGTGCCCACAATGCACCACCTAATCAAATTATACTTTGCAATCAGATTTAGCAATAAGGAAATGCTCGTGATTTTAGCCCAGAATCATCATATTATCATAATCATCCTGACTTTGATGAAATATTTATTTCCATGAATCTGGCCCATTCAAAAGAAAACCCTGGCACTGTTTTGAGAGCTGGCATCGTCACCGGATGCCGCCATGTTGCACCTTACTAATAATTTCTTGGGACAAATCCCAATGTCTTGATGCATTGGCAGGCTGGTGGATTGTCCCTCCCAGTGTCTTTGTATGCCTTTCATTTAGGGTGCACATGAGAGATTCTGTGTGTGTTCTGGCACTGGGATCACTGGCCAATCGCAAACCAAGCTGACAAAGATTCACCGAAATTGCAAAGCGAAAAAATTATGTGGTTTCTTTTAAAAAAGAATACAAATATCTCAGGATGAAAATGAGGGACTATATACGTTGATCCATGTCACATCCACTAACAAGGTGAAGGCGGGGGTTTCAGACCTATACTGCAGCCAGCCACCAGGGGGTGATTGAGATGTTTTGGTTTCACTTTTTAGGGAGAAGTCATGTCATCCATCTTTATCTATAGTCAGTGTGGCTAAGACAGCGGTTGGCCAATGTATGTTTAAAAAACAAAGCTGTTTAATGGAAACATAGCGTCTATAAGCAGCTGTTTTTACTATTGAAGTTGTTACGGCTACTACCAGATACAGCATCACCCAAACATCGTGAAAGGGAATAAACCATTTTGTGATTCTGCGTGAAATAAAACTCAGCATAAATACAGCATCCCCAGCTGACAACTAAGAATAAACACAAGGAGCTTACCTGTATTAGTGCTTGTGTCCCTCTGAAGCACAGTGTGCGTACTTGCTTGTATCGCCCAGGTGTCCCTGTGAACAGGCTCCTTTTCATTGCCTGTAAAGAATGATGTGCTTTAACTGATTTAGCGGCAGAAATTGTGTTATTTCATTTTGACTAATCACATCTCCTCTGCACTGACGGGGAGGCCAGGCTGCACTGCATCCTCCTCTTTTTCTCTCTCCTCAGCTTTCTGGACTTTGACACTGAGCCCAAGCCGTTAATGTAGTTTTGTTTGTAAGGTAAAATATTGAAATAGGTGAATTTGAATGTATTAATATGATCTACACTACTTATTTAGGTTTACCAAAACTATACTCCAAATTATTAAACTGTGGCGCAGATCTGGATCAAGAATTTATTTTTCACTTTCTCCAACACTGCAACTAAGAAATAAAACAATTAATGGAGAAAAATGCAGGCATGCTAAGGGGACAGATTCTGATGAATGTGAAAAAAATGATCCTAATAAAAAAAAGGATCTAGTGAATTTAAATGAAGTTCTGCAACTGTTGTACGTCAAACTGCTTTGCTTCTTCTTCACAGTGTTGGTATTTCTACAAACAGAAACACCCATTCAGGCCATAATCACGTTTACAATATAATATAATTTAAAATCTCGATAAGGCCTCACACCAAATTTGTTTTTTTGTGTGTGTGTGTTTTAAAGGTTCAAAGTTGTTTCTTACAAGATGTCTTTACTTTAAATCTGAATTTTAATTATTTTCACAGCGCTGTCGAGGCAGGCCATTTTCATAAATTCAATATTTCATCAAGGTAACAAGCGCACACGCGTGCATACACACCCTCTCACACCCGGGTTCACATGTAATCCAGTTAAAATGGCTGTAATATTTAATTCATATGAGAATCATTAAAAGTGCAGTGGTGCCGTGTCCATTATGCATTCCTTTTCTAGCAGGATAAAACAGTCCTCAGATGTGGGAGCTGCACTTTGAAGTGTTGTCTCAGAAGCAGGCCAACTCTTACAGGAAGTCCCTGATGTTTAAAACATACAGCGCGGGGGGACTAACAAAGGTGAGCACTTTTGGCTTGCACCGCGTGCGAGCCCAAAAATGGCCAGCCAGGAATTTCGATGTGATGCGCACAGCGGCCATCAAATAAACAAGACGTAGACAAATATACACGTGGGTAATGGCGAGAGAGTTGTGAGGGTTAAAAAAAACTGTGTTGTGTGGACAGACGGCTTCATACACACTCACACAGAGACACAACAGACACGAAGAACAGCTGAGCGTGAGCCACCGGAACGTAAATATTGCTCAACTAACACAGCTGATGGACGCTACAGGATATTAACTTGTCTGCTTGTCTTGGGAAATACATTTTTTACAAGACACTGATTCAAATATAGCTTCGAGACGGCCAATCTCCATGTAATGTAATCATCCGCCGTCACACACATGTGGAACAAACTGCGATTATAACAGCTGAGCGGACATGTTAGCTTACTGTGCGTTACCGTGTTAAAATCAAACTTGATCATTTAATTTTGTTTTTATCTGCACTGGTCTTATTTAACTGAGTCATTCAGATTCAATTTGTCTTATTACATTCAATGTCCTGATTCTTTTCTTTATCAAAGTGTATCAAAGGATATAACCATCGGTCACTGTTTGTTATAATCAGTCAGGTATTCACTGGAAACTGTCCCAGTTCACTCCTTTAACTAGTGGACATAGGGCAGGTTCATGCAATTAAACCAATAGTAGGTTCAAATAAACTTAAACATATTCTGTGCAAAAATGATTAGCTGCAATGCTAACATTTAAACAAGGCACAATCAAATAAAATGAATAGTTGCCCAGATTTTTCTCAAACACATAGAATTTTCTCTCCGTGTAACAGCTGTGGTACTTACAGTCATCTTATGTGGTCGTGTCATATATTTTTTATATAAAATCGTTTTCTTTTGTTTTAGCTGATTTTCATTTATTTATGACTACTGCGATGTGAGGAGTATCTCAACAAATAAGATGTTTCAGAAACAACTAACCAGCTCTACCTTTAACCGTCGGTCTTTGTGCCATACCCTCTTATATTGGAAATTAATAATACAGAGAGATTTGACTGCTGACTGTGGAAGAATTTTAAGACTGCATGTTCTTGGCGTCAGATTCTGTTGATTAGTTTTATTATCTTTAGCCTGGGAGGACTTGCGGTGACCCTGCTCAATTTTGCTGTGTCCAGGATTTCAAAGTGGGAAGTCCTGCACCAGCCTCTGCTGTGGTCCGACAGAGGCTGGGACACCATGTTTGTGTGTGTCTAGATCTGTCAGATTTAGCATATTTGCACACATCCACAGATTGCAGTTTTCTATGTTTCCCCCTGTCGCAGCCTTGGCTGCGGTGTGGAGGTTTAAAAAAGCCGTCCAAGGGAAGTGGGTGTCATGTAGATAACCTGGGAGAATGTGCTGAGCGCGGCTGGATGTTCTGCAGGCAGGAAAGTGCAGTGATCCACAAGCAGGAACTCACATTCTGACAAGTTATTGCACCCCTACACACACACTCACCAACCCCCCTAACTGCCATCTGTATTTCTGCCTCTGTCAGGCCTTTCTCTGACCAAAAAGCACACACATGTACTAACACCGACACACACACACAGGAAATGGCCTGTGCGGCTCCCAAATAAGCTGATGTGTCATGCCTTCCTTTCCGATATTTCTGCTAAAGCTCAGGAAGGAGGCTGCAGAACCGCTCTTCTCCTTCTTCCTCTTCTTCTCCCCCTGTCTCGGCTGAGAGCTACAGCTGTAGCCGTGACAGCTCTTGTTCCTCTGCAAAAAAAAACACTCTTCAGCTCCTGCGGTGGGAGACGCTGTCGCTCAGGGGAGCCATGAGTCGCTGCTGTGTGGTCAAAGTCATCACTATGACAGAGATCCAACTGCTACAGGTAGGGGGGGGCGACTCCGCTATCGGCCAGGGATATCAGGATAAGATCAGATTTAGAAAAGAATGCTTGTGTTTGTTTGCATGCAAGAGGGTAAGCCTGGGCTTTATAGTGGCCATGCACGTACAACCAGAATAACTGAGTAATGCAGATTTTGCGTTCAGTTCGCTATCCCAGTCTTATCTCTCCTCACATTTCACAATCTAGGGTGTGGGATTTTCGGCTATTTACTGGTTAGCAGGCTCAGCAAAACTACAGTAGTTCCAGTAGTTCCATTTTCATCTTATCACCTCAGATTCAAGATGGGGAGAATAGATAATCGATCTTGGCTCCATGCGTCCTGCAACTGTGTCAGTGTGTTGGGAAGAAATCACAGCGCTTTTGGAGAAACGGTTAAAAATCTCCTACTTCGGTTATGTCCCAAATTTGTACAGCTATACTTAATGTCACCATCACCCACTGTTTCATAAACTGCTGGATTTTTCCGAAGTGAAAGGAGAACTTGGGCAAGACTGAAACTGAGTTAGGCAACGGCATGTCAGTGAAGAAGAAGAAACACCTGTGAGTGTGTCTGTTCTCATGGATCTGCGAGCGCAGCACTTCAGCCCGAACTAGAGAACTTTGTGCTTTGAGCTCAGAGGTAAATGACAACACGATTATATCTATCTCACAAACAGAGGCTGGAGAAAGAGGACCATGCTTTGAAGGCACACATAAACTGGACTCTGGAATGAGACATGTGCTTCTGTAATCCAGGGTTGTGTTTTTATTTTTGAGTGCGTATTTATCTTGTAATGGTAAGATATGAATGCATTTTTCTCTTTTGGGGCAAAGAACACTTGTGGTATTCTTGATAGTTTCAGTTGTGAGAAATCATATATTCTATTCTGGAAAAATGAGAGCAGAAGTTTGGATTTGTTTAAGCTGCAATATGCTTAAGTAAATGTCTATGTATGTGTGTATTTTTTTGTGTTTAAAATCACATTGTGTAAATTAAGTGAACATGTTTTCGAGTTAAGTTCAAGTCAGGGTTTTCGTTAAGGTTAAGGGTAAGGGTTAGGAAAGTTGTAAGTATGGGGATGTGTCCAGGAACTCAGTGCAGGTCAATGTTATCTCCTCTGAAATCATGGAGACGTGTGTGTGTGGGGAACCTCCTCAATTGGTCAAAGTTAGGGATAAGGTTAATTGTTAGACTGTCGACACTGAATAGAAAGTGCTGATAAGGATAGCTGTCTACAACTGTGTTTGTGTGTGTGTGTGTGTGTGTGTGTGTGTTTGTGTGGCTCTGACATCTTTATTTTACTGATGAAACATCTGTAATGAGCATAATGAAGTTAGGGAGATGCAGCTGATCTCTTAAGTTTTAACTTGATGCAGGAAGTAGAAGAAAACGAACTGGACAAATAATAATTTTGCACACTCAATCGTTATGAAACAATTTGAAGAAACAGCGCTTACATAAGCTTGAGGGATACTTAATAATTTTGTCGTTTGCAGAAATATCAGGAGCTGTGTAGGAGGCCTCGTAGCAAAAGCTTTGATATCGGTGGGTTGAGAGGTTTGGCCGACATGCCCAAAGGTTTGCATGTCAGGAATAACTGTGCAAATGTGTGCAAATTAAAAGTGAACCTGTGACCTCTCCTCTGCCAGAAACCTCAAACACTGCCTCAATTGTAGTAGCAGGTGCTTGTAGCCATATCGAGAAAGAAGGGGGAAAAAAAAGTGAAGTGTCTGAAACTTCGGAACAGTCACAACAATCTGGAACTTGAGCCCCGATTGATTCGATTCTTATCTCATTCCTGTCCCCATGAGTATGGCGGGCATTGATAATGTTCAGCATGTCCCCTTCACACATGCACAGGGCTGCCATTGTCGGAGTTGGCCTTGGTGACTGAAGCACCATTACCTCTCAAATCTAATCAGATCCCCTTAAGTGGATAACAAGCGTGTCTCCGGCATTTACAGTAGTGAGAAAGCTGAAGTGAAACCAGGACAATCCGCTGTCACACAAAGCAGATGTGGAGTGGAGCCGCGCTGGCATCCCTCCTGCTCTCCGTAGTGAAAAAAAAAAATAAAAATGTTGATTGGCTAACAACTGGCATCTTGTTTGGCCCGGGGAAGGCAGATAAGAGCTCCCAGTCACAACCGACAAGTTGAGTATTGTGACGAGCCTCCTCTTGCTTAGGTGGACGAATGGTGAATGTGGCCAGTCTGCGTTGCTGACGAGAGGAATTTAATGCTGGGGTTCAGTACCGAGCCTAAAGTTGGATCCCTGGGGGTTTAAACAGTGATGAGCTTGAATACCGAGAAAAACTGTGATTCCTGAACTAAAGTCTGAAAAACACAATGAGCTACAGCATCATAATTTCATCAGCATGTTATCACCGCCACCAGGGTCACGTCTTCCTTTGAACCTTATTCATTGAGTCTCTCATTCTCATATACAGCAACTTGTGTATTTTACTTCCTCTTTTCCGGTGTAATTTTTTGATGAATTCCAGCGTTTCCTCCTGAGAGACTCTGTAACTTCTCAGAGAAGAGTTCTCCCGCTGAAAACTAAACAAGGTGGATTCATTGGATTCATTCAGAACAGAGTCACTTGATCCGGCACAACCAGAAGCTTATGTTGGCTAATTTGAGTTAAATACAGATTAAGGTAAATTAAGCTGCATCATGGACATTACTAAATTAGTCTGCTGTACGACGTGCACTGAACTCTAGACCTTTTGGGGAAATTAGAACTCAACTGTCTGAGTCAGTTGCTCCTGAAACTTCTCCTGCCAGTATAAATGTCTGAGTGAGCTAATATGAGAATACAGCAAATGATGCAAATATCACAGGATATGAAGGAGGTGCCCGACACATAGAAGACTTCAATTTGGAAGTCAGGATTCAAGATCTTTAAGGGCCGATCTCTCTAAACAAAATGCATGATTTCTGCAGCCACTCGCGGCTTGAATGTCCTGAGAGATGTTTCTGTCTCTGACAATCTCCTGGTGTGTTCTACTCCTCTGGAAAGTGCCCAGACTCAATTTTACGCAAGCTGAAAAAAAAAAGGCTTAGGACTCTCACCAGTAGCTTCTGTGGCTGTAGCTCAACCAAAGTTACAAAGCTTCTCTAAATGATCGTCTTTTAAGGTTCGGTAACATGCTTAAATGTGACACCACGATTACATGAGCAGTATAAGGATTTAATGTCTAATTTCCCTCAGTTACTTAATATCAATGTCCACAGATTTAGTTACTAAACCCTGTATTGTTGCTTATCTGATTTTCCGTTCCTTCCAATTGACCAGCTGAAATCAATCATTGACAAAAAAACTAAATTTAGTGAATACAAAAAATGAAAGTCTTGACAAGCCCCAGGAGCAAATTATTATAACCAGTGAAAGGAATACTTTTAAGATTAAGTTAAGAGAATCTGGATAAATATACCCAGACATGATACAAATCATAAAATCAATGGATACATTAGTTGCATTATTATAATAATCATCATTATTATTAATACGTTTCTCCTAAAAATACTTTTCAGGACATAAACCAATAAAGCAAGTTGTAAACCGGCTTCTTTGTGAGCTCCAGTCAAATCGGTCATTTTTAGGTGAGATGCTCCATCGGAAAATAGTCCCAAACTTAGAGTGTTAAAAACCCCAAAATAGCTTTATCGCTCTTATTGTTTTGGAAGCTGATAATACAAAACTGTCTGCATTGAAACCGATGAATGAATGAAAAGGCACCGTTAAAAATGGCCTTAGAGGAGTTATTTAAAACCCCCTCTGGGGAACAAGGGTCAATTGTGCTGCCACAACCCCTGGAGCAAGCCAGCAGAGGACTATGGGAGCCGGCCGCTGATTGGCCGGCGAGGCAGAAAAGGGCGGTCCCGATGAATTACTGATATTCGCTAAAGGCAGATATCCTGCAGTGATCAAACCCTGGGTGATCTGACAGTCCAGTGTTTGAAGTGATTATCATGCTACGCAACATAAAAGCTTACCCCCAGCTTTGGGCCTAATTAGTTCACTTAGGGCCTTTATAAGACACTGGTAGGGGGACTGGAGAGGACAGACACTCACTGAGAAGTCGGCAGATTAGCAGGACGGCAGCAGCAGCAGCAGATCTGGATGCCTAGAGTTGACCTGCTGCCACATCAAAACAAACTGAAGATAATCTGCTTTTTCTGAGAATGCCACACTTAACCGACTGCAGCTACTTCACAATGCGGGATGCCACCAGAGCTTCAAATGTAAGACCATCGAAATTCAGATTCTCGTGAATCAACTTGTAATATTTATTTGTTTATTGCAGCATTTCCTTGTCGTGTGTCGTCATGTTTTCTGATGTAAAGTTTGCGCGGCTCTCGTTACTGTTTGGTAGTGGTGACTGCTATCTTAATGCATGAGTATGTGCTTCTGCATTTTAAGAGAATGTGTAAGTTTGAACCTTTAACCTATATCTGTTGACAGTTCCAGTCAGACGCTTGAGAATTTTTTAATAAAATGGGTCATTCCCATAAAAACCTTGCTACATATGATAAACATGAGTCAGTTTAAGGAGTGTTAAATACAGGGAGTGACCACTAATGGGAAATTGTGCGATCAACGATGACTAAGATAAAATCTATTTTTCGTAAGTCGACAGAAAATGCAAACAACCCTTGCATTTGGACGCCTTCTCCCCTCCGCCTGGACTACTTTTCAATGAAGCCAACTAAAACCAAGTGTGATTTCATTTTGCCGCAGGTCCAGAGCCACCTCGAGAGCTCCAAGTTCCACCTCCACCAGAGCCAGAACCAGCAGGTCAAGCAGTACCTGACGCTGGGCTCCAAGCTGGCCTCGGCGACCGGGCAGGGCCACACCATCCCTCACCCACACGGCCCCGGCCCGCTGGCCACCATGCCCATCATTAGGAACGGAAACATGGCCTCGCTCAGCGACGGCAGCAACCCCACCAGCCCCATCACCTTGCTCACCATGGCCAGTCACGACAGCGAGGTGAGTCAAACGGACTTGAGCTGTGGTTGAATTTATGGAAGTGAAATTGAGAAAAACTCTGAATGTGCATGGTGGTGACTGGAAAAGCGTGAAACTTGAAACCACAAACAAATTTAACCACAGACCGGCTTAAATGTTTCATAATATTTGTAGGTTTCGCAACTTTAAGAAACACTTTCCTGTCAACCGTCCATATTCCTGTAAACTAATTAATTGTAACTCAGGAGAATTGTTACCTTCCCTCTAAATTAAATTAAGAGAGATGAGTTATGGCTGACACTTTGCTGGGAGGCATCAAATAAATTCACATGCACCAGTGACTGTGTGTAACTGTAAAAAGTTTGAATCTCTAATATGCTGGAGCAGCTCCGACTAATCATCCAAAACAAAGTGATGCCATTATTGATCGCCCCCCCCCCCTCTCTGATGTGCTCATCAATAACTTCAGACATTCAGTCTGTGATGAGAGTACCCATTCAAAGGAGGAAACTAGTTTGATAGCACATGCATGTTTCTCCCCTGCAAACGCCTCCAACTAGTTGTGAGAACATGGCAGAGGAAAACTTTATGAGTTATTGGATTAGTGTCTGGACGCTGCCCCCCCCCCCCCTTGTTTTTTCTTCCTGTGTCTATATTGGTTTGAATGTTTTGAGATTTCCAAAGCACAGATTTTGACAGTATTGAAAATTCAGTAGTCAGTATTGAAATGACTTGTTTTCTTTCAGTTTCCGATGGATGAAGTAATCGACGACCTGATTAGTCTCGAGTCCGGTTTCAACGACGGGGGCTTGGATTGCATGGAGTCTAACATGCTAATGCAGAACAATGTAAGTTTGAAACACTCTTATTGTAGCACTGTTTTCAAATGCCACACACTATCTATGTTCTGAAGCGCTTTTATATTGATTTCTGCAGCACAGCCCCTCGCTTTTTAACCTGCAGTGCACGTGTATTTGCAGCAGGGCTTATGTCAACTTTAATGTCGTCATGAACGACTTCTGAATTTGAAACTTGACGTTCTTCCAACCAGACGTTTGACTCGCCTGGGAAAAGTGGGACCTCTCTCAGTTTGAGTACGGTTTAAGTCTGGAGACGAGTGAAAGTTCATTGGGGCTTTGCAACATTTCTCACATTGCTCGGGGAAGTTTAACAATAAAGATTCCATTTAGAAGAAGGACAAGGAGCTAAATCTAATGTCTATGTCTTACTTAATGTCAATCCTAGGCTAGAACAAAACTGGCACCACAGCACACTTAACAGATTCTTACTCGGCGGGAAGGAATTCTAAAACTGTTGAGTAAAAATCTGGGACAAGGCGTCCATTCGGTCGGTGAACACAGCAACACCTGTAGCACAAAGAGTGGGTTGGATGGGAACACTGGGAATCCGGCCTAATTCCTCAAATACAGAGGGACAGACTAGGAATGATACACAGAGATGAAGCCAAACCAGATACAGAGGTGGAATGGGAGGGGCTGAGGAAGAGATAACACAACGGTGGGCGGGGGGGGGGGGGGGGGGGGGACAGCAGTAAGGAGTTAGGAGTGGGAGTTTCTCAGGCGTTGGATTGGGTTAATGCACACACTCCCCACGGGCTGGTTCAGAAATGATACCATGCTTAAACGGATCAATTCATCCTAATTAGTCATACAGTACGATGCATCAAGCCGTTTCGCCGTGTCAACACATCCGGGAGAGGGATTGAAGTGATTACAGTGGGAGTAGTGGGGGGAAAATGTTGCAATCTTTCATTTTGATAAGCACTTCTTTCCCCTCCTCCTCCTCCTCCTCTCCCCTTCCTTTTCGATGAGATAATGCAAAAAAAAAAGAAAAAAGAAAAGAAGAACCAAAAGCAAACCGACTGGAGATAGTTGAAATGTCTGCAGTTTCCTCCTGTTTTGTTTCCTCTCGCTCTCCGCTCCTTCCCATCTCTCGACTTGGCACGCAGCCTTATCACATTCACCAATCCGGGAGTTGGATGTGACACACACAGACGCACACACACATCGCGGGTAACATAGGCTGCGAGGGTCCTTGAATCCGTGCTGACCTCTGTAGCCTCTTTTTTTTCTCCCATAAATACACAAATTCGGATTAGACACACATGTGTATCAGCACGCTACATGTTGACATTCACCCTCCCTCCCCTCCCTCTGTCCGTGTAAAGGCGTCATTATAGCAGAACCGATCCATTCTTTTCCCAGACGAGCAGACACCCGTAGGAAAACAGTTTTTCCTCTGTTCGGGCAGTTGACATGTGTAGCCTCCTCATCTAACGGGAGGCTATTTTCAACACAGAGGACATGTTTCATGTCGCTTTCAAGATGGGGGCACTCGCAGATCGAGACACTGCCTAGTTATACCAATGTAGGAAAGCACTTATACTGAATTGGAGGTCAGGAGTGAAGGCCAGTGTGTATTTTTGAGTTACAAAATCCTTTGTACATGCCCCTGCGTATAATTTGGCAAAGAAATTAGTTTTTTTCACATTTAGATTAAGTTTTGAGAAAGAACCACATAAGAGAAATGTCTTTAAAAGATATTAGTTGTGTTTTCAACATGTTTCTCCAGGTTAACACTGAATACGCATATCTTGACTATTTAATGGAGGAATCCAGAAACCTCATACGGACACACTGGCAGTGAGCCCTCAGCGGAGAGCCTCCGCCCCATCCTCTCAACGTGCACCTCCCTGGAAATGTAGTTGCTTTGGAACTTTGCAACAACTGTGATAGGCGCACTTAGAACGTCGGGTTTGCCTTGTCCTGCTGTGGCGGACATGTGGGTAGAATACGGCTCCCGGCAGGAGGGCCGCAGCCGAGCCAGACTGCTTGTCTGCAAGGCTCTGCACTTGCCCTGTGGCATTTTTCTTGTAAATGACCAACAAAGGCACACAGCAGCTACAAACAACTGTTTGTGTTGTCGCTGTCGTCAAGGTGTGAAAGGGATCAGTGCTAAGGAGTGTGTGAAATGTAAATGTGTGTTTCCCCTGAGACTGACCCACCCTCCTTTCTCTTCCCCTGCAGGTGTCCCTCAGTGGCAGCATGCTGGACCTCTATGGGGGTGAACCAGGTATGAACGCCCCTAATGGTGGAATGAGCCCCACATCTAACCCCAGAAAGCTCACTGTTAAGAGGGAATACACAGGTATGCACCCCAGCTCTGATCAAACCACTAATCAATTAATGACTTATCACAAGCTCTGAGCCTCAAGTCACACAAGTTATGGTTGGAAAAGATCCAAACCTTGAGGGTTTAGGTAGCAGAACAGAGCTTACCTGTGTCGGATATAAATGGCAACACATTGTGTGCGTCTGTTCCTGCTGAAAATCCAGTCCAATTACGCGTGTCAGGCAAATATGTGAGCTGATTTGTGTCCAGTGTTTGACAAACACTGCCCTGCTTGTCATTGCTTCCGTTAATAGGCTGCAGAAATGTGTGGACTTTTCGTCACAGTGTGAAAACAGAGGGCTCCTTTAAGACATTTCTTATTAATGTCATGCATCAAGCGAAGGCGTCTAATTGATTTAGGAAATCGAAAAGGATGCCTGAAGAAGCCCTTCGCTCTCAACCGGCAAATAAGTAAATTGCCAACTGGTTCTGAGTGTGGGCGGAGAGGACAATGGGCTGTTACACAGTCTAAATTGTCCTGATTGAATCAACAGAGACAAATTGGGAAATCCAATCTCAGGTCCCCAATTATGTAATTTGGAAGAATGTGAATACAAATATGGATGCACTGGCAATTTGGGCCCTCGCCGGGAGAGATTAGGGAACCGTCTTAATTGCGGAGTAAGTAGTTTAAAAGTGGCCACCATTTTTTATTTTCCACAAAGAGCTTCAGACAGACTGCACGGGATAAATTGGGCTCTTTCAGTGTGTGTGTGTGTGTGTGTGTGTGTGTTTGTGGAAAAGAGGTCAAACTGTGGTGTGGGCTAGCTGCACAGAAACTCCACTCTCTTGACCCCGGCACCGAACTGTCTCGACACAACTGGCCCGCGCCTCTCGTGACTGGAGGTTTCACGGCGTTTTGTGTCTTTTTTAAGATGCTAAATTAGTGTGCGTTTCTAATCACTTCGTTCCCCTCTCTGTTTTTTTTTTTTCCTCCCAGAACTTGACTCAAGGGGGATGGCCAAAGAGCGACAGAAGAAAGACAACCACAATTTAAGTGAGTTGTCCCCCCCGCCGCCTTTCAACTCCATAACAGTTTATGGTCGGGTGATGAGTTATCGCCGGCCTCAAGGGCGTTTTGCTTTTATCTTTGGTCGAGAAGTTCCTTTGTCAGATGGCCAAAACAAAGTGTGCACTTGTTTTCTGAAGACACACATAAAGGGCCTCACTCTGCACAAAGTTGACTGAGCATGTGTTTATTGATATAACTGGCCTCAATCTGGATTACACATTAATCTACTCTGTGATTTTAACTGAAATTTCAAAATTAATACTCATCTCTTACAAATTGATAAATGTGTCTTTTTTTTTTTAAACCTCTTTTTACTTAATTCCAGTAAATCAATCATTCAAAAATGTCAGTCACCAGTCAGCTTCCTTTGGCAGGATTTTCAGAATAAAATTGTGGCTGACATTGACTACCGCGAACCTTGATGAGCTTCGGCTAATTCACTTTTCAAATTATCTTCATATCCTGATGACCCACATGCAGTAATGACTCTGCTCCTGATCCACTCATAGAAAAGGGAAACAAGGCATGAGGGATTTTTTTTTTATCACAAACTATTGAAATTAGAAATTAATTGCGATGGAGACATTTTCAATTTTGTTACACTCAAAACCAATTAAGTACAAATACAGTTTCGGTTTCACGACTGCTTCTTCCGAGCTGCAGCTGGTAAACAACTGTTAATTCAGCTTGAAAATGAGGGTTTCTATATGAAGTGTATATATGATATAATTGAGTATCCCCTCATATTTTGTATGCAACACTCAATCATCATCAATGCTATTCATTTCCATATCAAAGGATATGTAGGTTTAGTGTCATATGTATTTTTATATTTCATTGTTTATTTAATTATTTCTTCATATTATATTTATCTTTGTCCTCTGCACCAAAGAGGAGCAGCACTCAGTGATAATATGTGATTTCTGATTCCTTCACTGTCCAAACCCAGATCTACCCCCATTGAATTGAATAGAGGAACTGAAGAGGGTTTACTCATCTCTTTCTTTTGTTGTTTCCTTAGTCGAAAGAAGACGAAGATACAACATCAACTACAGGATAAAGGAGTTGGGGACCCTCATACCCAAATCAAACGACCCGTAAGTTGCACAATCCGAAAAATGTATTTACTGTAAGAACATGAACTGCTTCTCGTCTTTGTCTCATATCCCTGAAACAACTGCCAAGACAGAGAAATTGTCTTTCAGGGGGAAGTGTATTAAAAACCCGAGCACAAAGACACTCAAAATGTCGTTCGCTGAATTCAAATGAGCGCTCGAGCACATTTCAGTCCCATTTGGAGGGGGCACTTGAACCTCCATTGTCGTCGGCGCTCCGAGAGCCATACGTCCTCTCGCTGGGTCGCGGCGGTTCAGCTCAAAAGCACTGAGCGACGAGGAGACGGGTCAAACGCAGAGAGGAGGCGGGCCGCGCCGTTCGAATCAAAGTTTGAAGCACAATTGAAAACGCAGAGATGGAAGAGCGGAGGTGAAGAGAAATCCACCGGCCATCTCTCGCAAATTGAACTTTGCCTGCAATTTAAATGGAAGGTTACCGTTGTCGCGGCGCCATTAACACAGGATAAAGGAGATTATTAGCTGCTGATCAGACCGGTGTCTCACTTGTGTGAAAAAGGACAATTTCACTACAGGAACCCCTTAAAAAAAAGTAATAATATCTGCAAAGGAATGACTTGCACCCTTGCACCTTAACTCCATTTCTCCACTCCCCCCCGTCTTCCTACTTAGCTCATTTTCCCCTCACCTATTTTTACTCAAGGATTAATTTTACCGAACAAGGAGCCACGAGAATGGACTTTCCACATAGCTACTTAACTATTCTATTAAATTTCCCCATTCAGTGTCCCCATGTAATGTCCAAGGATGAATAATTGCGCAATGTAAATCACCATTTCTTATTCATATCATAAAAAAGGGGTAAAAACCTCCACGTTAAAACTTTTTTCTCATTTTTTTTTTTATATGCGGAGGATATTCTGCCGACATCAGGGGGTTCTGTGTTAAAGGTTATCTTTTTTACATTTCTCCTTTCTGCAGGGACATGCGCTGGAACAAAGGCACCATCCTCAAGGCCTCGGTGGAGTACATCAAGTGGATGCAGAAGGAGCAGCAGCACGCCAGGGAGCTGGAGACCCGGCAGAAGAAGCTGGAGCAGGCCAACAGGAGGCTGCTGCTGAGGATCCAGGTAACAGAACACAACAGGGCGATGGTGGAAACAATAAAATCACCAGGGGGACAAAAGTACAGTGGATCACGAAGTTGATCGACTTAAAAACTCCCACTTTTAAGCAAGTTGGATCAGTCCACTAATTAGTTTTCTAAGGAATGCGCACTTAAATCCATACAAGTAATATAGTGAGTTATTATTAGCAGATATATGCAGGTTTTCTTAAATGTAGATAGACCCAGAAAAAAAGCCACGCCGGAAAACGAGAAGCAGTCTCGCCAGTGTTGCCTCTTGCACAACACAAAAATTAGAAAACCAAATGGAGAGGGGGATTATAGGTAACCAAACTTGCATTGCACGTCTAAAGATGCGCCAGAGGATGATGACAAAATGAGTGTTTACCGGGATGGTACATTTCCATCACCATGTGTCGACCGCAGAGTCATTTGACCTGGGAGTGAATGTGGATTGTAATAATTCCCTGTTGCAGACAACAGCCAGATGTTAGTGTGTTTTCTGACCAGTGGAACATGGGCTTTACAGTCCATTACACCAGAGACCAGTCTAATAAAGACCCCCCCCCCCCCCGCCCCACCCCCACCCCGTCTGTGCTAATTACCTGATGAATAAAGACAATCAGCTAATCTCTTTCAGTGGAAATAAAAGCAGAGGGTTGTCAGAAATAGATGAGGAGCACTAATCAAAGGCATATCTAATGGTGCATGCGTGCACGAGGCTCGGCGCATTACGTTTGCACTCTTGAGCGCAAACACAAATTGTGGTTTATTGGAGTTGGCGCAACGGGAAAGAGACAAAGACAAATCTGGAATGATCTCTGAGGATGACAAAAGTGTCCAGGAAACCTTTACGGCCACTGACGATGAAGGGAGAGTTTGCAAATGTCAAACTGGGCTTGGTGATGACACTGATAGGTGATTAGTGCTGAGAGCGTACTCTGAGAATGTTTGTGTGTGTGTGTGTGTGTGTGTGTGTGTCTGTGTGTGTGGTAAGATAATATCGTAAGTACAAAGTGAGCAGGTAATTTTCCAAGAAACACGTTAAGTAATGAATTATTTCCCTTCCTTTTTCAGGAGCTTGAGATCCAGGCACGAGCACACGGTCTCCCAAACATGACCACTTCCTTGGGGACAGTGGAACTCTCCTCCCACCTCCTCAAACAACAACCACAGCAGCTGTCCCCCCAGGCCCAGCAGCCCCAGCAGCCCACAATCTACCAGGAGGACCCCAACAGCGACTACCTCCAGAGGATAGCCGCAGTGGCCGGCGGGGCCTCCATCCCTGGCGCCAGTGGCCCACAGGACCACATCACCGGCCCCGACGGGCTCTCAACGTTCTCCGACCCGCTGTCCCACTTCACAGACTTCTTCAGCGGCACGCTCAAGGAGGAGCACCGGCTGGACGAGATCCTCATGGACGACCCGCTGTCGCCGTTCGGCACCGACCCGCTCCTGTCGGCCGGCTCGCCCGGAGCTGCGTCCAAGGACAGTAGTCGCAGGAGCAGCTTCAGCTCCGCCGGAGGGGACGACCTATAATCCCCCCCCCCCCGCAGAACATACTCTCAAGTTATCTCCTTCCGACAACACGGTTGTAATCTCCAGTGTTAAAGGGCAGACGCAGAGACTGAAAAAGACTGAGTGATGGCTCTGGGCAAACAATACTGACTCCTCACAGGGCTGCGAGTCATTTAACTGAGCACTGACACACCCGGCAGAGCCCCTCAAAGTGCCAGTTGTGTATTAACTGTACTTCCTGTTGAATGGGGGGGTGTTATCGGACCTAAAGCTTGGATTCCCCAAAGCTCAGCGGCACCAAAAGCATCTCCAGGACCCTCTGCTGTACACCCTGCTCTTTTTTAAAAGTTACTACAGACTGTATGTTCCTCTGCCTCCCACATAGAGCAGAAACAGACCCAGTAAAAAAGGGAGACATTTATGTACATAATGTAAATAATAAAGCCTGTTTTGTACACGGTAACATGCAACAACAATCACTTAAAAACCTGTGTCCATTTGTAAGGAAAATACTACTTCCCGGAAACGACTGTAAACTGTGGCTGTCGGGATTATATTTGTGTAATGTGCCTTATTTGAAAACCCAGTTCTTTCTATGAATTACTGATGTACTCACCACAATGCCTAACATGTCCTCAGTCCTGTCTGTGTCTTTTACGTGTTTTGGATAAGTAAGTGTCCATATGCATCTTTTTTAAACCATGTATTCCTTCAATACGTCATGTATGTATATACTTTTATATCTAACAGGTTACCTTTTTTTATTCTTACCTGGGGAGGGAAAAATATAATAAACCCCTTTTTTATATACATACTTTGGCTTCTCGTTTCTCATCTCAAAGTCTGCATTCACACAAGTGCTGGATCTATTTATTTAGGTTTAGGGTCCAGTCACATGTGTGTACATATAAAGTGAATATAGAAGTGGTAGGGAGACAGATTTGTCAAAGCATCGTTCACGTACATTAGACCAGGGCCTTGTGCTGGGGCCAGTTCCCCCTTGGACCCACCCCTTGACCTGCCCCTGATGCACACCAATCAAAAAAACCTGACTTTAACTATAAGTGGAGCCCTAAACTCTACATACACTACCCTAAAAAAACAAAAGTATAACTACTATATAACTCAGTAGAGCGCATACCTCCACCAAGGCCCAACAGTCCCCCAAAAACCCATTCCAGTTCACTAGATCTGGACTTTAATTTGGATCAACACTAAATTTCACACACTCATACATGTCGGGTCCCTGAACATGCCTGATTTATTGAAGTACATATACGCACTAGTGTTAATCAGAGTTCTCAACGACAGCAGGACAGAGAAACGCGAACAAAGGCGGAAAAGTTCTGCTGAGCAAGAAGGTGAAGGAGCCGGTTTATAAGGTGGCTGACCGGCAATGAGTGCCGGAATAGGAGGAGAGGGGAGGGAAATTGGATAATAAAGACAAGTAGAGGAGGAGTAATAATTCTGATGAGCCCACTGTGAGCTGATGAGCTCTTGAGGATGAATCATGGTTATGGGATAAAGAGTTGCCACTAGAGCTGTTGGCGAAGAGCAGGGAAAGTTTCCTTTGAGGTTAGCTGGGCGACGAACATAGGAAAAGTTTGCGGGAAAAAGTTTGTGACTACACACTAAAAGTGTATTTTTCTGGTTGTATCACTCATTCGTCAACATAGTTTTCTAAAAGTGACGTCAGGTATTAATAATACAACAAACACAATTCTTCCCAAACAGATTCATCATCAAAGCCTCCCTGAATTAATGCCTCACAATGTTGTAAGCGTGTTTCTCTGTAATGGAATCGACAAGTTCCTCATCCGCATTTTCTCCTCTGCCGCAAATAAGCCCGAGCCGATCAATCACAGAGCGAGTAGAAAACCACTCACAGCTACAAAGTGGTGAGTGATGTTTGTGGGTAATTGGCCAAAGCAGCTCTGGAAGGTAAATATAGATTTTCATTACGCTAAAAATAAAGAAAAAAAAATACATTGAGAGTATCTAAAGAAAGAGTCTGCAGATTGAGTGAGATTTCAAAAGGCTCCATGTACATTTTGATTTTCACAGATTTTCTCTTTTCTCGTTTTATTTAAACTTGAGAAAAACATACAAATCCAATTAGTGTCATGCAGGATTTGATAAGAAACAAAGTCAGGGGTAGCATAATATGAATGAATATAATTATAATACAACACAATATATAAAAATAAGGGTATTATTTATCTATATATTTATTACTGCTTGTAACCCTGTTTTTAACTGATTCCTTTTTATTCTTATTGTTGGTGTTTTGTTGTTTTTGCATATGAGTTACTTGATACTAGAATTAGAATAGAATAAAACAGAATATAGAGCAAGCAGTGAAAGGAAAATACTTTAATTTAAGAATTAGGACTTGCGCTTAATGAGAAAATATATGTCCATGATGTCAATTTATACAAGAGGACAATAATATGAAAGACTACGCTTGAAAAGAATAGAATTGAAAGCAGTACAAGACAATTTGAGATGGTACTTCTGAAAACGGTGCATATTTATACAAATCTAGTTGAAAATCCGACAAAAGACCATTCAATATGAGACTAATAAATATTTAAAATTACTGTTACCATGTTGCAATCTACAAATATACAGTATGTGTTTATTTCACTTTCTCTCCCTCTATAATATGTACAATTGTTATAGTTTTATTCTTTATATTTTGTATAGTTATGGTCCTAAAGTTTCACATCTTGTTGAGAGTGTTGTGTCTGATACCTTTTCTATCTACCTATCTATCTATCTATCTATCTATCTATCTATCTATCTTTCTATCTATCTATCTATCAATCTAAAATATCTAATCTGTAATTCTAAAATATCCATCCAAAATAGAAGTGATTTCCTATTACACTTAAAAATGATAAGATTATTTATGTCAGTAAAGTAAGAACATTTAAAAACCCTAAACACATCCCCAACAGCTCCCATTGAGGAAAAGCATTCTCTCCTAAAAAAAGGGGGAAAATCTGATTAAACTTCCTGACTGATTCATTCCCTCCATATCAAAGGCTAACGTGGACAAAGTTCAAGGCCGGTTATGCGCAGGCTTCAAAGGGGAAAAATGCGGTCGGATGAGGCAACGGTGACATCAGAACAAGCGACTTTTTATTTGGAACATCGCAGTTCATCAACCCAAACCACGGTACTGGAAAAAACACACACACAGGAACATGAATGCGAGAAGCGAAGTGCGACGTGGACCGAGATGCGGCACTCAACACCACTTTTATGTTATTAAGTAAATCTGGACGTGTAGGACACATTGTTTGGAGGAAAGTTTGAAACCTACAACCGGCATCTCTCACTTATCCTACTTCATACAAAACAGATTTCAAGTTTCTGGCTTTTTGCAACACATCTGCAAAAAACTGTGAACCTCTGTAAAACACAATTGTTTTTTAATCTTACTATTGACTGCACGGCAAAATGGGGTCCCTGAATGAACGACCTCACTGCCAGGTTAAAGGGCCTGCTGCTGTGACATAACTCCAACAGCAGGTGGCAGCAATGAGCTGTGTTTTGTGCTCACTCTGTGCAGTGTTCATAAAAAGAAACACATCACACACATATGGAAAAGAGAGAAACATTTGTGGTGGGTTTATATAAAATTAATAAAAAAGGGGTAATAAAGTAAAGATTTAGCTTCACACAAATAATGGTAAACAGTGCTAATACATATGGAACGGTGCCGAGCCAGAATAGGCCCGAGTCCATGGTAGTCCCCATCCTTTGCAGTATAAACTGACAAATCTAACGGAGGCGAGTGATGTCGCGAAGCTCCCACACGCAGTCGTTCTGTCACCAAAACAACGTTGTCAGACCCGCTGCCACCCACCAACACTGACACTGCCACAGAGCGGGGAGAAGCTGTCACCGGCGCACATGCCACAGCTGCCAGCGTGCTACAGTGCACTCACCTGTCGAGCCTGCCATTGGCAAAACTTAATCACCTTCCGCCGAGGTGACTCTCACACAAAAAAAAAAAAAACACACGCACGGGGCCACACACACAAACAAGCCCAATCAAATGTGCTTGGTTGCAAACATGCCAGCACCGACACACACACACACACACACACGTGCACAGGTGTGTATGTCTTTGCCACACACACACACACACACACACACAGACAAGCGAGGTAGAGAAGGGAAGGGAGGAGAAAAAAATAAGCACCTAAAAGCCCTCATCAGAATCCGGACTGTGACAAGACTTGTGCACAAATTAGGTGAAATTTGACTGGGAATAACAATATGACAGCCGGCAGTGAGGCACCAAACATCAATTGTCATATCTATTTTCAGCCGTGACTCAGAGCTGTGTGACAAACAACACCATGCTGCTTCTCAATCAGTCTGGAAATGTGGCAAACCGTAGGCCCCCGGATGAGACTCTACCCCCTTAAGGAAAAGAATGAGAAGTGATCTGAGGTTGGGGTCAAAGCCAAAGGTGAGGCTATGAAAACCTTGACGGAAAAAATCAGAGCAAATCTTTTTTAATGATCGAGCAATCGGCATCGTCGCAGTAATTCATCCCTGGATTGTGTTTGGGCACTGGCCCGCGTGCTGGTTTTTATTAAGGACCACACCCTGACCAGTGCTCGACAAACTCCCACATCACTCGGCCCCACGTGCATTAACGACGCAACGCAAGAGAGACGAAGGAGGGGGGGGGGAAGTGGCCCGGGACTTCTCGAGATGCTATAAAATTAATGTGATTTCCAGAGTTTTTATGAATCGCGCCAGATGCCAAATACATAACTTCAAACAAATTGACTTCCAATTATTGCTGCGGCGCACCACTTCCAGATGTGCAACAGATGGGGGGGCCCGGGCGGCTGAAAGGTGTCTCGGCCCCCTCGCTTTGTGTTATTCTGCCGTAAAAAAAAAAGAAAATGGCAGTACAGTTGTATGTGTTTTAAATCACTGAGCATGGGCTGCGGGCTGGAGGTGAAGGGAAGGACAGGACAGGGGGGACAGCAGAGGGGGGGGGAATGAAAGCACATCATTAGGAAATGTAAATCTACACAGTGCAGACAGTGCAGCTCCATATGTAGCATTAATACAGCTTGATATTATGTAAAGGCAGATGAGATGCTGCGGCTGAGAGCTGGAGCTGTATCAAGGAGTTGGGGGGGGGATTCAGAAATGTAAATGTTAATGTGATCTCCGCTGTATCTTCCAGTGCTGGGATTAAATGGTAGAAAGGAACAATTATGGGGCTCGCTTTTTCTTGTGCATATGTTAATAGCTTACAATAGCCTTGCATACATAAAGAACATTAGATATGATTAGAACATGCCCACAGTATAGAGCTTTTTAAATATATATATATATATTAGAAGGTTTTACAATAGTCATGAGCAGCAGCACACTCTGTTCCGCCGTTAATGAAGTCTCTTCCTGGAAACTTTTGGTAATTTGATTAGTCGCCGTTAAAGCCACATAAAAGTAAAACAAATGTGATTCCGGCGCGAGAAAAGTCACTGAGCACGGATTTCTTTTCACTGCGCAGGAAACTAACTGAATATCAAACATCGGGACGGTGTCCTGGGAGGGTCACGGCACTGATCCCATTATAGCCACGGAGTTGGGTCCCCCAGGGAGGCAGAAATGGCTGTGTATCTTTCCCTGGGCCCATATTGGAGGAGTCCAACAGGGCCCTATCTGCTTCAGTAGTAGTCAGTTTGAGCACCACAGGTCCCCCCCCTCTGATCCTGGCGGCCAAAGGGCACCCCCCCCCCCACCACTCTGTTTTTCATAAATCTATTTAAATACGGCTACCGGAGAGAATAGGGGACTAGTTTTTGCTCGGCCACTGTTCCTCTGTGCTGCCTTTAATTTCCACAGAGTTGTATGTTAATACGAGTGACAGCCCCCCCACACCCACACTCACACACACACACACACACACCCATCCCCACCAGCAGGTCTGTGCACGCACTTTAACCTTGTGTAATCTGGGTGACCTTGGACTGAACGGGCTAAAGCGGTTGGAGAGAAGTCCCTGATTGATTTGTAATTCAAACGAAGAGCGCTGGCCACTCTGCCCCCCTCTGCTGCCCCGCCAAAATAAAATAAATAAAAAGCATATAAGAACCGTCTTACTCGGAATCATCGCTCACTGGTGAGGGGCAAATGTCAGATTTAGGCATGGAGGGGTGCGGGGTGGTGTTTGGGGAGGGCATCAAGATGATCATCATTAGCAGGGGAAGATAATTGGCGCTGCGTGGGCCCCCATGCGTTTGGGTGCTCTGATGGGTATCTCGTCTGCATTATTCATCCATCTTCCCCTCCATCTCTCTCTCCCCGGTTCCCCCCTCCGACCCAGGCCAGGCACTGGGCCCTAGGAGCTGGACTCATCTATTATAGATGGGTAATTGTTTATTAAATGCAAGGCCTGACCCTATTATGCCTATTACCCGGGTGCCGCACACCAGTGTGTGGCTGTGTGGTTTATTTTACCATATTCTAGAAGATCTGACAATCCCCTGTCGAGGACGCGAGGCCGCTTTGGCATGAGCGAGTCAGGACAGAGAAAAGGAGAAAAAAAAAGAGATCGGAGGAAGAGGAGGAAGCCGGCAGGGAAGAGAGGAGGAGAAGAGGATGATGAAAAATAAAGCCAAAGCCCGTGTGGCTGCCACTGGCCAGAGAAGTATCTCCCTGCTTCTCCTTCAAGGCTTTGGTGGACGGAGGCAAAGACAAAGGGGCGAGCCAAAGCGACGCTTTGCCTCTCATTACATTGACTCCTAATCTACCTCTGCCCTATCCTGGGCAATCCCCGCTCCAGGCGTTTGGAGGCTAAAGCTTCAAACTCGCCAGTCTGTCCAAAGCGGATTCATTACCTTAGATAGGACTAGCAATGAGCCGGCTGAAATGTCACATGGAAAACTCTCACAGCAGGAGCAGCAGCAGCAGGAGCCGGGCTAAACCGACACTAGAGGTCAGTGTTGTCCCAGACTTCAGACGCCCCCTCTTCCTCTCCCACAACCAGACAACACTGAGCTTTAAAGCAGATGCAGACATTACAAAAAAAAAGATAGGAAAATAATTCAGGTAATGGAAATGAATCGAAATGAAATGATTAAGTTCAGTTAATTACTCGGTAGCTTAAGCAAATCAGCTTAACTTATATCAAAATCATGGTTTCGGCCAGAACAGCAGATTCAGCGGGAAGATAATTCATGAACTTCAAACCACTGTATGTAAAGTAGGGATGGATTTGATCTGATGCACGTGGAGCTCGTCAAAGTGACAAAAATAAACGTGCTGTTGGAAGCTATATCGCAGAGGTGGGGGGGAAACACACAGATTAAATTTAAAGCCACAGATGGTTTCGGAGCAGCCGAGGTGTCGGTGACATGTTTCTCTGTCACCGTTACGAGTATTTATATCACCTCAATATCACTTTGCGAATGGCAGCCGGGCTAAATACAAACTTTTTGTTCGTGTGAGGGGGGGGGAAAGAAACACAACAGTAAAACAGTTCAGCCTCACACTGTAGAGGAAGTCAAAATATCACTGAGACGTCTCAACAACGCAGGGCATGCATGCGGGAGAAGGAGGGAAAATATCGCCTCAGCTTGGATGTGCATGCTGTGCTGCGGTATGATGTAGTGATCTGCATGATGGCATGTCACTGGTTATTGGCTGGGTTGAGAGTGATTAACATGGGGTGTTAATTAGTGGGTTTGCGAGGAGTGTGTGTGTGTGGCTAACGACATCTGAACAGCTCGGTCACACATAAACACACACACCGACACACACACACACACACAGACACGAGGAACTCAGCTCAGGCCTTCTTTAACAATAAAAATGTATATGTGAATTAACGCAGAGAAAAATCATTTAAATTTCATCTAAAACACACATCTGAGGATATGTCAAAAATAATTCAAAAATTGTTGTAATGATTCAAAAATGATGACTTTTACTATTAAAGACAAACAGAATAATGTCTATTTAAATTATGTGGGATTATATCTTTAGAGAAACTAATAAACAGGATCATTAAAGATGAAGAAGTAGAGCAACAAAATTCAAGTCAAGCCTCCACACAGTGTTATTTATTGATACAATTATGGGGGGTAAGTGTTTCGTGATTTAAAATTACAGCCTCAAATAATCAGAAATGTAAATGTGGTTATGTGTGGAGAGGAGCACATAAACATTTAACTCTAAATAATAAAACTTAATATTAACTATTACTGTTATCATCCAATCCACTTCAAACCAGTGAGTGTGTTTCTGAGGACCTGAGGAAAGACAGTGTGTGAAATATTATTATAAACTGCAACTGCAACCGTGACCCTCAGTGACATCGCAAAATGTTGCTTTGTGAGTTTTTTAATAGAACCTATATTACTGTTTTTTTTTGTAATAATCATAATATCAATAATGTAGTGAGTCTCAGGCATCAAGTACAATCTGTATATATCACCCCCACTGAGAAACAATACCAACACTATGTGCAATAGTACTTTTGTCAAGTTTTCTCATGCATAACTGCTATCAATGTGCAATATTACTATGTTTTTTTCAGCATATTATGTCCAACATCATGAACAATATTCCATCTTACATACTCAATACCACTTACTGCTTTTTTAGACCTCATCCAGTATTGTTTTATGATACTGTACTCTACTGTATATTGTGTTAGTATTATCTTGGTGCAGTATTGTTTTATGATACTGTACTCTACTGTATATTGTGTTAGTATTATCTTGGTGCAAGCTGGGACAGGTATTTTCTTCAGGATTATTACAGTGTATCTTATTTTATCTTATCTTATCCCAATGATTTATTATCTCCAACATTTTCCAACCCAAACTCACTGGTAGAGAAACTGGGGCAGCCGGGCGGAATTGTAATTCCAGTGGCACATTTGGCGTAAAGCTGTTGAGTTGATTAGACGAGTGAGAGGAGAGTGACTGAGAGACTGAGTGAGTGAGTGAGTGAGAAGTGAGGAGGGGAGTGAGCGAGCGAGTCGAGCCGCCCCCTCTTCCCCGAAGCTTATTTATTCCCGCAGCATCCAGCCCACTGATTAGGCCGCCACCGACACTCACTAATGCCTCCCCACAATGAACCAGCCGCAGCAATTTCAATGGGCTTAGCTGTCGTGGCCGCGTTCGGTAAATAAGGCGCCGGGGCCTTGAGCGCGTCGTCATCCGATGTGGCTAATGCTACATCGGGATTAGCTGCGTCGGATGTGCCAAAAGCGCCAAACACAGTTTACAGGACCCCCTCTGCCCCGAGTGGAACAAACACAACGCAATTAAGCAGAGATGAGAGCATACAGGAGGAGGAGGTGTAGTATACCACTCGTGCACACACAAACACATCCCCTCACATTTCCTCCTGCAAATGCAAATGCCTCTTTGTTATTTGTCGTGCCTTCTCATACCCAGAGAGTATTAAAAAAAACCTTCTTTTTCTTCTCCTCCACATTATGGAATTTGTCATGTTCAGTTGGAGCTGTCATAGCTAGAACAGTGTGCGCTAATGTGTGTAATCTGCTTTGCAACACATCAATTATGATGGATTTTGCTCCGCAGCCATGCTTCCAGTTTTTTCTTTTTGTTTTTTTTCCACACAAGCCTGCAGGGGAATCAGTCTTTTCTTGTTAGGCAACCTGTTTAGTAAATAATGATCCACTTTGTGCCTGGCTGGCTGATGCCGTATAATGTGATGTGTGTGTGTGTGTGTGTGTGCATGTGCGTGTGCATGTGTGTGGCGGTTCTTTAGTGCGCCAGGATCAAGCCGACTAGATCAAAAAACACTTTACGCGCAGGCTGGAATTCAATCACGCCGCGCGCCGTGTGAAAAGCCGCGTCACGCAGGAAACCTAAACCGCTTCTGAACGCGCTGCGGGCCCGTATGTAAAAACCATAAATATTAGTGACTCCAAAAGTATTTCCAGAACTGTCTGGGCTAACAAAGAGACAGCGAGATAAATATTTGGATATTACGCCGTGTCAAACTAAATAGATTTATTTTTTCTCCCCGCAAATCAGCTTTTACTCCTCTTTCTTGTTTTTGCTCCGGGGTGAACACACTCCAACCCCAACCCCCCCACCCCAGTACCTGTCATCTTCTCCATCCACTCCACTAACATCACGTCTGTTTGTCTGTTTTTGTTCTTTATCTCACTCTCCGTTTTCAACTCTATGCTTTTCATATTTCTTCTGGTTCGTGAACTCCCTGCACTTGCTTTATAAATGATCCATCTCAAATTCTCTTCTCTCTTGCTGTCTCCAGGACGGGGGCAAGCAGGAAACATGGAGAGAGAGTGGCACAGATTTCATCTCACACTTGTTCTGAAACCACTGTGGTGCAACTCCATTCCTCTTCCTTCCCTCTCCTGCTCTAACAGCGTCCTCTGTTTTCTGCAGACCAAAGATTTGAAGGAGGGCCAGTCCTCTTCAGAACTCTCTCGGCTTTGAATCATTCACCTCCTGGTTTGGACGCAGAGGAAAAAAGTGGCAACGTGAAGTTAACGTATCCAGGGCAAGCTCCTATGACTTTGTGGATAATAGTGTTTCCTTTTTGCTGGAGCACATTCTGACAAAACGCACTCTTTCGCACTCTTCAGCTGAGGTACAAGACTCTCGAAACTCCGGGCCCACCCTGCGAGCCCGGCGCCGCTCAACTGGTGTAATGTTTCACCGGAGAGGGGGCTTCAGCTTTCAGGGCCCTCCGGGAGCCGCGGCGGATCGCGTGGAGATCCCTGTCAGATCCCCACCACACTACCCTTCATTCACCCAGTCAGTCGGTGAGTCAGTCCTTCAGCGAGGCGGAGAGACAGGGAGCGAGAGGCCCTTCGCTCACAGATGAACACATTCTTTAGTGTCAGCATAAAACCCTGAGCTGCACTGGGACCTGCTCACACACACTGTATGTTTTTGTTGGCTCGTTGAAAGCGCGCATGTACACATCCATGTGTCTTCACACACCTCCGTCAGAGTGAAACACCGCTGAGATTTTTCGGGGCTTAATCTGAGATTGGGGATTATTTACTCCACGGAGCTGCTCCCCGACGTCCCGTAAAGCCCCTCGCCTCTGAACTGAGCCGGTCGGGGTTAAAGCTCCCCAGCGACGGAGAAGACAGAGTACCTGCCCGGAGTGTGTGTGTGTCAGCGTGTTTATGTGTGTTTGTCTGCAGGAACACAGAGCGCTGCCTCACTCCGGCTGTAATGGCTTTATTTATGAAGTGGCACCGGCGAGTATCAGGCAGGCGATAAAGGAGGTGATAGTGCGTGCCGTGGCCTGCAGCTATGCTGTCCTTATAGCTTTTAAAAGATTGATACCACTTGACGTGGTGTGTTCATCGTGTGAGACAAGAGGTAAATACTGCAGAGAAAGAGGCAGGAGGAGGAAGAGGAGGTGATAATTCACTCACTCCTGGTTGTTTACAGAGAAAAAAACATTTTTTGAAGTAGTCGAATGGAAAAAAGTAGCTACATGACGTCCAAAGTTTAATTAATCCAGGAGAGAAAACCAAAAAATGACAGTTGATGACGTCAGTTGTGCTCAATGAGAAATACTGCATGACAGGTCAGTGTATAACAGAGAGATCAACTCATTCTGTTCCAGGAACAGTTAGACGCTCAGTTCCTGAAGGCCTCATCTGATTGGGAAAGTTCCCGGTCAGGCCGGTGTCTTTCTGTGTGGAGTTTGTTCTCCCCGTGTCTGAAGGGGTTTCCTCAGTCTTCCTCCCACAGTCCAAAGACAGCTTGGGATGAGGATAATTGGAGATTAAATTCTCTGGTTTACACTGAAATAAACAAAAATAGGTTTTCACACAACAATTTAAACCTTATTATTCTTATTTATTCACAACTACTTAGATTCAGTTGGGATTGAGAGAGGAAAAACTTTTTTTTCCTGTGAATGAATTTATCTTCTAGAAACCGAACCTGCACCTCGGGTACTTTGCACCCACACACACACTCAGACACACACATTTACATTGAGGTGCGCCTGTAAAAACAGAAAATGAGGACATTTCCTCAGTATTCCCCAGAGCAGCGGCCTGTCAGCCAATGAGACCGGCACGTTTCCTCAAGAGCAGAAACCTGTTGGAACACACAGAACTCATTCAAGCTCGTCTGCTCGTCCTCTTCCTCGCTTCAACTTTCACCTCTCTCCAAACTCCCCCGCCCTCCGCCGCACTTAAAGTATGTGCGACCAGGAGCATAAACTTTGCTTTCGACGCACCTGCGCACCCGTCATTAAAGTTAACATATGATGTGCCGTTAAAAAACGAGCACATTCGCCCGTGTTTTCCTTTCTCGCCGAGCCACTGCGAGGCAAACTGCTGAGCGGAGTCAATAGTTCTCTGGGGTGCCGTTCTTGACCTGTTTACCCGAATAACTAATGTGATTTACTTGTTCTTTCAGAGCCAACGACGCAGGGATTGATGGCGTCTGACCACGCGCAACGGTGCATGACAGCGAAAACAGCTTTCACGCGCGCAGTGAAAGCAAAGTTTAATCGCGGACCAAATGCAAGTGCCGAGCGAAGCAATGTCTCCCTGCAGAGCGAAGCTGTGAGGGAAGCCGGCTGCGGTCGCGATCACCTGACGTGTGAATCCGAATAGACAGACGGAGTAAAGAGAAGAAGAGGTGAACGACTCTCTCTCTCTCCTCGAGACTAAATATAGCGTTTGGCTCTTGTAGCCTCCACTAGATCCAATATTTAAGTCTGACCCTGATCTGAAGACAAAGCAGGAGCCCGCTGATTATTCTCTTGGTTGTTTCTTTCTATCCTACGCCTCCCCATCCCAGTGTCGGAGTTGTGCCCGAATTTACAGCTAAGACAACAGAGTCAGCCTTTCAGATGTGTCATCTCAGCAAACTGCTCGTTTGTTAGCAGAGATGTTATACTCGCTGTCACGCCGGGGTCCCGGCTTGTTTTGCCAGGTGGACGGGGGCCCTTCCCTGCTCCGCACCGACCATTCTGATCCAAAGCAGCTGGTAGGACACGACACCCGTTTAGTCTGAGAAATCAGCTTGTGCAAACAAACACCTCGCTCGCTCCACATAGCCGGTTGCATCTGCCAGCCATTATAACCTCATATCTGCCTCGTATCAGCCTCTCTCGCAAAATAAGCCAGATCCTGTTTCCAGGCCAGCAAATAAACAAACCCGGCCTCGGCCATCATTATTCATTATTAAAGATGATACGGTTGAGGTCGGGGCAGTTTACAGAGAACACCTGCAGATGCCCACAAAGCGACCCAGGCTGCATACCGCATCTCTCGGGGGAAATGCCGAATGCTAGGCACAGGTGTGGCGGGTTACTCAAGCTGCAACTGACAAGGATACGCTATTATTACCACATATGGAATTCATCCATTTCTATTCATTTATTCGTCTCATCATGAAACACAAGAAAGCCAATTCCAGGTTAGTGTAAGGAGAGGAACCTGTGAGAACTCGAACTTACGGGGAAGCTCGACACACACGAGGTACAAACAGGCGGCAGATGGCTGTGTGTTGTCAGTCTTTCCAATGCAGAAAAACTGCCAGGCTGATGAAACCAAAAGTGCTGCGTTCAGCAACTCTGGATTGTCACGGTGGTTGAAGTAAACTTGTGGGCCTACCGAGCACCTCTCCCCAGAGAATACCATTTGTTACAAAAGTACGGAAGAGCTTTGTGTCGACGTCGGGGGGGACGGGGACTGAAATTGCCACGTCTGTTGGTTACGAGGACTCGAAGCTTGAAGACACCTCGCTCACGCACAAGCGAGGGAGAGGTGGGAAGAAGAGAGAGGAGCAGGGAAGTGAGAGTCGGGGCAGCTGCGGAGGTACAGAAGGAGGGGAAGTGATGGAAAAGAGGCCGAAACAGAAGAAGAATGTGTGTGTGTGAAGAATTACGGGATGTGTTTAAAAGGGTAACGGGGAGGGTCGGGGTAGCTGTGGCTTGTTTTGCTTGGCGCACCTGCCAGCGAAGCAGCCGTGAACAGGAAGGTCTCGAGCTTAATTGCATTAGCTGTCCGAGCCAAAATAAATGTCAGCCCCTGATGGATGCTGCAACACCTCCTCGTCTCTCAGCAGGCACTTCACCTGCTTCACGTTAGACGTCCGAGTGCTCACAACCTGGATATGAATCTATGCAAAAAGGAGAGGATTGATACATTAAGGTAGAGGGAGTCGATTTACAAAACTTGACTGACTCCAGCGGTTGTGAAGCATACAGATCCCTTCTAGAAGCCTACATCTTGGAAGCTGTAAAAAGTGGTTCACAGAAGGGGCGGTGGGGCTTCTAGGCCCCCTCTGCTATGTTTGAATTCCGCAGCCCCCCCAGGCTGAAGGCACACCCTTCCTTCGGGTTGCCATCTTGTCCTCTTGAACCTCCCCGGGTGATAAACCCGAAGGCACGAAGGCCGACGACGAGGGTTGATGTCCAAGGCTGATTTTCAAAGCTGACTTGCAATTTAACCGAAATAGAAATACTTCAAAAGTTCTTCAAACATTCTGCAAAATCACACAAAGAAAGTAACTGCATATGCATGTAGCAGGAGCCATATAACTAAAACCTAAAGGCCACTAACCCCATTGCCAGTTGCTTATGCTCTCTGCATCGACTATTACTACTATTGAGTCTTGAAGGTATTTCTAAGCCTCAGTTGAAGTATTTCTTGTCTTACTCTGAACAGTCACTCTGTGTATGTTTCGTCCTTCTCTCATGCATATAAATCTTCTCCTGAGTCTCCACCATGCTCCTCTTTCTCCCCAGCCATGTTCATTAAGCAAGCCTTGCTCCAAAAGCACCGCTTCTGGTCTCTCTTGCCTCCTAATCATTCTTAATTTCACACAGCACCTCAGGGTGCCCTTCCTTGCCCACTGCTTTCACCAATCCAGCCCCTCTGGCCTCCCCCTCCTAAGACACACATCCCCAAAAGACCGTCTTTGCCAACTCAACGCCTCCTAGCCCCTGCACCATCCAACCTCGGAGCGATATGGACCTTAAAACACGTTATCTCCCGGTACACTCGGATGATCCCAGCAACATTAGCATAACTTAACCCAGCACCTCTGGTCAGCCTTTACAAGCCACTACAGAGAGAGAGGGAGTTATTTGACACTCAGATGAATATAATGCACTCAACTCCTGTGTCAAAACTTAGAGAATTATGAAGAAATATGTTATGAAAACATTTATTTAATATGTGTGTTCTGTGTGTATACTACACATTACATTTCCCAGGGAATGTCAAGCCTTCTTTACCCATTACTGATTTCAACCGTATATCATTATTGATAAACTTTGTTGTTTCCAGTTGGATGATGGAAGATCCAGAACTGCACGTTTGAGTTGAAGATCTATGAGTTTTAAGGTTCAGCTTAAATAAAGACAAACAAGCTGTGAGCCACAATTAATATTCTTGTAGTTTCAATATTAGCTTGTGTAGAAGTGGCTAAATCAACATGGGGATTTAATTATTAAACTCGAAAGCCCTCGAGATGCTCCGGAGGACAGGTGATCTTTTTCACTCTGATGAAATACACTGTTGTGATATAGTAGAGGATCAGAGGGCGGGCAGGTGGTGGAAGGTGGCACATGTCGCATCTTCCTCACGCTGTCACTTGTAGCATCTTCCTCTCCTCCTCCTCCTCCTCCTCCTCCTCCTGCTCATGACGGGAGCACAGTGCGTGGGCGTCGCTCAGGAGACATCATCATGAGCCACTTCACTCGAGTGCTGCCTTGAATCAGCCCTCGAATTAATATTAATCATTCCTCCATCCCCCCGCACACAACAAGCCCTTCTTCGGCCGGCTGCGGCTGATAATGTGAAGGGAAGCGGCAAATAAAGGATTTACAGATGTGATGCGTGGACGTACGCGCTCCGTCAGTGACCACACCTTGGCAACGGGCAAAATCTCGTCTTTCTCTGCCAGTGGCTTTACGGTTCCCACTGCAATTCACGCCTTAATTGTCCCTAATCACTGCTGAAGGTCATGGCTACTCAGCGATACATCTCCTTCCTCTGCCCCGTCCTTCTCACTACTCCTCTTTTCCAGCCTCCTCCTTTGCTACCATACCTACTCAGAAGACACTGGAGTCATGAGTCCAGCAGGAATCATTTGAGGATTTCTGCTGAACAGAGTTTGAGAAATGGGCCGTGAAAAAAAAAGAAAAAGGGAGTGAAAGTTTTATGAGGACCTTCCTTTTAGATTTTTTTCTCTATGTATAACACAGCAGTTGTTATCAACTTGGAAACAAGCTGCCTCCATCCCTGAAAAAAAAAGTAAGATACAGCCAGAGAATGAGGGATGGGAGGAAATTATGAGCAGTAAAATCAGTAGTGATTATCCAGAGGAATGTTTGTGCGTGTGTGTGTGTGAGTGTGTGTGTGTGTGTGTGCGTGTGTGTGTGCGAGGGCAAAAGCGCAGAAGATGGCTGAAGGTCAGGGAGACATTGAGGCAATCACACTAATGAAAACAAACGAGGGATACAGTTGGAGTGAGCGAAGGAAAGAGAGGAAGGGACGGGGAGAGGGGTAGACAAAAATAAGCGAGCGTGTGTGTGTGTGTGTGTGTGTGTGTGTGTGTGTGTGTGGAGCTAGCCTACCTTGCCTCAGACTAATCAAACACAACACAGTGCTATAAATGGCGGGGCGAGGATGTGAGGAGACCAACTCTTGTGTCTCGCTGCCTGTCATCTACTGTTCTTTTATTTACATGCCCTCCTAACCTTTAGTGTGTCTTGCGGACACACACACACATACATACTGTACAGTATATACGCAGGCTAGCACACACAAACACACACACACACACACACACACACACACACACACACACTCACACAAGTACACATGGCGGCAGCAGCAGCAGTATGTGAAGGTTATTCCTGCAGAGGGATGACAGTGTTTATTCAGGGCTAGCAGGCAGACTCTGTGACATTCAGCTTGCAGAAAATGATTAATGCTACAATATACATAGGCACCAGGAAAGAGGAGAAGAAGAAGAGAAGTGTTGCACAGTTCTTGCACAGAAAGCAGAGGCCTGTGCAGCCACGTATACATCCACCTGTCTGGAGTTGTGTGTGTGTGTGTGTGTGTGTGTGTGTGTGTGTGTGTGTGTGTGTGTGTGTGTGCACAGGGCAAAAATTACAGTGATTATGACTCGGATATCTGATGCTTTGCCAGTTTTCATATCAAAAACCTCTCATTTGTTCCAACATGTTTGAATATAAAGGGAGGGACAGAAGCACGGCAGGAGACAAAAGTTTGATGGGCAAGAAACAACGGTGGGAGAGGAAGGGGAGACGTGCATGTGATGTGAGTGAGTAAAAACTCCATAAACAGAGTGAATACGCAGGAAGTGAGTTTTTGAATATACATTTAAACATTGTGGCTAATTAATGAGAGGCAATAGTTCAAAAAGAGAGGGAAGTACAGAGGAATATGAGAAGGTACAGTACACACAGGTTTCGAGCAGCTACCCTTGTTAGGACTTTCCATTGACTTCAAGCAGCCGAACCAAAATCTTAACCCTAACCTCAACCAGGACTGTTATCTCACAAACTACAGACAGACACTCTTCCCCACAGCCAAGTCAAGTGTAGTGGGGCAATTTGTATTGATGCAGGTTTCCCCCATCCCCAATAATATTTAATTAAAATGTTATAATATTTATTACTTCACTCTGCTAGAGACATTACAATTCATGCACTCAGCAAAAGTGCGATGGAAGTGGCGTTGAATAAACATGAACACGATTAAGACCTACTTAAACTTTTTAAGACCCAGGACGGAATATTTTTTCAAATATTTAAGACGTTTTCAGGACTGAAATTCAAAGTAATTACTTTTCAGGAAATTTTAAAGTAAAAAACGTAAAAAGAAGCAATAAAGTTTGCTTGTATTATTTTTCATGTTTATATTTTGTTCCAGTAAAGAGAGATAGATAGAACCAGTTCGTCTCGTAAGACCTCGTTGGATGAACTGTAAAAATATATTTTACTAGCATTATTCACGTTTGCTGTCTTTCTGAGAGCAAGTGCAGAGAAACATGACAAATTAGAAACCTCACGTCCTCATGAAGATGAAGACAAGTAACTTTGAAAATTGGAAACAAGTGAAATAAAATTACATCAGCTATTTTCAGCCATTGAGGTAAAAATTTAAGGCTGTGAATTAATCAAATTTTGGGGTGTGTGTGTGTGTGTGTGTGTGTGTGTGTGTGTGTGGGGGGGGTGATAAACGCAGCCTTGAATGTCCCCGTAAACCACCCGGGCGCTCCGTCAGCCAGGCAGTCAATCCAACCAGTCAGCAAGCCGTTAAATCATCCAAGCAGCCAGTCACCCCCGGGCGGCCAAACAAACTGACTCAGCAGCTCTCAGACAGCATCCTGGCTGAGCCGCTCCGCTCTGCTCCGGCCTATTCCACTTCAGAGGAAGCCCTCCAGTTTATTTTTTCATTGGAAGGGGATTTGGCTGCTATCAAGTGGTGGCAGCCCAGTATCAAACGTGCGTCTGGCTTGTAAACAGGCAGCTGGCAGCTCTCCAAACTCCCCACAGCGTGCAGCGGAGCCGCCGAGTCGAGTGGAGTTGTGACACTGATCCCACCCCTATCGCTCCCCCCCGACAGTCCGCGCTAATAGACCCTTCAAACACACTCACCTCTATCTATATTTTATTTGAGACATGCCAAGTCTGTTGTGTGTACAAGTGTTTATATGTTTGTATGTGTGTGTTTGTGTGCTATATGACTGTGGATGTGCATTGCATGTGCGTGTGTGCATGTGTATGTGTGTGTTGTCTGCCTCATGCGTATCTCTCTGAATGAGGCATCTTCTTTATTGCTTGTTGTTGACATGGATCCCTTTAGCCCTTAACAGGAGTCAGGGGGAGGGCTAAGCTGCTAACCAGCCACACAGACACACACACACAAGCATTATTCAGCAGGTCAACAGCCACTCTCCCTGCTCGCGGTTGTGTGTTTGTATGTGCCTGTGTGTATACAGCATTCGCATGTCTGCTGGTGTTTGTGTGTTTGTGTGTGTCTGCTTGTGTGTTTGTGTGTGTGCTCACACTCAGCGCTTCAGGCTAAGGCACTCAGAGTGAAATTATGTTCTCAGACTGGCTCCGTGTTGCCCTCTTTATCCTGACAGGCGAGGAAACAGCCACAAATAAATAAGCAGCGCTCTCTCTCTCTCTCTCTCTCTCTCTCTCTTTCTCTCTCTCTGTCTCCCTCCCTCCCTCTCCCCAGACGTGACCGCCATGGAATAGGAGCACTCCAGAAGGCAGCGTGAAGAAAACAGAATTGTGTTTTATTGTCGGGGGTGGCAGGGGACCGTGACTCGATAAGCATGGTGCATTTGTTGTATTTGTGCCACTTAAAGTGAAGCTGCGTCTGTGGGAATAGATGTTAAGGGGAGAGGGCGTGTGAGGACACAACAAGCGTGGAGGAATTCGTTGCACGGGCAAGGACCATTTACTGCTGCAGGAGTTGTTCTTTTTGAGGCAATAAAACTGTGAAAAATCTTGTTTATTAAAAAACGTGATCAGTTTACAGATCTAATAGGATTTTGTATACATTATTTAAACATAACTGTCTCATTAAAAGATTTAATCTCGTACATTTTTCAACATCCTTTTTATATCTCCATTGTCTAGCGGTGCATCATAAAAAATAAAACATTTGAATAATGCTAAATATAAAAAGCCCATTAACCACACAGGTTACAGGTCACTTCTTCAGGCTAATTAGTCTGCTGCTCAGGTTGGAGTTGGGCAGAGTCAAACTGAAATTACATGAGGTCGCTCTGTAGGTGCAGCAAACTAAAGCGAAGGTCAGGGATTGGTTAATCAAGCAAAATCCTCAGAGGAGGTGAAGAATAAGTAAATACACCTGTACAGGTGCAGCAAGAGCATGCAGGGCCTTTAAACAGTCCAACAACATTATAAGAATTAGCTTTCATCCCAACCTCGGACTGGAAATAAAGATGGACGACGCATGTCCACCTCCTTCCACTATCCAGAAATTAAGCTGAAGTAAACACCGGATATGAACACTGCCATCTTGCATAGAAGAGAACAGGGGAGGGAGCTGTGGTGACGAGGCTTCACTGAAACACGTGCTTTGAAGTCAGACACCAACTTTGAGAAAATGTATAAATCTTTACATGACCTATTCTGCAGCCATCCACCAGGTGGCGATCGAGACACTCTGGCTTCACTTTTTGGGAGCTGCCATGTCATAAATGTTTATATACAGTATATGATCTGAACCTATGTGGATTTCCAAAAGAACTTCACATAAATCCTAAAGTCTGAAATCTTGCCTTGTTACATAGATTTTAGGAACGACAGGATGAAATTTGCAAATCAAAATAAACTCTGGCTGTGACCCCTTCACTTTGATCTGGTGTTTCTAAATCTGCACAAACATCACAATCATGAGCAACGCTAATCAGAATTCCTTCATTTGAGCGCCTTACATATTTTTTGAAAGACATGATCTTTAGAGTTTAGACTCCATCATGAACCTCCTGAACACAGTAAATTCTGACCTATGAGGAGCCTCGATACTAAAAGTCAAACTTCCGTCCTCTGCCAAAGGTTCCCAACTTCCTCATCACGATGAAGAGCAATAAGCTGATGTGATGTCTGACCTTCGTGTTTACTCCGCTCACACAAACAAGGTCTTGCTGGGGACACCGAATGGACGCACAAAGACAGAGTTGTGCAGTTTCATAAGAAGCAACCGTTTTGGCTTTTCTAGCCAGAGGGAATCTAATCGATTTCTGTGTGTTGACAGCGGTTTTATTCAAATGTCCGCAGCCGTAGACAAAAAAAGAGAAAGTGAGTGTTCAAATGGTGGCTGATGATAATGAAAAGAAAACCCCTCCCTAGCTGGCCTATAAAAGACTTTCAGAGAGACATCTTTGAAGGTTCTCCTTCAAAGCTCCGGCTTGCCTCCGCAGCCGCATCAGGGGATTTCTGTTATTAATTGAAGTTAATTTTCTGGGATATCAGTTTGCTGGGCACGTGGGAAAGATTGATAGCCCCCGCGCGTCTCCTGAGTGTTGGGGATGTGGATGGAAGGGGGGGGACGGGCGAGAGGACAGAGAAATGACACTGTTCCCTCGCCATCCCAGAACCCTGGCTTTCACTTTTATCATCCCCAAATCAAATTACAAACATCGGAGGCCAACCTTGGCTGGAGGAGATTTCCATAAGATTAATTAGTGCGGCTAGCCAAAGACAGAGTGGGCAGGGGGAAATATAAAATAATAAATAGAGGAGGGGAGGGGGTGGCGGTGGTGAGTGTGGGGATGGGGGTTGGTGGAATGGTGGCAAATGAAATGTGTGTGTGTGTGTGTGTGTGTGTGTTGAATGTGCAAGTCAATTGGACAATGGGTAATTAGTGCGAAGAAGCAGATTCTCAAAGGCACGGAGAGGACAGCCAAGCGGGGGCTCTCCATTGGCCCCCGTGATGTGGAGGGCCGTACGGCGGGGCCCACATTTAATTAGCACCACTTTGATACCCACAGGAGTGCCAGGGGCCCCGGGGCAACCTAAACAGTGACTGACAACCCCACACCTCCGGACGCTCCCTGCTCTCCAATTATAGATGCACCAAGCAGAGAGGGCCCCATGCTCACCCCTCATACAGAGGAACGCACACGTGCACACACACTCACACATATGCAGATACACACCTTTGTACTATATGTGCACAAAATGCCCAAACAAGCCATCCAACCAGGCAGCTGGCTCCAGCCTCTTCCTATTTGTGTGCTACAAATTGGCATTTGGATTAAATGGAGCTTGAGATGCCCCGAAGGCGAGAGGGGAAGACAATCTTTCACCTGGCCTGATCTGCTGGCAGAGCAGGCGTTTAAAATGAGGATTAATTTTTGGCGGGAGGAAGGATGGAGGGAGGCAGGAGGAGTGGAAGAAGAAGAAGAATGGAAAGAAGGAGCACAAAAATACTGTGTTTTCTGAGACCAAGGGCACCAGCGAGCAGGCGGTGAGAACAGCCGCATGCAAACACACACGCACAATCTGCAATATTAATGTGCAGCAGCGGCTCTGAATAAGTGACTGGAAAGCTGTGCTGTTGCACTGGTCTATTTTTAATGTGCGGGGGGGCGTCTGACAACACAACAGTTTACGAGGCTCGAGCTGCGCGAACAAACAACGTCTGGCTCCTTGAATTATGCAACCGCCGCGTTCTCACCCGAACCCCAAAACACATATTTAGTAAACAAACTGCTTACTCTTCAGCTAACAAGATGTTTGTTTGAATAATAGATATTCAAATCTGTTCTCCTGACAGGGAGGAAGAAAGTTGCCGTGTAATTTGTTGTATTATTTAGCACGCTTTTTTTAATCTCCCCCCCCCTGTCGCTCCCTCGCTGTCGATTCACGGCGCCTGGTTGACAAACACACAAATGAAAACATCAACAGCAACACAGAGGATGTTCTTTCTCACGGTATCATGAGGAAACACTGCTTTTTTTTTCTTTCTCTCTTTTTACACGGTAACAACACCCAGGCCTGTCATAAATGAATTACCAGACTTTGAAATATTAATCCGCATGACACACATCCCTCACAAAGGAGGGGAACGGCAAGACGCTCGCAGTGACAAGCCGACAACCGCCTGCTTAGATTTTTAATCAAAAGAAATCAATAGGATAAATACTGTATGTAACAGACGGCAGCACTAACAATATGGCATCTAATCACATGCGTTTGCTTGTGCTGTCAAAGGTAATTCCTCTGCACGTCTCTTATGGCGCCGGGCCTCAGCAGCGCTTTCAGATGAAAAGTGGAGACTTAGCGAGAACAGATTGGTGTCACCCCCCCCCCCCCCTCCCGATGATGGTGGCGTACACAACAAGCGGTGTTGTGTTTATTCAGGGCCCGGCAGGGTTGTGTTGGTTTATCAATAAAGCTTGTTTGATTGGGGATTAGCTTTAATCGATAAGAGGAAATCAAACAAACGGAGACCGCTAATGGCTGCGTGATCGCTGACAGTGAGCCCGGAAAGCCACTAAAAGCCCGGGGGTTTGATACCCCTCACATCACAGGGCGATGGGGAGAGGAGGGGAAAAGGGAGTGATACTGTCGCACGAAGCGGTCTGCCTCCACTTTAATGATAACGCATGGAAAGCAAACACACAAAAAAAAATCGGTGGACACATTTTTTATAATGTCACTGCTGACTTTGTGACGTATTTCATCAAGATGGAAGGGTTCTCCTCGCCCTGTCCAAGTGCTTTTAATTTGGTTCGACATTTTCTCAATCTGTAGGACGACATGAACGCAGCAGGAAAAAGTCCGGGTCAGATGATGGTCGGATGCGCAAAGCTACCGTCCAGTAGAGTTTGGCTGCAGCAACATCCACCTTCAGGATTCCTCAAAGAGCTGGAAATGCACAAAGAAACCCTGCACCAGACCATAAAAGAAACATCAGCGACTGCAGAACGCTGCAACCAACAGATCTGGATCTGTTATAGTTTTTACAAGACGGGGTTGGCATCCATTACTGAGGTTTCACAGCGCAATATAAACAATAAATGTAGCATGAACATCACAGGGTGTAACGTCATTCTGGGTATGGTAACGCCCCTTCCAGTAATACAGACTTATTGATATAATATTTGAATGTTTAGAAAATATGTCTCTTTCACTTTCTGTTCACAGCGCAGATTATTTGCATTTTTGGACACAGTTCATTTCTCAAAACTCTCAAAGTCTCTCTCTCTCCCACACACACACAAACACACACACACACACACACACACACACACAATGCATTCATTGAACCCTTCCTACAGGGCTAATGCAATGCCCACCCATCTCTACCACCGCATTAGCTCATTCGTCACACTCCGGGCCCCCCCGACGTTGTGCATAGCGTCGACCCTCTTGACCCAGACACTCTCTCACCCGACTGCCTGCAGAGCCCGGGGTGTCCCCTCCGTAACCGCACAACCACCCGCCCACCCAACCGACCCTCCAGCCTCACATACCACCATCACTCCCCCCCCATCGACCAACCTCCTTCTCTCTGTCTACACATGGAGCCTGGGGAACCTAAAGCAGCGCCAGATGGGGCCTCTTGTTACCACAACAGGCAGTCATGCATTCGTTGTAAAGCGGCCTCCCTTGCTCCTCGCTCTCCTCCGCTCGCTCGCCCTTACACATATTGATGCGCCGAAACTTGGCATCACACTCGGAAGTTGACTCGATTCGCGTCGACCCCCCGACAGCTGTCAGACATTACGTCCAATCAGTTTGGCTCTGACCAGCTATTGGGCAACGAGCCCGGACTGCTGAGCACCAATGGCCTTTATTAGAGACGACAAATTGGAGCCTCTGAAAAAGTCGGCGTTTCCCCAGTAATGCAATTTGTCGCCGCTTCGCCCGCGTTTTTCTGGTGGTCGCTGACAGAATTACACCTTACGCACACTACAAGAGAGTTTACTTTACTTTTTTTTTTACACCATCTCCCCTTTTCAGCTTGCTGTGATTGACAAAGGCACACTGCACATACATCCCTCTTCTTCATCCGCATGTCGCGCCTTCCTTGAGGTGACATCAGAGGAAAAGCAGCTGTCACATCGTCAGCGGCGTCTTTATCTTTAGGATTGTGATTTGTTGTGAATACCGGGATCTATATGCAAACAGAATATCGGCGGTCACGAGGTCACCAGCTGTTCAGTCTCATAACGGTGCCGTCAGTCATCTCAGCCCTGCTCGATTGTTGTGTTGATGTGCTTCAGGTACAATTAAGCCTCTCGACTTGTCAGAAATCAATAAAAATCTATTTGCCTGTGCTCGGATATGGAAGAAATCAATATGGAGACAAGCTAAAAGAGACATTGTGTTCTTCATTAGCTGCAATGATATGAATCTTGTCTACATGAGAGCGGATCCACTCCAGAGTTCTTGATTTGAAGGCAATTTGCTCTCTCAGTACTGTAATCACCTTCTCCGAAATCTCAATCCATGCGGCAGTTTACAATAAAGAAGCCATAAACCTCCCATTAAGACCAGTATTGTTGGGGCATGCGTCATGATTGGTCACACAGCTCATACTGAAACCATCAGGGCCATCGTTCGATACCGCGCCTCGCCCGCCACACAGCTGCGAACCATTATCATTTGTTATAGATTCTGTATATCGACAACATTACGCATAAAGCGTTCCACATGGCCAGGAGGAGACGACATTTTGCGTTTGTTGGACACTAAACGGTTTGGAGTAATTTCACATGATCCCGTCTGAGAAGGAATCTTGGCCTCTTCCAGTTTCCCAACAAAACATGTGGCGTTGGTGCGTGTGAGTGCAATAACATTGACTCTGCAAATCACTACCACATTGAGCCGCGTCAGGTACGCTGCCTCAACGATAACGGCTCATATAGTGAATTGCACTTTGTGTATCTATTAACTAATTCTTTCTTGAGCAGGGTTTGCAGACATTTCCTGTTAAAACATATTTAGCCAGTAATAAATCAGTTACAAGTGCATTTTGACACATTTAACAAGTCAAATTTCCGCACGTGTACCACATGCGGACACCAGTTGTGATGGAAACGGCGGCCGCGGATTCGTCTGCATGTATTTGTTTGTTGGCAGACCCGTGCGCCACGGACCTGTTGCGTCTTGGCTGCGGCCCAGGGCTTCCAATTAGGGCGAGATGCCAACAGCACGTGCGGCGCTGGATTGTTGGATCATCACGCGTGCCAGACAAAACAGGGGCAGTGGAAGTCTCTGTTCCCCGACACCGCGCCACATTAAGGTTTTAATGGCTGTCGGCTCGTCGCTTAACTGCTGTAAACACCCTGTCTGTGAACTGTGAGCAGCCCACAGCGATCTGTTGGTAAATTAATGAGGAGGGGGCAACTCCCGCCCATGCAGCTGGCACGCTGCCAGTTTCAAGGCTGCAGCAAAAGCAGCGGGCTGGTGCAGGGATGTCAGGGTGGAGGGTTTAGGTGGAAGGCACAGTGAGGGGGTTGAGAGATACCAAAGGTTAGTAACCGACCAAGGGGATTGTGTTTTCCCCCCCAAATCTATTTGTCTGTTGGTGGGATTGTAAGTTACACAAACACTACTGAAGGATCAGAACTATGTGGAATGGGTAAAGATGGGTTAATGAACATATTACTGATATGGTAAATGGTAAATTGCTTTGTATTTATATAGAGCTTTTCTAGTCTTGATGACCACTCAAAGCGCTTTACAGTACAGTTCTTCATTCACCCATTCACACACACATTCATACAGTGCATCTATTTGCAGCACTTAGTCATTTTATGGGGGGGCCATTCGGGGTTCAGCATCTTGCCCAAGGACACTTCGGCATGCAGATGGGTCAGACTGGGGATCGAACTACCGACCTTCACGTTGGAGGACGACCACTCTAACCCTCAGCCACAGCCGCCATGATATGTATGTGTGTGTGCAATTTGGTGCACCCTGATTGAATTAAAGCGGACTGGTGGGGTTTGGCAGAGTAAGGCCCCGAACCCACACACCAACAACAAGCTTCCTTCTCAAAGAACATCACTATCGTAATATAAAGCAGCACTTGATCTACAAATTGAAAAAGCATGTGTGCAAAGACCAAATTGACCAGAAACCAAGAATCACTTCTCCGCTGTGTCCAGGTTCAAGAGAGCTGCACGAGTGTGGATCAAATTTCGCATTCAACAGGCTCCCAGGCTTCGCCGGTGATGCTCGGGCTGAGCTAATTTACTAAATAGTCTGTGTGAACAACCCCTGGCCCCACTCCACCCTTTTCCTCACTTCAAAGTAACTTTATTAGGGGAGAGATTAGACTGCACTTAACCTCTAATGATGCCATATGAGAGGCTGAAGAAAGGAGGGTTTCCTGCACGCCGCTGTTTTATTTGATGGTTTCAATATGAAGAAATGAAGGAGGGGGGGCGGCACGGGCGGGGAGGAGGGAGTGTGAAGCATGACAGCTCCATATCTGGAGGCAGCGTTTGAGTCGCAGCCGGCACGCCACCGCAGCCGCCGACCCGCCATCGCTGACAACATACAGGTGTTCCCCCTCCCGCTTTCCGCCCCCATCACCCTTCTCGCTCTCTCTCTCTAACCTTCTGCCGACCCTTTTTTCTCTTTTAGTCAAACTACCCCCTCCCACCACCCGCACATATACACACAGACACACAGACACACACACACACACACACACACACACACACACACACACAAATAGGCCAAGGTAACTTGCCAGCAACCCCCCTCCCCTCCCCGGGGGTTTGTGTGATATTTAACTACGGCTACAGTGGCATTTACTAATTTTATATGTGCAGAATTTATGTCAGATTCTTATTCAGCGAGAACAGGGGAGAGGAGCAAAGGTGGCTGCCTCCGTGTCCGCTGTGTATACACTGATATTATGTGAACTATTCACAACACGTCCGCTGACACAAGCGTCGCTATTTTGTCTATAACTCCGCTGCTTTCCAGCCCAGGTGCCACAATTAAAGCCTAACCTTAGCATTTGGAGAGGGAGACCAGAAGGAGCCAATTTGTTGTCCACCATGCACCTCGCCTTCGATACTGCGCTACAGATAAAGGTATTCTGTCTCTCCCTCCCTTTTTTTCCCCTCACAGGCAGCTCGCAGCCCGGGGCCACATCCTGTTGACAGGGGTGCAGGGGTCAATCAGATACTACCGATACTGTGTCACAGGGACAAGGCAGAAGACAAGCAGGCCGATACACAATCACACAGAAGGCAAGCATACGCACAACTATGCAGACCTGCAAGTGCATGCATGCTTACTTGGACAATATTAACTTAACTTCTTTTATTAGCCAAAATTAATTGAGAAATTAACCCACAAACAAATAATACCTAAGCCAAATTCATTCAGTTCCATAATATAAAAGTAAGATAAGAGATAACTTTAAAGCTGATCAAGTTTACACCACACTGTCTCCACTCTCCAGTGATGAAAAAATGGACATCATGACAGCTCCTCAAAAAAAGAAGCCAAAGCGTCTCACCTGCCTCCTTGTGGCTGGATGGAGAAAAGGTTAAAAAAACACTGCCTCCTCCATGTTAGTGGGTGGGACACGAGTTGAGCTAAAACGTCCGAACACGTCAAATCAAATCTGATCAAATAATTTTTTTATTAAATCATTCTTGATTGGATATTTTTGCTTGATTTCTCAGTCGTGGGATTACGTGGAGACGCATCATCCATCTTTATGTACAGTCTATGTAAGTACACACACCCAAGATGGAGTTAGTTCATTTACATGAAATGATGAGCTGGGGACAGGAATGTCATTATGACATTGCCAGACTGGCATATTTAGTATTGAACCATAAGACCGGCTGCTCTGAGAAGAATAAAATCACACTGAGAGAGAGAAATATAGTGATAAAAGTCAGTGAGTGAGAGACAGCAAAGGGAGAATGAAAGAGAGAGAATGATAGAGACTCAGAAAGAGAAAAAAGCAAAAAGAGAGAGGTGAAAGATGGGGAGAAATAATGATAAAAGGAACTGCCTGAAAAGGGGGTTCAGGAGATTGACCTGTGGGGCTTAAAATCAAATTGCAACGGTATTGTATTCCCTCCCATTTCCAGTACGGCTAGTAAGCTCCTTATTGATAGACCAGAGATGAGACCACCCATACCTGGGGCTCATCCTGCTGTCACCGCGCAGGACGGGCACCAGGAGGAGGGAGGAATCACACATCACACGAGGGGCCCTTTTTCTATTTTGCAGCCAAAGCCAAAGCCAAAGCCAAATCCCCGGGGTGAGATCCCACCTCGTCCCCCAACTCAATAAAATAATTAGCTTTTGGACGGCCCGGCCGTTAATCAAGCTGCTCTAACATATGCAAAGGCGAAAAAGAGGAGGAGAGAAAAAGATATATTCATTTTTTTATCCGTCTTTTCACTTGGCGAGCCGTGGCACTTTTATCTGTAAAAGTCGCTGATGTGAGTTTTTTTTTTTTTCTTCTTTCTCTCTCTCTCTCCCCAGATTTCTATAAAACATACGGCGCAGCCAGATTGCTTTTTAATTTTATGTTTAGTCTACAGGAAGCAAGATTATTGCTTCCCGGACCGAGGGGGCTGAGGAGTAAGTGAGAGAATCAGCACAAACTGTTTCGTTTCAAATAAATCTGATGGAGGTGCTGGGGCGAGGGCATGTCATGTGAAGATTTTGTTTAAATAAACTTGTGCTTTTCTCCCCCCCCCCTCCCGCCCTCATTTCTCTGTGTGTAATTGTTAGCTGTAAATGAAACATCTGCTTGACTGTGGCGTTGAAGTGAAAGAATGACGCACTGAGACAAATAAGCGACTGTGTGTGGGAAGTATTAAAAGTTTTAGCAGATTTTCTTGTAGCACATTTACAAATCCAATTGGTTTACAAACACTATAGCATTATCTCTTTGCTTTCGGAAATGCACTGGAGCCTGGACTCTTTCCTTAAATGATCCACTCAATTGCTCCAGACATTCTCGGGAACTTTTCCTGACAGCCCAACAATAAAATGTGAGAATACATCGGGAAAATTAATGAATGGTTTAGAATACGCGATGGACGCAAAAAAAAAAGGATTGACAAAAAGTGTTATTCATGTAGAAGAAGACCTCAGTTTTGAAAAGACAAGCTTCAAGAGTTGTTGGCCATAAGAACCAATGCCGGTTGGATGCCTGTAGTAACCTGAATGTTCTGAACATGGTCCTGATGTTGTGAACGAGTCTGACCTGGACAATCTCCTGCCGCCTACTTCAAACGTGATTCTGGAAAGTGTCCAGAGTCCTGTTGACATTTCGACTGGTCTGAAAAGTAACACTAGACTGTTTTGTAGTTTGATTCACAAGCTGGAAACAATGTGTGTAAATAGGTGGTAAAGCTGATAATTAAAATGTCTAATATCAGCTCTAAAAAACTACATTTCAGTTGGAAACGGCTTTAATCAGTTTAATTCTACTGAAGATGTTCCCGACACTGTATTGAAATGTACACGCAGAACAAAAGGAAAAAGAAAAGGCAGGATTCTTTCCGTGAATGGTTCTCGCTGAATCCAGATCAGATGCAAATGAGTGAGAAGTGACGCCGAGGGGACGGGAGGTCGTCTGACAACAAGTGAGATTACCTCTTGTTTGTGGAGGCCTCTGCAGATGTCACTGTTGGAGGTGACACTAAAATATGGAGCGCTAATTTAAGGTATAACACATTTCACTGTCTAATTTTCCAATTGCTACACATTACAATCAGGAGGTGGAAGATATGCGTTTTACACTCACCCCTTGGGAGGGATTAATCAGTATTTTCACACCCACTGTATATGAAGGGCAATTGGGCTTAACCCGAGATATGCAAATGAGGCCCTTTCTATACATGCAACACTCAAGATTGTGTTTCAGTTGAAAGCGAAAAGGTCACAAAGCCAAGTCCTAATAACATAAACCAGTGCGAGATGTTCGTTTGACTGAAGCGCCACATCGAGATGAAGCACCGGTTTCGGAAAGAAGTGGTAGAGAGTAAAGTCAAGACTTTCAATTCCTGGTGGTCAAATACCTCACACTGTCAAAACCGAGCACGCGCTCAAGGAAAACCATGAAAAAAACAACATTATAGACAAACCTGCAGAGAGAAGAAAACAAGTCAATGGCCGACAGTCAGACACACTGTGGATGAGAGCACTGATGGAGCTCTTTTCCTTGAGAGGGAATCGGTGAGAGCGCTCATGGATTTTTTTTCTTTCTTTTGCAGAAAGCATGAGGCTAATGCTGAAATGCTAAATAACAACGACTTCTGTACAGTCCACCGAAACAGAGAGAAACACACAGACACACCCACACCCACACACACCACAATCCCCCTCGTCCTCCCCTGATCTTTTATATTTTCTTTTCCATCCTCTCCGGCCTCCTCCCCCTGTTCCAAAGCTCACATCTCTAATGTATGAACCCATCGCCAGGCATTGTGGAGGAATCCGGGCATCAACCAACAAAGTGTTCAATAAAATATGGAGGCACGGTGTTCAAAGCCATGCTAAACGCACCTGACATGGGGGAGAGGGAGCGGGACGTGCAGCTTTTGTCAGATGGAGGGAGCGGAGAGAGAGAGGGAGAACGCAAGGAGCACATGAGAGGGGAGAGGCTGAGAGGAACTGTTGGGTGGAATATTGTAACTTTCAGATCATAACACTTCCACCGCCGCCTGGGAGCGATGATGGTGGACCGGTGGCTCACACAGGTCTTGCATGTGAGCGTTGCACGTGTGTGTTCAGGTTGTGTGATTTAATGCGGCAGCTACATTCCACCCTGATGAGTTTCACCATAAATAAAGAGCACCGCGGTCACCAAAGAAAGATCAAATCCCAGATGCACAGTTTAAACTCTGTAACCACTGCTTCGAGGAATCGTTGACATTTTGCCATTCCATTTCTTGCACAGAATTAAATAAGATTAATATTGCTCTTGTGTCTGTGAAGTAATTGTGTAGCTGGAGTAGTCAGTTTGCCTCGCTTAGCATGGTGGAGTGGAAATTGAGGGAAATAGCTCTTCTGAAGGCCACAATGCACTGACTTGATTAGATCACTTTGCTTTGCCCCTGATTTTGAATCATGTTCTACAATTTTATTCATGTACTGATACAATTTTGAGATTTTGTAGGATATCATTTGCAGCCTTTGATTGTAATTATATGTATTGTTATTCTGCTTGTTGCCTTTTGTTTTCTTGTTTTTAATTGTCCTGAAGCACTTTGTAATTTGAAATGTGCTAAAGTTATTGTTTTTTTAACCTCGGAAACGTAATCTTCTCATAACTTAATCCTCTGGGTGGAATTGTAACTGTTAAAAGGAAAACATGTGTTTAGACACATCCATAAAAAAAAATCATGGTTTTTGCACTGTGCAGATTCAAATCAACAAACACATTTTCTTTTTCACACTTCAGGTTTTACACAGATAAATAAACAGACAGATTTGACATGTTTATTATTAAGCTTTAGAGATCCTAGTTAGTATATTTTGAAACCTTCAGATATTTGTTTGTGCAGTGTAAACATTAAAATTAACATGTACTGGAAAAATGCCCTCCCTTTCCACTCTTAATGCTAAGCTAAGCTAATTGATAGCTACCTCCAGCTAAAAACATTCCCTTTACAGTTATGACACTGGTATTGATCATCTCATCTGCCGCAAAAAAAAGGGAATAATGGTGCTTCTGTCACCGTCGTACTGCTGCTTAGAAAACTGAATCAATAAAAGAAGCCATTATTTTCTAATGACTCTAACAAGTATAGATACTCTCCATATTTCCAATGCAACAAAACAATGCCCTGCTGCTTTCTGACGCTATGGAGTGTGTGTCTGTTTTTGTGAGTCTGTTGTTTGTCTGCGTGGGTGGGTTACTGAGAGGAGAGACAGCCAGAGCAGGGAAGATGGGGCTCAGCGGGCTGTGTGGCCACCGATGTCTGCAGATCATCATGTATCATAATTACCCGCAGCAGAAATTAGAGCAGGGATGTTGAAATTTCCATCATGTCTGTTTTCTTTGGGCCTCGCGCACCTAATCACCTCCAACGGAATGCGGCTGTCAATCACTGCGTGACTCCTGTCCTCAATCCATAATTCCAGGGGTCCCTTGAGTGGCGCTGCCTGCTGGACCAGAGCTGCAGAGCACGTGTACTAACACACACACACACACACACACTCTGGCTGGTATGCACAATCTCTCAAATTCACACAAACAAGGCTACACACACGCTCGGCGAGATTAGTTAATAACAAGGGGCTGAGGAGCGAGAGGCCAAATGAAATAAATAAATAAAAAATAAATAACTGGATAAATAAAATACAAGCTGGTGTTCTCATAAATTTTAGATGACAGGCTGGTATTGATTGGGGTGTGTTTGAAACTAAACAAGCTATATCCATGGCCCAGAGCACTGAACATGCACTCTGTAATAATTATTTATGATATATTTGGAGAAGGGCCCAGTGATGTTTTGGCATAATAAGCCGGAGCAGACTACAGACTGTAATCACCTGGGCTCTCCTTCGGTATTGAACACCAAGGCTAGATAGAAAGCTCGCTTTATGAGAATAACAAACTTTTAGCTTCTTTGGGGCGGAGAGACAAAATCCCCCCCCCCCCCCCCCCCGTAGAATAGTTTTGGGGTCGAATCAAACAACAGCGAGGATGAGATGAAACGTGCACTTATGAATGATGGGGAGTAATCACCCGATTGAAATGACAGGACATGAATTTTAATCCGCCGAGGAGATTCTCGACCCGCGTTCGCTGCCATGTTCAAAGAAAAACACCAACAGGAGATCAAATGCACGGACGGACGCCGTCCATACATAACCGTGCTCCATTAAAATTCAAATGAAACAGCCGCCGCGTCCATCAGCGGGGCCCGAGGAAGAATGGCAGGTTGATGATCGCGCCTATTTAGTCTGCTCCGTGTCGCCCGGACAATCATGTGTCGGAGCCTCATCGCTACAGATGAGGCCTTAACACAAGCAGCCTTGTAACCGGACGCTGCAGTGCATACAATATCTAAATCTGATTTGCAAAATGGCGAGATTCACCCATTGTGTGTGCATGCGTATACGTGCATGTGTGTTTATGTGCTGATAAGCCCCAGCCAGATGAGACGGGGACCCTGCGGGTGACAGGTGATGCACTTCACATTTAACAAGCTTACACTCCAGTGTGTCCGCACATACAAACAGGGCGTAAGTAGCTGGGAAATCAATGGCCTCTGAGGGGAAGAGCAGTGTCTTTCCCCCCTTGTGTCGGGCCGACGGGACTTTAGACGTCGCTAATCCATGTTTAATATCAAGGCGTACAAGGAAGAGGAGGAGGAGGAGGAGGAAGAGGAGGCATGAAAACACAGCATCCTCCCATTTCCAGTTTGGAACAAATAAAAAATTGAACCACTAATCAGGGGCTGTTGTTTACATAGCTGTGATCCCTGACTCCATGTGTGATGATGTTTTCCCAAGGGGCGTTGCTCTGTGCGTGTGTGTGAGTGTTTGTGTACACGTGTGTGTGTGTGTTTCTAGATTACACCGGGCAGCTGGAGGACCGCGCTCCCTCCATCCAAACACTGTCACGGCACAGATCACTCTAACATTTATTAAAACACAGACGCAGCTCTGAACTCGTCTATGATGAAAAAACTCTGCTGATAACTTAACCATCTGTTTCATGTTGCTGGCAGCCGTGTAATTTCCCAGGTCATCCGCATTATGTGGGATGTCTTACTCGCCATGAACAACTTTTTGGATTACTCTGACGCTGAAATCACACACAAAACAGACAATGTTTTCCACATGTGGATCGTCTTATTACTCTGATCCTCATCTGTATCGTCTGAAAATACAATCAGACATTATTCTGAGCCGTAGAACACGTACAATTCCACGGCTTCCATTTCACTCGGAAGTTCGAGTGATCCAAAACTAATCTCGAAAATACAAGGACAGAAAATTGGTGAGCCTCATTCTTTCATTATCAAAAAAGGTTGAACCGTTTCCTCACACAGGCACACACTGTAGATTTTAACTAATGCTAGTAAATAAGATCAATGTGTATTTTTTGGGAACTATTTTCAGTTGTGGATTTGATTTGACACACACACACACTCACACGCAAGCACAAGAGCATGGGGAGAATTCTGCAGAGGTCAGTATAGCAACACCAAAGATCAAAGTCTTCTTTGACTTCACGTGTGTGTGTTTGAGTCTGCAACAGTGTTTTTTTTATGTGCACTTGCCCATATAAGATCTATGTGGGTTTTGTGTTGCAACATGTGTGTGCCAGTGTGTGAGATGGAGACCTCTGTGTTGCCCACCTGCATTATACCACTGTCTCGGAGTCTTAAATCCTTTGGGCAGCCAGTTTGCACAACAAGTCTCACTTTGTACTTCTTGTATTAATGTGTTCACCACATCAGCCTCCGACTGCTGTCGCCGGGGCAAAAACTCAAAAGCCGAAATGATCTCCCTCGGCTGAAAGTCGTGGCGATATTTCCTTTGTTAATAAACTCCATGCTTGCCACGATCTCATAAAACCCTGGCTTTCTAACACATAGCGTGTACATGTGTATCGCACGTAGGAGAGAAAAAAATAATAGAGGGATCTAGAAAGGTTGTGTTGCTGACAAGAGAGCGGTTGGTGCTGCAGGAAGAGGAGGAGGTGGAGGTGGTGGGCCACTGAAAGTATAAGTGTATTCTTTTCCTCCGCCTCTCTTCTGGTTTTAATTGCAAGGTGCAAAAATGAAATGGCTGCGCGACACGATAGTGTTAGAAGAAACAGGGGTGTCAGTGAGTGAAGGAGGTGGCGGTGGGGGCGGAGGGGTTAGAGAGGGGATGATGGGCAGACAGCAGAGGGGTTGAGAGGTGGGGTGGACCTGGGGAGTGAGTGTGTGTGCATTTGCGTGTGCGTGTGTGTGTGTGTGTGTGAGGTGACAGACAGGAGAGCGAGGTCCCAAGGTGCTCTCTGAGGAGCAATAGATAAAAGTTTCCCCGGGGAAATTTCTCTCATTAGTCCTCAGACACAGTTGAGTAACTCAGCCGTGTCAGGTTACGGTTTGTCATGAGACAAAAACAATACAATAAATGAATAAATTGATGAATCGGTGAAAAAGCAGAATTCCGCTTTCTAGATAAGTGAAAGGAAAATATCGGAAAGAAATCCTCAGGGTTTTTTAACTCCTGTCACAAACTGTGTTCAGCTTCTTAAAAGCTGGAAAACACGCAAAATAATTGATCGACTCCTTTCTAATTGCAAGTAGGAGCGCAAAGTGTTGCATCTTTCACAGTATGGAAAATAACATAAGTCAAATTTTCGACTTTAGGACATCGACAGGATTGAAATGCTGTTTCTCTTTAATTCCCAGTGTAAAATATGAACATGCAACATATTAAGTACTCAGAGATATCGAACTTGGTGTATGCAGCGCTACTCATGGCACTGTTCGATCGCTCATGCTACAGCGACCTACCACATGGTCGTGCTATCGTCCGTTAAGTTTTTACCGTGCATGCAGACAGTCAGACATCACATCCCTTGAGGTATTTAAACACCAACGATGTAAAATGCGCGTCTTAACATCATGCCGGAAAAAGTGCAGCATCAGCGTTTACACTGCTATAAAGAAGAGGAAGTAGAAATTAGCATGTTCATCCGGGTGTCATGTTTCCATCACTGCCGATCGGAGCTGGAGTCGATAAAAACCCACATCTACTGCCGACACAGGAGTAAATGCCGATTTTATCTTTTTCCGTTGCAGGCAAAAGCCAGTTGTTAGTGGGTGTCATTGGGTATTTGACCAGTGAAAAAGGGGCCTGTGATTATTATCTTCCCATTACCCCTGATAAGTCAACCTTTAATGATTAAATGAGGTTATCCTGCCACATAACGGGTACTTTAAACCGGATGGCGGCAATATCATTTGGCACCAAAGGAGCCTATATCAAGATAAATGTGTTATCTACTGGCACACTGTACTGTTTACTGCTCGGCGGAATGAGGACAATCAAGCACCGGGCTCAAAGTGAAAACACACAAAAGGAAGAGCTATGATGTTGACACCAGAGATACGGCTGGTGTAAGAAAACACCCTGGTCCAAGCGGGCAACATATTAATCTTGCCACCAACGCGGCGTGCAGTTATCTCCCCGGTACAAGAGCTCCTCCAGGAACAAAAGGAGCTCTCCCTCAAACGGCGTTGCAGCTTTTGGACATTTTTATTACACTGTTAGCGGCATCAATTTTGAGCAACAAAAGGAGCCCGTGCTTGCGTGTCACCTCCGGGACAAAGCCCAACCAAGACAAATGAATTCCTCGGCGTGTGCGATTGTTTAAAAAAAAAGAGAGAAAACGCGAGGAGGAAAAGGGATCTATTCTTTCACACGTCTTCGTGACACAACAGCATCGGGTACAACAAATGTGCCCTTTTGGAAAGACAGAGACACCGGGCGAGACGGTTGTGACAGTAAAGGGTGGAGGGAGGGGCGGTGTGGGGGGGGGGTTATGAAATGTATGAGGAAAACTCAATCCTCATATCCAGTTCATTATATTTTCAGCACGGCAATCAATAATCACAGACGGCCCCGCCTGCCTCTTCCTCCCTCACTTTCTCGACTTCTGTCTGGGATATGAATGAATAATAGAAACATCACGGAATTCATTCTGCAGACCATATTTCTCCGACCTGCGAGGACCATTAGTTGGAGAATAGATGCCGGTCGCCGCTGGCCTTTGTCACCCTCTCCTGCTTCCCGCAACTCTCTGGCCGCCTGCATGCCTAAGCGAGGAAGCCGAGGCCTCTTCCTCCATTGTCAGATGGAAATTGAAGTCCGTTTCTCCCTGTAATTGCTCCTCTGTGTCTGCATCATCTATACCAATGAGAGAAAAAAGACGGAAAGCAGAGATGAGCGGGCGCATGAAAGGCCTACTTGCCCTCTGCTATGCTACCAAGCTCAACAGTCTATTATACCTGACGCTCTTCATCTCCTTCATTATCCTCACGGGTGAAAGGTCAAGCGATATCCATCCCGGGAGGTCATTTAACTCTTCTTAACACAACAAAGAATGCAGATGACATCGCTGTTGCATAAAAAGGTTACGTGGCGCACAACCCGGGGAGGTCTCTCGTGGCCTTCTCATTGCCTACTCTAAAAAAAAAAGAAAGAGAGAGAGAGAAATAAGTGCTCCAGTCTGGGCCCTCACCTCCGTGTGCTGGAATGACCGGTGGTTCGCCTCTCGCTGCGAGCAGGGAGAATAATAGTTCAGCCTTGTGGCGACCTTGGATATACCCTGGGCCGGGGCTGTTTTAATACAAGCACAGCGCCCACTTTATGGATGCCTTTGTATTATTAATACTGTGAGAAATGAGAAGCGAAGAGGTGAGAGACTGCGGGCTGGGTTTATGGAGACTGTACCGTGGGAGTAAAAGGCTGAGTCGTGAAATAATTCTGGAAACACATAAACTTTGAACGGTGAATAACAGACGGACTGTTCCGTGCTGCGCCACACACCAACAACATTAGAATGAACAGGCGTTCCTTTGAGAAGAAAAAGAAAAAGTTTCATCCTTCTTTTGGGATCAACGTTCTGCTAATATATCACATCCTTCCTCTCCCAACTCCTGTGCCAACATCCAGCGGGATGAAAATAGCGTCGCCTGGGAGAGAAACTCCTCCAGCAGGGAAAAACACTGGTGTTCTTCAAGCATTGTGCCCAAACCTCTGGACTCTAAAAAAAACGCACTAACTATAATTATTACACCTCAAGAAGTCGGGGGTTGGAGTCGGTCATGTGCCACCGGTAGTCCTGCCTCTGTCCGTGATGGCACATTGATCAAGTGCACGGCCTCGGGCAGTACCGCGCTAGCCAAGCAGAAGCAGGGAGAGCTTATAAAACACTTTTAACCAAACTTCAGGGCAGAACATGCCGAGGATGAGTGTGCGTCTCGGAAGAGGGTGTGTGTGATTGTTTTTGTCTGTGTTTGCTCGACAGTGTCGGGATGTGTGACTCTCGCTGCTGTCAGACACGCACTGAACTTTTATTCGGAGGCGTTGAGAACGAAAGTTAACAAAATCACAGGCTGATGTTTTAAGTACGCAACTGAACAAAAAAAGTGGGTGCAAAAAACAAAAAGAATACAAATATCTCGGGGGCCACACACGGCTAAGATGTCAAACTGTCAGACATGGTATTAACATCCGTCCACAGGAATCAGATCACAAGTGGACAGTGTTAAGTTTGTCTGTTGACACCCGTTATTAAAATGTGTCCTGAATGTGTCTCCTTCCTTGTGCATGTGCTACCCAGACGCCTGAATGTTTTTCCTGTTGTCTGACAGGCACAAACTCCAGCTGGGTTCTTCACACGTGAAAGCCATAGTCCGGGGGAAAGCCCGGACATTTTGCAGAGTTCATATTCATGTCTGAGTTGAGCTGTGGGGAAGCTCTGTCAAGGCACCTCGAGGCCGATCTCAGAAGCAAGCGACCCGCTCGAAAAGTGGGACAGCTTTTCAATTGTGCTGCACAACAACTTCATCTCAGAACCGCACAAAGTCAGAAGAAAGTCGTCTGTGTTACGAGACAGATCTGACGAGCGGACAACAAATGAATCTTCCCATTGGCTGATATGCACAAAAACTGGGTGATTTTGACACGCATAACAAACCCAATACAAAACACACAAAGAGTGGATATTGTGCGGTTGAGTGTGTGTGGAACCAGACGCGCGATGGCGACGAGGGGAGAGAGACAAAGACGCAACATTGTGAGAGATTATGACTTCTCCCTTCATTTGAATCCGTGCTCAAGCTGAATAAAGCTATTTATAGAAAGGGGCTTCGGAGCCGCTCTGAGAATTATGTAAATTCAAGTAACATATTCTTTATATCAGAGGGGAAATAATGAAGGCCCTATAATGTGTTCCTTGTAACAATGAACGAGTTTGAGGAAAATTTCCTCCAGACCCTGATCTTGAAGAACAATGCCTTGTTCACGGACAATTAAAACAAAGAGCAATGGGGTTCTGCTGGGACACGGCGATGAGCATAAATGTCCTTTATGGCGCGTGCAAATTGTCCCTTTTTTACGACAGTTGAGCAGGCTCGACCTTAAGGAAGGAAAAATCTAACAGCGGCCCCTCTTCATCTCCCGTATTCACCTCGTCTTCTCATGTACAGCGTCTCTTTCGTAGGCGTTCTTCTCACGCTGCGTCCGCCTCTTGTACTCCCAACGCTTAACTGTATTTTCACTCCCCCCTTTTCTCAACTGTACATGGTGAACGATGGGATAAATCAAAAGCCTCTGTACAGTCTTAGTTGCCACAGACCTAACACTCAGGGCTCAGGAGCGGATTTGTTCAATTGTATGGATTTTGTGCGTTACACAAGGAAGAAAGTTAAGTACAGAGATAATATTACTTATATTCCGTTTCAGTGAATGTATTGTAGATGTGCAGGTAAGAACATATAGAGCCTAAATGCCACACAAATAAATAATTGCATTTGACATGAACGTCAGTCAAATGGCAGTCCTGCTGCTCGATTGCTCTTCCTAAAGAAAATAAAGCTGACAGTGACAAAGGTGACTCCATTACTTGTCTATCACACAACTGATGCCTTCTCTCTATCAACATGATTTCACATCACAAGTCTTTCCCAGGATCCTAACGTCCATCAAAACTGCAAACACAAGATTCCTGCTACCCACGTTTCCAAATCCAGTGGACCAGCACAAACATTGATGTTAAGTTGATTGCCAGTGTTCTTTCAATTTATGTAAACATACTGCACCATCTCTTAGAATTCTGACGGTGATGATTTAAATGTCACAGAAAGGAAAACAGAAGAGGCAATGTCATTTCAATTTTGAAATAAATAAAGCTTTGACCATTTTATTTTACATATCCGCCTTTAGCAGACTTTGACGTGTAAAATTGTTCCCCTTTAAGTCAAAGAGTCGGCGTTCAAATGTGAATAAAGTGTCACCTAGTGTGAAAGTAGTTTCTTCTGACAAAGACTTCCAATAGCTTAGTTCTGCACGTGTGAGTGTGGACCTTCACAATACAGGGGTTTGTTGAAAGGTCATTGTTTAATCACTTCTCTCTTTGACCTTTTGATGTTCAGATCTTATTCTTTAGTTCCGGTGTACCGGTCAATACAGTAAGGTACAAAATTATTTATCAATCGTTTCTTAAACTCTGTCCTCAAATAGAAAACATGACAGCGGTTGCGTTCTTCCTCTCCCTCGGCCGAACCGAGCATTTAAAGAACCATTCATGTGTTTTTTATCGCTGGAAGCTAAAGCACAACAACTCGTCTGAGGCAGGTCTTCACTTACAGCAAGTAACCATGATTCACATTCATTATACAAAAACACACAATTATAAACACACAATAGACACTAATTACAAATGGTCTAATGATGAGAACACCTTTTGACATTTAGGATGGGAAAAAAACGCATTGTGTTATTTTAATGAGTGTTTACTCAGTGCAGGCCTAGTGAATGTGTTTTCCCATGCATGCGTCTGGTGTGTGTGTGTGTTTGGGAGAAAGGTTGGAAAAAGGTTAATGCAGATGTGTACGCAGGGATGACAGTGCCAGGGGCCTCGCGGTGTGACTGAGAGGAAGGAGAAAACGAGGGGCCCTTCTGTCGATTATGTCTCCCTCGTTTTCCGAGGCAGCCGCGTGACCTCCGAAGGCCCTCGCAGTCACCACCCTCTCGGATGCTGGTTAATTAACGACAGCGCAGTTTAGGCTTTTTCGCTGGATGCTGTAATCAAAGAGCAGGAGCTGACAGGCCACGACACAAGCTGCTAAGCAAAGAAAAACCACTTGCTCACTTAGAGCCGGGGAAAGAATAAAATTATGTTCAGCATGGACAGCTAAGGGTGTGGAAGTGTTGTGCGTGACAAATAGGAGGAGGAGGGCCGCTGAGGAAAAGCACTATTAGGGTCAAATCAATTGTTCTTGGTATAGCAGAGAGAAAGTGAGGGAAAAGGAGGGGGAGGTATAAAAAGAGAGTGACCAGGAGAAAGAAGCAAGGCCAGCGTGCAACCTTTCCCATTGACCCGACCCCTCGTCATCTCCAAATTGTTCCTGTTGACAATCAACACAATGAAAAGATTACAGGAGGCCTTCTCGGCTCCGCACCCTTCTTTCACTTTTCTTTTCCTTGTCCCTTTCCACGCTGCTTTCATATCACTCAAGAGGAGAAATGAAAAAGGGAAAAGGAGTGGCGAAAAAGAAATAATATGGCAATTTAGCTAAGTAATTACAGCGTTTTACTCTCAACTACCAACCACCGACCCGCGGCTCCGTCAGAAGAGAAAGCTAATAATTCAATTTCTTGGTGACAGTAATTGTCAGCCGGTGTACCTAAAGGTCATATCAGTCACCCGAGAGAAAGGGGAAGTGAGAGCCCCGATGACACAATCACACCAGAGCAATTTAACATCGGAGCTAATGGGAGGAGTGGAGCTGTGATAGACAGTGGCAGTGGAGGTGGAGAGCGGAGGAGCATGATCTCATGACGGAGAGGTCCCCGTGATGTCTTGATGGTCAGAAGGAGAAATTGTACAAATCTATAAAAACTTCGATAATTTTCACTTTTTTATTTTGAATATTTGATTTCTTGGTAAATTACTATTTCTAAACCGACCAGTTTGTAATTTAGGCCTTTAATTCTCTTAAGCTACTTTAGAATGATTCCTTGTCATTAGTGAGTCCTCCTGACAATATACCTTCACTTTTTTTGTTGTCATCCTACCTGGTTTATCTGCGGGGAAGATTTTTTTGTCGATGCATATAAAGTAACTGAATCTGCTTTATGCTGCTTATATATAAGTTTGACTGATTTACTGAAATGCAGGTTTTACAGCCTTTTTATCTCATAATTCGGTTGTGTGTTAAGCAATGGAAACAATCTTCAGAAGTTCACAACTTTTAAAAACAAGCATCGCAGCAACAAAATTAAAATTGTGCCTTTACTTTGTAGACTAGACTTTACTTTGTTCCTGCCATGAACTGAACATGTTCACTTTATCACTTGGTTAGTCTGGAAAGGGAATTTTCTGTTAATGTAATCTAATATACTCAATCTTTAGAGGTCAATTTAACATATATACATGCTGGAATAAAGCATGATTTTTCCCCCTGATGAAAAAGACAGAGTGTTGCATGAATTTAAGTCCTGACCACACATTTCTAGGGTATTCCTTTCTCTTCCAGTGATATATCTTGTATAAATAAAGGCAAATCAATACCATAAAAAGTCGATGCCTCTGCAGCAGGTATGGAGTCAGGACTGTGGTAGAGGTAACGAGAGGGCAGCCCAGCCTTTGAAGTAATTGACTAATACAGTAGCGGGTATTAAAGTCATTGAGTGCCAAAAGGGAGCAGGCAGCCGCTTGACCCTGAGCCACTTTGGACTAATCTAGCATTCAATCCAGCGTGTAATGACTGCTAGAGCTGTCAATCCTCTGGGCTCTCTTTCTGTCTCACACACACACACGGGTCTGAGCACACACACTCACATGAGCACTCCCATGTGCACACGCTGGCACATGCATATATATAAGCAAACATCTCATTCTCTCTGTGCCTTGAACAATGCTAGTCTTGCTGGACAGCTCGGTTCAGCCCCGGAACTGTGGGGGTGCAAAAGTAACCGTGCACCCTCAGTTTAATATTTTGAACCCTCAGATGAAAGCTGAATAATAAATGTGGAGTTATTTAATTGTGGAACTCTTGCTGAGTGCACTCGGTGAAAAGGCAATGGAGATTATGCAGGTCTGAGGCATTGTCTAGTTCCACCCAGCTGGGTTTTAGTGCCACGAACCGCGGCTCAACCACCTTAAGTCTGCTAGTGTTTGCTAATTGTCCAAATATCTTTATATTTGGGATATTTGAAAATGGTCGGGGAGGCCGAAGCCAACCACAGGCGGCAACACAACCTCCACAGCTGCAGACACCATGACGGCAGATCGTGTAAACAACAGTAATGTTAGCAGCAGCAAATTCGTTATCAAGTTAGTCGAACTGTTGCAAGCTTAGCAAGTACGACCCTGAGGGGCTGTGCAAACGGATAGGCAAAGCCGGTAATAACCAGGGCCCCCCGAGCTGAGACCTCGAGAACAGCTGATGCATAGGAACCACAATCTTGTGAGAACACTTTAATTCAATTATCGGATTCTTCCGAGAGACTGCAATGATACCACCGAAATCCCCAAAAGAGGACGAGCTTTCTGCCAGAAGATTTGTAATTTTGGAGGTTTGGTTAAAGACTAGAACATCTACCAAGTGTTTTTTGGAGGGGGTTGGAAGGTACCCACAAAGTCCCTTTAATCACTCCTGACAAACCCCAGGTTAATCTTGCCATCTGACCATAACAGCCATAGACGAGTATAAAGTGGTTGAGATGTCCAACAGCTCGGGTGGAATCAGAGGGTATCCAGGGCCATCTTAACCCAGCATACTGTACTATGGGGAAGTTTGCTTTTGAAGACCTGAGGAACCTCCTCCTCCACTTCTGGGACTTCACCTAAATGAGTGTTGGGTGCAGACGTCTGTTCATTATACAGTGGCTGAGATGAGCAATTCCACTTAACCCCTCCACCTGGCCTGGTGAAGGTGATCAATAGGTTTAATCAACACTGTGAAATGTCCACGAGGGCCGGAGGGAGGGGGAAGGAGAGAACTTTCAAAAACTCATCAGTTGTGTCTCCTCTTAAATTGTTTTCTACAGCCACATCTTTTCAAGTTAATTACTTTGATCTACCAACTTAATATGCTGAGTGTAATGTAGATTAAAGTACCTCAAATTATATACATTTAAAATGAGCTACCCCAAAACTCAGTCTCTTTATTTATGATACTCTTGGTCCATAATCTAAATGTTTAAGAGTTTAATTTAATTGCGATTTTGAATGTAGGACGTATACTTATTTTGGAGTGAGCACAAACGGCAGAAAAGAGATTGTTAATGTAAAACTGTGACATTTTGAGAGCTTTGGTTATTTGAAGCACCATATCATACTTACAGTAAAATTAAAAATAATCCAAATCACTTTATTGCGCAGAATATTATCAGAAATCATAGATAGATCCGGTGAACACATGATACAAACAAACTGTTGGGGATGCCCTCCGGTGCACTTAGGCGAGGCAGCATGCTATAAGACATTTAATGAACACTCGGGCGACACTATGGGGCCTATAAGGAGTCCGTCAACCATCCGCTGACTTACCGCAGTGTCTGCAGCCCTATCACCGCACAACGACACCTGTCACACTCCCTGAGCAGCGGCTTTAAAACGGGGGGGGGGGGGAAGAGAGAGAAAAGAAAGCGAGAGAAAAAGAGGCACTTCACAACACTGTCACTGCCATTCATAATACGCATTGGCGTATAAAGAGGGCCATTAGGGGCCCCAACCTGGGAGCCATTAAATCATTTTAAATCATTGTAACATCCCATTAGTGTCAGTGGCAGGACCACATAATAGACTGTATTAGAGGGATAACCACAAGACGCTCCAGTTGGACTGAGTCACCTGGGTCCTCTCTGCTCCGCTCTCGTCCCCATCCCAAGACCCTCATCTCCGTCCTGACGAAGCAAGGGGGTCACTAGTGGCTCAAAGTCATAAAGGACCTGAGAGGGGGGGTTCTCCCCTGTGGGCTGCTTTTGTTTTGAATCACTGCTGCATAAGGAGACACAAAGATACCACGATGAATTAAGCATGATGCAGGTAGCCTGTAATAGGCCTATTATGCTGCCTTTGGCTTTGTCAAGAGGAAACAGGAGAATTAAACTTTGGTTGTCTTGGTCCACGGGGAGGAAGTCTGTCTCTGCTTTTGCTCGGCGTGTTCCAGCATGTGTGCGATAAGAAATGGAAGTAATAGTTTCAGAGACATCACTTAAGTAAATGACACCGTGTGGATACAAAACGCTTCCACATTCAATAACGCCGAGTTCAGCCCACACACCAAATATGTTAAACTATCTTCAGGTTCAACCTTTCGGGAAATTCGCTCATACGCATTTTTCTCAGAGCTGAATGAGAAGATCAGTTTCACTCTAATGTCTGACGCTGGGCAAAAAGAATGGAAACAGGTTAAAAATGTTGCCGGCTTCTGATTAACTTCAAGTACAAATAATCTGGACATCACATTCTCTAACTAAGTAAAAACTAGATTTTTTTTTTTATTAAATGCATCAGTCGAAAGAGACATTTACTGGCAAAGAAATTGTCCAGGATGTATCTGCAATGTTAAATCATAACTTGTTGCTTGGCATATATTGCTGTGGAATGATCAAACAAGACTTTACTTCCTAAGCTACTTTAGAATATGTACTGAATATTTTATGAAAAAGGTGAAATGACCAGAAAATTTGTATAGGTGAGAAAACAGAGAGAGAATACAAAGTTCTCAGCCGGCGAGTGGGCGCGTTGATGATGTTTCTAACACATGTTGGACGAAAGAAGTGGAAGAAAACCAATATCTCAGGATGACAAAGGCCTTACGTGTAGAAGACGCTAATGAAGATGTCAACAAGTTAACGAGACTCAAGAGGACCGGTGTGTAGGTCCTGTAAATAGGAATATGTAATTCCCACAGCGTTCTTCATACGTGAAAGGCAAAGTCTAGAAAAAGCCTGGACCCGATATAATGTCTGAGGGATGCAGCTCTGCTTTTTATCTTTCTATCTTTTTATCTGTCGACAGCAGGCTAGCTGTTCCTGTCTGCTAAGCTAAGTAATCCCAAAGCGTCTGAGTATTAAGCGAATATAATGATGGGCAGACACAGAGAGAGTCGTACAACATATTGTGTAACGCCCTGTGAACCTATCATCTGATTTCCACGATGACAAAGCAGGTTTGCTCATTAGAGTCAATATTCAAGGTACAATTCAGTTCAACGTGATTAATGCTCTTATAAATCACACAGGTGACAGGGAGCCACGTAACAATACCAGCCCAAACTGAAAATATGTCAGGCTATTGTAAGCTTTGAGGAAAAGTCTGTGTGAAATATTCATCTCTTCACTTCTTTCTCTATTTTTCTCTGCCGAATGATAAATAGCCGGTTCGGGCGGACCCTCTGTGTGCCCTCGGAGTTCTTAAAGGAACAAAGCCATGATGAATGGATCAATGCCAGCGTTCCAGGAAAACAGTTCTTCCGGCTGATAAAAAAGATTTGCCAATGACAATTGGGGGACAGCGTTGACCCAGAGAGTGGGTCTTTGGGGTACGCCCCCCCCCAGAGGAGCCCAGGTGATGGAGCTCGGATCACCATTAGGGGGAAGATTAAGTGGCCCCGGCTTCCTCTCGCACTTAATTATACATGCAAGCCTCCTCTGTACGGCCCCTCGCAGCACCTCAGAAAATAGCAGAGTGCTCCTTTGTCTCAGCCACTGGCCGCCACTTTGATTGCGTATTGGTTGTCTCTACTGACAACCGCCGGGCACAGACACAACTCCCATTGGCCGAGGTGTCAGGAAAGCAGAGAAAAAAGAGCTTGAGAGATAGAGTAAAGAGAAGAGAAAGAGAGAGTTGGGATAAGAGACAGACAGCGAAGGGGAAGATGTGCGTATTTAGTTTTCATTACACCGGGAGCTTGAAGAGGATGGGGGAGGAAAAAAATGTCCTTGTCAGAATGGGAGTCTCTGGAGGTGTCGGGAGGCGTGCGGGTGCCATCCGCCGACACTCAGCTGACAAATATGGAACCCCTCAAAATAGAGCGGTTCGTGCTTTAAGACAATGGCTTATGAATAGACAACAGGAGCCGAGGAGCCTGCTAATAAACAAAATGATACCACTAGGGGCTCGAGAGGACAAGAGGGAGACGGGACGAGCCGCGACCAGCCTCTGTGATATGCTAACAACGTGACAGTCACCGTGTTAGCCCTAGCAGCCTGCTGGAAGTGGACTTCAGATACAAAGTGGGTCTTAATCTCTTTACCACGTTGTTGCAAATACTTTAAAGGCACCGATCAAAGGCGAGACAAGGGTGCAGCGCTTATGAGAATCGCGATAATGATGACTTCCATCCCTAGCTCTCCGTGGTGGACAATTCCCAGTCCATACCATATGCATCCAAGCAAAAAGAGTTTCAACATGTTGACAAGAGACAAAAAACATTTCTCCGAAGCAACAGCAGAAACATATCTACATATCAGAAGATGTTTTAAAGAAAAAAAAATGGAACAGTGAACACACTTTTAAGATCGGGTTGCGCAAAGGACAGTGTCAATAATTAATCTTGCAGGCAACTTAGCTTCAGTGTGCTCATCATGTTTTAAGAACATAACTGGAGATGCCGTTAATATGTAATGGGGCTGCAGAGATGCTTCTCACCCTCGAGCTTTCACGGAGGGGGGAGAAGAAGAGGGGGGAGAAATCAACATTTATGTCCTGAGGCAACCTTGAATCAAACGCGTGCCGCCGCCGCTGCCAAATGTGGGGATGTTTAAAATGGATTATTTGGTGTTAGAGGGTTAATAGCTAATCAATACGTGTTCCAATGAGGTAGCAACTGTCTAATCCGCCTAATTACATACAGTACAAGACAGCTCGGGAAGGAAGAGGGGATTTAAATAGACAGTCACTGTAAAGAGTGGAAAGGTGTTAAATGATCTATATGTTGGGGGATTACAGCTATTCAGGAGCTTAATGAGCGTAACTCATTCATTTTTACAGCTACAATTTAAAACCTTAACTTCTGAAAACTCACAAGGTGAAGGTTATGTAAAATAAGTGTGTCACCGATGACGGCCTGATGAGCTTTGCCATGCAAAACCTACCGTTGACTCGACCTTCTTGGAAATGGGCTGTATCATAAAGTTGGATAAGAATCAGAGCTGACACGTTATCTTAGCCACATTAGCTCAAATTGCTCTCAGGACTAAAATCAATAATCAAACCTGCTTTTTACTACTCAACCGGACACAATAAAAAGCCCTGAGTGCAGTGAAGGGGATGTTTGGTTTAGACTAAGAGGAAAGTTTGCAGGAAAACTTACAAGGCCGCGTTCACTTTCATTTAAAATACATTTGAGATTTTTTTGAGCAAAGTGGCTCTCTAAATGTTGAGAGGTTAACTAAGGCATGTCATTTTCAGAACATAAAATTCTATGCAATTATGCATTAACATTTATGCCCAAAAGCTATCTATTATTAAATATTATTTGAGAATGATGAGCTGAAAGTGACATTAATGGCAGTAACAAGATTGATATACTTGGACTTTCAAGTTAGACACTGGCAGGCAGGCAGGCACATGTGTGCACCCATGCACACACACATGCATGAACACACACACACGCACAAGTTTTTGCAGCTATTCCTATAAGGACTTTGCATTGACTGCCATCCATGTCTATCTTACCACCAACCTTAACCAGAAACACAAATGACAGTTTGGCTTCACCAGGTCCAGCCTTTGGTCCCAGTGAGGTCTACTGGTCCTGACAAGGTCAATCTTATGCTGGAAAAGGTCATAAAGAGGTGACAAAATAAGTTGAGACTCACACACACACACACACAGAAGAGCACAGAGTGAGATCCATACCTGTATAGTCACTGCGACAATGTAAAATAGAAACTTAAATCATAATTCTATATTGAAATTTAAAGGGAAATATAAAGAATGCCAATCAAATATCTATTTTAGGGGATTAAGGGAATATGATTTGTGGGCATAATTGTTTACATAATTCATGAGATGATGATGATCACATTACAGCACATAAATCAAACTGCTTTCATCATAATTTTAATCCGTGCTCACTGTTGTCTGAGCTTTATTTAATATGCATTATAATCATAAATCAAAGCATAAGCAACACTAATTTTGACACGCTGCAAGGCTAATCGCTGTCTGAATTCTATCATCAAACACAAATGCATGTTCCCGTCTTAACCAGAGCCGGCGGAGGCGCCAGTGAAATCAATAGGAGAAAAATCAATTAGAATGTGTTTGCATGTATGGATTGACACCTTGAATCATCAGTGCTATTGATCCTCTCCACTGTGATCTTCATAAAACCCATTTGTTCCATCGAAAGTTTGCTCATGCAGCCAATACGTTGTTCTTTCTCCTTCCCCCCATTGCTTTGCATAAACAAGAGAAACGTGTGCATACAGAAAGGAAAAAAGACAAAAGTTGTTTTACAGTGGAAAAACTAATGTTCCTACATTTTCTACATTTCTAATATTGCTGTAAATTATACCAGTCAGACACGCTGAATGATGATCCAGTGATGAACCACCCCGCCCTAAAACAAAAGAGCCTTGATGAACATCCTTGTGACTGAACTGATTGCAGTTAATTATAAATTATGCAGTCACTGTGGGCCCACAAAAGAAGACATCCCCACTCTGCAGTCACATGTAATTACCAAAGTCGGGCGCACTCCACTGTGTGTGATCCATCCCTGACAGCCGACGCTGACTGATGACCTTCCCGGGTAAAGACTCCCCTCAGCTGGGTCGCAGAGCGTGCGAGACACGCCCTTCCCCGCCAATCCCGCCCAGCCTCCCTCTAAACTTCAGCGTCTCTCTACCTGGCCAGACAGCCACGTGACCAGAGTTATTGACAATCTGAATCATCAAGCCACCGCGGCGCTTCTGTCCCATCGTTCACAATCAAGGGCTTTATCACTCCGCGTTGCTACACTGGGAAAAAGAAATATGAGTCCCTGTCAGCGGGCGGCAGGAAGGGTTGGGCTTTGGAGGAAAAGAGGAAAAAGGACGAGAGGGGCTGATTTGACACAGCTCGCTTGGCTTGCCATAATTGCTCCGTCACTGTCAGTCCTTGAGAGGCCTTCTCGCCATACAATTTGGACACAATTACCAGCCGTTTACCAGTGGCCGTTATGCTCCCCTCTCCCGAACTCGCGCCCCCCCTCCCTCTCCCGTTCTCTCCCCCCGTTCGGCTGGTGGCTGGGATGTGCCATGCCTCATCAAACGCGGATGCGGCCCATTAATGAACACTGTTAGCATTTCTCTTAAACTTCTCCTGCCTCTAATAAACATGCAGTGTTCCATGAAGGAGCATTGCCATCCTCGTGACATGATATTTATTGTCCGCGCCGGTGGGGAGGGAGCGGGGGAGGATGAGAGGACAGAGGTGAGGGGCAGGGTGGTTAGAATGTGAAGAGATATATCAGCGACGAATGAGGGAGGGAGGGAGGGAGGGGAGGGGAGGAAAGACAGATGAAGAGGAAGAGACTGGAACATCTCTCTCTGCCTTCACACCATTAGCGGTCACCACCACTTTTTATGTATATATGAATTCACCCCAGAGGCTTATGGTTTTTTAGATGTGAATTTCCACAATAAACACACGACAAAGGACTGCGATGTCAGCACTCTCTCTCTGTCTGTCAGGCTGGATGAAGTCCTCATGTGCAATGGATGAGAGGAGATTTAAATCAACATTTGAAATTACAATGCAAACATTTGCAAGACTGAACCAGAACCAAGGAGAGAAACCATCCATATACATGGAAGGGACATAGAAATGTTTTAAAGTGTAATACACCGGGTGCGTTCAAATACTTCTTGTTGCCAAGGAAGGTTCCTTACTGAGCGAAGTGACCAATACGTATTTCAATGGCCGCCATAGCAAGAGCTATGAATTCTCTGCTTATCTCCTTTAGCATAGGAAACAGCAGATCATCCTTCATGAAAGAGAAATTGCCTCTTATGTCCTTATTAGATCATTACAACATTTCAGTCCTGTTTGTTTTAATAATATTATATATTGCTACTTCCTAACAATACTGGTGGTTAAATTGTCTCTCTCAATGCACGATAACGATAATTAGGACCTATTTAAACATAGGTTCAACTTTAAGGCCTAACATTTTGGAGTATCATAGTTTTGAAGTACAAAACAAGTTATTTAAATTTGCTTGCAAACATAACCACTCATTTTCAGGTTCTGTCCTCTACTGGAATAAAACTTCTGCACGTCTCCTCAAACACGCACTCGCACAAAGACAAACACACACTGGCTCACGTGACAAAGTCACGCTCAGCGGGCCCGCAATATCATTCCCCTGCACTCTGACACCTGTTTTGTCGCTACTGCCAAACACAAGCAGGGCGAGAAACAGAGAGAGCACCAAAAAAAAAAAAGGCGTGAGATGACGAAAAACAAATTGGAGAAAAACAGCAGGCAAGGCACCTGTGGCGACCTAATGGCGTCTTTGTCCTCTAAAGAGCCTCTCATTTCCTCCTTTGGCCCCGGGGTGGCCGCTGTTACTGAATAGGGACGGTGGGGGGGGGGGGGGGGGTCACCATCTATCATTGTGCATCTGTTATGTGTGTTTTCTATCCTGAAGTAACAGCCAACTAATGAGGAAGGGGTGGTCACTACGGTCATATTCTTGATACACACAAATATGCACATAATAGTCTCGAAAAAAATTCGAGACAATTTTTTTCCTGGACAGACAACGAGAAAATAAAATCTGATGAAGAATCATTCAATCGGCCATGATGCGTCTCTGAGGACGAAGGCCTCCACCATCACGCACTCTCGCTCTCTCCTCACCTGTCAGACCTGTAAGACCCAATAAAGCCAAGTGCGACCGCAGTCAAAGGCACAAAATGGCTGCTCATTAATAGCCTGCTGTCACGAGGGCCGTTTATGATGGCGGGAAAACACAGAGAGAGAAAAACACAGTATTTGCTGTAAACGGTCAGAAGCTTAGAATGAGGCGCAGCGTGTTTGATGTCAAAAAGATGTAATTGCCTTTGTAAAGCGTTTCAGAGTCTATTTGCATATAGCGTTAAAAGTCGGGAGTGGAAACAGCACAATGCTTTTTCTGTGCGTCTGTCTGTCTGCGGCGCTCTTAAAGAGCGAATATTAAAAAAACAAAGGGATGAGAACTCAAACAGACCCACATACTTTTGCACACGCACAAGCTCATGGCACAAATAACTCCGGCAACAAAGTGAGACTTTTCATGTCTCTGTGGAGATACGAGCCGGCGTCGTATAGTGTTTGGTTGCTCACCGAAGAAACTCATTAATTTGCTTAATTATGAAACTCCCTATCAATTCCCCCCCCCTCTTCCGGGGGAAATGTTCAGCGAAGCCAGGCAACAACATAACACGTTCGGAGGCTGTGTTCTCACTATCGCGGTATAAACAAACAGAAAATACACCAGGGCTTGATTAAAGGCCTTTCTACATTACAGAGCCAGAGAGACAGGGAGAGAGAGCGGAGACAGTATTTGTTTCTCATGCTCGCAGATGAAATTGTTTCAGCTTGTTTTTGACAGCTACAGCTACAGATGTGCTGGCTATTACTGAGTGGGGAGGGGACTGGTTGTAATAATTAAAGCAGACCACTAACCTGAATCAATTAATGCCTCCTGTGTGTGTGTGTGTGTGTGCGTGTACGACACGTTCAGATAGGCTTTGTTCGTCCTGATTACTTTTTGTTTCTTGTACTGTTTGTATGCATATGTGAGCATGCATGTGTATCTGTGCAAGCATGCGTGTGTGTGTGAACAATTGACTGTATGATGAAAGTGATGCGTTCTGTATTGTCATGGGGGAGCTGTTTGCTTCCCTCTCTTTCCGTTCTTATCTCATGAATACAAATTAAAAAAGTTTTTAAGCCCTTTTCTTTCGTCTTTTCTCTTCTAATTACTAAGAAATAAAGGTGAAGAACAGCAGAGCTGCTTATCGCAGAAATGTGACAAACTCTTGGCTCTGGCTTTTTCCAGCAAATAGCCCTGCACTATATTCAACAGTGATTCAGTAGCAATGCATACTACCAGGACTTCTAAAACGTCAGATGGACATTGTCATCGATTTCATAACCTCTGCTAAGGACATTAAGTTTGAATCTTTGTTTGTGAACAGGATTGACTTCTATGGGACATGTGGCTGCAAGTCATGCATTCATATGTGACCAATTTTCAAAATATTTTCCAGTGTTCTTGTCTGAAAACAGTGTTTAATCTGCATGTCCTCATGATCTAGTGGTCTCAAATGCACACCATGTTATTACTCTATCATTTCTATTTATTTTACAGCCACCTATCGTCTCTCTGCTGTGTGTGTGTGTGTGTGTGTGTATGTGTGTGTGTGTGTGTGTGTATGTGGGTGTGTCTGTGTGTGTGTGTGTGTGTGTGTGTGTGTGTGTGTCTGTGTGTGTGTGTGTGTGTGTGTGGTCTTACTTGTTGACAGTTCAGTCTTTGGGGAACATTTTTGGCCGGATCCTGACGACTGAGGATCTGAAGGAGGAAGTCCTGGAACACACAGCGCAGACATGGTGTCAATGGAAATTTCATCAGCGTCTCTCTCTGTGGCTCAGCAAAATCATTGTTGGCTTAAGAGTCACTTCATTTTTCAATATTTATATTAGTTTTCTGAACTTCTCTACGCAATAAAGTGCAACTGTGTTACATGACGCTTGCAGCAGAGCTTTTAAACTCAAGCAAAGCTCAGTCTGACACATGTTCAGCCAAATATTTTCCCCTATGAAGCCATTACACTGTGGTCCATTTAGAACAAGCTTCACCCATAGTGGAGGAGTAGAGGAGCATTTATCCCTGATGTTGACAATGACAGCAGAGACCGGCCGAGTTGACGAGAAACGCACGTGGACGCATATGCATGTGCTCAACTGCATATAGGCAGACTGGCACACAAAAACATCGCTAACTACGCCTGTGGTTATTGGTATGTATGAGATACTCACATTTACCTGCACACACACACACACACACACACACACACACACACACACACACACACACACACACACACACACACACACACACACACACACACACACACACACACACACACACACACACACACACACACACACACACCCACACACACACACACACACACACACACACACACACACACACATAGAGAGGGGTGAGGGAGTGTGTGTGGGGGGGCTGTCGTCAGAGTGAGGGTAAATCCCATTATTTGGCCCTCATCCCAGAGTGTATTGAGAGTCAAGTAGGATGCATGTGGTAACCAGAATGAAATTACAGCTGTTGTGAGGCTGAGCGCCGCTAATGCACCCCCATTGTGTACTCGAGTGCATCTAAATAAGAAGGGGTAAAAAGGCAGCCGGTGCTCGGACTGCTGCCAGGGCTGCAGTGTGTGTGTGTCTGTGTGTGTGTGTGTGTGTGTGTGTGTGTGTGTGTGGCGGTAAATGGAGGCCCGCCTGTGATAGAGTGCTGTATTTAGGCTTGATGATGGGTAACCTGTAGGGACCACCTGATGCAGCTTTGTTGCACCCGGGTTTATGAGGTTGAGTGCAGGTGTTTGTGTGTGTTTGCGTGTTATTTGCGAGTGTGTGTGTGTGTGTGTGTGTGTTTGTGAGTGTGTGTGTGTGTGGGATATTATCTCTGTCCCGCTCAAAAAAAAAAAGAGGAAATGATTCACTGTTGGTGTGTACCTGTAGCTCGGAGCATGACAGCGTTACCTGACAAATGGGGTGAAAGCCCCTTGTGATAGTTTTTATCTGTAATAAGCCTGTATTCCACTGGTTGTCCGACACGGGCACAGAACTAGAAGTACAGGCTGTAGATCACAGGCTTTGAGGCGAGGGGAGGGGGGTGTAACAAAAATTGCGGACACCAAGTAGAGGGGGCGAATAGAGAGAAGGTAAGGAGGTAGAGGAAACACTAAAACTGTCAGTCGAAGATGCAAAACAGAGATCCGGATCTATCCATTATGAATGAGATATATTTGAAAGGTGGATATGAACAGTGAGGAGGAGGAGGAGGAGAAGGAGGAGGAGGACGCTCACTAACCCCTTAGACCCGGCAACGCTTAACCCTCTCACAACCTTGTACCGGCTCCACACACCCTCCCCTTGCCTCCATGCAATCTCCGGTTCATTGGTGAGTGCTTTTTCGTCGCAGTCAACAGTGCTTGTTTTTTTTATCCATTCATCCTCGGAGCTGTCCATCAGGCGCGGCGGGGCCGGGGCTAATCTAAAACAGGGCCTCGCAACTCCTGAAAGCCGGATATAGAGCCGTAACTCTGCGACGCTAGCCTCCGCTGTTATTTGGCCCACAGAGAGAGAGAGAGAGAGAGAGAGAGAGAGAGGTGGAAAACACAGCCTAATGACAACTACAAACACAGATGCACCTTTGTTCCGGCGCTACAGAACGCCAGACTTCAGTGGGGCCGCTTTTAGCTTCCCCGGGCCCAATCAAACTTAGACTTCAAAACATGGCCTCCGAAGAGAGGCGGGGGGAGGCGAGCAAGGTGTGCGTCTCTTGCTAATAGCTGCTAGCATGATTCGCTTAAGCTGCTTATTTTCCCCGACATAAATAATGCATCCGGGCAGATGCACTTGACTTCGGTTGAATATGAATCGCTCGCGTGATTGACACCGGGGTTCGTCGAGCGCCGAGTTGATTCTACAGTCTCACCTTTGGAAATGGGCCTGTCTCATTTAATATCCCCTCTGTTAACATAATTGTGACAACCAGCACTGATTCATGCATGTGTCTGCGTAATATCCATGACAAAATTAGGCGGCTGTTTTTTTTTTAAAGGTGGTGGGGAGCAGGCGGCAGAGATTTTAGTCGAGTATCAAAGGGAGCTAGATTGTCGGCCTCCTGTTTAACAGCTAAGCCAAATGAAATCAGAAATAAGACGACTAGCTCCGCGTTAATTCTGGATACTTTCACGAGACTTACCCACCCACAAACCCTGCCCCCGCTTAGCCTCCTTTTTCTTTACAGTCATTGATTCCAATCAATCAACGCTAATTAAGCAGGCACCTATACACATATATGTCACATGCTAATAGGGTAATGATATGGGCATTTAGTTGCTGCTTTAATCTTTTGCTACTTGCAGGTAACACATAATGACACTCTCCACCCAGCCGGGGGAATATTTATACGAGGCCGCTGAGAGTGTGCGGACACACGTACACAGATTGCTACTTCACACCGGCTCACTGTATTAAACCTTATTTACAAGCCGACGGCGAGAACCATTACCGATACGGCGGCGGGGAAACCGCATTAGGTTCAATGGGCCAACAGCGTGTAATCCAAAACGATAAAAAGGTACGTTTGAGTAAATCTCACACACGCCGGAGAAAAAAGAAGAGGAAAAAGCACACACGGCTCATCTGCAAACAGATGAACATCTCTGTGATACAAGATGCTTCACCCCCCCCCCCCCCCCTCCCATTCTGTCTCTTTTAAGACCTTGGCGTATCAAGGAAGGAATGTTGCTCATTTCATTTTTAATCCCCCCTCGGTGTTAAGGTGCTGGAGATAAATATATTGTCTCGCCGAAGCCCACAGCCCTCCTCCCCATCCCCTGGAAAATTAGCACAGTGAAACTGCTCAGTGTAGAAGTTACTGAGAGAGAGAGACTGCACTGAAGAGGCGTAGAGGGAGAGACAGAGATAGATAGATAGATAGATAGATAGAGATAGATACAGAGAGATAGATAGATAGATAGATAGATACAGAGATAGATAGAGAGAGAGACAGAGATAGATCGTGAGAGATACAGAGATGGATAGAGATACAGAGATAGAGAGGGACACAGAAATAGAGATGGAGATAGTGACAGAGAGAGATAGAGAGAGATAGATAGATAGTTAGTTAGATAAACAGAGAATGGTAGATGATAGATAGATAGATAGATAGATAGATAGATAGATAGATAGATAGATAGATAGATAGATAGATAACTAGATAGATAGATAGATAGATAGATAGATAGATAGATAGATAGATAGATAGATAGATAGATAGATAGATAGATAGATAGATAGATAGATAGATAGATAGATAGATAGATAGATAGATAGATAGATAGATAGATAGATAGATAGATAGATAGATAGATAGATAGATAGATAGATTGATTCGATTATGTGTGGAATAAAAAGTTAAAAGATAAAATAAAAGCGTGCAGGTGAGCTGTGTGTCCTGGTGTAAAAGGGCTGTAGTGCTGTTCCACTGTATTCTTCTCATTGCTTCTATTCATTTTTATCAGACAGTGCAGGGAGCCAAAAGTCAGGAGTCGGTTTCAAACTCGTGACGTCACAAATACACCGTACGCTCGTTTCCCTGCTGAGCCAGCAGGACGCCTCGGGCCAGTCTACTTTTTGTTCCTCCATGATAACGCTGTGGAGAGGTGCAGGAGGGAGATGGAGCCTGAAATGGTTTCAGCAGGAAGTACTTTCACTAACTATGCAGAGTTGTTATGACTGACCGGGGCCAACTGTGCAAGACAAGTTTGAGGACAAGAGCTCAGATTTACTCTAATTGAAATGAATAGTTCAATTCAGTGACGACATACAATGTTTTAAATCCTCTAGAAAGCCAGAGATTTTTATTTTAACTGAAATAATCACTGGAGTGAACATGTTTACCTCCGGCCGGCCGTTTGTCGTCTGTTTTATGATTTTAAATGATTTCACCATAACCTCCAATAGGGATCAATTAAATATTTTTTTTCTCTTTTCATCGATTTCTCAGGATAGGATCTGGGATAACTGTGAAATTAAGTGAAGCACACAAACACAAATCTAGATCTAGTGACTTTGCATGTGGTTTCATTAGGGGACTGTTATGCCTTGGCGGAGGGATGTGCTCTACCGAGTTCCATTAGATGTCCTTTGTTGTTCATGTTGTTAAGTGTCATAGGCTTTGACCACAGTAAAGTTTAAACTGACCTCAACCTTAAGGGCTCAGGAACAGCATGAGGTCCAGACAGCGTTCTTATTGAGAAACATAGTCAAGGTAAAGACATATTTTTGATGTAAAAGCTGTAAAATGATTAATATCTATCACCAGAAGAAAGTTTTGAGTTTACAAAAGTATGATCAACCACAAGCTCTGTCCTTGCCAGCCCTCACTTGGCTCTTTGTTGTCGAATAACAACCTGCTCATCTCTTCTTCCTCCTCCTCCTGTTGTGTGATCTGTAGAAAGAACCCAAGGTAAACTCGCTGCTGTTTGTAAGGGAGTTCTCTCTCTCTCTCCCTCCCTCCTATACTCCCAAGCGATAATTATTTGATCTTGTTTAGTTCATTATTCATCTTGAGGGAGCCGGTTGTGACTTGTGGATAAATGCCATATGAAAGGCATTGTGCGCCGAGGATGCATCCTCCGCTTTTATCCCGGCTCCCAAAACAGATCAATTAGTCAAACTAAACAGTAAATTATTAATCGCGTTGCTTTGTGTCCCCGTTCCATCACCGGAAGAAAACAGTTCATTAGAGAGAGGGGAGCGGGAGGCGGGCAGGGGGCGGCGGCGGCGGCGTGATTGAGAGGGGCTTTAAACCGAGCTGATGCCGTGTGAACATTTGAAGAAAAAAGAGGAGAGAATTATCAAGCGTGTCCATCATTCCAGGTAACTTCCCCGACCGGTGCCCCGCCTCACCTCCCACCGTCCCCCCGGCCCCTCCGAAAATGACGTGCGCTCGTAAAATGGGGTCAAGCAGCGGAGGGGTTCAATGTCACAGCCGTCACATGCGTCGCCCGTTGGGGTGCGTGTGATTAAAATAACACACTGGGATGTTTCATGTCATGGTGAGCAATCAGACCGTATTTGCAAAAAAAGTATTCAGATCAGATGAATTTTAATGAGGTGTACACTCGAGGGGGATACTGCTGCCGGAGCGCCGGGGATGGAAGGTGGAGGCAAGCCCGTCCCCTTATTTGCCAGAAGACAGCAAGGTACATAAACTTTATCCCCCCCCCCCCCCCCCTCCCCCCCTTCAACCCTCAGATGGAAAAAGAGAGAGAGGCAGATCCAAATTCAGGGGTCCGCTCGGTGCTCAGATTGCTCTGCTGTTCTGAGTTGGGCAATTTGAATAAATTATTCCAGATAATAATAAAAGAAATCGCTCAGTGGCGTTCATTTTGTGAGAAATTATATTTTTGCAGGAAAGGTTAATTTTGAAGGGAGCTTGATGACTGGGAACTGGGAGCAGGTGGGGATGTGAGGGGAGGAGAGAGGGAGAGGGGAGAGAGGAAGGGGAGGAGAGAGAAAGGGAGGCAGAAAGGGAAAGAGAGAGAGAGAGAGAGAGAGAGAGAGAGAGAGAGAGAGAGAGAGAAAGAGAGAGAGAGAGAGAGAGAGAGAGAGAGGGTGGGGGGGCAACGACATTCAATGGGCGCCGGGGAGGAGAAGGGGTGAGAGAGAGGGACGGCGGGAGGGAGGCAGTTATTAAAAGCGATTGCATTGCCTCCCGGATGTCTCAGGAGAGAAGAATCAGTGGAGATGTTAAACCTTGCTTGACACCCCAGTTGGATAATTGTGGGTGTGGGAGCTAATCAGCGGAAGATGTCTCCTCAATTTAAATCTTGTCAGTTAGTGAAGATTAGGCCCTCCTGTCCCGGCCACCATTAGCTTTGTTGCATGTCAATGCGCCGGTGAGGGTGTCCGCCCGGTCCGGCTGCAAGGGTAAAAAAAAAAAAAAAAAAAAGGGATAGAAACAGCAGATGCATTTCAGCTAAAACCAGTATAGCATTTTCAAGAAAAAGCCATATGAGGAAGGGGGGGGGGGGGGGGGGGGGGTGGGGGGGGGGGGAGAGAATTTATGCAGCCTTTTCGAAAATGCATTTGTTACTACTGACCTAACAGGGGGGCCCCACGGAATAAGAAATGCAGTGTGGGGATGTGCTCCAGATTTTCTTGCCGGAAAAAAAGAAGCTGTGTGCGTTTGCTTAAAATACTTAAAATTAAGTGGATTTTAATTTCACAAATACAAAAAGTCATTAAACGCATTAACTGCACAGTCACTGTTATATATGCTCAGTGAAAAGGAGAAGTTACAGGCTGGAAGAAATCATAGCATCCTGATGTTGAGGCTATTAGACGACTAATAATGTTTGACAGAGCGATCTCATTAATAAAAATGTGGGGTGTATAATTTGAAACCCTGGTTTAAAGGAACAGGAGCGTGGGGATGGCTAATTCTCAAAATGCACAGTGGTGAATTTTACAGCTCGAGTCTGGCTGGCTGCGAGCCATGGCTCTGCATTACCCACCCACCCCCCACCCCCCCACCACCACCACCTCACACGGTAAATATTTGTAACAGATTTTTCCTGGAGGACAATGGCTCCTTTCACTAAAGCGGGTCCCCCGTAACCTCGGAGGGAACGCAAGGTCAGGGCGAATAAACAAGGCGGGCCTCTGCCGGAGCTGAGCGGCTCCACTGATTCTCCTGCAGTGGGCCGGGCGGGCCTGCTGCATACCAGGCCCTCTGAAGGCTTCCTCCTCCTCCTCCTCCTCCTCCTCCTCCTCCTCCTCGCCACCGTGGTCTGAGTGCTGACAGATGTTTTGAGCCCCGGCTAAGAAGTAAAAAATGAGTGGGGGAATTTTCCTGTCTCTTCCTTTCTCGCTTTTTTCACCACATTTCCAGGTCTTTTTCTTCTCACCTTTCCTCACTCCGAGCGCGTCCAGCTTCCTCGTGCAGCCTCCGACACCTTCAGACACCTACAACACAAATCATGACGAGGACATAAGAAAACCATTACCGGCTGTCCCTGTGTAACACCGGTACCATCCCCTGTGTGGAGCCTACGCACTGGGTTTTAATTAACAGTGACACAGGCCTGCAGTCTAGAGGTCAAGACCCCTCTGTGTGTGTGTGTGTGTGTGTGTGTGTGTGTGTGTGTGTGTGTGTTTGTGTTTAAACGTGTCTGAGCAGGAGTGAGAAAAGAACGGGTTTGTCTGCAGGTATTTCAGTGTTTTTCCAAATAAACACACAGTTTTTTTTTCCTGCACTGGTCTAAAAAAAATTCTGATGTTTCAATAACAGCGGCCCCAAACCCCCCGACCACTTCTCCTCATATTAACAGCCTCAAAGTGCGAGCCGTACCAGCGGCTACCACCGCGACGTGCCGCGGGTTGCAAGGCCCGGCCTCAGGCCTGAGGCGGCAGACGGTAAACAGTTGTTATCCGCTGTTTTTTTTTTTCTCTCTCTCTCTTTTTTTCTTTTCTCTTTCCAGCCCAGACAAAGCCGCTCTGTGTGAGAAACAACAGCTACGGCCGGGTCGAGCAGAGTGAGACATCGATCCGCGAGCTCGTCCCTCAGCTCCCCTCCGAGCGCTCGTCTGGCGGTGAGCAGCAGCGGCGGTGCATCGCCAGAGCCGGGGCACTGCACTGCAAAAGAGAAAAAAAGGAAAAAGATATCCCTCTCAAGCAGTCCTTTAATCTGATGCTGAGTCTTCAAATCTTGAAGGTCTGAAAAAAAGGGAGAGAGGTTAAATTATCAGGTGGAAGTGAGTGAAATAGGGTTTTTCAAATTAAAATGTTTTAATGAATGCGAGTCGGATCTGACATTTTTATGCATGTTTTTATTTATTCTTTTTCTGTTTAGTGCATTGAATACTAACATTATTTATTAATGCATTTTAATTTATTATCTCGGCGCAACATTAGTTTACAAATACATATATACATTTTAAAAATCAATTTATACATTAAGTGTACTCTGTTGAAATTACATTGGCCATGAAGGGCCCAGTTAAAAGTATCAAAGAGGGGAGACAAGAGACTGGCGTTTAATCTAATCTACGTTCTAATAGTTGGGGAGACATTAATTATTGATAAGGCTGGCAATTGATTGGTTAATAAGATAATGTAATTGAGAAATGAAAATCATCAGAGTTGAGTGTGTGTGTGCGTCGGCTCCAATCTGAGCCACATAGGGGGTTAGTGAGTGTGTGAGTGTGTGCGTGAGTGTGTGTGCGAGTCTGGGTGGGGAGGGGGTCTTAGGGGATTGCCCCTACATAGGCTTCCATCATTACTGCCACACTATAAAAGCAGAGTGGTGATTAAAAGGACTTGATTGATTTGACTCTCATTGGGATAAGCTGTCCTCGTTCCGTCACTGGGCTCTGCCCGCACAAAAAATAGTGTGCGTGTGTTTTCAGTGTGTGTTGATGCAGATAATCAAATGAAATAATTCAGTAAATGTGAATGTAACCTTGGGCAATTTAATATTTTGTAAGTGTGATTTTGTGTAAGAATTTGCACAAAAAACATTTGAGAAAATATGTAAATTTCTGTTTGTGTTTGTATTTATTTTAAATAAAAAATGTGTGTGTTTGTGTGAGTAAACACATCTGTCATAAATGAGTATGTGTGTGTGTGTGTGGCTCTCGACCTGCAGCCCAGCTGGAAGAGTCAAAAAGAGTGTGTGCGCGTGAGACTGTGTATCCATGTCGTCAAGAGGTGGCCCCACTCCCCCAGTTTTCACTCGCCTTTTGTCTACACTCTGTACAGTACTCTGCTGCTCAAACAGACACACACACAGAGACACACAAAGACACACACACACACACAGTGAGCTCCAACCCACCCTGAGAGACAGAGACAGACCCTGCCGCCTGACACAAAAGCTATTGATTTTACTATCTGCCGCAATGAATGATCTTCCGCGGCCAATTTCTGAATTTAGAAATGAGTTCAATACTAATAATGGTAGTGGAAGGATTCTTTAAACTGCTGGAGCTGAGAATGGAGGGGGGGGGGGGGGGGTAAATGAGAGGAGGAAAAAGAAGGAAAGAGAGCGAGAGAGAGCAGGAGGAGAAGTGAGAGAAGAGGAAGTGAAGATTTGTGTGTGTTTGGCTTTGGAAAAAAAAAAGGATATGATTTCTCGCCGTGGGTGAGATTAAATAAAGATGACACCAATGGTTTTAATAGACTAAATTACTACGTTCTACCCTCAAATACAATTACTCTTATTTGGCTTCCTTCAATGGGCTGAGAGTGGGATAAGTCTTTTTCCTTTTTCCTCCAAATACTTTTTAACAACTCCCCCAACTTTTATATGAACAGTTTTCCTGCACCTATTTCCACGCGCCGCTCTTCTGCTTTTTATGACACAATTTCCAATATACAGCATTCTTGCGAGCTCCGTAATCCGTCCGTGTATTTCATGCGCCATAAAGAAACAACTAGTTCCGTTTCTATTTTGCGTCGCACAAATCTTCCATAAAATAAAAAAAAACAGGCACATAAATATTTAACATGGCCTCTGTTTAGACGGGGAAAACTATTCATGTCAAATTAAACAACAGAGGTGCTCAACGGAGGGAGACTCATCAGACTGGAACGGTTCTTCTAATATTTTATTTCTGGCTGCACATTATTTTCCCGGTTATTCAGAAAACTGCAATAAAACACGGAGGAGCAGCCATGTTAGAGCTGGTTAAAAAAAAAAGAAAAAAAGAAAAAAGAGTGTGTGTGTGTGCTGGAGGAGTACAGACAGATGTGCGTGCATGAGCAAAAATGACAGATTGCACCTATGACTTTATCCATGTGTTTGCATGTATGAATGTTTGCATATGCGAGCGTCAGATCCCTGTGTGATCTCCCCTCTCTCCCACGCTTCTCTTTGGGCAGGCGGGCAGCGGCGTGGCAGGGTGATGCGTGTTAATCAGGAGCCTCCGTGCCCCGCCGAGGTGTTAATTCAACCCACCTTCAACAGAGAGGTGTAGATTAATAGATAAGGAGGGGAGGGTCTGAGCGAGGGTCAGCGCGATACGGCCCTGGCTGTGTTCGCCCGCTTGTCAGACACCTGCCTGGATTAAGCCGCCGGCTTCGCCCGCCGTTGCGCGCAGGTGAAAGGTCAACCATTTACCCAGTTCATCGGTGCTCTCGTTCACTTCTCAAGGTGGGGTGGGGATCTGCATAAAAAGGCTCCGGCATCTGTATGCTTCGCGGGGCTCATGCGCACGGGGGGTCCTGCGCGGCGCGGTGGAGGAGCGGACAGGCGATGCCGGATCTGCCGCAGAGGGTTACGGTAAATATACTCTGAGACTCAGGAGGAGATGAGGAGTGGATGTGATAGTGAATTTTTTTTTTTTTTACATTTATTTATTCATTTCATAAATCGGATTTCAGCTACGCGACAGCGGCCACCTCACTGTTTTCTTCTTTTCAGGAATTTTCACGGAGTAAGGACGAGAACATCCTCAGCAAACAGGGGGGAAAAAAGGAAAAGAAAAAAGGGCGGGAAGAATGGGTGGTCAGGGGGGGGAGGAGAAGAATGCCCGAAACATGAAACTCTGCAAATTTGACTTATAACAAGCAAAATTACACCCCGCTGTCATTTAAATTATGGCTGCCCTCTATAAAGGTGTCTTTTAGGTGCATTAATTGAATTCGGCACTATTCCCCAATAATAATCTGTAAAGTTCAGCCGTCCATCCTTCACGAGAACCCTGCCGCGTAGCCGAGGAGTATCTATTTCAGTGGCTTAATTTATTTTCATGATTCGCCGATAATGACGGCCATGCAGGCTGTACATCAGAATTAACCTTCATTTCACTGAGGTATATTACGATGACAGTCCCCGACACATTTCACCTACACAAAGGGCATTCTCTCCCCCCCTCTCTCTCCCCCTACTCTCACGTCCCTGCCCCCCCCCCCCCCGCCTCCTCTGTCGCTGCCCCTGCTGTATAATCATCCTCGGCAGACCAAGATTGTTTGATAGCCGATTAATTTTCATAGGAAATCAAGTGGCCAGCGCTTTCTCTCCATCTCTCTCTTTATTTCTCCTCTCACAACCTCCTCCTCCAAACACATACACGCGCCTCGTCTGCAACAATGGCCGACACTTCTTGCGCTAGGCGACTTATTCTGTCAATTAGGTGTTTTATTTAATCTCATCTCACTTTTTTCCCTCTCTAATAAATTGCAACCCCCCCCCCCCTCGCGCTTCCTGATATCTCCAGCGTTGGTTAATTTATTTTTGGACGATGCCGATGCAACAAAAGTGCTGTAAATTAATCAGGGGACATCAAGCGAAAGGAGGGGGGGAGGTCCTTTTGCTCACGCTCTGCCTCTAATTTCATATGCAAACCATTAGGTGTCAGATATAGATTCCGCCATTCGCCATGGTTCCAGTCAAAAGATTTCATTAGGGACCTGACGTCACGTTTTCGAAAGGCAGCGCCGGATCATTTCTGTCCTATTTTCTCCCTCATGAGCTCTTTGTTCTTCGTCCCCTTCTGTAGGATCCGGCTACTAAAAAAAAAAAAAAAAAAGGCCCCTATGCAAATGACAATAATAGATTTCGCTAAGCGCCGGCGTGATAGCCTATTTAGAGAGAAACCAAAGAAACATTCAATTTGGAGGCATTAACCGGGCACGTGCAAAGGTTGCCAAAAAAAAGTGATTAAGAAATTATAGAATTGGTCCTCTCTGCTTGAAGTTTTTTTTTTCATCCCTCGCTCATTGACATGACATCTGTAATGAGCAGGGCTGGTAATTAGAATATTCTGGAGAGGTGAGCCCTGCTGGAGCTGGCAGCCACAAGACTGATCTCCCTCTCCTCCCTCTGTCTTCCCCTGTATTATTTCCTCCCTCCGTCACGAGGGCCCGAACGCAGAACAGACATGGAAACAGCTGTCTGATGACCCGACTCTCTGCAGATGTCTCTCACTCTTCTTTGTGCCAGTGCTGAGCCAGTCAGAGCCCCCTCCGCCTGCAAATAAATATAATCAATCTCCCATTTACATACAAATAGGCTTCTCCCCTTCATCCTAATAATCTGCCCAGCATCCTCATGGAGGGAATGTAATATTCACTCCACTTGGCAATTTCATATTTATCATTTGATGGCTTTATTGATTGTTGTTTTTTTCCCCACCCTCCTTCTCGCCACTTCATTTTATTAGAGGATATTGAAGGCATGTAGGGCTGACATGGCACATACGCTTCATTAGTTCCTGCCGAGGGACGATTATGGTTATTGACAATGTCACGTCTTCCCCCTCGTCATCAGTTATCGCTGCTTACCGCGCCGAGACACAGGAAGCGGCGATACGGGGGTGGGAGGGGGGGTGTGTGGGGCCACAGGCTCAGAGCATCATCATGGGCATTTAATGGGTGTAAACGGCAGGGGCGCTGCACGTGCGTGCGGCTGCGTGTCGCTAATGTGGCTCATTCCACTTTGTGTCATGTCGATGATAGGGGGCGACCGGCGGGGCCCTGACTGAGTGTCAATCTCACTTTGGACAAACAACCCTTCTGTCAGCGCTATCACTAGCGCCAGGGGCAACCAACACATCCATCATACAAACATGGAGGAAGATGATGATGATGTTCAGACAGTGTGAGGGCCAGAGAAACTTGTTATATACAAATGACTTATCGCAATCTGAGAGGAAATGTAAATAGAAACACAAACGAGAATGCTGACAGGATCACGATCTAATTTTATCGTACGTTTTTTTTATAAAACAAAGTGTCACTTTGGATTTAGGTTTGTTCTATTATCCTCTTCAACATCTGTCCACATTACACAAGTGCTGGCTTTATCGCTAACTATGTTTAAACATGTGGATGTTCAATTTGAGAGCAGGACTTATTGATGTCCCATTTCGTAAAGCTCTCTCTCAAAACCCTGCGCTCGCACTCTAATATAGAGAGAATGCAAGGTGTAGTTTTGACAGGTGAAATGTTCCACCCTTGTTCAGGGTGTGTAAACTTGATTTAAGTCATTATTTAAGTGGTTTTAATGCAGTTTCTAGAAAGGACCTCTGACACGGCTCTATTCTTTCTCCCCAGTATTTTATGAGAACAGCATCAGTTAAAAAAACAAAGTGAGGGCGGGACACCATTACTACTACTCGCCTTATTTTGGTTTGGGAATTCCGACTTGTTGCACCAAAAGAGCTCGGCAGGGTACATTGGACATGATATAAGTCCTGCTCTTGAATAAAAATGGGGGGGGAAAACATAATTATTTTCATTTCTCCCTTTACTTTAACAAACCCTCCAGCTGTCAGAGAAACACAGTGTTGCTGCATTGCCATCTGTGGCAAGGTGACAATCACCACTGCATCATACACTGTATAATAAAACAACACGCTGCTAACATGCTGCGTAATGAGCAAATTATCTGCCACGACTATTCTCGGGGACCGCCATCAATAACAACATCTGTTAGCCTGGTGGATCTTCAGAAATGCGACTTGTCACATAATTAACTTGTCCCTCGTTAGCACGATTACCTGCACAAATTGGGCCTTCACGATCGGCTGGGTCGTGTCTAATCTCCTGTTTTCCCCAAGCATCAGAAGAAGAAAAAACACAGCGGAGGTGCAGGCCCAGCTACAATTTGGCCTGATCCCCGCTCTGAGATTTTAATTTGGTGTTAATGACCAATATTGATTCATGAACGGACGTTTGGGAGATGGTTTGGAGCTCCGCTGACCTCAAGCAACTCAGATACTGCTCTCTCACCTCTTCGATTTAACTTCTTTTTTGGTTCAAAAAACCCTTGTTGAATAATTAAGCACCAAGTTTGAAACCACTCACTGAGCATTACATCCACCCTCATGTTCCTTCCAAATACTGGTATTGGTCCATTCTGCTCTGTTTCTTGGGGAAGTTTTTCTACCTTTCCCCAAACACATACACACCACACACCAATTACCTTGCTAAAGCTGAGTTATCTACATTGTCGAGTAATGAGCTAGGACTCTAGTAGGAGCACACACTTCACAGAAATGTAGCATGAATGTATTTTATCGAGCAACAGTCATCTAATTTAGTTTCCAGCTCAGAAAACATAATAAATTGTGCTGCATCTATACACTGAAAACACTGAAAACAATTATGGCATATGCAAAACAACCCGTCAAGTCCACTCCTACTTTCCAAAAACTGTCTCAGCTTCAAAACTGACTGTGTAATCACCAGTTCCCTTGGAGATAAAAAGCGGTTTTGATCAGTATCTAAGTCGCTCTGGCTTGCGTGACGTCTAAAACAATAGAGACGGTGGGGCCGGGCGCCTGAGTGAAGGTACGGTAAAAGATCATCAACAGGCGCTGACAAAGTGGTGCAATTAAGATGAATCGGGGATCTGACAAAATGTTTGTCTGAGGTGTAAACACACGAGTCAACAGCACTGAAGGGAAAACGGCGGAAATAGATCACAGCGTTTAACAACTTGTCATAATCAAACGAGATCGTTAAAAATGTAGAAATTCCATGGGAGACGAGAATCCATGTTTCTCGCTGGGAAATGAGATGTTTGTGTTGATGAGGGGAGAGAAAACGTTTTTAATCTGCGGTGACACGGAGGACGAGATGATGACTGCTTCACACTGAGGGGACATCTGGAGCTTGTAACAAACTATCAATGCCAAACTCTAAAAACTAGTAGAGCTTAATAAAACTACTATAAATATTTTACACTTCTTGATACAGATTCTGATAGCAGTGAATTTGAAAACCAATTACTTATATATAGACGTATATAACCAACACTATTATAAAGGTTGTATGCGAGAAGGTCTGGATGGAAGTGATGATTGCTATAATTGTTGTTCAGGTTTAACCCTTTGAAACACAGATTGACAGATAATAAATGCAATAAACTGTAACATCTGATAAGTTGATCTTATTTAAAAAGATGTAGACAACATATGACCTTGAAAAAGGGAAATAATTAAAATGATTTGTCTTAAATTATGTTTATGTCGACTTGCTAATTTTGCCGAAAATATATATATATATTTTTTTTCATTTGATGACTTTATTCACTAGGTTTTATTTACGTCCAACTCAAAAATAGCAATTGGAATTAATTTGTTTTCGCAGTTTAAGTAGAACAAGTTTGTTGGACTATGAATTCACGTTGAAGAATTCAGAAAACTGTAGGCACAAAAAATGATGCACATAAACTGGGTGGTGAGAAAGAGGGTAAGAACCATAACACAGTTTAAGTTAGAATCAGTCCCTTCTACAGTGTTAGCACTTCTTTAGGATCAAGTTTGACAGTCATAGCGAAAAAAGACACTAATAAATGAAAAAATCTAGGAAAACACATTTACTTCTGTTAAATAGGTTGAAACTGAGGTGTTGCAAACGGCAAAACCATTTTATTGACATCTGGTCAGTTTAATAGCAGTACTTATCAGTGGCAGTGCAGCACAAGCACAATAATCTCCGGCAGATTGTTCACATGTCAAAGGCAAAATGCGAAAAAAGTCCGGAACCCATTGTGCGGACACCACATGGAGTTCAAGTCTGACAGCTTAAAGTACTTTAAAGACGTGGTCCCAGATCAGTGCACTTACTGATGCCGGACCAAGATTTGTCAGCAGTATAGGAGGCATTTTCCATTCTGGTAAAGAAATATCTCCAGATGAAACCCGACTCCAGCCCTTGGAAACAACAAGAACCTGGAGTCGGACAAATAGAAGTGCCTACAGGTATGTGTGTGTAACTCAGGGGGTGGTATGTGTGAGTTGCACAATGATTTACCTTCTCAGCCCCAGCCAGGGCTTCCTGCTGCAATAACCCACCTGGCAGGCAAGACAGAAAAAAAAAGGCGAATTAACAAAAACAGTCATTCAGGAATTATGACGGGACAGTGCACCGTGCAAAATACATATGTTCTTTGAAGTCCTTATTTCAGCAAAATGATATATACACACTAGATATATATTAAAACTTTTTTTTATATCTAATTAAAATGATAACTGCATTCTCATTTTTCAAACTCTCATATCCTGAGGGCCAATTGGGATGAGTGCTTTTTTTCCCCCTCCCATGTGGCTGCAGCTTCTTTCTTTCCCTCTCTCTACCCGTCTCCCCTCTCTATCAGTCTGTCTCTCCCTCCATCTCGCCCTCTCTTTCCCTCTCTCCGTCTTTCCCTCACTCCACTGTGGCTCAGTGAACTGCTCCTACAGCAATATCCCATCATTACCATCTCCCCAGCTGAGCTTCAGCCAGCCATTATCATGTGGCATTATTAATCTTCTTGTCTTATCAACTTGCAAATCACAAACCATTGAGCCTTATGGCGCAGTTTGGGGTGCGCCGTTATTCATTTTGTAGGTCCACCTAGCCTCCGAGTCTTTCTAATCACCTGACGATTGTCGCTCTCTTACCGTTGCCCTGCCCTTCCTCCCCGGCCTCGGCGCTTTGGAAAGGATCCAAGTGTTTCACTCCGTCTTCTTACCCACACACACTCTCTCCCTCGCGTAACCCGACCTACTACTGATCGTTTCTTTCATAGACACAGACGTCTCTTAAATACACCGTTTCCCTCGTTTCTTTAAATAAATACATGTGCACGTATATCGTTAACTAAAAAAGTTGGAACTGAATTATTCCACGGATTTATCTTTGTTCTGTCTACATTCTTAGCAGTTTAGTTTCTGTTCAAAATGTGGACCCGAGTACTGTTTGTTATAAAGATACACTTTTATATAAACTGCAGGAGGAGCTTGTAAAATCTGTTTAGATTTCGATAGATGAGTCAACAATGTATAAAGCGATTCAAATAAGCGCCACCTTGACCACGTACACCTTCAGTCTTGTTACTGGAGAGCTATAAAACTTCTATAGCAAGCTGGTTTCATTTTAAAATCACTGGGATTTCCTGGGCCAGGGTGTTTTTGTAAAAACAATAACCATTTTATTAAGAATTATTTTATTTTCTAAGCTTTCTGGAAGTAGAAAATAAGACCGAGGAACAATCTTCAAAATGTATTTAATGATGTGTGTCTTTGCTCAAAGTTATAGAGCTAACAGTAAACAAGAAATGACTTTAGTGACTCAGAAACTGTGCATGTATGTATTACATATAACTGGCCCCTCACACACAGAATAATTGTCAACTAATGGCTATAAAGAACTCTTATGTATAATTTAATTAGTTTCCTACATGTATTCCTGCATTAAATATTATATTTGATTCATTAATGGATCATTTAAATGTAAGAAATTAAGGAATGTTATTTGCAATGGAGTTTCTTTTTAAAGAGTCTTTCACTGCCCGACTCCACGTCCATGCACACTTCTCTCTTTGGTTTTAATCTCTGTCTTCACATATTATCCAATTAATTCTCGCCTGTGTCGTCACCACACCTGTCTCCTCTTATGTATTTCTCTTTAACAATATAACCCCCAAAAAAACAAAGAAGATTTAAATGGAATACACTCTGGGCCAACGCCGCTGAAGGGAGTCGACAGAACAGTAGAATAAATTTTATTAATGGGCGAGCATTAACATGAGTCTGCCCAGAGCTGACCCCTTTCCCTGACACATACGTCCACAGTGTTTCTGTCATCTCTCCCTCTCCCGCTGATATTAGTATTCGTGGGAGGAACGGAGCCGAGCAGAGAGGCGCAGAGAGGGAAAGTTTCTTTAAAGACACACCATTGACCCCTGATTCTTGCTCTCACTTGAGTTTGCTTTTCTTCGGGGCTAAAATATTCACCCAGGAAAATGTGGCGCGGCCGTGGTGTGCTACTTGAGGAGAGAAATGTGTAGAAAACTGCGAGGGATGTGTGTTCCTGTGTGTATCTGGATTTGCATTTCCTTTGAAAACTTTGCATGATAAATCACCTTTTTCTCCCCCCATAGCTCATTAAGCACCATACAACAGGTACAGGGCATGAAATATTTAGCAGAAGACAAAGTGTTTCATGTGCTCCTATGGACCCAGCTATTACCCAGGCCTTTCGCATAACATCCGCTAAAAACAGCACACCCTTTGATCTTCATTAATATCGTTTGGTTAAATATTTCAAATATGCTTTCGTATGTTTGATTAACATCTTTCAGAATTATTCAGTAAAACAGAGATTAGCTCTCAACATTCAACCGCTAATGATGAAATTGCGATTACCCACCCGTCAGTATAAATGTGATGACGTTCAAGCAGGAGGGGTAATATTTCATTTGATCAGTAATATAAGGCAATACACACCGGACAGTTCATGAAACTTCATGTCTCAACTTCCCCCCATGCATTCAAACAAGTGCTTATAAGCCCTGGGTATTAATATTCACGTTGGGTGTATTTTAGAGCACATTTCTGAGCACTGCGTGCCCAACATTGTAATTTCCAAGCTTATCTAATCAATTCTGCAAGCTCCATCGGCCTCATATCAGGCCTCGTGAAAGAAATCAGCTCAGTGGCACCTTCAGAACACTTATAAATAATGAAAAACAGATTTTAAAAAGAAAGAAGCGCTTAAGGAAAAAAAAAATGTTGATTAGAAAAGTGCCTTTTATCCGTGCCTTCAACTCTTTCACATTCCAAAGATGCGGAGAACTCCAGGCAAACCGCGACGAATAAAGTACCCCTATCTGACCAGGGAAAAAAGAAGTATTAATTTTTTAGATAAAAAGTGCTGACAGCACAGAATGAGCCAGGTGGTATTTGGATATGAGCGGTGGAGATGAGATGAGAGCCTAACAGATCACTTTCATCTTGTGTATAGAGAGTTGTCCTTGAAAACTTCTCTGAACTCTGCGCTGTCTGGAGAGCAGCGTGTTGCTCGTCCTGGTATTTCAGGCGTTTATCTTTGCCCGCGTGCTCAATCTGTTTGTGAAAACCCTGCATGTTGAAAACCAGAGGTTGACCCGGGTGGTACGGGTCAGTCGATTCGCCAGATGAGCGCCCAGTCATCATTTACAAGCGCGGGATGAATGTGCAGCCCAGTGAGGAGAGTTAAACTATAGGAGGATGGGAGATTGAGGGAAAAAGAAAGAAAAAAAGAAAAAACTTTTACATGGTTAACAGCATGTGTCCTATTTTGTCATGCTGGTGCTATGCAGGGGTAGAAGGAAGGTGGGCAGGGTGAGTGAAAACACAGGGTTTTTATGCCCGTCTATAAATTAGGAATGGTGGGTTGATGAGCAGTGAAGGAGAGTCGTGTCTACGCTCGGAGATGGAGGGAGAGAGAAAGATGATACCTTACACATGCACACACACATAATCACAATGATACACTGAGGGCTTGATGACAGTTATCCTATTAGGCTGTTAAAGGAAAGACTGCTGGGCAACACACACACACACTCAAACTCAATCTCACACACATACACACACATGCACACACACACACACACACACACACACACACAGACACACACAGACACACACACACACACACACGGCTGGCAGGCACTGAGGCCCTTGTGCATCTCCTCCGGTGAGGATTTGCATTCTGCTCCTGGCAGGTCGACCGACAAATTGCCCAGGCAGCCGCGGGAGACAGAGGCTCTGGCTGAGGGGAGAAACGCTGCTCAGAAAGCGCCTCATCCGTCTGATTGTCTCTGTGGAACAGCTTCTGCATCACACCTCACTTCCAGAGGCAGGGCTGATGGGTGCGGACAAGCAAGGACGCCCTTTTTTGGAGACCGGAAGGCCTGGCGGCCATGGCCGGACTCTTTCCTCCCTGGGGCCAGGAGGGGCTCGGAGGCCAGTGTCCCCCCCCAAGCTTTGCCTTAGGCCAGTAGCCCTGAGGCTATCGTTCACAAATCAGCCCCCGTTTTCCCAATCAAAGATGCCGACTGGGGGGGAAACTGGCCCAAAGTGCTGCTTAGTGCCTTGAATAATTCACCACCCGATATGTCGTCACGAAAACGGACCATCCACAGAAATTAAGAAAAAAAAGATACCAGGAGACCATCGCAATCCTCATCCTGACCAAACTAATTTCAGAAACACTTCCATTTCAATCTTTAATCAAGATTGAGCAAATAGGAAGAACTGCAAGCATAGAGTAACGCATTGAGATCAAAGTGAATCTTTTCTAATTCCTATATTTTTACATGATTTAATGATGGAGGGCAGTTCTCCCACTTTATTAACACACTCAACTTAAATAGTGGTGATGTAAAAAGACTAATGTTGAAACTACCGGCAATAGCCTGAACTTAAATTCTTGCAGTGCAGCATTTTGTAGCTGCTTCCCATCAAAGGCTGAACTCAAGAGAAGACATAAAACACATCTTGGACCAGAATAAGGATTCAACATCATTAAAAACTTGATAGTCAGCATTTGGAGAAATTCAACACATACTCAAGTCACATGTTTAAACTAATTAGGGGTCTAATTGTTGCCTGTTGACCCTTTGGCCGAGGGCTGTGCTGTGTTCCGCTGTCTAGGACCAAATTGCCATTTCACAATTTCTCCTGTGAACCCAGAACGCCGAGTGTCAACAATTATCACGGCCAGGTGCCCATGGGCCTAACATGCCTGCCAGTCAGAACGAGCCAACCCCAAAATGAGCCCACTCAGGGAGCCACGGGGTGACGACATGATGCAGTGTATCCTGGGAGAGAAAGTAGACAAGTGGAGGGGGCGAGCAGGGGACAAAGAGAAGAGTGTTACCTCCGTAGTTGCCGGTCTTTGAGCCGGTGGCGCGGTGGTTTAATCGATGTGTGTGTTTGTGTTCACAAGTTGCAGTTTACACATTCCCCATTTCTGCATCGTGTTTGTTGCCACGCTGCCCTCTCTCGCTCTCCTTAATGAGGCTGTACGCGTGGCTGCCTCAGCACCTGCCGTGGGTGGCCACAGGGTTAATCCCGCCTGGCTTCCTCTCTCACTCCGTCTTCCGTCTCGCTCTCTCTGCTATGCCTCTGGGCTGCTGACGGCAGCAGGCGCTGTAGGAGAGGGCGATGGGGAGGGAGGGGAGGTGACAGGAGGCGCAGATACCCCGGGGTTCCCCCCTCCAGCACAGCAGAATGAGTTGTACCAGACACCGCTGGATACCTGACAAGCGGAAGCCTTCATAAATTACCAAATGAAGATTGATCACGCGCACCCCTCACCTCTTTTTGTGTTGTCGTGCAGGCAGATGTACGCATAGACACACTTGTTCGTGCATGCGCCCATACGGCAAGAGGGCGACGCGTGAAGAGGCATAAAAATAACCACAAACACAAGTGTCGGCACATGCGGAACACAAACAGAGTCATCGGGAGCTGCCCGCGCTTTTTGTCAGGCCTCAGGTAAAAAGTGATCTGGCTGCTTCACACCCTACCAGTTCGATAAACCAGTCAGTCAGTCAGACTGGTGATGCAGACTCCATTACAGGTCCTGTCAACAAGGCCAAGAGGTAGCTGTTTTATTTATGGAGGGCCGATGCATCGTGTGTGAATGCCTGTGCGCCCTCAAATCGACAAAGATGGGCGGAAAAGACACACACAGACACGCACACATTCACAAGCACACTGTGGCAAATGTTAAAATGTATAGTTTCTGCCTCAGCGACCCTTACATCACTGTATGCCGTGCTGAATGTCCAACACTTTCTCTGCTTCTTACTCAAGTGGATAAAGGGGTGGATATCAGCGCAAGAACCAGGGCTATTCACCTGAGATTGATGCATCTCCATCTGATGCGTAAAGATCAACCCGCCCGGCCGTCAGTGTCCTCTTAAAACCGTCGGCATCAGCAGAACATTCACAACACACACACAGCACTCATAGAAGTTAATCGACTTGTGAAATCACAATGAGGACATTGTCTCGGACTCACACACTGTCTCTCTCTCTCTCTCTTCTTTCATACATTTTTCCAGGCACAGTAACCTTGCCTTCTAAGTTGCTTACTCAACAGAGCTTGTTACGGTGTGGGCGCTTTACCACTCCTGCCTCCGCCGAAAGGTCAGCACTGTCGCAGCCAATCTCATTTCAATGGGGGCCTGCTCTGTTATGATCGGGCCATTATCATAAGCTGATTCACAAATTGGCGCAGTAAGGGATGATGGGATGGGGGCCAACGAGGTGCAAGAGACAAGGTGGTGGAGAAAAAATGGGCGAGGGGTTGTGCTGAACGTACAGACAACAAACTAGCCCTGGTCAGAGGGGAGAGCGCCCGTCTCCCACACTGCCTGTCTCCCGTCTCCTATCTGCAAGCCCTCGTCAACGGTAAATTGGCAGCTCTCCAATGAGAGACGGAGGGCGATAGAACGAGCGGGAGAGTGTAACCTCCTAACTTCCTCATTAAAAGAGCCTTTTACATGTGTAGATACACTAGAATGACTTGAGGGCCTGTCAGTGAGCCGAGAAAAAGAGCTGAGCAGAGGAGGGAGAGAGGAAAGAAAAGTCAAATAAATCTGACTGATACTCAGCTCCGCTGGTTGGGCCGAAATGCCAGATGCAATGTAAATCACGATGCGCCGGCCGCGCGTCCCATGCCCAGGCTGACATTACCCCACCAGCTGTCTCCGCTTTACGATTTGGCCAATCATCTCATCTGGAGGCGCGAGCGGAGGAGATTGATGTTTATTCAGAGGCGGTCGACATATTTCAGTTACACAACCGGAGAAAGAGACATTTTAACATTAGTCAAGCCCCTGAAAGTGAGCTCGGGATAATTTAATATGCCACATAGGGGACAAGAGGAGACCGAAAAGGTTTCCAGCACATCCATTTATCTCTAACTGATTTTAAAGAGTGACCAGGAAAGTTGAGAGAGGGTCAGGGCTCCTAATGGTTTGACAAGCCTTAATATTCCTCTTAAATATTAATATTGTGCACATTAGATTTCCACACAGTTGCCATAATCTACCATAAAGAACAGACTACATGTGTGGGGTCTCTGGAGGCGCGCACGGTGCCAGTTGTGTTTCTAAGAGAAAGTCAACACTGTGTAAACCGGTGTCCAGGTGGAAGTGCATATTTTGTTCCTGGACCTCGCCACCCACAGAAAAAAACAGCCATTTTGAGAGTAATGGAGGGAAATGGTGGAATGTTATGTATAATGTAATGGCCATAATAAGCCCTATTATTACAGCTATTAAACTGAAGTCATGAGTCAGGTTCAAATGGACAGACAAGGAGGGAGAAGGCAGCCAAACAGACAAGGGGAAATAGCAAAAAAGGACAAAATTCTTTGGCTTTCTTCCCAAGCAGCATGCATTAACCACTCTGTAAGGACTGCGCTGTGTCCTTGCTCTGACCCTCGGGAGTCCATTGACTTCACCGGGATGTCAAGACGACGCAACCTCATGTATATTTCCACAGGTGAGTAGTTAAAAAACGTTCCAAAAAGCTGGGGTCTGTCTAATGAATTACTGGCTGCTGTCATTTCCTCAAAACATCCTCCATCTCTACATAATCAAACGTCTGAGAGAAGAGACGAAAAGAGGAAGGAATGAAAAGAAAAATGAATAGAAATATTCAAACATAAATGTAGTTCACAAAGCAGTGGTGTCCCAATGCTCAACGCAAAAATCACAGCTACGTTTAAATAAATTCCGGAGAGCGGCTGGCCAATAAATTGTCAGAGCAGAGGTTAATTTGGCGAGGGGGGGGGGGCCTCGTCGCAATTACCTTGTTCGATGCCTCCCCTCCGAATGCCCTCAGGGGCCCGTCTGAAATGTCACCCAGGAGGAGGGATGGAGGTTTGGCGGGATGGAGACCCGGCACAGGATGCAGCCATGAAAAACAAGGTAATCAGGACAGGCTAAATGCTAACAACAATGGAGTCCTATTAGTGTCGATCACCGGAGTGGGTGAAATTACTCTCCTTCAATAATCATTCTCCCCTGTATAATTTTCATCAGATTTTTTCCAAAATGAATTGACTTTTAGAGTCGGAGAGGGCGGGACGAATTGAGGAAGGATGCATATAGAGATGGAGACAAAAGCGTAGAACTGAATAAAATGTGGCTCGACTAATACGATTTTTAATAACAGCAGCGGGGGAAAAAAGCTAATACAAGAATCATAACCACATTAGTAATGCATACAGAACAACCACTCTCTTCTTCTGTGTCAAATGGCATTCATTTATTTTGGTACCATGACACAGGATGTCAAGCAGTTAGCGACTTACCCCGGGTCCCATTTCATGAGATTTTGTGGATCAGTGACAGAATGGCTCCCCACTCCCTTCATCATCCACCACGCTTGCCTGCCAATACACAGGACTCCATCTTTATCACACTCCCATAAGCGCCGAGCCCGGCTCGCTATATCTACTGCTGAGATCTGGGATGCCTGTAATTACCGCACTATCTTCATCTACTCAAATCAGCCCGATCCGAATCTTTATTTCCCAGAGGCCCTGGCCGGGCTCCTAGCTAGCTCTTACCTCCCAGGAAGACACAGCCGACGTCTGTGCTTTTTAATCAGGCCTCGACTCAAGCTGTTCCAGCGGAGAGGAAAAAGAAGGTCAAGCTGTGCCAGTAGCTTTTAGAGGGTAAAAGGCTCCAACAAAGTTTGGCCCAAATATAAACACTGACGGGCTGTTAATTCAAACGTTGCACAGTGTGTTAGTCAGCTGAGCAGCTGGAAGTAATATATATATTTATATATATTTTTTATAATTGTCTCATGACACAGTTGTCCGGCTTCTATCCGGATTTTGTTGTTTGAGCTTTCAAGTCATTAGTGCGCCGCGGTGCCCACTGACATTACACAGCGCTAATGGCACAACAAGGAATTAGCACAACTGAGATGTAATTTAATTAACCACCTCAGTCCTATGGGGAAAAATCCCTTTCATTGGTTGTAGCTGTGGAGCGGATGCTAATAGTAACTGAAATAAACATGTTTCCCCACGTCCCGTGTTTCAGTGTCAGGGAATTAAAAAATATATATAATCTTGAACCAAGAGAGGAGGAAGCTCATTTGCACTTCAGAGCCCGATTTAGCAATCTCTGCAGGCCTTTGCTTATTTGCTCATCGCTTCCCCGCCCTTCTGCATTAAATACTAACAAACCGAAACTGCAGGAGTCCAAAGACCCCGCATTAGAATTTATAAACAGTTTAAAAAGAGACGTAAGCAACGGCATTTACACAAACACCATCAATATTTCACAGTTTGTAATATTTCCTTCCCCTCTCATGTACGCTTAAATCCTCATCTGGTAATAAATGGTGCTTTAGCCAGATGCGGTCGGTTAATTGATTGAGACTGTTTGTTGAAATAAATAAAATTGCACTAGTGGGATTTGTTGCAGACCCCCCCCCCCCCACCTCCCCTCTCCTCCTCCTCCTCTTCCTCCTTTAAGAGAGAAAACATCTCCACAGAGGCTCCTAATGGCGTATGTACAAATAAAATCTGCCCATTTGATCAGCCTTCAGAGTTACGCGTGTGCGTTCAATGACTGTGTCAGTCTGGAGTGTTTTCACTGCCAAAGAAATTAGTCGCCGATCTCGGAGAAGATGTGATATATTGTAGAAAGTGTAGCTTGTCTGGGGCTTCAGGAGAAAACTTGTTTTCACTTTGTGCTAAAAAGGAATTTCAAAAGGAGGAGAAGACTCATTTTAGCTACAGGTACAGACAAAACAAAACTCTCTTTGTCTCATGGAATCATCTCTCTGCCAGATTAATGAAAAAAAAAAGAAAACACATGAAAATCCAGTTACTTTGTAAAACTATGAGCCCGGCGTTTATTTGACGCAGCGCGAGGACAAAAAGTGCATGTACCTTTGGTGAACGTGGGCCAAATAAATTAGACAAGCAGCTTGAGCAAACCCAAAGGTCTAATTAGGTACACAAATTCAAAGGACATAATGCATGAGAAGGATGAGGGAAATGGTTGGTTAATGCCGAGCAAAGCAGGAACTCACCCGCTGATTTGGGCCCAGAGTGTGGAGTGAGCGCCAGAGTGCACAGCCTCCTGAAGGAGCTTTTGAAGTGAGCATTGTAGTGGAGGCCCCTGCTACAAATCACCTCCTCGCTGCTCAGACCGAGCACTGCCCAAACACCCTGGAAACACACACACACACATACATACATGCGCCTGAGCACATGCATACTTGTAGCCAGACACACACACACACACACACACACACACACATACACACACACACTGAGTAATATTAAGGAGTGAGAAGAGAAAATAACGAGAGGAGAGCAGAGGAGATGAGAGAGAATAATGGAAAGAGTGGGTACTCTCTCCTAGGTAGCAAGCTATGGAGGACACCCATTTGTTGTTTTTTTTAACTCAGTATGAAAAATGGTAAATAGGCGGCTCATGTGAGCAATGAGGACAGTCTCCCTGTGCGCGGGGGCATGTTTGGATGCGTGCCTCCTCTTGCTTATGCATCGCTCATTTTGTGCATCTGCGCTGTGATTGCGATGCTAATCAAAGCCAAATGCGTGCTTCCGCGGAGGGATGACGCTTTACATCTTTTAACACGGCCCAGGTGGCGCCGCTAAAGGAAAAAATAAAGACCCATGAAATGCTTCTCCTCCTCCCGCTCCTCGTTCGCTCCTCTCTCAGGTGGATTGCTCATTAAAAGATCGCTGTACAGCAGGTGTTCGGTCACAGAGCATTGAAGGAGAGGGTGCTTGAAGTGGCAGAAACCACAAAGTGGATCGGAATGCTGTCGCATGTGTAGGTGCTTGAATAGGGATAATGCACACACACACACACACTAAAATGCATTCAGCATGGATACTGTAGAGGCTAAATGCAAGAACACAGTATGTAAGTGCACACAAACAGACTCAAAGGGGAAGTGAACATCTGCTCGGAGCAGGTCCCGGTAGATCTGACTACTGTGGTCCTCTTTGGCTCAGAGAGGCCTGCATGGATGGGCCCTGCTGCTGACGATTCTCACACACCAACACACACACATAAGCTGCTTTCAGATATGAAATGATCTGGAGGGGCTGTATGTGAGAGTTGGTTGCTGCAGACATTTGTCAGGATTTTCTCCGGCCAGCCCCCTTTTAAAAACTCTGGATAATGTCCGAATGGCCCATGTGAGAATACAGCTGAGCATCATTACAGCTGAGTCATGTCGAAGTTTCTTCACCATTGATGCTGCTGCTGCTGCTGGAGGCGTGGTCAAATGTTACCTGCTCGCTCTGATTGGATCAGTACATCAGTTCCGCCATCGTTATTGATTACGTTTGAAAAGATAAAACCGATGTGGTCCAGGAAACGCAATGCTCAAATGTAGTTATCTCATGCAGAGTATGAATGAAAAGTATTTGAAATCTACCTGAGGGACAGATATATGAACTGTACAGTAATCATATGACGATTTAACTCAAAGAGCGAATGAAGAGCACGACTACAGACAGAACACGGAGAGTCACAGTCGAAGGCCCATGCAGAGGCGGCTGAGATGTCAGCGGACGCCACATCCACTGTGCCCTCACACCACATTATGCAATAAACCCTGTGGAAAGACAAGTCACAATAGTTGTAATTTCCCCCTCTCCTGCCCCGGCTTCATGTAAATGCTGCCGTCTGGCTCCGTAGGGGGCCGGGGTGCAGCCGGTGCCACTCTGCGCCGCACCGAGGAGATAATAGCAAATGTGTTTGCAGGGGATGCTATTTTTACGCAGGGATGCCAGATCCCCTTCCTTCAGCACATTTCTTTTCTTCCCTTTTTACACTCTGATTATTTCTTTTGCCTGTCCGCCCTCCTATCTCATCCAGCCCCGCCTGATTCAATTAATATTCAACAGAGGTAAGTATGAAAGAACTGAAATCAATTTATCATGCTTTGGAATCAAGTCTGCTGTTCTTTTGTGATGGTGTAATGGTGGTTTACATACGCGGCTTCGCTCGTCGAGACCCTGTCTTGCATTGCGCCGGGATATTGTCTTCCTTCACTCCCAGGGAGGATGTTGTCTTGTCTTTGCGATGTCAGGGCTCTGACACCCCACGTGTGTGTGTTTGTGTGTGTTTGTGCAGGCATCCCACATGTATGTGTGTGCATGCTTGTATGTGGGGACCACTTGTTATTCCCAGGGCTGGAGCTCACTGAGGCCTGTGTCTCTGTGTGTTTACAGCTCCGGGGGCTTGTTGCCTCCTGACTACAAGAAAGACTGATGAATAAATAACATCCAACTCTCTCTAGCTCTCTCTCACTCTCTCTCTAAGGCCTTGAAGTTTGTGTGTGTCTCAGTGTGTGTGCGTCTACCTCTACCCATGCATGTGTGTGTGCGTACATACACAGGCCTGAACCTGTGTGTGTGCGTTTTTTGTTGTTGTGCATGCTGTGTATGTGTACAAGCATTCCTGTTTGTGACTGCGTGTGTCAAACTGTGTATGTGTGTGTGTCTTCAGCATCTCTCAGTGGACCAGGCACTCCTTCATCTAGCTGATTCCTGGCCCCTCTTGGCAGGAAACCGTCAGAGAGCATTCCCTCACTGATGGAGCCGGGGACAAACACACAGATGGAGGGAAAAAACATCCTCTTTATCCTCAACTTCAGTAGGAATATGCAGAGGGCTGTGCCAGTGTGTGTACACGCACATGCGAGCCCAAGTGTGTGTGTGTGTGTGCCCATTTCTGCATTCGTCGATGTGAGCCACTCCAAGGGATCGGGAGGAAAGAGAGACGTCTAGTGCATTCAGAGGGTGTGTATTCTCCTGAGCAACACCACAACAAGGCACTGTCCCAGAAGAGGCCTTCATTAACCCTCAGCCTGCCAAATTAAACTAACTACTTATCCTGACTGGACATCAGGGCATTCACCAATACTGCATTTGAGTAGTTTACAACTATAACCAAAAAGTTGTCGACTAGTGAATCAACCGCAGCAGAAAGATTTTCTAACCATGTCAATTATTCGTAAGCGGGTGGGGCTTCCGATGATATTTCAACACTGTTGATTTAAGTCGAGCATCTGAATCAGGTCGTACCATCATGATGTTTCTTTCCGGCTCTGCTCATGTGGCCTTTCGGCTGCTTTAGTGCCCACACTGCCATGTTTAAGTCATGATGACGACTTTGACTTGTTGATAACAACAGCCCCTCGTGCTGCATATTTGCCATAGAACAATTAAGTTATGCACCCACAACTAGTTTATTACTATGCACAGACTGTGAAACACCTACTGGTCACACATACATATACACAGTGTGCATGTGATTGCCTCGGTGGAGGAAATCACATGGAGGCATCAGGAGTTAAATCCCTAACCAACAAATAAAAGCCTCTTTCAATGTGATCTAAGTGATTTCTGCAATGGCTCTTAAAGAGTCTCTTGTTAGCACTATAGCAGCAACATATTCATTTGTCTCTCGCGGCTGCTTATGAGCAGGAGGGGGGGAGAGTGGTTTTATTTACACGGCATTATGTTACATCAAGTGCTCGTGCTCAATTAGGGGAGCCGTCACAATGGTTTTAAGTCTCTAATACAGTCTGCTGAAAGAGACCATGACTTGCTAATAGGGTGTAATTCCTTTTGTATCTGTATCCATGTGCAGCAGTGGAGAGGGGAAGGAGGCGAGGGAGGGAGGATGGGGGGAGGCGGGAGGCAAATCCGTATCATCAGTAAAAACAATGCATCAATTAAGCAATTAGCGAGGAACAAACTGGGCAGCTTTCCAAACCCTCCCAATAAGGCACTGTGCCAAGGGGGCTTGTAGCGTTCATTATACCCACATCACAGAGATGGAGAGAGAGAGAGAGGGAGTGAAAGAGAGACCCTGGCCTTTCATTTGTAACGTGGAGACATTTGTCTGCCAGCATGGAGACGTTTTGTTCCGCCAGATGTGCTTTTTAGCGAGGCCACATGGTCGGTCAAGGCTGGGGAGAAGGTGTGTGTGCCAACGCGCCAGTGTGTGTATGTATGTTGTGTATATGCGGAGTGAGGGGGGCTGGGGGGGCTATTACACACACACTAAACCGGCCTCTTCGCCGCCATCTGATTAATTAAGACTTGAAAGGGGCCCAGTGGCAGCAGGGTTTTAATTGTGGTAATTGGGGTTAATAAGGTGCCATTACACGCGCTGATCACAAGTATTGTTTCACGCAGACGGGCAAATTGAGCGGGGTTAAACACTGATGGTGGAAGGGACGGGAGGAAAAAGGGGAAAGAGGTGGCGATGGGGGGGCGGAGGAGGAGGAGGGGGGGGGGGGACTTGGCAGTGCTACATGCCACTTGTTTCTGCATGTTAACACCGTGTAGCCCCTTGTCAGGAGCTGAAAGGCTAATGCACTGCACCGGAATCTTCCAGTGATGGTTTTAGCTAGTCAGCAAACCTGTTGGATTTAAGCCTAGAATTACAGTTTCGGCGATTCAGAGTCGGATCCGGTGGTTTTAAATAAGCAGATTGTTAAGTATAAGTGGTCATTTCTAATAAGTTTTAATATTTGAATGAAAACTTTTATTGCTACAAAACTTAGGCAAACTTTTACTGTGTTTTAACATGTTTACTGGTGAGTTCTAACATTGTATTCATAACTTTAGTATATGCTCAACTAGAACATTGTTAAGAGAGCGCTTACCTCTACGCCCTATCTCGACATGTGACACAGTTCATACCCTCTCTCCTGATTAAAGCGTTTCAAGGTCACAGTACAAGCCAATTGAGGAGTCTGATGATAAACGCACACAAAGCTAACATTTAAAGATCCGGGGGAAGTCAGTGCTATTCTTCTTGCGACAGGTGTGTACTTCTGCCTTTGATTCATAGCATGAACAGAACTTTTGAGACAGGAAAGCAGAAACTGCTTCGCCCATCAGTCTCGCTCCTATGAGGCCACTTAAAAGCAAACTGTATCAGAGTCAGTGAATCAGTTGTTAAAACACGTTCAATTCTGGCAGATTGACAAAGTGCAAGAAAAGTACACGCCGACCCTGCGATAGTGACAAATTGTGTGTTTTACAGATGTGGTTTAAAATAACTTCTACGATTAAACATCCTCAAGCACTTGTTGAAATCTTGAGTGTCCTTCATTTCATTTTTTCCTCCTCCTGATGGAAAGCTGTGTACATCCTGAATCTCTGTCGGAAAACAATGAACTGCATTATGTGCCCCTTCAACCCCACCGCCACCTCTGTGGCAAGTCATTGCGGGTGTGCCGGAGCGCTTTGTGCTAACGTGGCGAAGCTCTGTGGAGTGTGTCTTCTTCCAATGGTGACAGCGAGCAGAGAGACAGAGAGAGAGAGAGAGAGAGAGAGAGAGAGAGAGACATTGACAGGGTCTGCGAGAAGGAGCCCGACAGCGAGACAGAGAAAAAAAGAAAGTGAAAAGACGGATCATCCCTCGTGGTGTTGTGCTGTCCTGTGGTCTGCCTCTCTGTCAGGCTACCCAGTAGAGACGGAGGAACGCCAGGCCAATTAATCAAAGTCAGATGTGGCTGGATGCCTGGAGTCACACATGATCCCTGTACTGCCCCTCCCTAAACAACCACACACACACGCACACAGACACACTCCTCATGTCTTTTCCTCTATCGTGCCATTTCTTTACCTGTCTGTATCTGGTTGCTTCAGCTTAGAGGAGGTGAGTGTTTTATGAACACTTTTGATTGCGCACACACACACAAAGAAAAGAGTTAGCGAGAAGTAAAACAAGTAGACACACACACACACACACACACACACACAGTCATTTCTCCATGACTTCAGAAGACATTACATTGACTTACATTTATTTCCGAGAGACTTTCCTTTTTATTCCCTATAACCCTCACCAAAGTTACCAATTGCCCAATCCTAAAACCTAAACCTTAAACTTAAAACAAGTCTTCACCTTAACATTTAATGATTTGTGTTATGGGACGTGCCTTTTGTCTCCATAAGAAAGACAAGTCCACATAATGTGACTGTGTGAACAGATTTAGGTCCCCATAACATGGGTAATACCTGGACCACACACACACAGACATAGACATCCCACAATTCCACATTTTGAAAAATGCTACTTCCGATTCATTGAATAATGTCCCTTTACACAAGCATTAACCTCTCAATGGATCCCAAATTTTGTCCTCACTTTGTTTATGTTTCACATCTGGTTTTACATTTACAGTACTCACAGAATACACACACACACCTACACACCCACTCCTTGCCGTCCACATCAAGTCCAAGTTAAGGTCGTAACAGCAGGTGAGAAGTTGAGTCTTTTCAACAAGATGAAAAAATAGTGAGCACCTCCTTCCCCTGTGACCTCAAAATGCACAGATCATCTCCGCAAATTTGTCAAAGTGGCACTTTTGCTTGAAAGGGGAGTGTAAGAAACAGCAGATTCAGAGGCACCTCCTCGTCGATGTCTCATCAGGAGCAGTGTGCTTACCTCCACATGTTTTTTTTTGGCTTTTACATTTGATTCTCATTTACACCGCTCCTGAGACTCTTCACGCGGTACAAAAACACTTGTACAGTAAAAAAAAGGATGATACCCATCTGGCGAAAAGTACTTGGTTTCTCAACTATGCATTTTCTGAACTTCCACTTTTCTTGTCAAATGCAAATGCATTGTCCTCGTCAGCCATGTGTCTCACTCAGTGATTCAGCCTGACAGGGACAAGGACGTGATGGCTCCACACACTGCACGTGACGTTGGAAACATCTAATCCCTTTCCGGAACATTTCCAGAGCTTGCATATGGGTACTATGTGCTATTCATTTAATTTTAACGGCAGCACACACACACCGATGCCTCCACTGTTGGTCCACCTGTTGCCTGTTGAGCGGCAGCAGCCTGAGCTTGCACACACCATGCGCACCACAGTCGAGTCTTCAAGACCGTCACAGAGAGTTATTGCTATGCCTGACGTTGTTGCCCCGAGAGCAGACTTTGATCAGCTGTCGTTGGGTAATTTTTTTTTTAATTTGGCAATTGCGAACATGAAGGAAACAGAAGAGAGATGCAGCTGTTTGCACTCTTGGTCTTAAGGGGAAACAAATTGTCATTATATGGAGGAAAAATGGGTGAAACCTGACATGAGAGCAGCAGGAGCCTCCTGCACCTCCGACTGTGTTTGTCCTGTTCCTTCCATTCTTTCTTGTTTCCCTCTTTCCACTTCTGTCATGTATCCGTCTTCCTCTCTTCCCGAACTCCTGCTTCTCCTCCTTCCTTTTTCGCTCTCCCCTCCCTCTCTCATTCCTCACCCCCCTGGTGTGGGAGCCAGATGAAGCTCTAATGGAGTCTACAGGGAGCCAGCATTTACCACATCTGAAGCGAACAGGCAGGTCTCTTCTGCTTTTCTGTCCCACAGAGGGCTTCCCTCGCTTTCCCAGTGCGCTCCTCTCCATTACCACCATCTCCAACGGCCCCGGTGAGCCACGCTCGCCGTACGAAGTTTTCTCCTGCCTCTGTTTGATGTGCCAATATTCAACAAGCTCCCTTCTTTTGTCTAGGCACTTCCGAGGCAAATGATTTACGCAGAGATAACTGCTCACGAGCGAGGCCGGAGGGGACTACATTCGTATGAGGTTGCAGGGCAAACGAAAAAGAGTGAAGTGACAGCATTATATGATCATGCACGGTGGATCCGCTATGTGCCACAACCTCTACATCAATACAGTTAACTTCTGTTGCAGTCCGCGGGGGGGTGAGGGTTGAAAAGCACACAACTTTCCTGCACACCTCCTCCTCCTCGTTCGACCAGCAAGTGGTGCAGAACAATAGCAAATGAATCTGACGCCGACCAACTCTAGATAGAGTGGGGCCTTGCAAAACAGACAATGACCTTTAAAAAGACAATATGCTAATAAATAGCCGTGGCGAGGGCCTCGGCACTCCACACAAAGGGACCTTGGGAAACCGGGGGAGTTTTAATCAGGTGCGGCTCTTTTAAAAAGAGCCCGTGGCCACATAATTGATCCCAAAAGGTAGGTCCCCACGCAAGAACCTTGGGATGCCGCTCTGTTACTATAAAGAACTAATAGCACTCTTTGTTTTCCTCTCTGGGAGGAAGGGGGAGATTTAAATCTACTGTATATTCTTGCGCTACAAAGGCCACAAATGGTAAGCATTTTAATGATGAAAATGTTTTGATGTCTTACACCTACTGAATATGGAAGAAGGACGGCTGTGTGTTTTCCCCCTCCAGTGACGATGCATAGGCAAACAGCCCGGATAAGATAAAAAGGCAAAGCGAGGGGGACAAAAAGTAACTGAATCAGTGTTATTACTGATTCGGTTGGGAATAATAGAGAGTGTGTGTGTGTGTGTGTGTGTGTGTGTGTGTGTGTGTGTGTGTGCATATATTTTGGCACCAAAAGTGCCCTCCTTGGCTAAATCTGCAACTCTTGCTGTAGCAGCCGTTTTGCCTGCAGTCGTGAGAATAAGCCACCGTATTAGAATTCCATCAGCATTTCTGTCACTGCCACAGCGGAATATGCACAAACGCAGATTCACACACTCACACACACACACACACACACACACATACATCCACGGTGTCTGTTCACTGACTCTAATGCAAGGATACAATGTTCTTCCACAGTTAAAAAGAGAAAAGCAAATGAGTGCCTGATCCCACATTACACATCAAAATAAAAGCCTTGAGAGGGGAGACGAATTATCCCTAAAACAATTAATCTCCTCCTTTTCTTACGAGTTCTGCCATTGATTTAGCGATAAAGACGAGATGAATGAGCATGGGGCCTGCCAGCGGTTTCGGTGGCTGCCAAACTGCTGTTCCTGACTGCAGTTAGTCAAAGCTTTTGTCCGCCACCGCCATGTAAACACATGTGAACCCTTGGCAGGGGAAAACACATCTTGGCTAAACTGTGGTTTGCACTGATTACAGGCTTGCAGATGCTCCAGATTCTGTCAGAGAAAAACGTCTCATGAGGAGGGATCCTCCGACTTCCAGTTGTCAGGTTAAACCACAGCGGGCCTGGTCCTGGCTCTGGTTTTACTGCCTCTGGTGTAAAGTGAGCCGAAACGCGGAGCTGGGATCGGTTGCTTGCGATAGATTAACTTCCACAGTCTCTATGCTCAGTTTAACGGTTTTTGAGATTAGGCTCCAAACAAAGGTGGTTTTCAATTTTTTTTCTCTTTTGATATGGTCTGCTTTACTGGAAAGGGACAACACTTCCTTGTCCAACGATTGTGCCAGAAAAAAACATACATCACGAGTTGTGGTCTTAAATGTCTGCTCTCTTTGGGGCTGATCCCTGGAAAATGAATCAGGTAATTGCATTACGCTCTCGAGCGCTGTGTAGAGATCGTCTTTCCCAGCTGGGTAAACGCATCACACGCAGCACAAACATCAACTTAAATGTGAAATATTACACCGATCAAAGCGCGATACCTCAATCCGTTCCTTGCAAGAGCAGCATAAACACTGAGGGAAGGAGCGGAGCAAGAAATCAAAAATATTTTTCAGTGGTGCTCGCTGAAGAGACTGAAGCCAGCGCTGGAAGACGGGCTCTGAAAAAACATAACTTTTCAATAAGTGAAAAACAGTTAATTCGAATTGTATTACCTACTCCAAGAACAGCAAAGACGAAGGCCTGCCCGCAGCCTAATTCGTCAAACTTGAATAACTGATGTAAGGCTTGATAAATATCACACCAAATATTTAAGTCGACGGCTAAATGTTTCCTTAATTGTCACAGGATTAATTGACTATACAGCCTCTCGCACAATTTCCAAATTACCGATGTTACCTTTAATTGTCGGATTGAAAATCAGAGGACAGAGCGCTTCCACAATGCCTCCATCATGCTAACATAGCGCCTTGCCTCCAGACCATCCCATAAAATCCCATCGCTGCACTTAATTGTTCAATATGAAGCCAAAGCATCTGAGGTAATTCAAATGTCTTTCTCCGATGAATATGTGCAATTGTCCTCTTTCCCTATTCTAATTTAATGCCATCTGTGGAAGGTGATTGGCTCTGTGTTGCCATCGCTGCCAACCGGGGTCAACCTAACCATCAAGCGCTGTAATTGAGTAGTTAGTGGCAATTTTCTCCCCCTAATTTCCATCTGCAAAATCCGGGCCTGGCATGGCAAATAGCACATTACACAGGCGCGATTGTGGCAAAGTGTAATAACATCGTTTCCACAGTTTGAAAACTTCCACTGAACAAATGAGAATCACCGCCGTACATGTCATTTATGAAAAAAAAGGGGGAAAAAAACTCCCTCCCCCCCCCGCTGCACTCGTCCTTGATGGCACGCACACACAAACATGTAAGGCGGCGCACACTGGGTCGAGGCGGCGTGAAGAATGCGGTGACGTCCCATTAACATATAGATAATTAGCTGCTCCGACCGCAGCCCTCCCTTCAACACCCTAATCCCCCCTGACAAAGCCTTTGACTAGCACTATCACAAACACCATGTTGACGCCGACGCCGCTCTTAGGGAGGCCATCTTGTTTGGCTTATTCACCATGACACGCTTCTATCAGAGGAAGATGAAGGAGGCGATGATTTACGAGGGCGTAATCCATAACCAATGCCAGTCCTTGTGTATTTTCTCCGAGAAAAAGCCGGGGTGGAGTTGTAAACTAATGGACCGGCAGGTTTGAACACTGCGACTCGATAACTTTGCCGCCGAGATTTATGGCGATCGTAAAGCGACGTCAGGGACAAAGAAGAGGGGAAATATGATACGGACTACTAATGGTTAGGTTATATCACACCGTGTGTTACTCAATGCCGAACACACACACACAAATGCATGCAAACACACACACACAAAGAGGTTTATGTTCCCATTTCATCATATGGATGTAAATGAACGGATCTTTCTGTAGGAATGTGAATTTAAGAAAATGTTATTCGGAGTAATACATTCAGCGCTGTCGACTTGTGACATGATTTCCCCCGGTAACATAAATTCCATTTTATAACTCCCTGCTTCTCCCTCATCTCCTCTCTTCCCCTCTCTTCCTTAACATTTTGTAATTACTCCGACACACTACATCAAAAGCACAGTAATAATAGTTGTAATTTAATCTATTCACACAAGTCATTTTCATAAACTCCTGCTTCTCCCTGTTTAATGTGCATTTCATTCATTATTGATCGTGCACTGATGATGTGGTAATGACAACGCCATTGTTTTTCAAGCCTTTTTTCCCTCTCTTCCTTTTACTTAAGCGTAGACCTTGTGATTCAGGGTTTTCATTACAGGCAACACACCGGGCCTTTTGGATTTATCCAGGGCAAACAAAAGATAATTAACACGAGGAGCAATGCGGGACGGTCATCCCCCCCACCATGAGCGCCGCCAATGCTAACCCCACCTCCTCCCAGTTCACAAACTGCTCATCTACATCCTGGTTCTATCCAGACACCGTGCAGCTCCCTGTCAGTCAAACAGCATAATTACATGGGCACTTTTCTTTCAGTGAATCTCTCCATCTCCTCTCTTCTCTCTACTCTGTCTGAATCACAGACAGCATGTGTCTGTGTGTGAGTCTGCGCAGTAGCGATTGGGAGATGGAATCGTGGTTGCGAGGTCCCGCCAATACGCATGCTTGAACAAGTCTCAGCTGTCAATCATGATGTTTCATCTTGTTTTAATAGCATCAAATAACTAATTAAATATGGACAGTTAGTCGAGTGCACACCTCCACCGAAGCCCAACAGTCCCCTTGTGAAACCACATTTTATTTATCTGACCTCTACCTTGATTTTGTTGTTTTGGCCAGGTCCCATCCACTAGCATGGAGGAGGCTAAATTCATGGTCCATACTGCTGCCAGCCACCAGGCTGGAGAGCTGTCATGGTGTCCATCTTTATTTACATGTCATGGATCCTAATGGAGATCAGACCAGACTATATAGGACTCATAACATGATGAGAAAGGAGAAATATATCAGTCCATAGATTTTATATAAAGATTATAACTACATGGCTGCTTCCAAAAAGGGAAACCACACTGTCTGAATCTCCCCCTTGTGGCCAGCTGCAGTTTAAGTCATAAACCCTGCCTCCTCCATGTTGGTGTCAAAAGATCACATAAATTGTCCATTGACATAATAAAATTAAAAGTGTCATCGGGTCTTTTTAATTTAAGACTGCAGTTAGCTTAATGCTTCTATATCGCAAACATTAGATGAAACACTAGCCTTTAAAAGAGGTCAACAAACAGATACATGAAGGAGCGAGGGAATACGGAGGACTTGGACACTTTTCTACTGGAAACGTTCCACAATCTCTCAGTCTTGTCCCACATTGTGCATGAATGAGGTGATTGGGTCTGTATCAACCCGTTTCTCACTCTTCCATCGTAAACTTCCTTATGACAGCCCAGAGAACGATGTTTTATTGATTTACAGTGTGAAACATCCTTTACTGTGTGTTATAAGACGGTCATACTCGCCGTCCAGGCCATCCGTCCGTCCGTCTGTATATCCGTTTGCCTACATCGACCTGTCTTCCTGTCTCTTCACCTCACTCACTCCCTCCCTGACACACAAGCAAAGACCACGGCAGCGTGTGACTACTCTCCGAGTGAAAGCCAAGGATTTTTATTAAGGAGTAGGGACAGCATTCATTTTTTAAAACCTCCTCAATAAAATATCATACGGTCGCTCCACATTCCTCAGAATTATAATGACATGAATATTTAAATTTAAATGCATTCCGAGCACGCCGGTTTTTCTCTTCTTCACGACGGCATCAGATCTCATTTTCTACTTAAGCTCCTCCATCATGTTTATGCATATCCACATGCATGATACATATCTGCCTCTTTTTTTTTAAAGCTCCTTAATGCAGGCCTGATAATTTTGCTTGACTTTAATGGGGAATGACTCCTCATTGGCAAGCTTTTCTCTTTAAGACAAAAATAAAAAAATATGATCAAATGCCCCTTTCATGTGGAACAGAGGCTGTTTTTGAAACTTCTTCCTCCCTTTCTCCCTCTGTTGCTTCCGTCTGTGAGTAAATAGATAAAAAAAGGAGGCGCAGATTCATACTCTAGTTTTGAAGCATTCTGTAATTGGACACATTTAATTGATATCCCTCAAGCCCCATAATTATAATGTAAAAAGAATGAGATGGAAACACAGTCCTCTATAATGGAAATGCCTTTTTTTTTTATATTTTCAGAAAAATGAATTAATACTTGATGAAAAAAATGTGTCAAAAAGGGAAGAGAAATAAAGTTTATGATGCATTCTTCGCCCGTGAATGGCAAGTATTGATGGATAATTTTGGTGTGTATCATTATGTTCCGTAATGGAGTCCTTGTGAGGCTGGAATGGACCCTTGTGAGTTTCGCTCTCCGGGAGCTCGTCCTCTCTGATCTCTCCTCCTCCCTGACAAGGAGCTATCACTTCCTTTCCCTGATGGTGAAGGAATGGTGCACAGATAAGACTTTCTCATCTGCAGTGTGTCTTTTTTGACACGCCGCAGATGACTCGGTTGGACTCCAAGAGATGGTTAATTGAAGGAGACATTAAAAACTCACTACTGTCAATCTGTATCTGGGGTTTCTACAAATAGAAATGATTTCCAAGATCTTACCATCGGGTGTCGGCGACGCACGGATAAAATGAATGTCGGTATTTACATTGTGGGATGAGTGGAAATTAATTATGGATCCATTGAGACAAAGTGAGTCAAAAGTATGAATGTGGGAAGAGCAGTTTTTTTAACTGACTATATTAATCAAGATAACACAGATGGATATAAAGCACTTAAACTGATACATTTCAATTCCAGCTGATCTCACTCACGCTAATGGTCAGCGGGAAGGGTGAAGTACGAGAAAAACCAAAAGATCAAAAATAAATCAAGCTCTTGTCTGGCAACCTGTTGAGCAAATAAGTTCCAAGTCACAAAAGATCAACTTTCCATCCGTCTGTCAATGTGGCTCAGTCTCACTTAAGTGCCACAGCTCTGGCGCTCGAGCTTGATGGTTCAAATTAAGGATACAGAACCCAGTGCTCCAGCCGTCAGAGCTGTCGCCCATAAGCAAGAAGGACTAAATGTACCAGTATGGACAAATGTGCCGAGACGTCCTCAATTGAGACATATATTTTTCAACAAAAAACTGATGCGACCAAATGACCAAAGTGGAATATTGAGAACACGGTCGACCCCGTGATCACACCTCTGTGCTCTTTATCTCTCAGTGTCGTGAGCGAGAGGGAGAAATTTCCATCGGGGGAGACAGGGAGAGGAAAGAAATGACACGTTTTCCTTTTCTCAATTCCTCTGCAGGTGCCGCGATACCCGGCTTCTATAGGGAGCTGAGCGTGGTGACAAGAGGCTAAAGAGGGCTGAGCGGCACCAAAGAGACGAGACCAATTTCAATGCTCTTGATCCCCTGACCCCCAGAGCCCGGGGAGAGTCTCTCAGGGAGTCCCGACCGAGTGAGGCGAGGCCAGGCGACTTTGAAGTTGGGGCAGGGAGGCTGTGAGGTTGGTACTGTAGATCAGCTGAGGACTGGAAAACACCGCTTTGAGTGTATATGTGTGAGTGTGTATGTGTGTGTGTGTCCCGGTGTGTGTGTCCCGGTGTGTATTTGCGTCGCTGGAGAGGAGTGGGAGGGTTTGAGATAAATGACAGTAACATGGTTACATTCTCGGATGAAATGGGGGACAGAGGCAAACGGGGGCACTTGGCATTTCCTGCGCCGACAAGGCCGGCTTGTTTGTTGCTGCCTAATGAGCTCTCGGACTCCATTAATGAGAGGGACTGAATCCATTATCATCATCATTTCAAAAGAAGCCCTGGCTCTAAACAGCTCTCCACATTAACGAGACTTACCCTTGTCGCGCCATTTGATCAGCAAAGGCAGCAGGGGTTTGGACTAACACACACACACACACACACACACACAAACACACACTGACACACACACAAACCCTTCCTTGCTAACAGAACACACCCTTAATGCAGCCTTGATGTGAATGCATATACACAAGACTCTAGATACAGATGGATGAATTGAATTCCTCTGACTATTTATAAACAAAGCTAACATATCCCGGAAATGCTGGGCATCATCTTGTGCATTTGGAAACCGAGTAGGCGCTGTAGCGATCGGGTGATGAAGCCACGGTAGCGAGGTCTTGTTTATGCAAGCACTAGACCAATCGTGAGTCAGTCTCAGCGGTCCATCATGAAGCTTTTACTCCATTACGTAAAAACAATAACTAACACTTCAACATGCTTAACATAAGAATAATAAGATCTACCTAAAATGACAACTTTGGGGGAAATAATCTTAATCTTAACGTGTTCAGTGTAACGTTAATAAGGGGGAGGTGGGATTTATGAGTTCTACTGCAGGCGGCCACCAGAGGGCAATCAAGACACTTCGGGCTTCACTTTTGGGGACGTCAATATTTATGAACTTTCTAAATACAGTCATTCGTTGCTACTTTAGTGAGGAAATAAGTGACAGCTTTGAACAAGGAGAAAAGGGAACTTTATAGCTATGATACAAACTAAGAGCAGGATGAAATGCTCGATGAAGGGCAGTGTGTGTACATGGGCGTGTGTGTGTGTGTGTGGGGGGGGGTTGGTGTAAGACCAAATGGGGCCCCCTCGAGGAGCATGGAGCAAAAAGAAAAAAATAAGGTCGTGATTCATAAATAAACACAGAGTGCGTAGTGATATAATGGCGTGCCAGCAGAGAGGGACAGATTCCATTTCCGTCGCCTTCACCACCTTTTCCAGCTACATCAAAGGACCAATTAAGGTCCCAGTGAAGCTGGCCGTCAAGGCTGCAAGTGGAGGTCCTGTCAGCGTTCGCCTGCCCTCAGCGCCGCTGTCTCTGTCTCAACTTCACACTGCTGACACTAGTGACAAGGACCCCTTACTGAACCTGCCCGCTCGCCTGCCTGTCTACCTCGATTCTGGTTACCCCGATATATGCATTTCCCTCTCTCTCTCTCTGTAGTTTTGCTCTCTTGCTCGTCTCACCCCTCTTTAATCCCGCTCTTCCTTCTCGCAACCTGTACTCCTCTCTCAAAGTTTTCACTCCATCGCTTTTTATCTTTCTTTATAGAGTCCCTTTTTTAAAATGTACAATATTCTGCCATTTTGGGGTCTCTCAATCAAAACAAAAGGAAAAGCTTCTGCGTTTTTTCTTTGTGATATGTAGTTTGTGTTGGAAGTTGTGGCAGAGATGGGCAAAGCCACAGGTAAGGGTACGGTCGCACATCTGCAATATGAAGCGAATGTCGCATGTCAAAATTCACTTAATTGATTTGCCTTACCACAGGAAGCAAATATTGTTATTTGCCTCTCCTCGCTTGCACAGATTGGAAATAAACGGGGAAGCAAAGTTTTGCCACTGCGACATTCGCTTAAATTTTTCAAAATGAAACACCCTGTTAACTTAAATACCGTTGAATATTTTTGAGAAAATTTGGGATAATGTAATTTCACAAGTAAACAAACAATAAGTCATTTTTGTTCTTTTAATGAAGAACTTAAAGGTATTATATCTTGAAAAGCTTTAGATGTGGCAGTTGCACAGCGCCACCCCTCAGTGGTACAGTACAAGAGGCTGGCAAATAGCTTTCTCAGAACTGAGCATCTATGGAAGAAGAAGAAACAGCCGCTCTCCCTCCTTCTCTCACTCCCCCTTAGTTTGATAACTTCTTTGTTGCACCATTCACCCTCCCATGTCCTCCTCATGTATCTTTGGAATTACTGAAATGTTAACGTGCCTTTGCTGCCTTTGATATTTAAGACAAAAGGGTACAGATGTGCGGGCTGCACGCACACAGACACAGGGCCAACTGGAAATGGGAAAAAGGAGCTTTAATCTCATTCTTTGTCATGCTCCAAAGAGTTCCTCCTCCCTGTGTATTTTTCTGAATCTCTTTGGTTCATCCTTCGCCTACCTCTCTGCCCTTTTCCTCTCAAAAATTCCTGCATTCATAATGGCACGGCGCAGTGCGGCGCGGAGGGGTGGGCAACAATTAAAGGGTGGCTGTTTTCGATCCACTGCGCACATTGTGCCTTCTACGACTGATTGCATCAGCGAAACAAACCCACGACAGGAGGTGTTATATTTCGGTGACAGGAGAGCGGGCACAGACGAATGAATTGCGAGGAGAGATTAAGAGTTTTAGCCGTCGAGACGATTACACAGCAGAGGCACAGAGGGAAAGGTGCGACTTTATAGAAGCTGTATTCAAGTTTACATTTGGTATGTTATTGGCAAACAAGCCAGTTGTGACGATGACTGATACGTCGCAATATCAGTGGTTGTATCGCTGTCAGTTTCCTGGCATAGTTCCACCCCGAGGACAACAATGATACCGTGGCACAAAGGCAGCCATGCTAGTCTCTGTCTGTGTATCTGTTCAGCGACTCACCCCCCCTCCCTCATCTCCCCCCCCCCCCCCCCCCCCTCCCCTTGGTATCTTTCTAGTGCAGTGGCCTCCGTTTACCACCATAACCCAAATTAGCTGGGCAGGCGTTATCCTCTCCATCGCTCTGTGCCGCTAGGAGGGAGAGAGAGAGAGAGAGAGAGAGAGAGGGGGGTGGGGGGGTTGGGGGGATCGTGGGGGTAAAAATGTGGCAGAATTTCCTTTCTGCCTCTGTGACAGCGCTATCTGACAGCGTTTTACATCTCCCCTGCTCTCTCTCCTCACTCCACTCCACTGTCAGACAAAGAAATTAATACCCCCAGTGACTGTGTTTTAATTAAGCAATTTCATGCAAATTACACATTTTAGATTGTCAAATAATATACTGCGCAAAATTGTAGGCAGGCTGATCTGATATGCATGGAGTGTTATTCTTCCAGGCACTGTGCATACATGGAAAATGAACAAAAATGCTAATTTCTAATCTATTATGCAAACAGTGGAGATACTTACATAGATTTGAACGCCTTTCTCAGATAAATACAGCTCTTGAATTCTATGTATAGAATGACTGGGTTTCTTAAGCAGCCGCTGCCATTGTTTTTTATCTTATTTTGTCTTTATTTCAATCGTATCTCCTTTCACTTTCCAAGCAAGGCGCTGTGTATTGTTTATTCCCATAAGCTGTAGTCTGTGCAGCAGGATAACATAAATAAGGTTTATCATTGAACACTGTTTCAAGATCTCATTGACAATGAATAATTACGAGAGGACTGTCTAACAATCAAAGAGCAACTTGACACTGAGAAAAAATTCCTATTTGAATATTCTCTTTCCTAATACAGTCTAATGAAACATAGAGCCCTAACTAATATTAGTAATCCACACTGCTCTCCATCTTTTCCCATTAGCACATTGAACTTATTTGAATTCATTATAATCCACAAGCCTTTTAGTACACTAGAATCAGTAATGATGACAAAATGAATATAACATTATACTTTATTATAGCCGACTTGATTTAATCCGTGGTTGCTGCCACACGAGAGTCTTCAGAAATGCCCCACTTGAAAACAACGGGTGTCAAAAGTCAGCATGCGCAGGTAGCGGGGCAAGAAAAATAAAAAAATAAAAAGCAACCCTTATAAACTGAAAGCCTGACGAGGGGTCTTGCTGTGTCTTTGTGATTCAGATCCATTTAATCAAAGGTTTGTTTCTATACGCTGCCACTTAATCGTGTATATTACTGCATACAATGAGGCCGCCATTAATTGCGGTCCATCTAGTGCCCCCTTCCATTTTCTTCTAAAGAGAAGAAAAAAGCGGGATAAGAGTGGGAGAAGGCGAGGCTAATGGTAGGGTGTGGGAGAGTTGTTGACGTGCTTTCTTCATATTCGGAGCGGTAAGCCTTTCAATGGTCGCACGTTCATACAATAACCAAGACTTCCGTTTTTTTGAGCTAGATACAATAAAGTCTGGATCAACAATAGGGAGACATGTTCACAATGCACTTGTGGGGCAATTACAGGAGCTCTGAATATTCCTGCTCAACATGACGCTGCTCACAGGTCTCTCGGCTGTGCGACCCCCCCCGCTGTGAGGCCCTTTTTATATTATACCGCTCATCTTACTGAAGTCTACCAGGGTCCAGGGCCACCGGAAGACGGCAGTAGCAAAACAAGCTTCTTGAACTCCTGCGTGCTTCTTCTAAAGAAATGGCGGCTTAAGACTCGGTGAATGCCGTGTGGCGTTGGAGGACAGAGAGGGTGAGGGAGAAAGTAAGAGGACAAGGCAGGGATAGAGGGAGAAGAAACGATATAAGAGAAAGAAACAGAAAGGTAGAAACTCGATAACTATTCACTTCTAGCATGCATCTGTTGGTCAACATAAAAAAAATAGCAAGTTCACTATTTACATTATTTGGTGTTTGTGGTAATTGCCTCCACCAAGGAGGTTATGTTTTCACTGGTGTTTGTTTGTTTGATTGGTTGTTTGCTTGTTTGCTTTATTTAGCAGGTTTATGCAAAAGATAGGAAGCATGGTTTGGGAAACAAGCCAATTCAATGTTTGTACTGGTCCAGATCAGGGTGCAGATCCAGAACGTTTTTGTTTAACTTAGTTTAACATTACAAAACAGTTTTTCAACAATTGCATTGATTTCTCAGAGGACCTTTTCTCAGACGTAAAAAAAAAAAACAGGTCAGGTGGCGGATTCCAGGAATTTTTTCAACATCTTCAACATTTCATTTTGTGAATTACTAAAGTGAGAATACAGGAATCTTGATGAAAAATAAAACTTATTATTTATGGATTGATATATGTGTTCAATTTGGTGCAGTGTGACTGTTGGGCCTTGGCGGAGGTATGTGTGGTCTGAGTAACATTCTTGTTTCATATGCATTCAATAGAAGCCTCCTCTTGCCCTTTATTAAAAATGGTCAATCATTCAATCAGCTAAAGTACACAAACAACTGAATGGTATTCTGTCCTTTCAGTCGACCCTTCTCAACCTCCTGTTCACTTTTTTTCTCTCTCATCTATTCCCTTATCTTCTTTTGGTCAACTTTCTGTCCCTCTAAAATTCCTTCTCTTTCTCACCAGCCACACTGAGGCGCTACCCTCCCATTCCCTCCCAGCCAAACAGTAACATGATAGAAATTCAAAGCCCCGCCGTCCCCCTGTGACTCCTGGGTGAACCTTGCGGAACCACTCGAGGCCGGCGAGGCAGCGGGGGAGGCCCCTGGCGGAGGCAGCGTCCTGCAGTCAGGGTCCCGTGGATGTAAACAGAGACTCTGGTCACACGGGCGAGGCAGCGAGACAAGGGAGGAGAGAGGGGGGTTGGGGGGGCCTGGCAGGAACTGTCAGCTGCACACTCCCACCCTCCTTTCGCTGGGTATTAGACGGTGATTATAAGATTTGCTGTGCCATCTGATTACCACATGGCAACAGGCTTTATTGATCCCAGGTGGGCAGAGGGTAAATGTTTATAGCGGGTCGCTCGGGCGAAAGGCGGGGGAGCAGTGATTCAAACACAGCAGTCAAACAGTGAATCACAAGGCCAGCGACGGGGCGAGATTAGAGTTGAAACTCAACACAATGTGGCAGTGACAACAACTTGGCAGGGGAGTGGGAGTGATGTAATAGGATAAACAAAGGGGTAATGGAGTGTTGGTAGGCATCACAAGGCTCGGCCATATGACATTCTATCCGTGTACTGTAATTACTGCACTGATATTTCCTAGATAAGGGAGTTGTCCAATTCAAATGCCAAAATAAGGTTTCTAAAATGGCGTTAGAAAGTGAGTAAGAGGTATGCTTATTGAGTACACATTTCACAGAAGGTCAATAGTCACGCAAATTACTGGGAAAGATCTGGCAGTAGAAAAAATAAAGGCCCTTCAGTCATCTTTGGATCCAGGACAGTCTGTGAAAAGGAAACTGGAAATCACTCTACTGCTTCCTCTTCATCGTTCTCCTCCTGTGCAGCGAGGAGGAGGAGGAGGAGGAGGACAAACAACAGGCCCCGGTGTAGCGCTCTCTCATTAAGTCTGCCCAGAGGTAAAGCCAATTGATCTGCAATTCATTCTCACAAGCGTTAAATCGATGCAGGGAGACATGAAAAGCCTCAGGTTTTTACGACTTCAGTCAAAGATTCCTGAAACGCTTTGTAACAGCAGATAATGGTAATCTGCCTTGTTTGTGACTCGCCACTGAACAATCAATATGGTAAGGAAGGGGGGAGAAAGAAGTCATGCATCCTGAGAGGAAGTTGATTTGAATAAAAACAATAGTGTTTAGATTTGCGATCATTATTTATACACACACTGAATCCTCGTTGGCTTTATGGGGCACGGTAAAATCTAAAACCCACTTCAAGATGAGTGATGGCGCTAACAAACCTTATCCACTTAAATATACCACTAAACTAACCCACTAATTACAGTGATGCCTTCTGAGCACACATGCAAACGCACAAACAACAGCGCTCCATCGCTCTAAGTACAGTATGTGGCACCTGAGCGATCCATTACAGCTCGTTCCTTATTGATTGACAAAGCAGCAACATAAAGTAATTATAATTGATTCCAGATGAGGCTTAGCCTGCCATACGCAGATCCTCCTCCTCCTTTCTCTCCCTCTCTCTCTCTCTCCATCTCACTTACTGCTTGGAATCTGAATAGGAAGCTCGGGTAATTAGGTCACGCTGTTAAATTTTTAATGATCTCTGAAATCATATTCATGCTCACAGTGTGTCAGGTACACGTACAGCCAGCCCGGAGTGATACATCACCATTCTATGACATGAACAGAAGGCCTTAGCCATTTAATTGTGTGACCTTTTCGACCGAGCATCGGGAGAGGGAGGTATTTGGTGGGAAAGTGAGTGATTGGGTATTGGCGGGTTGTGCGATGCACAAGCTCGTCATAATAAAACAGACATTTGTGTGACTGTGTGTGTGTGTGTATGTGTGTGTGTATATGTGTGTGTGTGTGTGTGTGACTGCTGAGGTGTTTGCTAAGGAGGAGTCTGAGCTACGGTAGTTTGATCATGGTTTTTCCTCCTGCATTTTTATGAAGATGACGGCTCAGTCACGGTCAAGGTTGAGGCCAAAGGTCGGGCGCGGAGACAAAGGCTGGGAACAAGGCTGGCAGCTATCCCATAATTTGTAATGACAGATGATCATCTCCTTTCTCAGGGAACATGTGGTCGGAGACCAGGAGGGAAGAAACACACTTGACATCCTAATGGCAGCTGTGGAAAGTAACTAAGTATATTTACCCAAGTACACTTTTGGAGATCTTATACTTAACTTGGCGATATCTGGTAAATACCATACTGTGATTCTATTTCACTTTTCAATCCAATTTGTTTTTCCAAAAACTGAAATTGTTACTGGTTTCAGTTTAATATGTACATAAAAGGACGCCCTGTGGCTTAGGGGTTAAAACACCGACCGTGACCACAAAGTCTCTCGGCAATGGCCATAATAAAATCCTTTTGAAACACACGAAAAACATTAAAATTAAACCGCTCCTTAAGTCTGTCTTGTCTTTACCAGTGTCTTTGAGGGTCCAAATGTCAAGTGTCTATACGTTACATCAAAGAGTTTTATTTAATAACAGTTTGAGGTTTAAATATGTGAGATCATATAGTATTTTGCAAAACAGCAAAGATCAGATCATTAATTATGTCACAACATCTTAGACTTATCTCGAGAGATTAACATGTGATTAACCAACAGTGTAGCTCCAGCTTCACCAGCTACAACAGTTATGTCTCAATGGAGCCAATACGTCAAGTTTGATCTGACCCCTCAACTTCAATCAAGCCATGACGTCAAGCCAACCAAACTGTTATGGAAGCCTGATGGGTTGAGAAGGCGACAAACCATATTCTAGCCTACACCCCAATGAAACACCATTTAAATCCACTGGAGCCAAAACTGTATTTGGATCTCAACCAAGTTGCACACAATAAATATCAGTCGCCAACTGTGCATGAGTTTTTCTTTTCATCAAGATCCATCAATTATTTCATGGGTTATTAGTTGATATATATGAAGGCTTTGTTTCCCAATATTCCAGAAAGTGGGGAACCAAGACTGGATTTGACCTCATGTAGGGATTCATGCCAGAAATTTCTTGGCCTGCTAAACACATCCAAGGCCCAAAAGTCCCCTTAAATTCAACCAAATTTCAAATTTCACTCCAATAGTCCTTTGTTTTTGCATAATCCTGTTGACAAACAAACAAACAACCAACAGACAGGGGTAGATTACAACCTTGTTAGCAAAAAGTTATGGGTGACATCTTTCATACATTGGAAAATCTCTCTCTATTGCAATACAATATTTATAATAAGAAAAAAATTCAAACTCCTTTTGAATAGTTGTAAACAAACTATTAACAAGACTCACAGGTCAACCTGGTACGTGATCTAAATCTAAATTGAGAATAAAAACAGTACTTTGCCTCTGTGGATGCTCCACTGACCTCTCTCCTAAGCACTCAGAGGTATAATCAAAACCGCAGGTCAAATACTGTACATGGACAATTATAAGCCAACATGAAACAACATTTATGAGACGCACACAGTAAGAAACAGACAGAGAGCGTGCACAGATTGGGAGGGAGTACCTCGTTCACCTCGCACATGTAAAATCCTTCATTAGTGAGTGATTGTCTCATCCTGTGCCAGCATCTGACAGAACCGTGGGCCTGATCCCCTATAATTACCCTTCCAATGGAAATGATTGCATCTTGAGTTTCCAAACTGACAACTCTATTTGGACACAAGTAATCCGCTTTCTTGGCTGCGGCTGATACCTGAGCATAATCTGCCCAGTCAAGCGTCAAAGGAATGGCAGCACGCTCTCTTGCAGCCACGGCATTAAACACAAACCACGGAGCCTCTCCCGTGTTGCACTCCGGTAATTTAGCCCATCCTGCGCTTGTGGGTTTTGAAGCATGGATTTTCTTTTCTCCTCATCATTGTAAGGACGTGGCTGGAAGCAAATGGAGATGTATATGGAGATAGGTTGCAGAGTGTGATGTGATCCGCAGATTAGCTTGCTCCGGTGTAGCGCAATCCAGAGATCAGATTAAGCCATGCAGTATTCATCCGCTAAAAAGTGGTGCGTATTGACTGACTGGTAGACTAGAGGGATAAACTGCACCACAGTGCCCTGAAGAATACAGGCTTTATTTGATTTTTCTTGATTGCCTCTTGGTGGCTGGCTGCAGTGTAGGTCATAAACCCGGCCTCCTCCATGTTAGCAGATGGGATATTTTCCAAAGTTAAAATGGTAAATCAATTAAAGTTTGTGTCACAGTATATACAGATGTATGACATGACAGCCTCCTTAAAAGTGAAGTTAAACTATCTTGACTGCCCCCTGGTGGCTGGCGGCAGTACAGGTCATGAACCCTGCCTCTTCCATATTAGAGATGGGACATGGACCAAGTAGACATTGAATACATTTTTCTTTAAAATATTTAGTTCTTGTCCCACTGCTGCATGTTTGAGTGTTAACTCTTGCTGTCTGGTTTTAATTACTAAATTACTTAATAGTTAAAATCTGAAATGTCATGATTGACTGCTGAGAACCGGTAGAGCACATGTTTCAGCAGGACCTTGATACCGTGGCTCCACTCTACAATTACCACAGCAGACGCTCTGGACCAAATTACTTCAAAATGGCATGATGGCGGCACCTATATTCGGGATATTTTGGCTTCAGTCTGTTAAAAAGAAGCAGCGGAGACGTATTGCGAGCTCAACAATCGGCAGCTGCTACAGTACATGTACATCCAGTACTGTGTCAAGTTATGAGATTGTGGGGGTTTGGTTTGAGAATCATCTCACTCCTATTCTTAAATGCAATCTCCCTCTGCGGTAAACCCCTTCACCATTTTGCATTAACTCCATTCTTTCCTCATTAGCTAACAGGCCCAAAGCTTTGACTTCTCTCAGCTTTGATTTCCTCCTCCACAGCACAAACACAGAAATTCAGTTCTTCACAACATTGTGTCGTGAATTGCACAGATGTCGGTGTGATTTGTGTTTGACTTGCGTTATATCCTTTGGAAGTTCATTATGCATAAGACACACTGCTTCTATTCATAGTAATAATTTGACACAACTCGCAGCAGATTCTCACACATACAGACGTGTTAAAGCAAAACCAAATTGTGAAAATAAATTGTGGTTGTGATTTATCTGTGAGGGGGGAGGACCGACCAGGAAGAGGGGAAAACAGAGACAATAGCGAAGAGCAAATTAATAGAAATGGCACCTTAAAACAGACTTAACAACTTGGTGCTTTCCATTCATTAGTGTGCCCCTCCGTTAATACATCATTGTGTGAGGCATGAAGGACAGGCAGTGATGGGATTACACCCCCGTCTAATAGCACACTGCTGAAATTAAAATTCACAGGGAGACGATGCATCTGGGAGAAGTGAACGCAAGGCACTGGCATGATGGAGTTGAGAAAAAAGAGTGGAGGATGTTGGGGCGAGGCGGCAGCGGGGGGTAAATAACGGAGGGTGAAATGACTCCCATAAATAGAGCCGGAGTCTAGAAGGCCATTAGCGTGACGCAGCCAACATGACAAGGCAATGATGCTGGGTAAATACTCGCTGTTTATTCATTTAAATATCACTCACATGGCTGAAATAATCATGACGCACAAGCGCCTCCATAGCGGGAGATTAAGGGGCCAAATAACAAGCAATGATATCAAAAAACAATTTCCATTTACAGAGGGGGGAAATATCATTTGACACACACTGGTGTAGCTGCAGCGGAGGCAGAACTGATTTCATTTTCAGCTGCGCATTCCTCTAAATCAAGAGGGACTAACACGATCAGCCCTTCACAGCCTGTTTATGTATTTATGTATTTATCTATTTACATTACCAAGGGAGCCGTGGTGAATGTGCGGTTGTCATGTTTGCAGAATCCCTGTTTGCTAATAAGGCTAAGCCTCTTCTTATTAGCCTGGAGCCACGGAGCTAAGCTCTCCCAGTCTCCGGTTGAATATATGGCATCAAAAAGAAAAATCAATTGACTAATAAGAGAGTGTCACAGTGTCAATATCTGCTTTTTATTGGATGAGTGCTTGACAAGCCGCAACTCCGGGGACTTTGATCAGAGCTTTGCGTGCAATCTGTCCTCACTCTCTCGTGGCGCTCAAGAAATCATGATTCGTAAGGTCAAAGGTGAAAGAAAACTTGGGCCTAGATCGGTTTAGAGACACAGTGAAGCCATTGTCAGGCATGAGGTGCGGGAAATGTCCAGAAACTATGTTTTTTGAGTTTGCATTTCACATATGAAGACCACAGCTGGAGATTCTCAGACGCTTTCACAACAACAGGACAATGTCTGGAACATGAATATGAGGGGGTAGCGCTTGTGAAGAGCATGTAGGAGACAGGATATGACTGTAGAATGTCTTCTTTCCAAGTTGACATCTTCGTCCAGCGTCCAACAGGTGGATCCCTCCTGGCCCCACCTATCCGAGGATTCATTATGGTCTGAGGTGATGGTTCCTACAAGCGATGATACGTCTGATACTTCATGTTATCACAAATAAATTGAACAGCTAACGGTGCAGAAACAAGGGGCCAGTAAACTTTCTTGTTATGTCCAACTGCAGCGCTGTTGTTAGGCATCTCGCTTTGGCCTTTGCAATAAAACAAAATAAAAATTAGTTTTGCGTCAGTCGTGTGTTAGAAACCCTACGACCTACTCGCTCACTGACTATATATATCTGTATATTTCTGGAGTGCTGGCAGGAAATGCTCCGGGAAATGTCGGAAAAATGCACGGACTCAGCAAGGGTGAGTCCCCTGAAACGGGCCAGGACTGGAACAAAAGACAGAGAGGAGGTTTTCCATAAGCAGCTGTGTCCCTGTCTGTGTATATGTGTGTACACTGGCGTGTTGATCACAGGAAGCAAAATGCACACACAAACAAACACTTTCTGGAGAGAGTTCTGCGATGTAACTTAATGATTCGACGTCTCTGGGCATCCGAGGTCACTAATAAAATGTGTTTATGCAGAGAGTGTGAGTATCTCTGACTTTTTCTCTCCTCCTTCTCCCTCCATCTCTCTCCCCCTTCTCGCTGTTTTTAATTATTTACATTTTTCGAGGAAAAGGAGAAATAAGTAGTCAAGCTTTTGGACATTCCTGATGCTGTGCTGCACTTTCCCTCTGAAACATCATGCATATTTAAAGTTAATAAAGCATATTCCTTACCTTTTATCGAGGGCTTTTTTAATGCAGGGCATAAAGAGAGAGAGTGAGTGTGTGCATGTGTGTGTCCAATCAGTTATCTACATGTCCTCAATAAGCCAACTGTCGCAAAGACAAACAAACTCCATGATATGCTTCCTGGCAAATTAAAGCCAGTATGTCTGACATTTCAAGACTTTAAGTTTAACTCTTAGACGCGTGATGCTACAAATACAAAACACTTCTTTAGGTGTCTTCATTTATCTGTAAAGCCAAGTGAAAGTCAGCCAACTGTGGAGATACCAGTGGAAAGAGAAAATAATGTGCAGAGTGAAAAATCATGAATAAATGAAGCAGTGGGGCAGCTGTGCCATGGGGCACTAGTGTGATTAACATCTGAATGGTGTTTTAAATGATAACTATGCAAAGGAGAAGTTGCATGTGCAAAGTGTGTGTGTGAGTGTGTGTGTGTGTGTGTGTGTCAGTGGTCATTTATATGTATTTTTATACAGTTTAGCTGTTTTAAAAACCTAATGATGATTAGTCCTTAATTCAGATCAACAGTGGAGTTTATATACAGCTGAAACAATTACTTTTACGAGTTGTCTGTGTGTTTCTAATCAAGATTTGCAAGAACGACTTGACGTATTTCTATGAAACTTGGTGAAAGGATGCATTGTGGGTAAAGGAGGAAACCCTACAATTTTGGTGCAGATGGAGGATTTTCTTTTTCCACTGTTTAGAAGAAAATAAAATTCTGGCATGTTTCAGGAACGGAAGACTGGAACTGATGATTTATGAGTGTGTGCAATTTCGTAAAGATCTCAATAAAAATCCTGATTCCGGGAATTTTAAAAGAAGAAAGTATCAGTTCCAAGCCTCATTGATAAAATGGTAATTAATTGGTCAGGAGATTTTCCATTTTTGTTAATCTATCAATCATTTGTCATTTATAAAAGAAAGCCAAACTCTGATTTAGAGTTTGCATTTACACATTTTTGTAATTTAACAAAAAACAAACGGTTGTGTTATCAGACTTTTCTAACTCTTGAATATTGACATCCGTATTAAAATTCCAGAATGGGTCCAGCTCTTTTCAACATGTACATGCACAAGCAGGTACATGTGCATGTCTGAGTGGTGGTGGTCAGACTGAGGTGTGTGTGTGGGTCTGTGTGTGTGTGAAGAGGAGAGGAGAGAGAGGAGAAGGGGGGGGGGGGGGGTCTGTGCTGCGAAACAAAAGGCTGATGGGATGGAGGATTTGGAGGGAAGTCTTGACTGGGGATCGTCATAAATCACCGGCCTAGCTGCTGGATTCTGACAAGCCTGTGCAGCTTTATCTGCTGCCGCCGCTGTTCACTCTCGTGCCCGCCCGCCTGTTCATCTCCGGTTTATGCATATCCAGTGGATATACCTCCTCTTCCCAACTCTTTGGATAGCCCTCCTCCCTCTCGCCTGTATCACTTCTCTTGTCTACCTTCTCCAGTTGTGAAACCATCCCTTCCTCTCTTCTCCTCCCCTACATTCCTCTCTCCTTCTGATTCCCCTCCAGTAGGCCTGGTCTCCTCAAGGCCCGGCCAAGCCTCCCAAAGACCCTCTTTTCCTCCTCTGCACGCTTAATTGATTCTGCTGGGGCAAAAAAAGAGAGACAAGATATATACCTCATAACTTATTTATGCTGCCCTTTGATATGTGTGATATTTAAGAAGGGTTAATATGTATAGGGTTAATCCTTAAGGGGGGAGCCATGTGAAATTTTCATGAAGCACTGACCAATGAGATGAGACGAAAATGAAAGTTGGAAGTTGGGGCACGGGCATCTCTCCACGGGACGTCTCTTTTCGCAAACCGAAAAAAACAAATTGGGGAATGAAATCAACTTTTGAGGAATTTAATTTTGCCCTAAAATCTTAAATTCAACTTTCAAATTCTCCTTGCTTGAGAGAGGTTGCTCATTTTCCTGCTGACGAAGTACTATTGCAAGTTAGGCAAAGGGAAGGATGGTCAGACACAGTTATGGAAATTCTGAAACCAACATTTTCTACAGCTTTAAATATACATATGCCATTTACCTTCTGGCGCATGTGTAGGCACCATATGTGTGCAAACGCCCACGCTCCTGGTATCTATGGCGCGTGGGTTCTGACAGAGGGAGGGTAGAGCCCGCTCGGAGGCTGGTGCGTGGAGGCTTGTGGGGCTGCGGTCCCAGCATATTCATAAATCAGGCCTTTCAGGGAGCTGTCAGAGGCTCCATAATGAGGGTCATTACTCAGGCAGGGTGTCAAAGCTACTATCACAGGGACCCGTCCCTGGAAATCACACTCACTCTGCTCCTTGTTAAATAAACAGTGCAGTATACAAAATGGCAAACAAGCTGAGGGTCAATCTGATGCAGTGCGGGGCCAGGCAGGCCTCCAGAGTAATTTACCCTCGGGGAATACCTCTCGGCTGGGGAGATGGATTATAGAAGGTCCTCGAAAAAGATTAATGGAAATAAAAAAAGCCAAAAAGGAACAGACGAGAAGGGAGAAGAAAGAAAGAAAGATCTGGAGAGAAAGAGCTGAGGAACTCGGAGGGCGAGGACACAGATGCACTGACACAACAGTTGAGAAGTTGCTCCCATTATCGCCTCTCAGCGCACGTGATCCTGCGTGCATCTCTGGCTTCATCAACGAAAGCAGCCGTTTGACTGTGATTCAACCAAAATCCAATATAGTCAGACCCTGTTTGTGCTGACACGGAGAAGTGGCGCCCATCTTCTGGACGGAGCTTGCGGTGCTGATGTAATGGCCGGGTAATAACGCCGTCTGAATCTCTGTTATCAAATATTCATCCTTTTATTGCCTTGCTAATATCGAACACACTTTATTAATTTGGGGTGGTGGAGGTAGCGTGGCTTGGCGGGTAATGGCAGATCAGCGAGGGGAGATAAAGAAGACAGACGTCTGAATTGTCTCCGCGGTGAGAGGTAGAGTAGATTCCCCCCGTGGAAAACTTCTGTGTCTTCTATCAAACCTTGTCTTTAAGTTAATTATTTTTAATTATTCACATTTTACTCCTCGTGTCATATTGGCACATATCTCTGTATGCAGAATGGCCATTATGCAGTATTTCTACTGGTGTCACAATACACTCATCTTGATACACCAGTAAAAGAGCAATGAGCAGCTGTTAATATTTATACATTTAATCTTGGTTGTAATATACGACATCATATCTCGTGTTAGAGGGCATGCCCTACATACACTAATCACTATGCCGCGCTAAATTCCACAATATTTGAACCCAGCTTCATCTAAGACAACCAATTACACTGAAAACGTCTTTAATCTCTTCCAATAAAGACAATGTAAATCATCAATAATGTTTAATATTCCCCTCACTTCCTTGTTTTGTTTTACAAGAGCAGCGCAGACTGTCACACGGCGTCTGTTCAAGGACAAACTATCGAGCACTTCCTACAGTAGCGCTCGGATGTGCCCTCTCCTCTGTTCTCCCCGCTAACCAAACAGCCAGGAGGGCTGCTTTTTTTTTTTTTTTTTTTTCATTCTTCTCCTTTTTTTTTTTCATCCACTGATTTTCAGCTCACCTACCTGAAGGCAAAAAGATTAATCTTTTACATCTGTGAGTTTTAGACAGGCACTCACGCTGTGCGAGACACAGCTAAAGCAGCCAGCCCTTACGCAATGCCAATTAATGATTTTGTCATTTTGGTGACGTGGAGGGCTGCTGTGAGTTTGTCAGGAGCACTTTTAAAGACACAACTGCCATTGTAATTTGCGGCCATCTGTTCCCAGAGAGAGAGACGGGGAGATGGTAAAAGTGAAGCTGCGAGGAAGACAGTAGCCGTGTGATGATGCGTTTTGTGCGACTGTAGCTAGCGTTTGAGTGCTCGCTAGGCTGCCATGTCTTGGGGACATGCGGTGAACATATGTTGTCTTGGAGCCCCGGGGCTGACATTGAAGATGAGGAAAGACGCTACTTCAAGGCAAACGTTTTCCCTGAAGTGAGGCTGCCACGGCCCATACAGCTCTAAGAGTATTGACGGGTCTCCCGCGGACCGCCGAACATCGAGATTTACCCACAAACGTGAAAAGGGGCGACTAACAAAGCGCTGAGATTTTCCCCAGACTGGGAGAAGAGCTGCACCACTGAAAAAAAAAAAAGGCGGATCATTTCATCAGATTAGCCTGGAGGAGATGCATAATCACACATGTTATTCTACACTCACCTGCGGCGGCGCTCGTAGCTGTGAGCGCACTCTGGTGAGCTGAACCTGTGAGGCCAGAGACTTCCTAAGACTGAACGTTTCATTGCAAATAACATGCTGCGGCCACTTTGCTCGGTGCCGACTAATTACTGCAACAAAAAGGCCTTGATGCTTCAGTAACAATGGGAAATTATGCATCAAATAAGCACGTCTGCCTTTAAAATACTGTCAGACACTTTTAAACCGCAGTGAATGTACCCCTTAATGACTATACTTGGAATAAATCTGGCAGCCACATGGCTCATTATGTGCAATAAAACTTAGAATCCGTGTTTAATATACTACTTTCTGAGTACATAGTAGTAGTGATTAAAGCTAAAACACAAAACTACAGAATCTTCCATCCTAACCTGGTGTATTACGCAGCTAAACATAGCAAAAAAGTTCTGCTCTGACTTTTAAAAGCACTGGAGAAATTGATTTAAAGGAACCAGTGTTTAAGTTCCGTCTAATGCATACACTATTCCACCGTGAGTTTAACTTAAAACACTCCAATGTAGCACCCGCACCTTGATGGCTGCCTGAGAGCGACACGATAATTGACCCAGCTTAATATCGCTGAGGTGTTTGTACGAGAGGGCCTTCATTAGGGGGCTTCGCCAGCAGAGGGGCCTAAGTGTTCTCGGCTCCCTTCTCTCTCTCAGCTGCATTCAGGGTCCATGATGAATGGCTGCGGAGATGGACTGCTGCCGAGGGAGAGTGCATGACGGGCCCGAGCAAGGCCTTGCATGATGAATAATGACTCCGTAGCCGTTTTTCCCCACAGGAAGCCCTCAGACTCTATTTGGCTCCTCTACCAAGTGAATCCGGTTGACAAGTTCCCCTTAACCAGGGACCGAACCCTATCACGGCTCGGTGTGGCTGGGGATTGCTCCTGGATCCGGAGCGAGACGTCACCTGCTTGAGACAGGATCATGTCGTCAAAGAGTGTGCGGCGTGTGAACTGGGCACTTTTGCTTCGCCGAATCGAGCAGGCGAACAATAATGAAGTCTGTCTGTTTTTGAAAGGAGGACAAACTCGCTGCAAAAAGACCGACCGAGGCCTTCTGTGGGCAAACAGAATGAAATAAAACCAGCGAGGCGAAGAGTACAAGAGGCAGAGGAAGGAAAAAATATCAAAGAGCACGTTTGCAAATTAACTTTGACTGCTCAACAAGGAGCGTGTGTTGACAGGGGAGAGAGATGATCTGATTTACTGACACAGGCAAAGAGATGGGAAGAGAGCAAGCGGAGAGAGGCACGTGAGACTAAACAAATTCAATCATCTTTCCCATCAATAGGAAAATCTTAGCCTTTCCTCCACAAAAGACCCCCCCACGTCCCCTTCTCCGGCTTAAATCAATTGCAAACAAACCTGATTCTGCAACGACGCGCGCGCGGGGGGGAATAAACAGTAGCTTTCAATTTAATTCAGCCCCGCGCCCTGGGAGAGGAAAACTTTCATCCATCACTTTCATGTCCCTCGCAAGGCAGCCGTAACTCCGAGCGCGTCGAGGAATCGGTGACAGCGAGGAACAGTAAATATGTCTCAACAAGCGCCTCGGCTGACACAGTCGTTGTGTTTACAGCGGCGTGCACTTGACAGGCATGCGGCGGTGAACGCGCCCAGGTTAGGATCAAGCCTGATCTGCGTCATTTTCAAGGAATGCAGGGTACGGAGGTGCCTTGTAGGAGGATAAATATTTACGTCAACCCTCTTTTAAGTGTTTCTCATTCATCTGAAAGACGTACATGTACTGTGGGTGAAGTTTGCAACAGCAACAGTGGCTGTGCAGACTTCCTGCTGGTGGTGAGTTATTATAAAAGGTGGCACAAAATCAAACCTGTGAATTGAATTTATTCCATCCTGCTTCTAAGATAGATATGTTTCTACTAAAGCACCTGCTATTTCAATTGTTTTGCCAAAATAAATCTAAATTTGTTCAACTTCAAAAAAGTTTTTCAAGGTTGACGGCATTAATGTCTTACATATCCTCAAGGAGTTCCTCTCACCTGTAATCTATGCTGCTTAAAACTGTTAGGCCTTGTTTTTAAGCTTTGTCAAAGGCCGATTAAATCAAAAAGAATCAAAGATATTTATGTTTTTGTTTCTCAAGTTCTTCAAGTTGAGCATATAGAAAGCCAGAAATCTGTTAAAGTCAGTCAGACTGTGGTGAGCAGATCTTATCAGCTTCACACTTGGCATTTGATTCTTAAGGGCCCAAGGAAGTGCAGTGTTGAATTTGGTGCGATTTGGACACATTCAGGGTTCTGCGTACTGACTCGAGCTTCAGGGCTCCTGTAGCCAGACTTTTCTTGCAGCTGCTCAATTACTGCAGGTCTCTTTTACAGTTTCAGACAGAGATGTTGCGACCAGCTTCACCACAGGCAAAAGAAAACAGCCCATTCCAACCAATGCAGTAGTTATAACTAATGTCGGTTATTATGAATTGGGTTTTCTCACCTCTGGACCAGAAGCAAGAACTTCTTGCTTCCCCTCAGCTCCCTCCACCTGCCTCACTCTTCATGGATTCAGCTTCTAACTATGACTTGGAGGTTGCTGAGCTGCAGAGGCAGCTCTGCAGCCGCCTATCCCGGATCCTGTCTCCATGCATTGTGTCTGAATGAGTAGGTGGTCTACGCAGTATACCTGCGTCTGCCTAGCCTGCCTCACTGAGAGCCGGGCCATTAATCTGCCCTGACTGATGATGAGCATTAGCATACAGCACATAGCCGGAGAAACCAGTGTGCAAGTGTGTGTGTGCGAGCGCGTGCAAGTGAAAGTTTACGCTTAAGTGGGCCAGTGGTGTTAAAGCGCCTGCAATTTTGTGCGCGCGTGTGAACGTTTGCACACGCCAGCCGTGTCTGTGTGTGTGTGTGAGTACGACTTCCAAACCCTCCCCCCTTCCTTCATGACTCACTCCGACCACTTCCCTTCCACTTCCTGTCATTAAGACACACTCAGCCTTCCCTTCCTTCCTTCAAAAATATTCGGAGCAGTTTTTTGTCAATCCAGTAATAATTCAATTTAGCAGGACTGGCCGGGCTAGGACTGCCATTAGTTTGGAGTTGGTGATTTAAGATTGATGACTTGTGTCCCCCGGGAGTCGATCCCTCATCTTTTCGGGGAGAGGGGGGAGGCAGCTGGGGGGGGGGGAGCCCGCCGGTGGCCGGGGCTCTTCGGCTTGCACCGGGCGTAGGAGTCGTCGAGCGAATTAAGGTCCCGAATTGATTTCCTCCAAATTTGAGCTGACTAATGTGACAAGTGGCAGCTGTGAGCGCCTCACCACCGCGGCCTTGGCTGTCTCCTCCGGGCTCCTCATTGTGACATGGTGCCGATGCAGGTGACGCAGGGAGAGAGTTGCACTGCTGTTTCGCGCTCACAGGTGCGCACACACACACACACACACACTCACTTAGACACACACGCCGCAGCTGGTTCACGTGGACACATCTCAGGATGGAGACAGACAAAGTCATGCAGGGCGCCGCAAACACACACACACACACCCAAGTACACACACCCCTGTGACACAGTGTTGTGCGGAGCTGCTCACCCGTCACACTCAAGTCAGTGACACAAATTACAGGCGAGGACTGGATGAGGGGAGCGTTGCTTGGCCCTGACACAGACATGCACACATGCGCACAGACACACGCACACAATCTCACACACACACACACACACACACAGCTATACTGCTGACAAGGAACAGGTCAACATGATGACACTGGTGAATTATTCAAGAGAAAACTGAGAGTGAAAGAGAGAGCGTAGTGAACAGAAGGAACTTAGAGAGATGGTTGATATATACAATAAATAAAAAAGAGTGGAGGGGAGGCCCCAGTCTGAATGCATACTGTGCATACTGTGTTCCTTTATAAATCATAAACCTTGTCACACACACCTGCACACCATCACGACAACGTTGTATTCAGACTGTAAAGACCCATTAATCCACGATCAATGCATTTTCCTTCAAACTACAAATCAATAAGGGAAATTGAAATACCCAAGTTGTATTTTCTTCCACTGTAACAAATCTACAAGAGGCAGATGTTTTGGTTTCTAGCGGCGCCTCGTCCCACGACTCTGAACATCCCTGCAGGTCCGTCTCAGTCCTGGTGACAGGCTAGAGACGGCTGAGAGGAACCTTTCGCAAACACTGTCTTTCTTTTTCCTCCATGAAAAAAAAAAAGAGAAAAGGGCAGCCCTTGACAAGTCAATGTTGGAATTGGTTTCACGCATGAATGCAGCCTTTAAGACAAAAGCACCTCAGGAGATAATTACAGTGTCAAGCATACCCTGCCAAGTGCCTGACGATTGCCCAATATTTAGCTTTAATTAAATCAAAGCAGAAATGTAATTTCTCCTGAGTGAACCATACACAGAGTGGATTCCCAGAAACACACAACATGGCTGACTAATGCGTTTCCCTTGTCCCTGTCACATTGCCTATCGCTTGTTATGGCCCCAAACCTCTCCCGTGTCCTGGAGGTTAACCAACTCACTGCATCCTCTCTGGAATGGGAAGAAGAAGGAGGAGGAGAAGGAGGAGGAGGAGGAGGAGGAGGGAGAAAAAGTGTCCTGCCGCGTTGCACCGCAGTTTCCTCGTCTGGTGTGTTTACATGTGGGAGCTGCAAATTAGCCGTAAACAATTGAAAATTGTGTCTGCGAGCTTTTTTAGCGTCAGTCGTGTCAAGAGGCCACGCACTGGGATGTGTCTGCTGCCGGTCTCTTTTTTCCCCTTCACAGTCTTTAAGCTCCGAACACCTGCTTTGTAAAAGTGTGTGCATGTCTGATTAATTTTCTTTTAACTTTCTTCTCACTTAGCTGCTTTGACGCTTTATGAATCCAGCACAATGCGCCTACACGCTGAGGCAGGAACAATTACCGCTTAATAGCTGCAAAACTATATTAAGAAAGAACCCAATTTGTTTTCCATCAACATTTAAATATGAGGGGTTGAACTTGCTTCATGTGTCAAGGCTGCGTCATTGCAGCAGGTACTCAGGTTAAACTCCACCAGGCCTTTTGCTGTCATCTCTGTCCCCTGCCCCTTCAGCAGCTTATTTGCATCTGTCTTTTGTGGGCAGGTGAAACAAAAGAATGATAATGACAGTAATAATAAGACGAAGAAGAAGAAAAGGAAGAAAAAGAAGAACAACGAAAATAGTATGAAGAAAGAGAAAAATTTGAATAAGAATCAAACCATGATCGAGAAAACTCACAAGATAATAAAAAGAAGAACGACAACAACAACAGCACCATTAGTAATAAGAAGAATATCAAGAAGAAGTATACAAATATGGAAAAAAAATAAGATTACCAATAATACAAATATTAAAGAAATAAGAATGCAAATGAGAATGCGAATAAGAATACGAATATGAATGTAAGGAAGACAAATTATTGTTATCATAATTATATTACCACCATCATAATCATTGTAGGAACAAGAGCACTACAAAGCCTGCACAATACATAAAGGTCCGTAAATGTGGTTTAGAAAAAAATGCAATAGATGCAATTCCTCCCTATCTCCCAAAAAGGAAAACAGAGAGATATAAGCATAAATGTTGCAAAGATGAAACAGCAACAAGCGAGGATCCAATACAGCAGTGAGAGCCCATGTCTGTCTTCAGGATCTCTGATTGTGAGCTGAGATAAAGTTGAGACCGTGTCGAGGTCACCTCTGATTTGACTTCTCAATGTGTTGTGCGAGCAGGCAGCTTCCAGCTTGAGACTTATTTTTTTCTTCTTCATTAGAGTGCCGGCTGTGTATGCGTGGAAATGTACATGTTTCCCTCCCCGGGACCGCGGAATTAAAAACAGCCTCTTTCTGTTTGGACTGCTGCACGGGAAGCCGCGGATGGCAAAAGGTCAACACGAAATTAATATGGGCGTTAATATTCCTCGTGCAAACTCAGCTCTGTGTCAAAGTTTTGACTGAGGTCTTCAGAAAAAGTTTAATAAGAGCTCGCCGTGTGTGATCTGTGCTCGGCACCTGGAGAAGTTCACCGAGCGAGTACGAGCGAACGGAACGCGCGCACACACACACACACACACTCACACATTCACACACACGTGCACATTGTGAAACTGTAAAGCGTGCCGTATACGTGAAAATCACAGACGTCTTTGAAGCCACTGAGTGAGGGAGCGGCGGTGCAGAGGGGGCTGTGGGGTCTAATTGATTGTAAAACAGTTTAAAAAGTGCTGCAAGTGCAAAAAGACTGAGGTTGTGCGGAGTGCTCAAGGATGTAATTACTGTTATGACGTGAGGGGGGGATTTGACTCCACAAATTCCTTTAAACTGTCAAACGGTGTATGTAAACACGGCAGCACATCGCTCCTGAAAAAAAAACCTCAGAAAAGAGTCAAACAGAGGAGAAGTGCTACCGCAGAAGACGCTAATTTCAATGGCTGCGTGTCAGATGTTAAACTGGAAGAGCCACACAACTGCAATTAAACAAACAATAACATTTAAATATTTGCTTTTTCGCCTAAAATAGAATTTGTCTGCCGCTAAAGGGAAATCCAGCTCATTTTGATGCATGCGGGACTGTTAAGTGGCCCCCATCTGTTGAGCTCTACCTGCTGTTATTTATCCAGCTCCTTGTTTAAGAATGCACAACTGCACGTGTCCCTAATTAATCTGGCCGACAATTAGATATTGTTTCAACTCGCAGCAGAGTGCAATTAGCATGTGGCGGTCTGCATATGCCGGTGACGGGCGCAGGAGCTTTTTTTCTTTTACCCCACTTGTGCAGAACTCCTCTTAATGATCCTCTCAATGTTGTTGATGGAGAAATAATCCATTTCTCCTTTTGTTAAGCGGCACCTTCAGAGTTTCGTTTACTCCATATTAAACCAGCTCATTAATATGTCCAGTGTACTGGTGCGGTGCCCTTTCTGAACATGTCTTTGTTAGTATTGCTTGTGTGTTGGAAATGATGTGCAGAGCTTTTCAGAAACACTCTATGGTGCAGAGTGAAGTTGGACAGCTGTGTTCATCCTACCTGGTTTATCTGCAATGAAGATAGTCAATATCTTCAACAAAATTTAACAGAATTTGCTTTATTATTGCTATTGTGTGTGGTTTAATTATAAGTTTTAATGATCTACTTAACAGGCATTGCATGTTGGGTATTTCAGAGGTTTGTTAAACCAAGCAACACATTCTTCAGACCCAAGTTGACATTATTTTTAAATCTTGATATAAAGCAATCAAACGGTCTGTGGCATGAAAACCTGGTCAGGAGTTTGGAAGAGGTGGATAACATCGTGAGAGACCACCTCAAACTTCTGCTGCGAGTGCGATCTGCCTGTGATCACTCATTCTCTCGATATTCTTTGGGCAAAAAATAAATTAAACATCCCATTATTTTCGCCTCACTGAGAGGTTTCCTCTATCATCCTCTGGTTGGACGCCCCGGGCCTCAAGGAGAGAAAAAGTAAAGGCAACAGCGAAAGTAGGAAAAAGAGCTAAGTAGCGGAGCCTCACACCCTGATCAGACTTGCCTGGATTTTGTGTCCCCCCCCCCCCCCCCCCCCCCCCATTTGCCAAAGCAGTTGCCCGGGTGACGCTTCACAGACCGCGCTGACCTTCCACAATTTCCAACCGTCAATCTAAATGGGAGCCCCTTATCTCATCTGCTCCCCCGCTCACACCCCCTTTCTTTGTAGATGTGCACATCTTTTTATTCTAAATCCAGTCATTATTGTTCCTCTCCACTGGCCAGCAGGAAAAGCCCTGCTGAAGTTGGGGAGTTAATTGAGCATGTCTCTCTCTCTCTCGCTGCTGGGCTCTGAGGGCTGCAGCGACTGGCTCCACTGTCTGGCTGCTGCTTGGCTTTACTGGCTAGCCCCTCTTTCTGCTCGACGTATTTGCCTAGATTGCCGATGCAGGGGCCTGGCCGAGGATGTCTTGTCCACCGGACTTCACTTGAGCATTCATGTCTCGGCCGCGGCAGCATCCGCTCATTACGGAGAGAGAAGTGTCAGAACAGGAGAAACCAGACGACTAAGACTCCTCTAATGTAATCTGGACACAGAACTTTTTCCTGCTTAATGATATGATAGCCTGACTTTATTTGAACTGGTGCCCTGTCAGGCCTAACAGCTTGAAGTTAGGGGTCCGCGGAGCTCCCCGCATTGCAGAGCTGCTTTCCTCTGCAAGTCTTTTGTGCTTTCAAGATGTAAAACTCGCACACCCGAAGCCCGGGCTATCTTACAACTGGCACATTGTTACCTAGGCAACAATTAAACACACACCGAAACAGACTGATATAGCTCAGAAAGATTTGAAGCCTAATCTGAAATGTTTCTCGCTCCTTGGGGGAACTAAAGGTGAAGTCGGTTATCTGCCATTATTTGGTTTAAAACATTCCCAGCAGTATCCAACATCTCTGCCTATTTGATTCACTTTGAGCATGTCTCTCTCCTGGATGCATTCATCCTCCCTAAACTCCTGAGTTGGAGTGGTTCGCCTCAGGCAGAGGAAGCAATAATGTGAACCCTGGAGAGCTATTCAGAGTGAAGAGGAGAGTGGAGAGGAGCCTCTTCCACGGTTCTCCTCCAGCGGGCCGTTTGGGAGGCTAAACGGCGCCGATATCCCTTATTAAACCATCTGGCTGATGCTAATTAGATTATCAGAGATAAAGAGAAGGAGTTTTCTTTGTACATTTTAATGAGATAATGTGTCAGGCGATTGCGAGGAGGAGCGTTATTTTCCCAGCACAAGAGTTTTTCAGGTAATAATGTACAAGAAAGAACAGATGCGAAGATGGGAATGATTAATAGTGGATTAATCAGGAGAAATCTTGCCTACATGAGGGAAAAACGATTAGGATAATGGAAGTCTTGGTCTTTTTGTTTAGCGTCCTTACGACAGGAAAAGACTGACGTGGAAAAAACACACGATAAACCTCATGGTCTGTGAAAAGTGACCACCAGCAAACTGACCAAAGATTAAATATCAATCATAAATGTTCTCCTTTTTGATTTCTAATGCAGAGCTTGGCTGAATTAGAAGAGAGATCTCGGCCATTCAGGCACACGGGAGGATAGATTCCCCGGCTAAAGACAGCATTGGAAGCTCTCGCCCCTAATGAGAGCGAGGAGGGGTACTATTGATTAGGCTTGTCACCAGAGAAGAACATAAAAGTACACATTCAATAAGGGACTTCATATCCCGTTCGGCTAGTGTAAAGGTTAAGAGCTGGAGAATATCGCCGGGATCGATAATTGTCTGCAACTTCACGTAGGGTCCAGCACTACCACCACTGCAGCCGCTGCTCAGCCCTCGCTACGCTAACTCAAGGCACATATGAAATGCCACAGGAGGCTTATGGGACTCTGTAGCTCCTGTTCGACAGACCCATTTCAAACAAACACCAATTTTTTTTGCCTTCGTCAGCCCCTTTATGTGACTGACACTCGGGAGGAAGTGGACCGGAGATAACGTAACAGCAGATATTGGAGCTTATTAAGATTTAATAGCCTATGTACACAACTGCCTGCGTGTTCTCCTCTTACAATAAATAACTAACTCAATTTCCCTGTGGTAATGGAAGGAGAGAGGCTGCTTAAGCAAGACAAATGAAGGGTTTGCAGCACCGGGTAACAACATTAGCTGGCTAATTAAACAACAATGGAGGATGCCGCCGACTCTCGCCTTAATTATGCAATGTGGTTTTAATGAAAAAGGTTAACTGCGCAGAAGAAATGGAACAGTGGAGTCTCCCTGCGCCTGCACGCAACAAAAATGCACTTCCTCCTATTTGTCTCGCTCTTATCGGGGGAGAGTGATATGTATTTCTGCAAGTGCATTGTCTCTTCCTAATGGCAGCTCTACACACTTCACAGATGGATGCCCGGTGAAATGGAGAGAGCGGCAGTATTGTGAGGCCCCAGCAGTGTCGCTGGGATGACTGCGGAGGCTCGGCTTACTGTCATCCTGAAAGAAAGAAACGCAGGACTTACTTAAAGTGCCGTGCTCAATGAGTATGTTATTGCCGTAGATGGCCAGTATTGAGACAATGGAAAAGGAGCCGCTGTCTTCCACAAATAAACAGCTGAGTGACGTCATTTAACGGGATTTCAAATGTCACTTCAAGTTGACTTTGTAGCTACAGGATGTGAAGAAGGGCAGAGGCCTCACCCGCTTCCTCTCAAAACGCAATTAACTGCGGCCCCCTGCTGCGAGGTGTTCATGGCTATTCCACGTGGACCCATTTTCATAGAGACACTTAAATATTCTATTAATTGATAATGTAAATACCCTTCGGGTTTTAGAGGATCTCTGTTGCACTCGAGATTCGGGGGGTAGATTTGTGCATGTGGTGGTTTATAAGCAAGAGGCACGAAAAAAAAAGAAAAACACTTAAACCCCCTAAAACAACACCTGCACTGCTCCTCTGTCCGTCCTGAACCTCGCAACCTGCATAAATGCGGGTGTGAAACTATTTCGGGTGGTGCGCCGGCTGTTTTCTACATCGCAGGCCATGTGCCCATTAGATGTGCCTGTGAACGTGTTTTTATTGGGGTAAGGGGTTGCGTTTTCAAATGCTGGGTTATGCGCTCGCCATGAATCCTTCTCCCAATAAAAGAAGGGGAATGAGACGCAGGTGGGTGCAGCCCAAGACGGAAAAAGAAAGAGAGAAAGAAAGAGATGTGTGATGAGGTCAAGTCAGAAAGTGATGTAGGGAGGTCAATGTTGGTGGGGGGGGGGGTGAACATGCGCTAAAACCAAAGTCACCTGCTAAGCCGATCTCACTAACCTCCGTCATTATTTAGATTTTGTGTCGCTACAGTATTTGTTGATTCTGTGGGCTTAACTCAAACAGGCCAAAGTGCAAAACAACACCTGCAAGGCTAGTGCTGTGTTTTTTAAACTACTTAATCTGACCTGCAAACTGACCTGTGTCAACACCTCCACCTGCTACCAAGATGTTACAATGTGAAACCCTGGCTCGTAAATGACAGAAACCATCTTTGAGAAAATTGTATTCCATGTGCATTTTTACTTTTTGCTTTGGCCCATGTCCCATCCACTTACATGGAGGAGGCAGGGTTTATGACCTTTACCGGAGCCAGCCACCAGGGGGAGATCAAGACACTTGGGGCGCTGTCAAGTCGTCGATCTCCGTTCACTATGAAGCAAGATATTTACAGTAAGCTCTAAAAGAACAGCAATGTTATTTATTCACAACAAGCCGCTGCTCAGGAATGTTTGAAAAACAACTGTGATTATCAATAATACAGCTGTTTGACTGTACATGTTGTACAAGTGTTAATTATTCACTAAACAAAGTGACACAAAAGTCCATTAGTGTTGCTCTTCTACAAAACGAGAAATTACCGCCGGCGCGCGTCCAATCTTAGGAAATATGTTTTATTGGTGTAGCGCTTCAAAAATGCATGATACAAAATATTTATCTTTGTTTTTTCCTTCAAAGGACTCGGGATGCAAATCTCCGATGATGAGTTCTAAATGGATGGTGTCTTTTCAAAAATGTATGCACCGCACAAAGCCTCGTCCCAGCAGGCAGTTCGAGAGGCTTTTTTCATGAATTTGTTATGAAATGTTGGTTGACAAATACAAAAACATGAATACTGAAAGCATTCTGCTTTATGAGTTGACACATTTAATATGCTGACTAAAAGCCTACAGTTCTAAATTACTGTGCGTGACTGCCTGTGTGTGTTTGTGTGTGTGTGTGTGTGTGTGTGTGTGTGTATTGTACGTCTCAGCCACTTAAAATGCATTCTGTGGAGAAGAAGCTCACTTAGAAAAACATTCTTGTACCTCAAGGCTTCATAAACACCCTTGCATGCATTACACAGATAAGATGCTGCTGTGCATATTGTACAACTTCAAAACCTGCATGGCTGATTAGAATGGAAGTGCATTAAGCTTTAATTCAGATGCCTGAGAAGCCTAAACACAACCCAACAGCTGAGTCCGCGGCGCCGGCACGCAGGCGGCAGCGCCGTGGACACAAAAGGGAACGGCAGATTACCATTTAAATGCTTCACTGTAACCACACGTGTTTGATTCCTGAACATTATAACAAAGCGACCAGACAGATGTTGAAAGAAACGCGTTGATAAGCAAATTTTGAGGGCGATACTCTTTTGTATTTGCGGTGGAATGTGCAACAGTGCGAGCTGCCGTGTGACTTATTTGACAGAAAAAAAGACCCCAGAACAAAAGATTGCTAACAGATATATTGAGCTGGATATGACAGGGGGGGGGGGATTAACAGAATTATTTTCTGATGGAGCACATCGACAGTAATTTACAATTCTCCCACCCCCTCTTTCTTTTGTGGGTAACACCTCACTGCAGGGAATACCACTTCTAACTTTTGACTCTTTTAATATTCAGTGTTTGACAAAAATACTAAAAAGCCTCATCGCTTTGCTCGGAGAGAAATTTTCACAGAAGAAAACGATAAATAGCACTACAACCGGTGTGACTGAACCTTGTTGTGTGAAGATCAGAGTCCCAAAATCGCACCTGACAATTCAAACACCGAAAGTTATACACACACGCGCTCGCGCGCACACACACACTTTATGTCTCCCCTGTCTCGCTCTCCGGGGGCGCTGCTTTATTAATGAGTTTGACACATAAAAAGCATCCGGAGGACAGGAAGTGTCACTCATCAAAAAAGGCTGTTTTTGAACAGTCTTGGCGCATGTTAAAGAATTATTCTCTTTCATAACGACAAGAGACAATCAGTGATTGCCGGGGCTTTTTCAGATGACCAGACCGTGAGTCCTTATTCTCAGACATGGCATGAATATTGTATGTAAAGTGTTCAAAGTTGGGCTGCCTGGTGGGAGAGTGCGAGGACTGAAGGCTGTAGACATTTGGTGCTGTTCATTATGGCTGTTTGCAATGGGAAAGAGTGTGTGGTTTTGTCAGTGTGTGTCTGTGTGCATGTGTGTGTGTGTTTGTCTACGCGCTTGTGTGCGAGGAGGAGACAACATGAGGGTGTGATTAATTTCATTGATTAAATGCAATGTTTTGGGTAAATACAGATACGGGTAAACCACAAATGAATTGAGCCGATCGATAGGATTGATTTTTGTGCGAATAAACTTTCGGGCCGGCTCAATAACAGCTGCTTCTCAAGACTAACCTGCCAAGGCCGGTAATAACAAACCGCCATATGACAGGTAAGTGAAAAGCTTCTCCACACACAATCCACACAATAAAGTCCACCTGCGATCATTTGGATCTTCAACTGACTAAAAATACACACGGATACAGTGCAACTAAAACCAGGCAGTGTGCCACTTCATGCACAGCCCACACACATGTACATAGAGAACATACATGTGCAACACGGTGACACCACAGCAGTAATGCCAGGCGATGACACACACTCAAGCCGTGCACTCACCTCACAAACACACACACACCGAGCTCTGCTCCCGTGTGATCTTGCCTGTGCCTTCCCAGGACTAGAACAAATAATGGGGGGGAAGTCGACTGTGGGATTTTGAAGCTCTGCCTGTCAGTGACAGTGTCAGCCCTGCATCTCTCTCTACCAAACACACACCTTTGCTGCCCCCCCTTACTAAAACAGCATAGGGAACAAGGCCTTTGAATAATAAATACTCCAAAGTTCCTACACAGCACCGGCCAGAGATGCCCATCCGGCAAACAATGTTGATGTGTGGAGGAGGAGAGAGCCGTGGAAGGACCCTGGATGAATACAAGATCCCTGTTCAGACACAACACAGGAGCGGAACAGGGGCTTCGGGGGGAAGCGAGTCGGGCCCTGCAAGAGCAAGGGAGCGAGTGGCCTGAAACTTCAAAATCCCCTGTATACACACACAGAGACAACTGACATTTCTGCAAGGAGATGGTACAAGTGCAACATAAGCAAAAAAAAAAGAAAGTTGAGGGAGACTTTTTCTTGTGAAAGTGCAGGAGGAGTACAGTCCAAACGAAAGATACAAATAAGAGTGAGTGTGCAAAACTCCTAATTTAGAGGGTGGCATGTGGAGTGTGGCCACCTGTTCTGAAAACTTTCCCCTCCAATCTGAAATAGGTTTTTAGGAAGAGTATCTTATACCAATGTAGGTATACCAATTGTATCCATGAGCCATTTCAGAAAAAGGCTAGATGCTGGTGTGCCTTTTTTGATCAGTGGTTTATACTCTTCCCAGTCTTCATTAAGATTATTAAGAACTTTGAAAAATAACCTGAAGGCCTTACACGATTGGCATTTACAGCTTACTCACAGACACAGGGATGATGAAGAAGTGGCCCCTCCGTACTTCACTTTCCCTTCAGGAGGTGTAACGTGGGAAGATGAGCGTCGGCTGATGAACACGGGGCCATTGCAGTGGTTGATGTGTCCGTCGTCAGCCGATATTTAATCCTCCGGTTCCGCAGCGTGGCCTGAACATGACAGAAAATCGTTAGCCACCGTGGGCCGTTAACTGTCACATGAGTGATTGAATAGGCAGTGAGCCATGGACTTTTGTATGGCAGTTAAACGTCTGCCCTGAAGACTCAGTGGTGGCGGCCCATTGAGGTCAATGATGAGGCGGAATTGGCAGGCGGCCACTCCCACTCTCTGAGGAATGGGGTTCACTGACAGTCTCACGATGGAGGAGAGGGGTCAAACATAGTTTGCAGCAGTGGTGATACAGTAACAGTACATTGACTCAAATGTGATATTTACGAGAATCTACTTTTTGACACTACTTTATACTTCTATCCTACTGCAGTTCAGAGGCACATGTTGTACTTACTCTACCCAGTTGTTTCTAGATCCTATGTATTCTGCGTTATTACTTTAGTTGAACCCATCCTTCCTCACATCATCACGTGGGTCAAAAAGTCTGAACTATCTGAAAAGAAATTGCACTGCAAATGATCCAAGCCACAGTTCGATCTCAACTCACTTTTGGTCAGTTGGTTCAGACCGTGTTCCGAGGCACCTTTCACAATATCATCACATGTTAAGGGGGCCATTCAAAATGTAGGAGCAGGGAACCACATTCAAATTCACTAGATCTTGATTTTTTTTATTTGGATCTGCACTTAATTATACAGTCCCCTAAAGGACAGCTTATTCGTCAAGATCCAGAAATCATTCTCTGAGAAATCAACAAAAATGTAAAAAAAAATGCTCCTCTCTCAATGTTAAAGAAGAAAAATGATGGGTCTACACATAGAGTCCTTCCCTGATCCCTAACCACATACGTCTGTTTAGTTTCGTGGTAACCCATCCAGCAGCTTTTGCGTAAACCTGCAAACCAACAGACAAAGAAACGCAGATAAAACAACCTCCTTGTCTCTTTGTCTCTTCTTTACCAGCAGCAACATTAAAGCGATGCACACATCAATGCATCACTAATTATAGTGCAGTAATATAGTATTCATTATACACTGTGAGGGGAGTAAAAACCACTGCATGCAATAGGGCTTTTACAGTGAGTTTCTGCAGAAGCTGGCACAACATGCTGCCTCTGACATTACAACACATCCGAGTTGGCAACACTACAGTCTCAATGGGCAGTCTAAAAATACCACTCGGTGAAAACATTTTTCCTAAACCGTGCAGCCCTCCTGCCACACACGTCCACTGCACCTCCTTCCCTCGGAGCCCTGACATGTGTGGACCTTGCTTAGCTGCTCTGTGTAACCTAAACATAAGCCCGGCTGTGTTATCCGCCGGGGCCGAATCTCCATACGGTTCCCCCGTGCCCTCCGTCTGCCTCCTGGAGAAAAGTAGGAGGCCCCCGCTTCGCACACAACCTCCCTGACGTGAGGGGTGAGTGGAGAGGGGGGGGGGGGGTTCTCTCTTGGGTAACGCAGTCCACTTTAAGAGGACGGACCACGGGTGCCATTAATGTGAGATCATTTCGCCCGTCCTTTGCACCGCGCTACACGTTCATTAAAGTCACCGCTGTTAAATGTTTCTCTCCATTTCCTCTTCTCTTTTTTAATAAAGGAACACATGAAAGAGGGAGCGGGGGAGAAAAAAAAGAGGCAGGAAATTGTCAAATTATAAATTGAGCTGCTGCTTCAATTATTTGCTTGGTTTGATAATAACATGTGGTTAATTTTTGAACGAGGTTAATTACAAGAGGGTTAATGATATTCTAATAAAAAACCCAAGAACCCATCACATTCCCCTGCCTAAATTACACTGACACATATGAACCAAATATTTTCCTCAATTAATTCCTAATTGTTAATAAATATCTTACATTTCAGGGGGCGCGCGCACGAGGCCGAGGCCGCGTCTCCCGAATGACATATTTGAACAGATCCTCGACACATTCTGTAACAGTAATTGCGATAAACCGACTTCTCGCTGGAGGTAATCTGACGCCGGCCGCCTTTGGTAGGTGGCCAATTTATTTCATGAAGCGGGGCAGATCTTGCACTTGCTGCACGCGGCGTTATTGAGTCGGCGTGCACGCGTGTGAGAGAGGGGCAGAGAGACATAGAGGAAGAGGGAGCGGGAGAGAGAGAGAGAGGGACAAACAGGGGGCAGGTAGGTGCGATCGCTCATTCACACCGGCGCTGCTTGACGCTGAGCCCTACGGGGCATGATTACTAGGCCCTGGGTGATCCTTCAGCTCGCCGCCTGACACTTGCTGCCTGCCCCCCTCCCATCCCTCGCTCTTTTTTTTTTTACGGCCCACCCCTTTCACTCCTCTCTCCTCAATCCATCTCTTCATATCTTCCCTTCTTCAACTCCATCTATCTCGCTCTGCAAGTTGTTTTATTTACTTCCCATAAACGCGGCGTTGTGTCGCGGTAATGTCTTTCTGCCACTCGGATAAATAAAGCCGTTCCGTCTCTTTACAGTGCCCAGGACACTTCCAGTTAATGTCTCCTCATCCGCCTCTGTTATTTATCAGACTTCAGACATGCGTTTACTGTGTACGAGTCTCCCCCGCGGCACCTTTCAACGAGGATATTATATTTCATGTGCGGAGGAATAAGTGGTATCTCGCTGCGGGGGGAAATGTTCCCTCTTTTCAAACAGTAAAATTAGGACTTTGACATCCGTGTTGTAGACATTGAGTTGAAGCTTTGAGCCGGATCACCTTTTATTGGAGTAAACAGCTGCATGGGCCTTTCTTCCTTAGAACCATTTCCACTGTGACAACCAAGGTGGCTTTTCATGTAGAATGTTGTTTCCCCGGCACTTTTTTTTATTGGACAGGTTTACACATCGCTCTGACAGTTTGTTTGTCCCGTCAGGGATGTAAAGTCTCAAATACATGTGCTTGCTTTCAGCCTTTTCAAGATGAGGCTAATTTACTTTTCCTCACTGGTCTGACACGTTTATGATCAGTTTCCTCTTCTCCCCACGTTCTATTCACCCCACTGTCACTTGACCCCTGGAAAACGTCACACCAGTTGACAAGATAAATATAAAGGATATGGATAGATGCATGGATTGGTAAGATATCCAGGAATTAGTGCATCACATCATCACCACGGATTGAATTGATTGAATCAGTTAAAGTAAGAAAATTCCCCTGTCCATACTTAAATGGAAAAATTATTCTGACGACATGAACAATAAAGAATGACCCTCAGGTCCCCCTAACAGCAATCAAACTACACACACTTATAAACATCAGTCCCCCAGACATCATGCAAATTCTCTCAATTGAGAAGCTTTAACTATAAAAAATAAGTCACATTATACACTGAAAAGTAGCTTCAGTGATTATATTTAAATATTTGCTGATTGACTATTTCAATGCAATCAATGAATTTGATTAACCGCTGAATAAATTCTATAGTATTTTCACCTTGAACCAAAACAGGGGCTTTCTGAACATATGCTGTGTTTATATATAACTGGTAATGTATCTCACCCACTCTCCTGAGGTTGCAAAAGGAGAGCAGATCCACAACTGACATCAACACACAAATGTGTCCACAGTTTTTCAGTGCAAACTTGCAAACTTTGATAATTAAATTCAGATTTAAATCAGGGTAAATCATGGAACACAAATGTGTCAGTTTAATCAGCTACAAATTCAATATCTTGCAGAAAAAGATGATTTAATCCTGGTAAACTTCCCTGCCCACTCGCAAATGAAAGAAAACTCACAAATTGTCTCTCGGAGAACAGTATAAATCAAAAGAAAGCAAGTAAGAAACTAATAATAAAGTGAGCACATTAAAAACCTGCATATTTCCGTCCTACAGTTCAGGCGATAAAAATCGGACAGATACGGCCAGAGCCTTGCAGAAAAAATAGTTAAGGAGTGTGAGCTGATAAAACTGCTCGAATTTAAGCTCATAGTCTCTGGGTTTAATCTGCTCTTGTTAGAAGGACACAAGGGACCTGTGGGGACTTTTTAGGGGGCTAAAACATTACCATGATGGGCTCGCAGTATCCTTTCATGCTCTATCCAACAGAGTTCATATAGACATGCTTGGCTTAAAACCACCTTGTTAACAAAAAAAGAGAGCGAACTAAAAAAATTGCACCCTGTAAAAATCCTGACACTTGTGCAGCGTGCGTACTTGAATTTTTCAAACACTTGTCTTTTCTTTACCATAATAGATGTCAGTTTTCTCTGATGTAGCTGGAGTAGGGGGAGCGGCACGCGGAGGGTCTCACTCTTTCCGCATTTGAAGCCATCACTCAATAGCGAATCTGTGTTGTTCGACATCAAACGGAGGAGACATTCGCGGCATCACCTGCCGAGCGCTCCAAAGGGATGAAGCAAAATATCTTCAAATCACTTGTCCAAGACATTTCCCCCTATTAAGGCTGCCTGCGCCCAGGCTTTAAGGCGGAGACAGGCCCTTTAGATAAGCTAACCAAGCCCGAGTGGTACAGCCGGGAGATCACACGCATTGTCTGTGTTCTATTACAGAACTCCCTTGCAATGGTGTGCCATTAAAAAACTAAAGAGAGGGCTCAACATTTGAAGGTAAATAAGTAGAAGGTAAATAAGTAGAAAGATATGTTTCTGTGCAAGAAAACTGCAAATCAGGAAAAAAAACGAATTAAACAATTAAAAGTGTTGGACAAAGGGAGAACAGAGATACTCAACATCACATTCCTCTCACTGTGAAAATCACACATTGTTGTATGGATGGATGGATAGGTAGATATAGATATTATAGATAGAGACAGAGAGGGAGAGAGAGAGAGAGAAAGAGATAAATGTACCTTATTAATTCTTTTCTCATTAAATGCACTATATTTTGATGATTCTGGGTTGTTCTGGTCAAAGATCTAGTTCAGTTTGAGTCAAAAATAAAAATGTTTCAACTTTCCATTGCATCTGTTTGTGCACCTGTGTGTGCGTGCACCTCTTCCATGTGTGTGTATGCCTCTAATAGTAAATACATGGTGCCAGCACTACAATGCTAGGTGCGTTTTGGTGTGTCAATGTGTATGAATGTATGTATGTACCTGTGTGTGTGTGTGTTGTGGGTGAGTGTGTGTGTTGTAATCTCAGCAGCAGATCATGTTTTCTAGGCCTCAGATGAGGCAAAGCAGCTTTGGCAGCGGGCCGTTTCATCTCAGGCACTGGGGCCCAAAACAAAGAGAAAATGATTGATTGGATGATGAATTATTTAGAGGTGGAGGGCTGAGGAACGAAACCAGCCATGCTGGAGAGTGAGAGGGAGAGAGAGGGACAGAGAGAGCCTAGAAACCAGGGAGAGAGGCGGAGAGAGAGAGAGTTCAGCTTCCCTTTATCGCTCTCTCTCCTTGTAGGAGATGGGAATCCGAGTAAAAACTTTCCCCTAATTGTACTAATGCGTGTCACCGCAAATTTGCCGATATAAAATATTGATGTGGACGCAATGACAGGGCTGTGCGGCGCACGGAGCTGATTGGAGAGGAGAGGTGCTTGCACAGGGATCTATAGGACGTTTGAACCTACATGTAACACTACACCCAGGACAGAGGAGGGGAGAAGACGCTCCTCGGCTGCACACATTCATCCTTTCACCACAAAACTGTCTGGAGCTCTCCATTTTTAGCCCAAACCCACTTTCACTGCGTGTTTACCTGCAAGTGAGCCAATAATTTTTGACTGGCAGCAAGAAAACAACACTGCTTCTTCACCGAATGTCACCGGCAGAGCTGTGTGAGTGAACGCAGCTGCGGACCACTGTGTGATGCCCACTTGGACCACAGGGGGCACTGATGTGATATGCGAGGAGGAGACAGGCAAGAGGGGAGGGAGAGAGGAAAAGAGACAGGGGGAGAGAGAAAGAGGGAGAGAGAGAGGTGGAGAAATGCAATGAGGCAAGGCTACAGGGATGAACGCAAAAAGCGTCTCTCTCCCTCCATTTTTTCAATATCCCCTCCTCATGAAATTTCATTTGGATTGTAAATGTTCAGTAATTTACCATCATAAATGTGTAATGGGCCCCTGAATCCAATGACATTGTGCTGGCTAATCAACTCATTTGAAAATGAATATAGATCTATTAAAGGGAACTCAGCATTTCCCCTTTGTTAAGACTGGCATGCTGTCAAACATTGGAACACTTCCTGAAAAGGAGGGGGAGGTTTTTTTGGTGGGGGGGGGGGGGGGGGTCGGGATCCTCTTCACGGAAATGAAAGAATTAATCTACTCATCAGATGTTTTGATCTTAAATAGAGATGATTTGTGAGATTAAGTGCTCGTGCTAAATTTGTTTTGTCGTTCGGGCTCATTCAAAAAATAGAAAATAAAAGCGGTGACGGGAAGTTAATGACACTTCATTTTCAGTCGTGGGAGAAAAAAAAGCAAAAATCTAATTCTGGAATTTTTAAACTGTTCCTTGGTCCCAGCTGCAGCCAGCGACAAAATCCTGCAGAAGACACACAATAACACACACACACGCCAGGATTACTGCTTCTTATCTCTGAGAGACGAGGCCCGAGGCGCTACCTACAAACACTTAATCAAAAACCAAGTTCAACTCGTGGCAGCCCAGTGAGTCTTAGAAATTGAGAGCGATGAGGAGAGAGGGTGGAATGCAATTTGCGAATGTTGTGACTCGACGGGTGCGTGAGTGAGTGAGTGTGTACAATGCGCTCTCAGGGAGGGTAAATCGGCGCCCAGTAAAAACCAAATAATGCATGGAGGAATTTTAAGTAGCGTAACATTTTAAGGCAGAGATACAGACAGATGAGGGAAGGGAAAAACCAACAAAAAGAGTTTCAGTGAGGTGCTTGACGCCAACGTGCAACTAAATCCATTCAGTGGCCTCCTTCTGCACCAGGGATGGGGTTGGGAGCTGAAATCCAATCTGATCGGGAGGTACCGAGTTAACATTGCACTTAACTCTGGCGGCAACACATTCTCTACACGGCTCCGGCAGCACATAAGTCGACACGACAAAATGCCTAAAGCTAAATGGTCAAAAGTGTGGCTGTATATCTCCTGAAAGGGAGGAACACACCTAGATACAGGATGTTGCATCGCATGATAAAAGTGATCTCTCTTCCCTTTCAGGGCTTTCAGTTCTCTTTGCGAACACCACACATGCCCGGTTGTTGAAACCACGGTTAAGGATGACTCATGTGAAGAATATATGACTTTTTTCCACATCTCTGTCGACCAGCGCCTATGGTTTTTGCACCACTGAATTCTCAAACATGGAGGATTGCAAATGAGGGGTTTACGCAGTGCAACTGTACTATTATATCCCTCTCTGTTTAACTGTTGACAGGCTGATCTCGCTGACCTTGACATTCTCGGGCACATGGGAGTTGCTCTTGTGTTTTTTCTGCATCCCATTAGCAACACAGTCTTCAAAGGAGCACTGTCCACCGCACAATATTATTTACTGACATATTTCCTATCAGCCCATAAGCTCCTGTGATTTGTGTTTCTAAGTCAGTTCAGTCTTTTCAAAAATCAGATAACGGGACCTTCACAATACTTGTATATGTGCAGCAATGCACATGTTTAGAAGCATCTGTGTACGTTTAGTTTCTCTTATCTATCTAGGTTAATAGATTAATTTGTCACCAGCCAGGTAACACAACCAGTGGTCAGACTTTGAGATAAACTTTATCGTTATTCCATTTCCAATTCAATTAGAATATCCTACTCAGCGAAAATACTCAAGATGACCTGGACTTCATTGTCGGTCTATCTGGCATCGGCTTCCTTCTGTAGCTTCTTATGTGCATACAAAAGAAAACAAATTGTTTGTCTGAAATAAAAGGTAGAAGTACTCATCCGATCAGGTATATTTAGTGCTACAGGCCCCTCCCCAAAAGTTCCAGTACTTTCACAGAGTGCTACCCCGCGGCTAGGGGGGGTAAGAGATTTACCCTGGTTCCTGTGGTAGAAATGCAGAAAGGAGTTCTGCAACGGCTCCTGGTTCCAGGGGAAAGTGTGTGCTGTGGAGGAACGGCTTAAACACAGCACAAAGACTAGAAAAGGGAGGAAAGAGACAATCCTACTTACTCCAAAGGTAAAGAATCCACATTCAGTTAAAACTCACTGGTTAACAGCTCATTATATCTAAAAAGAGATGAACTGGTCTCAGTCCAGTATAACGTTTGTTGTAAGACTTCTACATTTTGACATCTCACAGGCCTTGCAGATTTGTGTCAGTTACGTATCAGTTAGTCATCTATGTGATGTGTTGTTTTCCTAAAATGGCAAAATATTCCTTCAAACTCTACTCTACTATAATTAATTGTATTAAAATACAGAAATCCATCACTTTGCTTCACATATATATAATAAATACTTTGACTTTGCCTGAAGTTGCTGCATTTACATCAATGTTCTGCATTTCCAGTTCCCTCTCACTACTCCCTTCTTCACCATCCTTCTCTTTTCTTCCCATTCACTCTCTCTCCCTCTACTTTCTTTGAATGCCCCTTTCCCTGCTCTCGGCCCTGATGCAGCAATCAAGGGAGAGAACTCATTTATCAGGACTGATGGTGGCGGGGGGTCTATTGTGCGCTGGTGGGGGTGCTCAGTTCGCCTGAACGCGTGCCTTTAGGCTGCTGCCCCGTTGTAAGGTCATTGTAATTAAGTCTTGGCTCGCAGGGGTGGATTCTGCCTTTGAGGTTCAAATGTCTTTCCCCTCCATCCTCACAAGTCCTTTCCACCACCACTTGCTTGTGTGATTATACCCCCCCCCCCCCACCACCACCACCGCCTCCCCCCAAAAAAGAAAGTCTTATCCCACACCAAATATTAAGCTCCGTCTGTGAATATTGATTTATCTGTGGACTCAGATGGGTTGGAATGAGTTAGATTCCCTCTAACTTCCTCTGTGATTACTTTGTGGAAATAGAATATTAGAGTTTCGGTATTTGCAGCGAATGGAAAAGTGCACCGAACACTTAAGATTGCTAATCTCAGATCCTAAATTTGATCTGAGATTAACTTTGAGAAAGATAAGAGCGGAGATGACTTATGGATGCATTTACAGTATATCTGTTCCATCCGTCGCCCGCTCTCCCTTTTCTTTTCCTCGCTGCCTCTCGTATCCTTGTTCTTGGAACTTGCACTTTGCTGTAAACAGCCTCGCCTGCTCCAGATCCAGCTCGTCTCCCCGTCCAAAAGTCATGAGCCACATAGAGTCGGGTCCAATCCAGCGAGAGCTCCGTCGTCTCCGTCAGTCGCCTTCCCTGAAGGGAAGCTGGTCCAGATGTGGCCGCTGCAGTTTGCCAGTCCCCACAGCCAGTGTTCTTCTGCGTGCGTCACTGCGCTGAGTGGCCCCAGGTGTTATGGACACATTTTCATAAAATCTAGACACCATCGAGTTCCTTTTTACACTCTCTCTGCTCTTTCTATCCTCTGTCCTCTTTCATCGTTTCTCAAATAATGAACTTTTTTTGTTCCATTTCAGCTGGAAAAAAAACAAACTTGTTGACCGTGGATCTCAAGTTTAAATCCTCAAAACTGCTCCAGGAGCTCCAAGTTTTTACTAGTGAACTGCTGACTCGTACTGTATGGCAATATTATTGTGGAGTGGCTTTGCACTTGATTGCCTGTTGTGCTTCTGAAAAGGGCTCATTATAACAGCTCGATTCAGCATGATGCATGAAGCTGCGGGGGGGGGGGGGGGGGGGTTGTTACTGATGCAGTCGTCACACAATCATGACTGAACTCTATCAAATCCTGGGACAGTGTCAGTGACCCATACTCGCTGGAACAATATGCAACAATACAACACAGGCTAAACTATAAAATGGATGCATACTATAAAGCAAGCTATATGCGAGGGACTAGCCGGGGAAAGTTTCTGCCCTCTGACCACACAGTGTGACAAAAACCTTATAGAACTACGACAGACCTAAGGGATGACAGACCACATTAAATACCACAGCAGTGAATTCATATCGTTTTTCCAGGGGGAAATTGAATGTATGGAAAAACTCATATTGTTACATAAGAGCAAAGGCTAAGTTTTTGGTTTAAAAGCTTTAGCACAGGGTGTGTCGTGTTTTTCTACTTTGCTGGATACATGAACAGAGGCATGCAGTGAGAGACACACACACAGACACACTAATAACGGATGGGAATGCAGTTCATTGTGTGTTTTTCCGTGACCACTGTGATCATGATGCAGACGCCAAGTTTGACTCTACAGGATCTTTCTTTTGAGACAGGACCTATAAATAATCTCACTTATCTGCTATGGTTACTGTTAAACAATGTGTATACATGCAAGGAAAATACATTTCAGTCAATAGACACCACTGACACACACACACCATCGAACTGTGTAAAAAGGCGGGCACCATGACTGCGCTCCAAAAGTGTCTCATTTGTGCCAAGGCTTAAAAATTCACAAATTAAAACGTTTTCATGTCGTACGAATATGAACAAAAACCAACAAGGCGAATTTAAATTTGAATTTCATACACTCAAACTGCTGCTGTATTTCCCCTTTGAAACTCTAACTGGCAAACAACAATAGAAAACTTAACTTATTTTGGAATTTCTCACATATCAAAGAGAAACTTTTCAATCGTTTGTGCCACGTTTGATCTTCATGACATGATGAACACAGGCACCCGGCAATATACAAAGCTCTTATTCCGCTTACATAACATGGAGGGATTAGAACCCTTCTTTTTCTCCCTGTGACTCAAAATGCTCCTCACACGTCTGACAGTGGGCTGAGCTGCATTTCAACTAGCGGTGTACTGTGGCGTATCTTTGAACAACCAAACAACTCAAGTGAAGTGCCTGCAGTCCTTTAAGCACTTTATCCTCAGAGCTTCATTGGGCAACAGACAGGCACCGGGAAAAAAAAAAAACAAGACAAAAAATGCAAATGAACTCCTCGACACACACACGCCATTCAAAAACCGCCACACACATAAAAATAAAAAAAGGAAGAGTGCATTTAAAAAAATGTTTTAGAATGCCAGACTCATAACTGCACTTTACAACAATGTGGTGGAGAAAAATAAGATGGGGGGGAGTGATAGATAGAAAGAGAGAGAGGGGGGGGGGGGGGGATGTGTTCGTTTCTGAGGCTTCTTTGCATCGCGCTGGGGATTCCATGTGTCTCATCGTCTTGTTTAGAGTGCATTAGCAGCCAATGACACGGCTTCCCTCCCTCCCCATCGCTCCAGTTTTCTTGTTGTCGGGGAAAGTGTCCTGAGGCGATAGCAGCAACCATCAGCACTCCTCCTCCTCCTCCTCCTCCACCTCCTCCTCCTCTTCAGGCAGATATACGCCAGGGCCTAATTTTCCATCAGCAAAGCATGAAATCAAGGGAGAATGCCACACAACAAGCACTCTTATGAGGGGACACTTTGCCGCTTCGCCCACCCATACAAGCACTCACACACAAACACACGCAAACGCCGACACAGACACACACACACACACACACACACACGCAGAGACACATCCAAACTTCTGAATAAATTATGACATCAAGTGGATGCTAAGCTAAAGTGACAATCAGGAGCTTGTTGAGGAGAGCACGCATGTGACTTTGGGAGATTGTTTTACAAATTTCATGAAATGACTTGCCGGTCGTTGTTTTCAGACTCGGGCGTTTCATTGACACAAAGACGATACAAAGATCTTTGATCACCTTGACTGGTTACTGAATGAAAACACTTGCAGTGACATATTCAGAGAGCTTTTGTGCCTTCACCAACCACACAAGTAAGAATCTGCTCAGTGTAAAGAAACAATAGGTCGTCTGTGCAGCTTATTGCAACCAATTGTTACATTGATTTCTTAAGCAGCCGTAGTCAACTAGACAGGAGCAGAGGATGAAGTGACTGATTATAAAAATATATAGAAATGGCTTCTGTCTTTTTAGGTCATTCTTATCACACTGGTGTATGTTTAAGTTCAATTATTTTTGGTAAATATAGTTTTAATGAGTTATTTGATGCCATAAACACGAGGTGAAAAGTAACGATTGACGGCTGAGACGACTCTTGATTGGTTTAGAGCACGTGTCAGCGGCCGATTGCAACTGCACAAACTCGGTTTGCTTCAACTGCGCAAGATGTTCCGGCTTTTGTCTTTGGTATATTTTTGCTTCCGTTTTTAATTTGGGGGAGGGCAGGAGGAAGTTGTACATTTTTTTATTTAATCTAAAACTAGACATTTTAACAATCTCCTGCTGGATCGTTTTTTCAGTTTTCTTAAAGGGATAGTTCAATGAAAAATGAAAAATCGCTCATTATCTACTCACCACTATCCTGATGGTCCACAAAACACTTTTTGAATTTCAGTGGTAAACAGCATTGCAGCCAAATCCAATACAATTGAAGTAACTTGGGACAAATCCTTCAAACGTAAGAAACAACAGTAAATGTAAAATGCTTCTGTGGTGTCATCAAAGCGTCTTAAAGCCTCGACATTCAAGTTCGACTCGACTTAAACTTCAATTGTATTGGATTTGGCTACAACACTGTTTACTTGATATTACATTTAAAAGCCTTTGGTTGTCAGTTGACAAAAGCCTTTATGACTGTACGTTTTGGGGTCACAGTTTTAACCGCGGCCTGACAGACTCATTACATGTCTGAACAAAAAAAATAAATAAGACGATGACAGAGGAGCATGAGGAGCAGAAAAATAAGCCGCTTTGAGGAGGTGCTCGAGACTCGAGAGGGCAGCATCGTGTTTTTCGGAAGATCACGCAGCCGAGCCGAGACGCGGAGCAGATGTTATCAGAGACCAACTGCGAGGCTGAACAGAGCAGCGCTGTATCTCAGCTTTCCATCAACTGAAAAATAAGGCGGTTAGTTATTAGGACAGGAACACTGGCAAACACTACAGAGAGCGGGAGAAAACTCTCTCGACTACACACACAAACAGAGAGAAGAAAAAGATCTCGCAGTGCTGACTGACAAAGATGCCCTGCAATATAGATGACGAGAACAAAGCTCCACATAACAAACTCCACTCACATTGAGACGATTTCCTTTTCAATAATGAATCGCCATCAGTATCAAGCGTCAATACTACGCCTCTGTGTTGTGTGTGCCAGCGCTTGTCTGTGTGCTAGTGTGTGTGTGCTCGGGCGCAGGAAAAAAAAACATCCACCCTCAACGAGAACAAAACTTCTATATTTAATCTGTGCTGAGAACAAGCAGTCATGCAAAGTCAAAAACAAAATGGGGATGCAAGCCGAGGGTTTCTGTGGCATGCAAATCGCATCCGGACCAACCAGCTGCTGTGAGCTTATCCCCCCACATCTTTTATGATTGACAGGATTTTTAAAATGTGTAGATTATAAATATTTATAATTGACTTAGTATTGACTATATTCTCTCTGTTTGGTTGAACTTGTATGGGGAGCGGAGAAAAATAAGGGGTGGAAAAGAAAAAAAAAAGCTTTAATTTTCGCACAAAAAAACACAATATCACAATCCACTTCATCTGCAGCTCCATCTTCACATAAATAAGCCTCCCTGTGCAGTGTGTGTGTGTGTGAGTGTTTTCCTTACTGAGGATAATGAGCATTACTCTGACTTGTGTGTAGCTGCGAGGTCTCCTTCAGAGTTTGTTCTCAGAGAGATCAGCAAGGTCACAGTAAAGCCATGCTCGCCTTAAAGAAAACTGTTGGAAAACATGGCCCGGATTTGCACAAATTACTCTGATAAAAGTATCACGAGCCGGTCTGATCATGGCTAGGGCAGCAGCCCAGTCTGGAGAAGGGGCAAATCGAGTGGTGAGGCAGGGGGCAGAGCTCGCCTGTTGTCGTACCTCCTCCATCTATCAGCTTATGTAAGAGACACACAGGGAAGCTTGACCACAGACACAAGCAGCCGCACACACTCGTACCCATTGACCTCAAACTTCCCCACAAAGCATCTGGGTGCAGAATGTGTCACCCTGCGATGCTGTTGACAGTGCTGGCAAGTTGGTACTGAGGTGAGAGGAGGAGACAGAAGCTGTGATCTTTGAATGAAGCTTTATTGGTAAGAAACAAATACTAATTACCATAAAGAACACTCAAAAACACAACAATGAATACTGTTGTATATATCGTACTGGATCCAACCTCCAAAGATATACAACGGGGAATTTCTTGAATTGTCGGCCTCCACCAAAGAGTGCAGTCAAAACACATTTTGGTTTCCATGGTCATACATCTTAACTTCACAGGAATTTAATAAAAGCTATATTCTGTAGTGAAATGTGAAATACCAATGTATTGATATGGTATTCCTGATATATCATGTTCACAGGAACAAATTAGGTCACTGTGACCTTGACACCATCAAAATTCGATTTCCAGCTGGTCAAAGTGAACGTTTGCACCAACTCTCAAGAAATTGTTCTTAAGATGCAGCGCTTACAAGGTACAGAAAGTTTTGTGAGGTCACCATGTACACAAAAATCGAATCAGTCACTCCAGCTGAACGTCAAAACCAAATTTATAGAACTATGGGGAGGATAGACAAACAGACGGACAACTCCAAAACATGCCTACCATGATTCAAAAATTAAGCACCAGGGATTGTGGCATCACGGATATCTTCAAATACCCGAACAGAAAAAAGTCTTCCTAGTACGAGGTAATACACAACTCCATTTCCAGCCCAGAAGTGACTAGACCCCTGAACACGAGTGTAACATCTGTACCTCACAAAGCATCCAACTGCCAGAAACAAATCCTGTGATGCTGTTGACGTCCCCTGTTCACAGTGAACTGGCAATTTGGTTTTGTACTTTTCTTAATTCCACGGTCATGATTCACTTCAGAATGACTGAGAAACAACTGCAAACCCAGAGCTCCGAGGTGTCCTCACACAGTCCAGGTCCAGACATAAAAAATAACACAGCCGGCCAAGAGGAGGAGGCCCCTGCCACTGTAGGATGGACTCAACCTCTAAGAAATTGAAATAGCTTTTGGCCTTTGATTGAATTGCATGTGATCTCACTCTTCTGTATGAGCCCTCTGTGTGTCTCTGTCTGTCTAACTCTTTCAGATCCACATCAAAAAGGCCATCTGCAGTAGAAAAGGGCCGGCCAACGCACCGCACGCTCCCACCTCATCCGCAAGTTTCCTTTGCCCAGCGTCCAGACACAGTACTGCCCACCGTCTCATCAATTTTCCCCTTTGATTTCATCACAGAGTGAAACTAAAGTGGCGTTACAAAGTTGGATTTTTCCCACAGAGCAAGTTTCTCAACTGAAACTGAAAATCCAGAAGTTCTGAAAAAATGAACAAAAATTCTCTTATTCAAGTAAAAAAAAAAAAAAACTGTAGTGCCAAACAAATACACAAGGATTTATTTTAGAAATGCCGACTGCTTTCAATCCCACAGAGCATTGGGATTTAAAGTGAGCATGAAACACAAACCCTTCAAGCAGATTAAATTTCAAATCAAGCAGGCCATGTAAATGATGTGGTGACAGGGGGCCCAGTGCAATTAGCATGCCAGGCTAGTGTTAAAGCAATTAGGCAAAACAGACGGCTGGAGCACCAGGGCTAAGCATGGGAAGAGAGGAAGGACGAACATTTCCATATTGCTCTTCAGGCCACGAGTGTGTGTGCGGATGATTTGTCTGTGCACGTACAGTTTGTTTGAGGTCGGTCGACACTCGACTTGTTTGTGAAATTCGCGGAGGGAATCAGAGGTTAATGGGAACTAGACTTTGTTTACTGTATCTAGCCATTTTGTGTGTCAGCTAAGTGTGTCTGTGTGTGGGGGGGGAGACAAATAAAACGAAATACAAATGCAGCTTTTCTTGTGACAAAAAACGGAAACAAGAAAAAAAAAGAAAAAGAAACGACTCGCGTTGCTTCGGGAAATCACAAAAACATTTAGTGGTAAACAAGCCCAGAGCGGAAACTCCGGAACCCACTTTGGGGAAAAAGCAGACACATTTGGGCAATTCTCTCAGGTGGAGCCATCAAAAGCGGTGTCGGCTCCAACGCGGAGACGTGGCAGGAAGGACCACCTGGAGACGACAAGTGACATTCGTTTGAGCGTAAATTACTCAAACAAGCATGCCGGGGAATGGCATTTAATACTTGATGTTTCCCCAGTGGGAACGGCGGTGGATGCCTCTAATTCAAACAAGGAGTTGTGATTTACAGAACAAACAGTGCTGGAAAACAAACACACACGCAAGTTGTGTACGGTGAAACGAGGGCCTTTTGGGATGCAAAGTGGGACATCACTGTCTCCGTCGGCTGCGTGGGAGGAAAAGTAGTAATAATGAGGAGGAGGAGGAGGAAAATAATACTGGAATTAAAAATGGTTCCTCGCTTGCACAGCATCTTTTTTTGACTACATTAGAAGCACAGTCCAATATGATAAGTTACAGAAATCTTTAATCCAGGAGAATGTCCTGAAAATTTGTTAATTCAGATGTTTTAATTCAATACTAGTGTAAATTTTGAATAAGTGAAGGTGTGTTGCATTAAGCTGCATGATATCAGGAGGTGTTTCTAATCTCCTGAGAATGGAAATGTTTTTGGGAAGGGGGTTAAACAACTAGATTTAACTTTGGACCAAGGAATGAAATTTAATTATTACTCAGGATGCATAAAGTAACACTGCAGATCTGAATCTTTTTTTAAAGTCATGAGTTTTCGGTACTCATCATGAAACAGGGGAACGGGCCAGATGGCGAGGTTAAAAAGGAAAGCCACCGGTGTGTGGTGGCTGTCACACTGTTTTTGAAGAAGTTCAGACGGAAGTGTGCGTGTTTTCCTGTCGCGTTTTCCTGCCAATAAAAGTGTAAGGACATACAGGATGTGTTTTTATGTTTTGGAGCTGCTTAGATATCAGCTCCCTACGTAGTTGAGCTCAAACCTAATTAAGAACTAAATATGCATTAAGGCAAGGTAAACAATACACCTAAACTCAGGAGAACTTAGAGCAACACAAGGCAACTTTTTAATATCAAAATGGCATATTCAAAAATAAGTTTAAAGGTTCAGTGTGTAAGATTTAGGTGAAAGGGATCTTTTGGAATAAAGTGACTTATCCTAGTGATTTTTATACCAGTGTATTTCACCTAAATTGTCCAAATTGATGTTTTCTTATCACTAGAATGAGCCCCATCTATAAAATGCAGTGAGAGGACTCTCAATACAATTGCTTAAGTTCTCCAAAAACTCAAAAAAGCAATCAATATTTTAAATGCTTATGGGATTAAACAAGTAGTACCATGTATTCATAACATGATTAATCACAGCAGCGGGGTCGTACAAAATGCTAATATCCTGCTTTTTTGCTATCACATATTTTCACACTGTTACTAATGATTAATGTGCTCCAAAGAGGCCCAGCTCATGATATCCCCCTAACAGAGACACTTACTTTAGGTAAGTCCTTATATGCATGCCTCAATTAACTGAAATTTAGATTAAATGGAAAGTCTGTGCTAATTAGTTCCTGTTCCAAGTCATCGTCGTGAATGTACGCCATGTAGTACAACCTATCAGACTGTGTAGTGCCATATGGTCGACATGGCCTGTGGGCTCCGGGAGAATGACTTCATGGAGAGAGTCCAAGCCAAGCAGGTGAGGCAGTGTTTTGGTTGCAGCGCCGCAGCCAAGAGAAAAAAATAAATAAAAACGTTCCGTCATGGAGACACAGAGAGACGATGTGAGAAAGTGATCAAGAAAACCAGGTCAAGTCCAAACTGATAGCAAGAGGAAGTCAGTTACTTCTGGCCTGTAGCCAACTGAAACAACTGACATGATGTAGCAGGCGGCTATATCCTGGTAACACAAAGCCCAAAGAAGACAAAAAACAATGGAAGAAAACAAATAATTTCCAGACTGAGTCATTTTTTCCTTCACAACAGGAGAGATGAGCGGAGTAAGGACATTTCACACAAACCCTACTAACACCTTGGAGACTACCTTGATAGCAAGCTTGTTCATTTGTGAGCTAATAATTGGCCTTTAGAAAAACATTATCACATCACATGATTCATTCTGTTTCATAATCTCATTTAATGGTATATTTTAAAAACAAAAAGACTTAAGCATTGGTGACCAGTATAGGCAATTTGTAGGGGGATGTGAGAAAAATAATTCAGCCCTCTTGATAACCTGTCAATTCTGCCATCGTCTCTCAGAAACCCCCCAGAGGGAGAATATGTAAGAGCAGGTGATCATTATATTTTATAGTTGCTGTAAACTAAATCACAGGATAAGGAGTATTTTAATTTATTTTATAAAAGCTTTGGCATCTCTCTAGGTATGTTGTGGAACCTGAGGAAGAGAAAGCCTCACGTGACCTACTTAATGGAAGAGTCTTCATCTTTTTCGGTGCATCAGCATCAGGCCTTCGTCTGGGGTTTTCATCCACAGGTTTTCAGAATGGGGAGAAGCAAAGTTGGACACAAAATGGACGTTCAGAGAAAGTTCAAAAACAATTCATAAAAACATTAAGGTAACAAAATCTACACACAATGTTTTCACTAATACATTGGAAGATAGTTATATTACATGTTGTACAGGCTGTGCTTTATCCCGACTGACGTGAAGGTTCTGCATCAAAATACATTCTCGTCACGTGAGTGTGGAGTTGATGTGCAGGTGAACTTTTTCTACACTCAACACTAGATGCACATCTACAGAATAATAGTTGATGCATCGGAAAAAAAAAACATTTGACTCCTACACAGCTCATTCTTGATAATTACAAAATGACAAAGTACTGTAACACATACACACATTCAAATGGTTCTCTGGGATTACACATCTTGAAATGTATGTGTATGTACACTCACTGTCCAAAACCCATCAGGACATTACTGAGGATAATGTTGTGCAATTTGTCTGAATGAATGGTTTAAGTTTGAACTCTATTTGTGGTCAACAAAACTGTGCTCGTAAGTGACTTTGAGTCTGAGAGTCTCATACGGGCACATAAACATTATACCTTGGGGATGGAAAAGTGCGTAGCCGAGTGTAAACCACCGCTCAACTCAAATCTTGGCGGGATCACGTTGTGGCTTTTCCTGGCTGTTTTACGACATGACCTCTCCATTTTAAAGAGGAAGTTTCTGCAGTTCATGGTCCCGCAGTGGAAGCAGAGCAGGGAGCTTTGCTTGATTTTCGCTCAATTCTTCAAAGAGCTTTTTGATTACACAATTTTAACAGGAAAAAGTTAAATGTTACATACCACAAAAAAGCAAAAACAAAAAGATCCTAGGGGAACATGAACGATCCAAAGGGAGACTGGCACCATTTCTGGGACAAGTTTGGGTGAACCTGTTTGAGACTCATCTCAGGTGCAAGTAAGAGGGGGGATGTTTGCTTTCACATATCACATGCTGCCATTCGCTAATTTCCAGACTATCATGAACAAGGCTCGGGATGAGAAACAAAGGGGCCTGCTAACAAAGCTTCCCACGGAGAATTGACTGCAGCCTTGGTCGCTATTTACATACAGATGCACTGGCAGCAATTTGCATAATGTTTTTTGTTGCCGGGTGCTCAGGGGAGTCGCATTGTAACGTATTGGTGCCTAATGAACTCTGAAAAAAATTGATTTTCCACAGAGTAAATTAAGAAATGCATTATAGCTGTTAAAGCAATCTTGGGGGAAATCGGAGCCTTCCTCTGCTAAACTACGCTTGATGAGTAATAAATTACATGTAACACTTATTTGCTTTAATTCATGCTAATTTCGCCCAATTAATGTATCACTGTAGTTGTGAGGGCAGCCACTGGAGATTTAATTATTTATTGGATCTTGACATGTGTGTGTAAGTGCTTTTGTTGTATTGTTGGCGTCTGATGTGTGTGTGTGTGTGTGTGTGTGCATAGTAAAGGATTGTTTGTAGATATTGCTGTATTACATGCAATTGTATTTGCTTCTGTGGGCTTCTACTGTAATTGTAAGTGGGTGCAAGTGTTAGCAAACGTCTATCAGCAAGAAAGTTAAATCCCATGTCAGCCGGGACTTCCTGACAGAGGCCTGATTGTCTGTGGCTGCAGACTCTCAAGATTCTCTCTTTCTCCCTCTCTCTCTTTCTGCCACTCACACACGCAAACACACACACTCAGACTAGTTCTGGCCGCCTTTCCTCCCCTTCCTTCCTTCCCCTCCCCTCCTTTGCGAGCAAGCAAGGGTGAGTCATTGTTTACAGGCCTTTTCGCTCCGCCGTCCTATCACCCTGCTCTGACACCACTTTTCCATTTAATCACGGCCCCTGCAGGTGGGGACATGACACTAGCCCCGGCCTTGCGTTTTGTCTGTCCATATTATAGTATGACTGCAGCTTTCCACCACTAATCTCTACCGTGTATTCTCCAGGTGATGTTTGTGTCCAGAGAAACTTTTAATGCACATGCAAATAGAGGAATCAGGGAGTTAACCCAGAAACTCAGACATTTCTGTTGCCGGAGATCCATTCTCGGAGCCCACTGACAAACGAAGAAGCCTCTGGGGGCGACAGACAATATTTTAGGGGGACAGCAGATACTCTGTTTCCCATACACTGTTAACAGTCCGACTAGATTATTTTATCCCACAAGTCAAGGCTCTCTAGGCAAAACACAAACAGTGATACTTTTTGTAAGTGTTTGGGTCCAGATGACATTTTGGCTAATCTCTATTAAAGTATCAGTGTGTAGAGCTTAGTGATACCTAGAGGTGAAGTTGCATGTTGCAGCTGAACACCGCTCACCTCACCCTCCCCTTCAGAACATGAAAGAGAACCTGTGGTAACCTTCAGTAGTCATAAGAACTCAAAAGGTGTCCACAGAGACTATTTACCTACGGCTAACCAAAGCCTGCTCAAACATGAACTACAAATGGAGCCCAGAAGGCTCCCAGCACCAAAATCCTGTCCCTCACCAGATTCTACATATTCACATGCAGAATCTGTTTATAGAGATTACATGGGATTAATCCTGTGACCCTCCAGTAAAGGGACTAACCTTGCCGGGATGGGTCATAAAAATAATAAGAAAAAGATGTGTATTTGGGGAGGTACAAGGGAAAACTGTGACACTGTGACACAACCAAATGATTGAAGTCCACATATGTATACACACAGACAAACGTTATTGGGAGAGCGAATGGAATATCAAGCTGTTGCTAAACGTCGCTTTGCGAATGTGTCTGGCGAAGCCGCTGGAAACATTTACAGTTGAATTTGCCTTTTGTTTCAGGGCCTCTGCTTCCCTCCTCATTACCTGCCGCTGAGGACATTTCCCCCACAACAGTGAATGCACTGAGTTGCTCACACGAAATAAGTTCGACCGGAGAACTTAGTGTGCAAATCCAACTTGAGTCCAAAAGTTGTGCAGGCATACCTGTAATGAAAAAAAACAAAATGCCTCAACACGGATGACAGAATGGCCTAGTTAGCTATCAGCCTGCTGTCAAACCCAATAGGAATTAGAGGGAGTTAACGCTACTTTGTTTCTCTCCCCTTCAAGTACTCCCTCTACCCCTGCACTCACTTCTGAGGCATCCACTAAGTATCCACCCTCATCACGCCAATATTAAAAAGCTTAGCCGGCGATGGTTTTTCAAGTAAATTAGAGAAAACAAAATCTCTCAGATTAGTCAATTAAGTGGCACATTAGCTCGAGACTTAATTAAAAGATAGTGGGGCATGCAGTCTTTAAGGATATAGAGAGGCGACGGGAGTGTTTAAACAGCAGATTGAACAAATGGCACTTATTAAAAACTTCACTTGACACCTCGCATATCCGCCGCACCTTGAGCTACATAAACAGAGTGTCAGCTCCCTGGGTTGCCGCTGTGCAAATCTGCAGGATGAGGGGACGAGAGGAAGTGCACTCGTCACGCAGCGTCCCCGCCTGGAACGTCGAGATGCCCTCCCACAATCAGCAGCTTAGAAACACCGAGCGGAAACATCGGGTTTACAACGAATCTTGCACTTTCCTCCAGCTAAAGCACATCTGGGAAGCGATCATCGATACCTTGAAAAGCTGGAGGGAAAAAATTCTATAAAGTCGGAAGCATCTTTAACACGAGAAGAGCGTGAGTAGCTTTGGCTCCTCGGAAAATTCTGTCTCACGAACACAAGCACACCCCCCCCTGAGATAATGTGTGTTAGTGTGCATGCTTCGTGTCAACTCCTCTTTTGAGAGGCATCCTTAATTAAACCTTTTGTTCTTCAAGAATGGTAAAAAAGAAAAAGCAGCAGAGGCAGGCGAGCAAAAGGCAGTTATTGTGTCAGAGTGCTGAGAGTGAAGAGCAAGGTACACTAAAACATTACAGTTCACTGCTCCTGTTGCCATCTCAGCGTCACTTTCTATCCAGGAACAATGCGACAGCTGACAGCTTGCACCCAAGAATTATCACGCTAAACTGAATTATTTCTGCCACGTGTTAATTTATTAACAACCTGTGCATGCTCTAATGTAGCCTGCATTTGCATATACATCTTTAACCTGCGAGAGCTCGGTCGTGAATATTATTAAAGGGAGGGTGTGAGGAGGTGTGTGTGGGGGGGGGGGGGGGGGGGGGGGGGGCAGAGAATATACTTCAATCTGCCTTTTGTTGCATATTTGAATTTTGAAGAACGGGGTGGTGAAAAAGGAAAAAAGGGGAGGAAGGAAGACACATAAATCTCACACATGTCCACAGGGCGCGTATTCTTTAAGGGCACATATCTGCACTTCATCACCTTGCAACACATGAGATGTGGCGTCTCCGATCTGAAGCCTCCTCCTCGCTCGTTCCCGGGCCTTGCTGCTTGCTCTCTTACCCCGGCTCGCGATCACTCACAAAGGAGGCACCTATGACTGCTTTCAGGGGGCTTCAAACACAGGGAGCCGGCTTGTTTAGATGGCTCCTGAGGACTTTTCTGATAAAGAAGAGCAAACATACAGTATTAATAAGCGCCAATGAACTATTTATATGTGGCTTCAATACACTTGATGGAATATGTAACAGGGAAAATTCCACGACATGCATTGTGAAGGCTCTAATTTGTAAACCAAAGGATGGGCAATAAAAAAATATCAATAATTGCCGCCATATAAGTTACATCAATAGCAAAATACAAAAAGTTCAATATTGATTTATACAAAAGCCATGTTCCTACAAACTATCTTCGTCAATTATCATTAAGTGAGACAATGAGGATTTAGAAAACAGGTATCCGGAAAAAAAAAAAAGAATGATAATTCACACCGACACCTTCCATGTTTGCTCGCACCAGATGCACCATTAAATGTGCCGCAGAAATCACCTCTTCCCACCGAGCTTACTCACACCCACTCACCTTTATATGTAAAGTTGCTGCTTGTGTCATTTGCACTATTATGCAGTGGAAATTAAAATGTTTTCATTAAAAAATATAGTCTATGTATCACACATGTATATATAAATGTGTTTTTGTATATATATATATATATAAACCATATGTATGAAACAATTCTGCAGTTACCCTGGCAATGAACCCTCTATACACACGTTAATTAAACTTTATGAAGTTCTCTCCTGGATGAGGATGTGAGCAGGTGTTTGCCGTCAATGCACACCTGTAAACATTCCCCCGCGATTCCCCCTGCAGCGGTGTGTACTAAACACCGCGCCGCCGGCACCAAGTTCACCTGTCTTTGGAAATCTGTGCATTCGCCGCCGCCGCCGCACCACAACATCATCATCACAAACAAACTGTCACCGCAGCCGTTTGTTTGGCGAACAAACAAAGATGCAACGGGAGACGTGTTTATTTGTAGCAGATGACACAATTAAGGGCGACTGACAGGCAAATAAACACGGTGAGGCAAAACATCTGCTAGGTAAGGGAAGGCGGTGGTGGGGGTATTTGTTGCTGTTTGTGCTGGAGCTTGTAAGGCGGCGGCAACATCGAGGGAGTGTTTAGAGATGCGCCGTAAAGCTGGGAAAACAATTTAACAGATCTGACAAACAATTACTGTTTGTTTATTTGAAAGTGAAGAGGAACCAGAATGAAAAACAACGAGTTCAACCATGTGGCATGTGGAGAAAGACTCTATATGAACATGTTTGTTTGATCTCGTGCTGTTGCCGGTCGTTACAAAGCATGTTCGGGCCTGCTTATTTATGTGTGTGTGTGTGTGTGTGCCTGTGTGTGTGTGTGCGGCTGTCACTCATGTTAACTCAATGTGAAGAGGCTGCTCCAAGCGGAAAGTTGAGTCCTATATATTTGCCACAATGGCTGGTGTTACTAAGACCTTGATCCGTGTTTTCTTTCTGCATGAGGGGGGGGGGAAGCTACTGGAGGTTGCATGTCCTGGTGCAGTGGCTCGGTCGAGTCAGGGTGGGAGAATACAAACACACACAAACACATATCTCGGCTCTGTAAACGTCTCTGATTCAAACCAGCATCAGGGAAACTCTCTATGAGCACAACTTTAAAACATTGTTCGTGGAAGTTAGGAAAAATAAATACACAAAAGACACATAAACAGCCTAATTTAGCGAAATGAGAGTATCGTGCAACTTTCTCTGGCATTTTGAGTTTGTTTCCTGAACTGTTTCACTTGGCAGAACAACAAAATCCAAGAAAATTGCAAAAGAAAACTATTGATTGGAAACATAATTGTAGAAGACCAGGAAATATTTCGATGTGTTCCTAAACAACACATGGAAGTGTTTGGTAAATGTGCAGAACATTAATCCTGCAGTGTATCCTGTCGTGTATGTGGTCGAAAACTTAAACAGAACACGCGTGCATGCCTGCCAGACAACCTGCCAATTCGACCCACGAGATCCAGATGACTGGAGGCCAGTGGAGCCCCCGTTCATTTAAGTGATGTTAAGAACAAACAATCAAAAGTGCTGCCTGGGAGACCGCAACACGTCCACATCAGCGCGTGACATGTAACAATGGTGACATCCCATTTATAGCTCAAGGAGCGTGAACAAGCAAATAAACAGGCATCCCCGGTCCGCACGTCCCTCTCAATTTGCCTCTCCCACAGTCCACTGGCCAGACGGCGGAGGGGAAAATAGAAAAGTGCCCAACTTTGGGCTGATGTCTTATTTACAGTTTAGTGACGCCAGCCTCTGTGAGATAGAGGCAGAAAAAACACAGTACAACAAGGAGAGGCCTCAAAAAGGCATTCCTCTTGCATGTTCCCTTTGAGACGCCACAACATCCGGGGGGGTGGGGGGTGGGGGCCTGTTGTCTGCAATGTCGAGGAAGAATAGAAACGATTTGAAAACATCTTTGTGTCTTTCATTGCTATCGGATCTTTTATTTTCCTTCTCCCAGGCAGTTGTTGTCGGCGCCGTCTTCGCGGGGCACGGTGCGTGGCAGAAACTTTGAACCTCACCGTGCCCCAACCCCCCCCTCCCCCTTTTTTTCTCTTTCTACCCGAGTCTCCTGATCTCGCTAACTGCAACATGTTATCCTCGCATCGCAGTGGCGACGCCTCCAGGTATCAAGGAGATTAGAAGCAGCGAGAGGCCCATGTACCACAGCAAAGCTTTAGCGAAAGGGGGTCTTTAAATATTTAAGGTGTGAGCATGATCACACAATGTTACTCTTAGAAGAGAGGGGTGGGGGGGACAAAAGGATACAAATCTTTCACTTGGAAATCATTTACATTTCATTGCCAAGGATCTGTTCTGACACTGATTTAATTTCGTACGTGTTGAATTTTAGAGTTGTGTATAAAAAATAAATAAACGTTAAACTTTTACGTGCCCCTTTAAACTGAAAATAAACAACACAATCTCATCAGCTTTTCCGTCACTGCCGATGCAATTTTCACCACATTAATTATTTGCGGGAGAGAGATAACAAACAAATAAGACATGGCGCGAGGAGGCAGGCATCTTCGTCCTCTTGTCAAAGTCAATTAGAGTCCTCAGGTAATGACCCGATTTGCATTGTAAACCAGGCCCTTGTGTGAGAGGGCTAATGGGGCCACTACCTGAGGAGATGAATTGAAAGTGACATTACTTGAACTCTCCTCTGGTTGTTTTTCCTCTTCCTCCTCGTCTCATCTTATTTTAATGTCCTGCCACAATGTCTAAACAGCCAGGTCGAGTCTTTTCAAACTTTGACACGAGCTAGAAGAGAAGGAGGAGGAGGAGGAGGAGGAGGAGGAGGTGGTAAGCACATGATGTGAGCCCCGCTGGAAAAAAAATAGGCACTGGCAGCAAAAGTTGTCATCACATCAGTTTTGTTATTGGACAGGGATTATTTTTTTTTTTGATATATATAATAGTTAATAACGTTCAAGACCATTAAGCAATTGAATAATCCTGTAAAAACTATACATTCCTGTTTTTGAAATTCTTATTATTTATATTGATCTATTTATTCTTTTACTTATTACTTATTAAAGTTGCCGTCAAACTTCTATAAATCCGTGTTTACAATCCACTGTGCCATTATGCAACAATGCACGTAATTTTCTGATGTGCCCAGAATTGCAGACAGATGCGACAGTTATTGTGTCCGAGAGATTACATTTAATGACTCGCAACACAATATCATAAACGTATCAAAATGAATCACTTCAATACTAACAGCCAGTTAATGACGGCCATTATGGATCATATGGATTGAGAGGGGTAGAGAGGGGGGGAGAAGGGGGGGGCTGACATCCAGTCACATTTTCCACCGTTTTACAAATAGAAGCATTGATGTTCCATCTGGAAAAAACAGATGGCGAATAAAGAGGAGTGTCACACATTACTGTCACCCCATCTTGTCTTTGTCTAATTAATACTTATTATATGTAATTATAATATGGTTGTAATCTTATCAGTAGACAACTCTCAGGTTTTGCTCTCCTACGAAAATGAAGGAAACAAAACACCTTCAATGAACCATCTGCTTAGATTTATTCTCACATAAAGCAAAGGCAGTGATTTGTCCTCATGGCCGAGGGCAGGACACTTTCATTTGCTGAGTGAGAGTTGCATCCCAGCCATTTGGGCGAAAAAAGCAGACGGATGGACGGATACGTGGCTCCTCGTCGTCGGTGGCCACGGCCGACACACTAATTTATTTAATATTGTAAGAGAAGTGACCTTGAGATCAGAGGAGTGCTGAATTTATCCCCAGATGGGAAACAGAAACAATGGAGCCGTCCTAATTGTGACATTACAATCCAGCACACAGTGAACGATCAGAGGGGGATTGATTAGAGGAGTGGAAAGGTGGGCGACTTTGTGAAAAGGTCACTGCACACAATACCTGGAGTTTTTTTTATTTTTTTTCGCCTCCTCTGTGAACGTGGACGAAAGGGAAAGAAAGAACCCAAAGTGCGACTCCTGTGTGATTGTGGACTTTCTGCAAAGTGGTATTTTCCCCCAACGCATTAGTGAAATAAGATGGTAATTTTCCAGAGGCCAGGGTGTATCCAGGCAGAAAATGATAAAAGGAAATAAAGATAGAATGGAAGGAGAGGAGGGGGGGGGACTCTTCCTCTCTGCTCCACCAGCAGGGGGGCTGACGTGGAGGTTAATTGAGGGGTTAACAGGGGGTGGTGTCAGCTGAAGGTCAGACTACGGTTCCAGCCAGCGGGGGGTCCCTGCTCTTCGATGACCTCAGCGAGTGTTGCCGGCCATGTTTCCATGTTAGTGCTAATGCTGCGCTCTCAAAGGGAAAGAGGAGGAGGAGGAGGAGGAGGGTGCAACGCAGAGCAGTGACGGGGGTGAGAGGTGACAGAAACTTACACTTTCCGTCGCATCCTGTGCAACAAGTGGAAAATAAACATGGCAGAACAACCTGGAGTTTGGAAAACACAAATCTCAGATTACAGATGTGCAAATCAGGCTGTGTTATGTAATCCAAGACTGCAATGTCTGCAACCAGTTGCTACGGTGATGAAATAATAATATGAGGGATGCCAAACTGGACAAGAGTCAGACTTAATATAAAACACATGCAAAGGAGGTAGTGCAAGTACCATTAAGAAGACAAATAACAAGTGGAGGGGCATCGCAGCAGCTCCTGTACCAAACTTTTTAAATTGCATTTTATATCAGGTTTGCAACTTCAGATCAATGACTTTACACATTTGCCGAAGATTTTTCTAGTCAATTTATCAGTTTGTCCATAAACCATCGGAGAACTGTGAAATTGTAATGTAAGATGTCTTAGTTGTCTTGTCTTTGGATATATATATTGATAACTTCCCTCACAGTATCCATAAATGAAGCCAAAACATTCTGAATTCGAACGCTGCCATCTGCGCAGTGGCGAACACCCTTCAGGGTAAAAAAAACTACCTAAAATGACAATAACAATCTTTGAGAGAGATGTAGCTGAGATGTACTTCGACATTAACATGGAGGAGGTTGCCATTGAGAAACTTTGGCTTCACTCTTGGTGAGCTGTCATGTCTTCCATCTTTATGAAGAGACTATTATCGTAACTTACAAAGAAAAAAATCTCTAATTTTGAGAAGCTTCAATCAGCAGATTCCCCCTAGCCCCATTAAAATGATTAAACTATTATCAGAACAGAGGATTACTTTTGTGTCAAACCTCTGCGTCAAGTGATTAACACAACTAATTCTTTATTTTTTTGATTTGTGTAACTAATGCTTTAAACTGACAACTTAGAAATTAAATTTACTTAAAAGCTGTTTGAGTTATTTACACTAGTTTTCCAGAGTCACTGAATAGAATGTTAAGTATGTGTGCAAATGAATGTCAAAACGTAACATACTGAAGAATCTACACTTCAAAATTAGAGAGCGCCGATGGTCCAATGACAGTCGACTGAGAGGACATCAGGTCTGACACATCTGGGTTAGGATGAAGTAAAACTTAGAATAAAACCAGATCCGATGATTTATCTGAATCTGCACCATATGACACACACTCATATATACGAGTCCCGTAAATAAGCTGTGCCGGATTTTTTTGAGAAAAGTTAAAGAAAATGAAAAACAAATTCATGGATCTACACCAAAATGTATGGCTTCTTTACTCACTCATACAGAATCTTTCCAAAAAGTTTTGTGGTAATCCATCCATTAGTTTTTGTGTGAACCTGTTAATTTAAAAAAGACAGCACAGAAACAAACAGAGACAAAACATAACCTCCTTGGTGTGGAGGTAATTAGGGCAAAAATATCAGTCGTTTTTTCGTAGCGTTTTATTTTTTTTAAACTTCTCTTTGGGATTGAAGATAATGTATAAAACTAAAATAACTTGTAAACTCCAAGTTAGGAAATGAAGCATCAAAATTATAATGAAAAGGATCAAGTGTAAGGAACAGAATGAAAAACAACAGTATAATATCGGAGGACTGTAGCTCCTATGTACATGTTTTCTTTTTTACATAAATTCTTCACATTATGTGTACGGTGTTTTCTTGACTCTTCAGCACATGAGAAGCTCGAGTTAATCATAAACCAGAAAAGGAGGTTGCAAGGAGGTGCCCGTCCAAATTCCTTACACAATGACAGCACGCCATTAAGGCAGGCCGCGCATGCCAGCACATTATCTTTGTTGGCTTTACGGAGGGACATTCTTTTTTGTTGTTATCGAGTGGTGCTAATGAAGGGCCAGCATTAAGCGTCGTCGCTTAAACACCATCAAAGCAAATCTGCAAGAAGATGACTCCGCTGGTGATTCACACCACAACCTCATCTCCGAATGCACAGAATTAAGGAACAGAGAGAGAAAGAGGAGAATTTTTTTTTAAGAAAACTGCCTTTACCCTGCATTAGTTTACCACTTCGTTGTGACAGTTCATGATTCCTTTGTATTGTGAGCCACTGGGCTTGATTCCCCGGAAAGCCGCTTATATTGCAACCAGGGTCACCATCACTTAATTCCTTATCACGGCCCTCGTGAGCAGAGAGCACGGTTTGTACCATAGGCCACTGACAAAGCCTTATCATCGATGGCTAATGGCGGAGGAGGACGTTCCAAGGAATGAAGACATAAGCTGCAGATGTTGTTTATCTGGCAGGAAACTGTACAGTGAGCTGGTCAGACGCTTTTGTACTAAACATGTGAGGATGTGCACTGTATTTTCCAGTAAACCCCAAGGATTCGAATAGTGACAAATCAAGCGGTTGGTCATAGACATTCCAGTACTTTTGTAACATTACAATTATCAGCAATTTTGTGCAGTTTGTTTCTGTCATCATGACAACATGAAGCATTCGGTCTCGACAACATTCCCTAGGCAGATGACATGATGTGCTTATTCGCCTCTGATATTTCACTAGTTTCAATTGTTCTACAGTGCCACAGTCAGACTGTGTGTAAGTGAAAGTGTGTTGCAAAAATACAGTATGCATATAAGAGTGTAGGAACTGTCACATAAACATATTTACTAGAGATGTTCCGATACCATTTTGTTGTTCCCGATCCAAATTCTGAGTTTGAATATCGGCAGTTACAGAGTACCAATCTGAGAACAGTGCATTTTAATAAAACTAGTGCAGTGCTCTTTGTAAACCTGCCTGTTTGAACTGGGCTGCGTCCAGAGTCTACTTCAAAATAAGTCCTTGCATCTTGGTTATATAAGAGGTCTGTTAGGTCATTGACGCAATCTTCAAATTTCACAACTTTTCAAAAATAAAAGCTGGTCGCCTATTTATTCCCATTTCTTTCATATTGAAGGTACCACAGGTCCAAATGGCATCAGCACTGCACTTTGTCTTTTAATTTAAAAACACCCATGTTTGTGTGTGAAGCCAATTAAATGAACAGTTCCTGGGAAATGCATTCCACATGAATAGACATAACCCCCAACCCTCAAAAACCAGTAGTAACTGCTGTTTTGGGACGAAAAAATGATTTTCAGAATAAGAGTTTTATCAGAGGGGAAATAATCAAATTTGAAGACTTGTATTGGATCGTTACATTGATTCGCAATTTCAAAGAGGAAACATTTCCGATTTCTGAGTATCGGAACATCTCTAATTCTTACAGTGTTGTACAGAACTAGGACTGTAACCTCAGTTCCTGAGCATAAAAGACACAGAAGTATTGAAAAAGAAAATGAACAAAAAAAGGCAAGATAAGATACAAACAGCATTCCTGATGTAACAATAAAATCTGTGATAATACTTTTTTTTTTTTAAGAACAGAATACTTAGCAGAAACAAATTTAAACGATAAACTAAAGATTTAAATGACACGTTCATATATCTGGAGTAACTTCTAGCCCATGCTATGCTGGTTTTGATGGAGGAGCCCAGTGTCAATACATCTTTCAACGCACGTTTTACTCAGCCAGCTCATACTATTTCACACACTCAACAGCACTCATTAGTTCACATTCACACACACAAACACACACTTATTCCCTCTGCTTGTTGCTGAATTCAAAGTGACAGCAGCATCCTTCCATATTTTCTTTGCCGGGGTCCAGTTATCCCCTGCAGAGTCACCCTGGTCCGCAGCCAGGCCGGCCTCCTCCCTATGTGGGGAAGCAGATGCCGCAGCACTCCATACAGATTTCCAGGCAGTCCGAGGACTCGCAGCAGGCGTCCATGATGCCACAGTCAGTGTCACATGGACAGTTGCAGTCGTCGCCCATATCGTCGCTGCAGCAGCAGCAGCAGCAGGCCTCCGGCGAGCAGGCGCCGCACGAGGCCTGCGTCGCCACCATGTTGCAGAGCGTCAGGAACTCGCAGAACAGGCAGGCGAGGATGCAGTGGACGCAGCAGTCTGGTCCAGGTCAAACCAGTCAAGGTGCCAGGGTGACAAATTGTAGAATAAAAAAATGAATGGATGACAATAAAATAAATCAGAAACAGAGAACAATGTATTCGGGCCAAGGGAAAAAATCATAATATTCCAAGAAGTTAGTCTTACTTTAATGAGAAAAAGTTATATTACGAGAATACAAATGTTATTTATCATAATGTGAAAAATTAGCAGCCAGGAGAACCCGTGCATGCCTAACTTCCTCTTCCATTAAAAATGCAACTTCCTCTGCAGAATTCTTTTCTCAGTTTCTTGCACAATCTTTGTAAAATCCTGATACTTAAAATATGAATATATGTAATATTATAAATTTGAGAGTCTGAGAACTAAGTTGTAACAATATGAGGACAAATTACGAGAAAATCACGACTTAATTCTTGAAATAACAGATTTTTTCCCCATTTAAAGTGGCCCTGTTACTCTTACATGTTTGGAGTTTTATTTTTTACAAAAAATTAGTTACTGTTAGGGTGAGTGAGCAGGTTAGCATGCTTGACAGGCTGAGAGCAGAGTAGACGAGGGGTCGAACAAGAGAAGGGGGAAAGGGGGGTAAAGGAAATAAGAGATATTCAAAGAAATGAATTCCTCTCCCGCAGTTTTGATTAGCAGACTGTTAAATAATTGTGGCATTATCATGCAAACTGCTAGGCTGATCACACAAAGATGATTAGCAAAGTCCGAGATTTTCTCCCCGGCAAATAGTTGAATTAATGCGAGCGACGCTCAAACCTCTGATTCACTTCATTCGGATGGTGGCAAGTTTCAGCTTGTTGTTTCACAGCGATAGAGAGTTTCCCTTTAAATTACCAATGTGCCCATTAAGCACCTGTTTCTCAATGGCTTCATTACAATTCTACATGTGCTGGTTTGAATCAGTGATGAAATATGACAAATGTAAAAAGTTTTACTTCAAACCAACAAAGTAGAAGATGGTGCGTAGGAGTTTTATTTTATTTTCAATTCAATCAAAGACTTCATTTATCTATTTTCCTTCAAAAAAACAAGTTAACAGTTTTTTTCACTTTAAATTATAATTATGAAGTAAGTGTTAATAGCACAATTTATTGGCTTTACAATTTCAACACCATCTGCGTATAGATTGATCCCTAATCAGCATCACTTTCACAATGCAAGTCTGTCTGCCATCAGGAATCAAATCTCCCAGGAAAAAGAAGGGTTGATTCATGGCACAACTAAAACAGAAAGAGGGTAACGCTTTTGTTCTCCCCAATAGAACTTGCGGCTTTCCCCAGGTAGCGGAAGTGGTGGACAGGGGAACAACTGAAGTAACAGGAGTTGAGAGGATTCAAGACCGAGACCCAATTGGCTTAATTTCTATTAGATCACTAATGTCGTTTTCAGGCTCCTGAAAATGTCCTAACATTGGGGTCTGGACATTCTACGGAGTTTGCCACAGAAGGAAAAAGCCAGAAACATTCAGGAGAGGGTTGGCTCGATGAGTCGAGCGTGCAGGAGGCAGGACATGACATGTATGAATTCATCTGTAGAATTCATGTGTTTTGTTCTTGTCATGTCCTTGATACTGGTGTCTGCCCTCATCTCAAAAAGAATCTCATCGTCTTTCCAAGTTGACGTCCTTGTGGTCTCTTCTATGAATGATACCTGTTTTTCATCCTGAGATATTTGTGTTCTTAAGCGCCTGACACTTCGACACACCCACTCGCTCGCTGTCAATGTTCCTGCTGTATTCTCACTCGCTCCTGACATTTTTCAAATTTTACTAGGGGGCTGGCAGGAACAGTTCCAGTTGTATTTAATGTTTTTGCTCAATTTCTGGTTTGATGCAGCAGCAGCACCCTTAATCACATAAATGTATCCCGTGGGAGACAATAAACAAACCTTAACTTTAAAACCTTTACAATTGGAATTACCACTGGAAAAATTGAACTAAACTTGACAACTGAAATCACTTTAAAACAAATAGAAAAATAAATTAAGAAATTAAGAATAAATCTAATATAATATCCATAAATACATGAGTGAAACAGTCCATGTGTAAAATATATGCAAAACTCAAGCTGCTCCACATCAGAGCTTCTGTGGTTGCATCCAAGTTACTAAATCATCTTAAATATCTTTCAGTAAGTGCACCTGGTACACGCTCCTGCAGCTGTGTCCTTTTTGAACCGAGGCCGACAGAGCGCCGCTGCTTTGGAGTGTTAAAAAGACATGATGTGAATGGATGCAGAAAAATAGCATTACAAACAGGGCACATTTGCATAACTTTCATCAGGCCATCTCGAGCTGTCAGGAGGGGCTGTTACTGATTGGGTTGGAGGCAAGGCGAAGGGAGAGGAGGGTGCAGGACGGCATGGGAAGACGAGAGCTCAGGACCGCTGGATGCTCATGTTTGATTAATCAAAGTGGTGGAGATTTTTTCCCCCTCTTTTTGTGGCGCTCAGGGCTGCGGCGCTGACCAGAAGCACTGGCTGACTGCGATACAAACAAGATAGAGAAGGGAACATGAAAGGAAGCGAGCGTGTGTACGTGTCTGCGAGGGCGCCTGAAGTTTGAATGCATCTTATTATCCTTATCTGAGACCATAACATGGCGCTGATGGGAGATGCATGAGAATAAATCCTTCTCTTTGAAACATCTGCCTTGGACATGCAGTACATCGCTTTTGGGCAGAGTGCGGGATTTGTTTCAAGCGAGAATAACAAAACTCACACCTCAGTCCACACTGGCATGCGCTGTAGTTAGTGCCATCTGAGTGCTACAAAACACCAATGAGACTAATAAACGCCGTCCGACCACAGGGGTCAGTAAGCAAACCTCAAAGTTCAGCCTAACAAACTTTGAAGGACTCAGAGGGCATAGCCGTGCCAGCGTTCAGAATATAACAGTAGACTGAGAATACGAGATAAACAGTACATAGGCATTAAGCAGCGGCTAGCCATCTCAGCTATTCACTTGGATGTATAATTCAACACCAGCGATTAGTCTGGATCTTAGAGGAAACGGCGAGGAGGAGGGGAGCGAGGGGGTCGTATACTGTACACAAGAGAGTTAGGACGCACACAGGCACATCTCTGACAAAACAGAGGGAGACGGACAGAGACACAGAATGAAACCAACCGGCAGACAGACAGAGCAGTGCACGCTGACACCGCTCCTGTTTAATGTCAGCGAGCGGCGATGAAGCCCGGAGTTCGCCGAGGCCAAGAAAGCGGCGTCCAACGCCTCTGAGGAAATAGTTTGAGACATCTGGAAAGCTAACATCAAAAAAAAAAAAGAAAAAGAAAAAGGGAGCGGCATGACACAAAACAAGCTGGCTGGGGCCTCGGAGCGGCAAGCTGTGCCAAACATTCAAACTCACAGAGAGGGAGAGAGACGAAGAGACAGACGGAGATGAAGAGAGGGAGATTGATCAGTCGGAGACTTGGTGGCCGAGGGGAATGCACACAAGGCACACATGGGTTAAGAGGGCAGAGGGATGAGAGCTGGACAGCAGAGGTCCACACATGCACTTTAAAAGCAGGTCTGTTGGTAATGCATGACTGAAGGGGAAGTTAACGCTGGAGGACTGGAGCGTACACAACACATCCAGGTTTACAGCTTAGGAAAAGACTACGCTAACTCTCTAAATGAGGCTAAAGCAGCCTGGAGACATTAACTGATTACACACAATCAACCAAAACGCCAGCCGGATGACAGGAGTTGAGAGAACCCACTCTGCCAAACAAAAGCAGCGCGGTGAATGACTCCTCAGCGTTATCACAGATTGGCGCCGGTGCCAACAGCGTGTGCCAAGAAACGGCAGAGGGAGCGGCAGAATCCCCAGAGCTAGTTCATGCTAGCTTACGTCTTTTATTTCCTGTGTTCAGGGGGCTGTTTAGGAGGCTTATTTCACAGGCAAACAGATTATGTTAATCCATGTAAACATTCAAACACAACAGCTTGGCTGTTTTCCTGGGGGAAATAAATAGTTGAGAGCGAACATATTGATTCTGAGAGCTCTTGTGTCTGCAAATAAGCAACACAAAAAAAAAAACATAATGAGACAGACTTGTTGAGCTGCTGCTGTTTTATTTTTTTTTCCTCTTCACACCCTCTCTTCTGTTCTTTACCAATTAAGATGTGGAAAACATGATGCATCTGGAATATAGTTGATGCATCCCACCTCTACTTGCAAGTGCTTTGTATGTGGGCCTCCTTTTTGTTTGCCATAACTCAAACTGATGCATGCTTCAAGTAGATCATCGTCTCATATCTGACGGTCAAATTCTCTTCTTCATTCAAAATAACTTGTGCAGTGACTTTTCTAAATCTGCCGTTTGGAATGGTCTGTTTGACCTGCAGTTATTTAGGAAAGTGAAGACCAGCTGCTGTACTCAATCCACAGAACCCTAAAACCTGAACCCTGAACTCTGAACTCAGGCTGCACAAAGAGCTGTTCACCTGTTAATTCACAGTTCAGTGAAGCTTGACTCAGAACTCTGGAGAATCAGTTGCAGTTACAGTCGAGAAAGCACTGATGTTGTGATCGACAACGCCAAATATGTTGATGAGTTCCAGCCGACACTTCTATACCCTATACCTACTATAAGTTAAAATCAACGCACAAAATCCAGCTCTGTGCTTTTACTTTGTAGACAAATTGATGAAGAGTAAGTGATTCTATGAATGGGGGTGCCAGTGTCTGATTTCGACCTGCGGTTTAACCCAGTTGACCACTGCCCTAATTTATTTGAGTACATAGAGGTTACGGAGCCCTGGTGACTTATTTATTTATTTATTGAATGTTTATTAATGTTCCCATCAAACTAAAAACTACTTTCTTGAGATATGGGAAAGACATCTCTGGATTTAGTAGGTAGATAACTGATCCAGAGACTTATAGTGTAATCATTCAATAACGCATCTTATTTTTCATCATCACCTGAAATTATAGCAGGACTAAAACAAAGCAGCAAAGTAGGAGCCACCTCCCCCAAAGAGGAAGACATGCCTAAACCTTAGTATTGTACGGGCTGAATAGAGAACACACGCATGTCCACAAACACATGCACAGCAAGGACAGTGGTGCGACAGGGTCCTGTTAATGAAGGCCAGGGTGGTGCTGACGGGTTGTGGGGAGAGCCAGGGAGGGTCCAGAGAGGTGTGAGGGGGTGCGAGGGGCCCAAAGAAGGCTGGTCACGACTTTTAATAGGCACCCCGTGCTCTCAGCCCTCGTTAGACGGTCACACCTATCTCCCCAATGGAAGAATAGACCAGCCGACCGCCTTCATTATTGGACTCACCTCGGCTTTGCACCTGACAAAGTGACGGCTTCCCCGCATGGCCAGCGGATCACTCTGACTTGTTGTTAAAGAAAATAAAAACCACGGGAGCGGGATAAGATGTCATTTGCTTGACGGGAGTGATAAATATGAGAGGTCATGCACTCCCATCATTAAAAGGTGAGAGAAGGTGGGAAGGCATTATCAATATGAAGGTATTATTTCAGGAGCGCCTCGCAGGAGCAGCACCTCCATCAGAGGAATCACTTTGATGGTGATGATTTGACGCTGTTCTCATTTCACTGTGCGACTACAGTGTGTTAGATCAGGTTGGACATCATATGTATAATATCAGAGAACATTCAGCTGCACTACAATTGTTCATTTTATTACATATAAAAAATGCAACGAGAATGTTTTTCCAATTAGCTACACAAACTATTTAAATCTATGAATTCTAACGTAATGGTTCCTATTGTTTACACAGATTACAATGAAAGTTTATTAATGCTCAATGTAAGAAGTAAGCGGGAAATGACAAAGCCTTCTGTCCGTATTCTGCGTTACTTTTGTCCACATTTGTGCACATCATCCGACATATGGACATTAACGAAACAGAGCAGTAGCACCGGAAATCAAGGGGGGGGGGGCAGTGTAGCCAATAGTTCAAGCAAGACTAACATGATGGAAGAAGAAAGGCAGCATCAATGCTGATGGATATGAGGCAGTCTCAATACATATCCAACATATCCCTCATTACAAACAGAACATAGGATGCAGGAAGAGAAGCATGCCGGGAAACATGTTAAGAAAGTTAGTATGAGTGTCAGTATTAGTTCTCAGTGTGTGTACACGTGTGCTCTCTTTACTTGCTGTCGTTATTGCCTGGCGTGTGGATACTCACCCTCTGGAAGCGGAGCTCTCTGCGAGCCAGTGGAACTGCCTTTACTGCGTCGGCTGCTGTCACTGTTGACCGACAAGCTGGACTTTAATTTCCCCTGCATCCTCTGCGACACCGGTGTGGACGGCTGCTTCCTGGGCTGCTCTGTCGTTGGCCGCTCAGTCGCTCTCGTGCTCGGGCCTGAGCCGCTCTCTGCGCCAGTGCTGATGTTGGCACCGCAAGTGCAAGTGCACGTGCGTGTGGCGCCACCGACGCCAGGGTGGATTCCTCTGCCATTATTCAGTGCGCCTGTGCCAGTGCCGTTGTGGGGAAGGCCATATTGGTCCTTGACAGCATCTCCCTCTGCGAGCTCCAAGGGAACGGGTTGAGACTCGGAGTGAGGTTGAGCTGCAGGGAAACATGGGGAAGGAAGGATATCTTTTTTTAATCCTGTTTAGATTCAGTACAATTACTTACATTAGTATTTAAGTGATTACATTTCCCTGGAGTAAATTCATCTTTAGTGCATTCATTCAGCTCAAACACCTGCAAGCTAAAGGCCTTAATATAAAAGAAAAGAAACTGAATATTGAAACAGAGCAAAAGAGTGCTTATATATTAAAATTTAAATTTTTGATGTGATAACTAATGTGAATGTGAGCACCGAATTATTTTTTAACTTAAATAACCTACCTAGCGTTTATGGCATATAATATTTAAGGAAGACAAAGAGTTGTGGATTCTTTTCACTCTTTCAGGGCTCAACGCTAAACTTTTTTGTAACCGAGAAAGAACTTTATCTGCACTCTCTGCTCCTCACACTTCAAATCTTTTATTCACATATGAAGTCAGCGTATCCTGTGATGTTCACGTCTTACAAATCGAACGCCGGCGGATTTCTCGACGAAATGATTCTCAGCAATCTTGCCACTGTAATATCGATCGTATGGCTAATATTTCAACCTGGAGAGACGGAGGGAAGTGGAGAGATGCGGGGAGCTCGAATGTTACAGGTTCACAAAGCCACCGCTGTAGGCAGAAAATACGTCTATGGGAGCATCACCAAGGTGAGTTAAGACGGTGCGAGAGGAAGAAGAGATAATACAGTAGAATAAGAGAGAGGGAGCCTGTGATGCTGTGCATATACAAAATAGCTGCTGTCTGCAACAGTAATGATCTCCTTCCTTCTGAAAGCTCAGAGATGGCCTCACTAGTCTTTCTAAGTGTGTGTGCGTGTGTGTGTGTGTGTGACAGCCCAACAAAGTCAGGAGACAGCGACCTGTCTGATGAGAAAGAAGGCGAAGGATGTTAGTGAGCAAAGGCGGTGGCATTTTACTGAGAGGAACACCTGCACATTCAGCTCTACTGGGAGTTACTCAGACGTTACCTTCCCTCCACATCAGAGCCACCGTGCTTGTGCACATGCTGCCAGTGCACGGTTAACTTGAGATTTTTGTGAATTATTCATCTCTTTTAAAATTTCTCTGCGTGAACTGTAGTTATTCTTTATTTTTTCCTTATTCTATACTTTCCTTATATTCATTGAATATACATTATCGTCAGCCCCGATTTCTGGTTTCTGGCTTTTGCTCGACGGAAAGCTAGAACAGTGTTTTGCTGGCGTCCACAAAAAAAATAAGATCAACACATTTCCCAGAGTGGATGCAAACCTTAATATGATACCGGTAATTTTTTTCCATCTCGATTTTCTTTGTGTCCGCTCACCAACAAGTGCAATTACAGTTAACAAGAACTGGAGAGAGTGTGGGAATCTCGGGACCTCGCTTTTTAACAACACATCACTCTGGGAGAGGCCGGACATGAATGTGGATGTAAAACAAAGCAATTAAATACACACACTTCTCCTTCTCCTCATTCAGGGTTCTGCACGCTGCTTCTGATAAACAAATATAGACTTTAGGGATCAGGATTTCATGCAATTTGAATTAGACAACTGGGCACCGGACGATAGAATTCATTATGCAGTGATTTAAGACCAGGTTGATGGATTCTCTCCTCCAGAAGACGAAAGCCTTTCAGCCTGCCCATGACAATGTGAGGAGACTAAAGCTCGCTAACAAGGAGACTCGGAAAAGGCTACATCTGTTGTTGTTCTTCAGTTTTACCCCTGACAGCTGCAACTGTCTGTTTTTCACGTATTTCTTTCCCACCACTTTTTTTTTTATACTTTACAAGAAAGCTGGAAACATGTGCACCACAAAGTGTCCTACACATCAACACAGTGCTCGTCACTGAAAAGGCTTAGGATCATGTTTGGATGGTGGAAAGTAAATTTGGAGGATATGACTAAAAGATTTATCAGAATAAAAAGGTCACTTTTACCATCATTACCAGACACCAAGCAAAGACAGACTTTTGCTTCTGACGGAAGATTGTGGTTGTTAAAACTTGTACATATCGATTTCTGTGCACTTAAAATTAAACAAGCCTTCTAGTGATTATGTTTCCCATTATACATAAACTGTAAAATAACAGGCCTCAATTATATTTCTTTGTCATAATGGTTTTAATAACAACATCTTAAATACCAATGCTTTTTTTCGTATATAAATATCTGCTAATATATCTGTATCAGTAACTCTTTACTCCTTCTCAGTATTGGGATCGGCCTCCAAAAATCCACATCGGGATCCAGCTGTGGTGTACAGTATTTCCCGAGCAGCAAATCTTGCATATTCTCTTACTTTGCTCCAATTTCCACCTCATGAAGATGTTCATTTCAATGTTGGCAAATTTGTTTTCACTTTGACAGAGATTTTAAGCTAAATGAATCAGACAAATTTTCCTAACACATATTTTTCTGTCTTTGTTTCCTCAGACATAGCCTCATACTTTAATGTGAAGCACAAAAAGTAATGGCTGACATTCATGGGGTTGACGAGGGAATTCCCTCTCTGCAGCTAATGATTAACTTATCAAACTCATTTGCAAAGAAGCCATACACACACAAATAGAGCACAAGATGCAGCTATGGAGTTAAGAGATGAAGAATTCACCTGTTTCTTCAGTATCATGAAGTCAATGCAACGCAGCAAAGTCCTGAATAAAGGACATCTGCTCCTCCACAAATCAATTACCTTGCGTAATAACAGTCGTTTTTACCATTTAGATTATGGGAACCAGCCACACACACAAACAAGTCCATGCACAGAAAGGCCAAAGTAGACTTGGAGGCATGATTACCTTTCCTTTTGAGGATGTCAAGTCTTCAATTTACCAAAGTACAAATAGTTATTAAGAAACCACCACGTGAAGCCCAGAGCACATAAGCAGCGACTCAGGTTTCTGACACGCTGCAAAGCCCTAAAAAAAGTGGTTCACGTCTGCCAAGTTGTGTGCTTCAGTGGCAGGTTCATTGGATGGTTTTTTATTTTTATCCTGATGAACACTGTGACTGAGATGAATGGACAGAGCAGAATAATATTCATAATCATTGATCACGATAATGATGATCCTGTCAAAGATGGCAATGACGGACTTTTACAGTCACCACAAGACAAATGAAGACGTAATGAGGAAAAACCAGGGATATAGTGAAGTCTGCCGGAATTGTTCACCAGCTGCAGGATGATAAGTCAGCAAGAGACAAAGTTAAAACTTTCTGATGAATATAGAGAAGAGTTTAGCTGCTGCAGAGACAGATATTTACCTCAGAGTTGGAGACAAAAAACAGATGAAACCAAACAAAATGTAAGATTTTACCTGATTGAGGGGGTGTGTTATTTTTTTTCATTTTAGTCAGTAGGAACTGATTTAAAGTGTAATAGAAATGTTGTTTTTATCTGAAGTAATTGCCCTTAGTGTAGAAAATAAATACATATTTAGAAAAAAGCCATTTAAAAGAGACATTGTGCAATTCCCATTGCATTAGGCAGCTCAAATTAATCAAACAGTTTACATTATTATAGACCCTATTATATTGTGTATACAACTTCTATAGGCATTTACTTTGGCTTTACACAAGGTTGAAGTTCACAATTTCAAAATAACATTATACAGCAACGATGTTTTCAAGCATTTAGTTTGATTAAGTAGGATTCAGGTGATTTGTGCAAATAAGAGCTTGTGCCTGTTAAGGAGCAGATTGCGAGTTTGAGACCCCAGTGAATCTGTGTGTAGGGAAATGATGTAGAAATTAAATAAAAAAAATAAAAAAATGTGTTCTACTTTTGGAGTCGTTTGGTAAGAGAAGTTTGCCTCCACATCTGAAAAACATAAACCAAATAACGTATCATAAGGGAGTTGGCAAAATTGGATCACGTTTAAAATAATAAACACGGAATAAATAATATGGAATTAATCCTGACGGAGCAACAAAGACACACTGCTGCCGCATCCCATAACAGAGCAAGAAACACAACCAGCATCAAAATTTGATATGAACAACTTCAAGCAAGTTTAAAAGAATAAGAAAAAGCTTGTAGACTTGGGAAGGTGTCCTGAGATAACCGAACACACACAGCCTGACAGGTTGCATTAAAACACCATGTTTTGCAGGAACAATTGGACGAATACACACGCACATAAAAAACACGCTTCAAATTGGACTCGTAACCGCCCTATTTCTAGCACATCAACAACTGTTGAGGGTGTACATTTGTAGTTGAATAAAACATGGTATTCCCCTACACACGCTGTCACACACATCACAGGGGAAACTAGGGGGTGAGTAGTTCCTGACTGTCTAAGCAGCATCCCAATTTGGTCCCAGCTACTAGTAGCTGACAGCCTCAAATATCTGGGGAGCATTTTAAAAGGCCAGTGTTTGATGGATTCATGAAGAACACACAAATATAATTGCCATTTGTCACCGAGTCTTCAGTAGCTGCGCCACACAGGGACCGAGCACCGAGTGCCTGGAGAGAGCTGGAGCTGTGCCAGAACCGTGCGGGGGGATCGCTCTGTATGTAAAACTGAGTATATAAACACCTCCGTTTTTTGTCACAGAAAATAGGTCCTGCAGGAGGGAGCTGGAAATTGCACCCAAAAGACAGGAAGAAGGAAGAGGAATCCACATACACACATAAAGGTATATATATGTCTGTCTCTCTCTCTTTCTCTCTCACCCACATACACAAGAGAGGGAGAAAGACAAGCAGACCTACCCAGGAAGAATATGCATGCATGCATGTCAGTTGAAACAGAGCTGTATAAACAAGAATTCTAAAATGGTCGGGAACATGAAAATATAACACAGAGGTCAAACAGGGCAGCGGGGAGATTCTCATTTGCACACCGCAACGCCGAGAGTCGAAGGTAAAGCAGGGAGCGGATTGAACAACCGCACAAGCTCTGTGTTTCTAAAGCTCGGGCCTTTTTAATATTAATGCCCCCGAGACGGAGAGAAAAGAGGGAGAAGGAGACGAAAGGTGTTTGCCTAGGCTTATTAGAATGCCCATCATGGAGAGCATACAGTTATTCAAATGTCACATCATGTCACCAAATAAACACCACGATCCAGATCTTGTATTCATCTCCTAATAGCCGCTATTACACAATGCAACGAGTTTGTGAGTTAACACTGAATTGAATATGAGCACAGAGGAGATGCCTTTGTATTTTCAGTTAGGAGTTACAAACAGAAAACGCACAGAATACATAGCAGTAGTTAGCTCTGAGATGCTAATTCCCCCAACAGGGCCCGTGTTTTGTTTATCTTTTTGTGCCTTGTATTAGAAAAACATGTATATTTTCTGCTCGGCTGGCCATGTTACCTGCATGATTGAAATGCTAATTTGTAAATGTGCAATGACCTAGCCAGACTCCCCTCACCACCACCGCTGCCGCCACCCCCCTCCCCTCACCCTGCCAAAACAGCCTGAGGTATCATCTCTCCTCCTAACAAACAGCCACACGTGGACCGGCTCCTGCTTTTCAATCCAAAGGGATATATTTTCTCATTAGAAATTATACATCTTCCCTGTCCATATTTATAGACGCAAAACCAGGGGAATTATACTGCAGAGCGAGAGAGAGAGAGAGGGACGCAGAGAGATAGGAAAATAGTACAATGAATGTTATTACAAAGGGGGCTCTGATTGAAATTTTCCTTTCGGCGTATCAAAGCCTCGTTTACCGTTTGACCTTCCAAACTCTGAGACAAGGACTTTCCCTATGGTCTAGAGGGACGCGTGAAGGAACAGACAACTGAGTCGAGGATCATCTTCGAAGTGTCCAATCACAACAACAACAAAAAAAACAGATGTGATCAGTATCAATAAAATGCAGGTATCGGCGGGCTAAAATGGGAGCTAATGGACAAACTCAAATGGCAACCAAGAGCTAGCAGGTGATTGGTATATATGTTCCCGTACCACCATCGGAAAGACCTCAGACACTTACAAAAATGCAGAGTCAGGCACAAATCTATTGGCTGAAAGTGCAATTTTCTTTCCTCAGAAATCACTTTTTCTTTGCTCCAAAACAGCTGCCGCGCTGTAAAGCCACTGGCAAGTACTGTTTTTGGAGCGACTAAGTTATTTCCTGAAGTGTAGCGTTAGCCAGAGTGAGCTAAAATATCAGTAATTTAGCAATATTTCACGCTGGAGAGTCCAAAAAGAAAAACGGAAATGTGTACCATATGCAAGACATCAGTTTCGAGGGGTGGCACTAATGTTCCCAATTACAACACCATAGAAATCTCACGAACCATTTGAAGATCCATCACACAAGAACAGGAGGAGTTCAACAAGGATGGAAAAAGTAACTACAGCAGCCAGTTTTGGGAAGTGAATTCAAAAGACGCAATAAATTGAATAAACAGGGGTAAGCGTCAAACTTGTCAAGTTCATTTTGGTGTATTCCCAGACTGATTTATTTTTGTTCTTTTTCGTTTATGACAATCATTCTCTGAAAGAACTTGTTTTTCCAAAGTGTTTAACCTGAGCGGGGCCATTCACCAATAATAGCAATCATCACATTTGTTAAAACACGTTATTTTTTTTAAATGCATCGGCAGCAGTTTGGTACTCTGTATCGGGAATGCAAAACTGGTATCGAAACATCTCTAGTGATTAGCGTAAAGATGTGGGTGCCATGCCAAGTTAGTGGTGTTGTCGTGAGCGTTTACACAGAGTGGACAGCGACCTGACAGGCTAACAGAAATGTCACTTGTTCCAACAGATATGAGGGGAAAAAATGTGACCGCAATCCTGGCCCTGTCAGTTAACACACACCCATGATGTTTTGTATTTATCCAAGATAAAACGATGGTGATGGCTGCACAGATGATGATGATGATGACCGCTGAGGATCGGCTAAATTACTTGCTCAGATATTGGATCTTCATCAGCTGAAGTGACATGCTCTGTATGCATGTGTGTGTAGGTGGTAGCCTGAAACAGAACTCTATTAGCTGTCTTCACCTGTCAGGGCTCATCATATTGTGTAGCATCTCATTTAAGCAGGAAACATCGATGTTTTTCCATCCGGCTCGATAGCAGTCATTCATATTTGGCTCGTCTGACGTGCTGAAGGGGAAGTGACACTTGAAGACAGCACTTATTATTATTTCCAATCGGCCCTCACCGCCACCGCTCCCACCTCCATCAAGCAGAGAGAGAAGTGGAGTGTCAGGGGTTTCCTAATTTCAAATTTTGCTGCTGATTGAGTGGAAAAAAATATATTCCCCTCGGACCTTGTCCTGTTTAATTACATTTTACAGTAGCAAAAGCAACTTGAAAGACAAGAGCCTGAATTGAAGACAGGAGGCTCTCAGCGTACTCGGTGCACAACGCTGGTTAAGGTGTGTGTGTGCGTGTGCCTGCGTGCGTGCGTGTATGCGTAATGGAAAAAGGAGGGCAGGTGGTGGAGGAGGAAAGGAAGGAGGAGAGGGGGGGTCATCAATTAAACTTTGATTTCAAAACGGAACCTTTTCGCAGATTAATATGTCTGACTGCTATCTAAATCATTGAAACTCCCAATGAGGTGCCATTTTCTCTTACATGAATCATGTTGAGAGGGGAAGTCATTCACACACTGTCCACCCCCTCGCGGCCCAGCTCCGGCCACAGAAGTCTCAGGTCCCTCCACCTTTGTGAGGAATTTGGCATGCTGCTAATTTGGGCGCTTCTAATGTAGCAGAACGTGAGACATCAAGGAGCGATCAAAGCCGTACGACCTGGAAGCTGTGAGAGACACTAAATGGCGCCTTATTCTCTTCCTCACCATATTTGAGATGAATTTGCACAAGCTTGTTTCTGCATTAAGCTGGGTCTAACGCCTTTCATTCTCCCTCATCTGTGTCTTGCCATCCAAGTGGGGAGCAAGAGTGTAGTATAAAGACAGCCGAACTGCAGTGTCTCTAAAAAGCTGCACATCTTGCATAGATTTAGGCTTTACACGGCCTAGCTACCACAATTTCTAGAAAGATCAATTATGACTTGACTCAGAGCGGGCCTGAGGGAGCTGCCAGGCTCCATATTCCAAAATCGTGCTCCACCCTCTCCTCGTTGATGACTCAAAAACAAAAACCGAGCAACAGAGCAAAAGTGAACAGGAGGGGAGGAGGAGGGGGAAGAGGGGGAGGAGGGGAAAGGAGGGGAAACGGGGGTATTTTCAGTTTCAGTTACATCCATGAGTCAAATATTCCACCGGCTTCAAACTGTCCTTGCTGAAGTAGAAGTTCCAGCAAGGCTCGTTTGAAATTCAACGGCGGGCGCGCAGACTTGCACATGCGCACATTTAAAAAGGCTTACACATGCAAGGAGGCACACACACAGACAACCACACACACCATATTAATACAGTGTGATAAATGCAGTGTGCACACAGCTACTTTCTGAGATACTGAGAGGAGGATGGGGGATCTGCCAGTAAAGCGCTACCACTCCCTTAAAAGACAAAATACAGCTGGGGTCTGTCTCCGGGTCAGAGAGGGGATAGACAGTCTATCAAAATACTCACATGCACAGTTCCTTTATTTGCTCAGTATCAATCTCAACATTAACCCCCTACTAATGGGACAGCTGTGGGTCAGCGCCTCACATCTTCAGGATGCCAATCAAGGCCCTAAGCTGAGAGATCAGCCTTTGAGACAGAGTTGCTCGTCTGCCTCTGAGTGGCTTTTAAAACACGGAGACGCCTGTATCGATTTTAGCTCTAGCCTGAAAGAGAGGAGGGGTGGGGGTGCATTGCACTCGTCGGGGCCTGTGTCGACCGTGGCTGTCTGTGCGTCTGGACGGGAGCCATTGCCTGGTCCCCGGTCACCCTCCACTGATCAGGGGGTCTGACAGAATGACCTAGCAGAGAGGTGCTGAACCTGCAAACACGAAGGGGGCAAGGAGCTGGATGCTCGAGGGGGTCGGGGCAGGTGGGGGCAACATCAGCAGAGATCTCAGTAATAGAAAAGGGTTTTAGCCTTAATGTAGGAGCCAAAACCCTGTTAGAGGCCAAGTAATCCCCCCTGCGCTGCTCTCATATGAACTAGCTGATATTTCATTCTCCTCTCTCTTTGAGTCGCTTGTGAAAGGCAGTGAGACTTGTCTGGCATTGATTCAGACCAGGCCAGGCTAATGGTGGCTATGGGCCGGGGGTGGGCTCACACAGCCAATCACTATTGTTTAGCTAATGGAAAAATCCACCATATTCACACGTTGACCATTTTCCTCTGACGTCAGGTTCAGAAAGATAAACAGTTAGTATTCAATCACTTCAGAGCACACGATGGGAACACATCTTGAACAGATTTAACCTTAACTTCGTTAACTTTAACATTAACTGTTTTGTTGTGAGCTCACATGACAACCAAAATGTTCATTAAGTCAGTCAGTTGAATTTAACATCCAGGCCTGAAAACTAAGTGGTTGACTGTTAATGTTAGCTGTTGTCTAATTGTTATCTAATCACGGTTAATGAGCTATGAAATTTGCTGTTTAACCTTGAAACATGGTCCAATGACCCTCCAGATTTTAACGACCCATCGTCTTTTCAGTTGCTGATCAGTCAGGAAAAGACAAGAGATGAAGTCGATGGAGGTTTTGCTGAGAGAAATTAATTGACAGACGGGCAGTAGGGCTCTCACCTCTTTACCTACATTATGTTACTGGACCTGTGTATTACATTTTGCTAATTATTCACTGGTACTTTTACATACCAGAAATATTGGATATAAATCTGAAGTATTTGTTACACTGAACCAAGTATTATTACTTCCATTAAAGTCAAACGATTTACTATTCTTATATACCATTTAGACAAAAAGGTCAAACGTTGTTAAAATAGCTTTTAATAATCAAAATTCCCTGCAAATGAAGAGAAGAAAAACAATTAAAATCGATAATGTGGCCTTGTATCTCACATAAGCACTTAAAAGATTTCAGTCCATGAATTGAGGGACGCAGATCTAATCATTTGGCTCAAGCATTTAAAATATCCTTGCAAAAAAAAAATCAACAGTGAATGGGCTTGAGCACTTCGGGTAAAATATGCTAATTAACACACTTGAAATTTCCCATATGAAATCTATCTACACCAAGACAATGAGAAAATAATTACAACAGAGGTAGAATTACAATGGCCATTTTAATCAACCCCTACACTAGCATTTCACCCTATTTATACAGTTTTTGATTCCATGACCCACTGGTAAGTAATCACTTGAAAATTATGGCTCAGTTTATAATAGGTCTACGCTTTAGACACATTATTTCCACAGAGACAGGGCTCGAAGGATTACAATAAAGATATGAATCTTGTATAACAACAATCAGCACACAGTTCCTATAGCTGAACAAAAACACGTCCCGGGTTAAAAATGTCTTTAAGTTCTGAAGTAACCTGACGAACAGTGCGAGGTTCCAGGAATGTTTATTCAACGGCTGATGATGAAAATGATGAAGAGGCTCTTGCCCTTCGTTTTATCTTAGTCCAACTCCGCAAACTGTCCCCCTTCATAACACATCACAGATTTGTGTATGAAACCTAATTGTTGCACCGTCAAGAAGTCGGGTCTTGCAAGACAGGTGTAAGCATGAGGCACTCTCCCATTAAACAATCCATTTTACTGCATTTATTAGGGGTCACAAATTCACTTCTGAAAGGTCAACTTTACACACAGGTAATAACCTTGAAGGTGTGCCGCTAAAGAGCCAATCAGGGATTCACACAAAGGTCAGACTAATGTCTTCCTCTTAAAAAAAGAGAGTCATGTTATTTGACCTTCCTTTTTCACTACAGAATTTCCCTGAGATAAAGAAAAAAAACAGAGCTGTTCTTTGGAAGCTAGTAAGGTCATCTTTATCAACCATAGAGGCATTTAAAAAGAGAAAGTATTTGACAATCCAGTGAATAATGTGACGATTAAACTCCTAAACTTGGTCCTGGGTGGGAGCAATTTATTTCAAGGCAGGGACTTGGAAAGCCGAGGCCCTGTTTGCAGGAGATATCAGCTGCTTGAAAACCCTGAACGGTCTCTTGAGGAATGTCTGTCTCCCCCACAAGATTCTCCCTCCTCCCGCAGGACGGTGGAGCCACAGAGGAACCGTTCATTGACAAAGGCCTAACAGGAGGGTCAGGATTGTACTTCTTTCGTTGACAAGCCACAGTGGATGACGCTCCCGCAAGAAACAACACTTTAATGTTTTTAGCAACTACATAGATGTCTGAATTCAAAACCATGTCAGACATTTCAGCTTTTCAGGTCACAAATGATTATTTTTTAGCAAAAGCTTGGCAAGAATAAGTTGCTGCTCGGCAAAGACCCGTTTTAAATTACTGTGAACCACAGCAATGTTTACTTTCCTTTTTTAAAAGAGACAACTTGTCAAAACAACACTGTCATAAATGAAATAGCATCTGTGCTGCTAGTACAACATTACAATAGGCTTCCTCTTGTTTGTGAAAAGTTACCGTCCACATAGAGGACACAGGCTGTACATCCAACAGCTGGGGGGGAAAAAACAGGATGTAGGCAAGCAGATGAGTTCTTATTGAATTCCTGTTTCTGTTTCGAAGAGGCCTCTCGATTACCCCCGACTGGTCCCCTCCTTAAACAAAACCACAGCCAGGTTGCTCGTGTCTACATTGCAAATATGATAAATCTACAGTAAGTCATTTCCACCACTAGGGGTCTGTCACTATAAACAATAACAAAAGATCTAGTTTGATGACATTATGAAGCAGTATTGGATCATGGGGTTTGTGGTCGTCATGCATCTCTGGCACAAATCGTGCTTGACAGATGAGGTCATGTTTTTCAGTTGTTAATATTTCGCAGCAAACAGCAATGAATTATCATGATCCTTTAGTACTGCACTAGTTGTATATACTCAAAGTACACAAGTCAACAAATTACATAACATAGCTCAAGCCTTTTTCGGACATTTTAATGAAGAATATTTTTGTATAACATCTTTAACCTGAACGGCAGTAAAAGAAAGAATTGCCAATTTTGATTTAACCACACAACAGACACAAGTACACAAAACTTTAACAAAGATTGTCACTGCACAAATGTGTGGTGTTGTTTTTATTTAACATGACTGTTTTATGTTCATGTTACTCCATCAAAAGAGATGTAGCACATCTTTCACCTAAAAATTCCCTTTACATGTTTTCTCTGTGTGCGTGTATGTGTCTGTGCATATGTGCGAGCGAGACTGTGTGTGGGGGCTTTTGGGGGTTATGGGGGGGTTGCCTTCAATTACAACGCAAAACTGTTGTCACAGGGGCTTACCGTATCTGCTGAGATGAAAGAAAACGCATGCCTCCCTCCAGAACTGCATTACTGCACATACCTGCCAAGCTAAAGAGACCTCTTGACAGAAAATCTTTTTTTTCTACTTGCAACTCAATCCCTTTTCCTCGCTGCTTTAGTAAACAAGCCACTGGCAAGTCATTATGCTTAAAACCCAAAAATAAAATATAAAGCCAGGAAAAGGCGCCCTGGAAAAGTTAACAACCTAGAAACAAAAGAACTGTTGTGTCTTATGCAAACACAATCCGTATTATAGCCAGGCACTTACATGGATGGAAGCAATCAGCTGCTATTAGTTTCAGCTCACACATCTCACTCTTCTGAGGAACAATAAAACACACACACTCACACTCACACAAGACGTGCAGCCGGTTTCTTTTTGTGACCTGTAATCCATCGCTCAGTATCAAGTCATTTAACTGCACCAGAGTGCATCCAGACTTAATTACACCTGATAATAACTCAGCAGTTCAATGCCAAATTATTGTTTGTAAGACCTTCCTGTATCAGGACATTTGCATACAGCAGTATGATTATTTCCAAAGTTACAACTCGAGCATTCACAACTTTCCAAAGTCAGACTGTCAAGAAAGAGTAAAGAAGAAGAAAGAAGGGAAGATTTTAAGATTTAAAACATGTGTTACTAGTATGGTCGATTATTGACGCAATGTTGACTAAGAGCTGAAAGACACTCGGGACAGAAAAGCCTCAAGCAGCTGGTGCCGTTCTAGGTAAATGTTTAGTACGGAGTAAAAACATTGTGGCTAAGTTGCAATCAGTGCATTGAGACAGTAAATGCCAGAACCACAAACAGGATTTCCCAAATTTCCAAACATAAGTCTGAGGGATGGAAGGAAAATAAGGAGAAGCGAGCCAAATCTTGGTCATTATGGCAGAATGAGAGCGCACGCATATAATATGACAACCCTGCCAAGAGACCTCTGTGCCATCCTGATAATATATTAATTAGAAACACTGACGCTAATATTTTAGTTGGCCGAATGACTTTGTTCACGAACACTGTGCAACTGTCACAACAACTATTCTTGGCAGCTGGATTTTCGACTTTGTTTGAAATTATCACCCACATATATGGGAGATTAAACATTGGTAAACACCTAGCGCAGTTTAATTCAAGCATGTGAGCGTGCAGGCAGAATATGCCAATCATTTTGACTGTGTCTAATTTAACAGCTCATTGTTGTTTATTTTGAAAGATAACACATCTGAGAAACCCTGCTGTCCACCCACAGCTTTCCAAGGTGATTAAAAAACGTACTTCTTACGGGCTCGCAGTAATCCGTCACGTGACTTCGTCCTCCGGCGACTGGTTTCTTGGGAGATGACGTTCTTCCTGACGATTCCCTCTCACGAGCATCTGGGGGTCAGAGGCATTACATGTCAAACATGGTTGAAAAAGGAAAACCTGTCCAACACAAAGCTAAACTATCCTATTATGAGCAAATGTTCTAGATTTAATATGTTTTCCTCCACACACACACACAGGTGTTAAGTTTTACTGCAGGGTCAACCACAGAGGACGAAATATCAGAGGCCACTGTCAATTTTTGCCAGAGAAAAAAAAAATCCCACAAGCCGCTGGCAACATGGCTGCACAGCATGGTGGGGGCGGTTCAGGTAAAGGCCTTGCCAGAGCTCTGGATCTCATTTTCTCTCCCCTTCTGCTCCCGGGTGTGCTCTACCTGCCAAGCTTCTTTTTTACTGCCATAAAGGCTGCATTCATCTAAATTGGAAAAAGTATGTGGGCAAAAACTCCCGGCCTGATAGCTGCGCGAAAAAATGCAGGAGACAGTTTCACTCATCTCTCCTAAGCCGCGTCTTCTCCACTTCAAGACTCGCTGACGCTCTGCTCGTTGCACACTGCTGCTTTGTTCGGTAAATAAACCTTCCACAATGACTTTATTCACTGGTCTGATGCCAGCTGCCTGCGACTACCCCACACTTTTTCCTCCCAGCCTTTAGGTTGTTTCAGTAGCATGCTCTGTCTTGAGCCACTTTTTCTGTGATCTTTAGGGGGGAGAAAAGAACGATTCACTGAAACCTGTCATGTTTACGTGAGCTTGATGTGTTTGTTCCAGTGCTACAACGCTCTCTGTTTCAGTAATGGATGGAGGAGTGGAAGGGGACGACAGCAGGTCAGCGGCTCTAGATAGATATGGCACATACCTCAGCTCATACCTGATGTATGAGAACAACAGTGGCGATAGCAGCAGCACCCTGTGATGCATCGCAGTATTTAGTGATCACAGTTAGAAATAAATTGGCCCATTCTCAGTACATCCACAGTCCCCTGAGAGGGGAAATCCAGTCTTTACTGTGAGCGCCTTTGAAGGTCCAGCAAGAAAAAAAAAAAAAATCCATTCGCAATCCAGCAGCCCCAGTGATTGCTTACTTTGTCCTACTTTGCTATTTTTTGACAGAGCCATAATGATGCTTGGTATAAATAGGATGGTTAACGGTTCATTGCTTGTTTGAAGAAAAATGAAAAAGGGGGTGCGGGGGTAAGCTTATTTTACTTGTGATAATCTTAGGGGCAACTAGAAAGTTAATTAAAAACTATAATTGGCTGTGGTTGCTGTTAATAGTCACCAGGGCGTTTCCTCAGACTTTATTGAGGGGTGGAAAAAAAGCAAAAACATGATTAATGCTGAACATTGGGGGGCAGATAGTGATGTATACTAAAAGACACATGAATATAATTCGAGGAGACAAGGCTTATATTGTCCCAAAGTTGGATACGCACCACCAATCTGTTAATGCGATCATTGTCTTGCTCTCTGTATTTGCTTTTCAGACACTTTCCCTCATGTTTGACTGTGCAAGCAACATGAATTCTTCACACAATGTGTCACTGATATATATTCATAGCTCAATTTTATTTCTCGTGTACAGGCAGCATTGAGGAGAGGGAAAAAAAAACCTCAGTAAACATTCACAAGAGAGAACTTCATGTTCATATGAGTCATGCATTCGGTTGGATGGAGTCCAGAATGTTTGCATGTTGCAGGGCGCTTACAGACACACTTATGGTTTGTGGATCACAAAATTTGTGTGACAGACCTGCTAAGTGAGAATTTGTGTTGTCAGATGCAAACTATTGCAAATGTGGATCTACAGCTCATTTATGCTCAAATATAAATATGGAAACGGACGGAGCCTTTTGTCCGTACTCTGCGTTCATTTCAATGGTTTTTGTGAACAACTTCTCAAAGTTGACAGATCGGTATGAAACAGATGAAACGGAGCAGTTACACAATACCAGGGGGTGTGCAGTGTGGCCAATGGATCAAGCAATATGACCATAAGGCACAAGGGAGGAATCTCAAAAGTGGATGAGACTTTTGAGGATATACATTAAGAGTTGGTTAGAAAAAACTACAGGCATCACAACTTCCTCCACCGTTGCCATGTTTGTTTTTAACAGAGACTCTAGATACGGCGCTGCCATGCATCATTATTTATTGTACTTTGAAAGACATGGTTTTTGTTTCATTCTTTGTGGACAGACAATGACAAACACTTCTGAAGATGCATGCATTATATTGTCCTATTGTCCTATATATGTGTTGCACACTCCGGATTGATTAACCGGGACCAGCTACTATTTGGAGGAATCACTTAAATCCTCTGATTGTGGAATCGAACACAATCGAAGGTTGTGGGTTTAAACAAATCGGAAATTGGAGGAAATTTGTGTTTTACCACCTCACTGTGTTTGCATGATACAGAAACAATATGTCTATATGCATTGAACATTTTGTATATCGCTATCGATAAAGATTTGAATGGTATATTTGTCAACAAGCATTTTTATATATTGGCTTAATGTTAATTTGCCATCATGTTATTTTAGCCTGTCCTTTGAGTGTGTGTGTGTGTGTGTGTGTGTCTGTGTGTGTGTGTTGCCCCTCTTACCGTGAGAGGCTGACAGCAGAGGACTGCTCTCTTGCTGGGGGCCCTTGACTGGCCCTGGCACATCCGGAGGAAGGACGGTCTCCTTGGACATGAGACAGTCGTGTCTTTGTGGGGGACACAGGCAGCAGAAGAAGGTGAAGAAGAAGGTGAAGAAGAAGTGTGTTTCCTCCTCAGCGCTGAGAAAAGCAACGTCTCATCTCATCTCAGCAGCAGCAGCTCAGGCTGGAAGACACGTAATAAGAAAACAGCAGGTCACCATTACTCAACCTGAGAGAGACACGAGTCGTCTGAGAAAACAAAGTGACGTCGAGCTGCGGGAAAAGGAGGAAGAAGAAAAAACCTGGTGGAAATGTTGAAACTCTTTCCTCAGACAGAGAAAAGGGCGACGGGGGTTTGCGAAGTGTTTTAAGTGTGACGCGGACACAGCGTTTTGAATAAAAGAAACGAAACTCACCTTTCGAACATGTCAACTCCCTTCACTCCACGTTTATTCTCATCCTTCCTTCCTCCAGCTCCTTCTGGAAAAAACTGGAAAACTTGGTGAACGCGTCGAAACTTCCCCAAACTCCGCGCCTCCTGTCAGTTCGTCTCGCTCCCTCGTTTGTCTCCGTGTTTTAATCAAGTTTTACAAATCCTCAATAAATCCTCGCGACGTTCTCGACGTTTCAGTGGCGGTAGTTTTTCTTTTTCTTTTTTTTCTTCTTTTTGGTTGAGTCTAAAACTTCATCATATCCGGATTCCTGCAGCGCGGCCAGTGGAGGCTGCTGCTCCTCTTCCCTGGGCGGCAGAGGAGTGAACTGAGCCCTCCCTAAACATCTGTGCCCTCAATTTCAAGTTCGAAACAACTTCAAAATATATATATGTTTGCAAAAAGTATTCGTAAAAGGTTTTAACTCTACATTTGACACTGTGTGATATCGAGTGCTGAAAATTCCGGGCCTTACTTTGGGACTTGAATACAACATCTCAGAAGTTGGTAAAGTCCAGTGGCTGAGCTCATCAGTTTATTTTTAATTGGTTGATTGGTCAATCATGTGACTTCATTATCTTCGTTTTCTTAACTTGAATCTCTAAGCACATTTTTTGGTTGTTTTATATAATAATAACTTTATTAGTATCTTATCTAAACAAGGTTACAAATCGCTTTACAAAGTACATGGCAAAAAATGAATGGACTTAAATAAAGTTTTTCATTCATAACATATTAAGGTCGAGATTGATTGATATGATCATTTCAAATGAACACTTAAAATATTGAGATCACAATTGTTTACATATGCTCCATATCTGTGATTGGTCCTGTCAGTACTCTATAAGCAGCACTACTCCTCCTACACTCCAAACATAGCAAGTCATTAGAATCTATATTTCTCAACTGTTTATAAGAGGTTTAAGGTTAATAAGAGGTCAGGAGTTAAACCCCCTGGAGTTGATCCAATCTAAGATGCATTAAGGAGTCATTTGGATCCATTCAAACCTGTGGTCTAGTGTAGAAACTTGGACTATGGCAAAGAAGGTCTCTGGTTCGTCTCGGGTTCGACTCCACGGACAGACAACAAAAGATGAACCTGTATTGATCTGTCCAAAAATCCAAGAGTCTCCCTACCCTGTCTAGTGCCCTGAGCAAGGCACCTTACTCCCCTAACATCTGCTCCCCGAGTGCCGTACATGGTCGCTCACTGCTCTGTGTGTCCTGCACCAGATGGGTCAAAAGCAGAAGTTAAATTTACCTACCATTGCATGAGTGTGTAGTGCATGTCTGTGCATGTGTTTGGTATAAATAAACATATCTTAATCTTAATCTTGTAGTAGCTGCCACTTGTGATTGAATCATGGATTTGAAGTATAAACTGAGTCTATTTAAGTCCAAACATAAGTAAGGTCACTGTGTAGAATAACAAATTTAGCCTTTTTCTGTCTTTTGGTAAAAGCGGAGCATGATTTTTTTAATGAAAAGCTAATTTTACCTATTTAAAATTCACTTTTTCCTTATTTGAATTAATCATACTGCTTTTCGGTGATGGCCATAGTTTGTCATCTTCACCAAATTACAGTTTGTGGCTATGAGAAGATTTACTCCTTCTGTACATGTCCACAAACTGTCATCTGTGCATGAGGGCCTCTAACAATGTGAAAGTAAATCTAACTTGAACCGAACTCTTGAGTTAAACCCCAGTGTTTGTTCCCCGCAAGAACTGTGCTTCACCCCTCGTATCTGGAGTATTTCTTATCGGATACCTTTACAACCTCAGTTACAGTCCCAGGCCTCGAGGTAACTTTATCTCCATGAAGAATACGATCAATCAGCAGCAGGACCTCAGCTGCAAAGTCAGCCAGCATGAGTTAAAAGTTTTAAAAAACTATCAACTGCAAATACAACAGAGTTTCAATCTCAACAAACTCCTCGGTGCCAACACCATCTTTTACTTTCCTCCATTTCAATTCATATATAATTCACTTTAAATAAATGGCAATGCAGCCCCGTGCCGCGTCTCCTGTGTAGTCAGTGGGTATTGTTAGTGCAGTGTCTTGCTGATTGCCATCATAGACATTGAACCCTATTGGTAACAGTATAAGTGAGATTTAAGCCTCGGTAACATAAGAGTGTGGAGGTGATTGATGTGAAATATGCCCTCCCTCATTGACTGGCTGAACTCCATTTTCTGCTCCTAATGCAGAAATCACTCCGGGTCCCCGGCATAATGATTTACGATGAATCTGTGTCAATGTTGAACTCGGCAAACCCCGCGTAATCCATCTTTGCAGATATACCTACCTACCCCGCCCAACCTCGCCTGCCCCCCCGCTCCGCAACGGGAAGGGTAAGGAACGCGGCTCCCTCACTCCGTCTATAAGTGTTGAATCCATTACAGTGCTGATGTGTAATCACAGAGGACCTCTGTGCCCCCTCAGACTGTAATTACTTGGATACAGATACTCCCTCACTCCATCCCCTAGAGCTGCTCCGAGCCAAGAACTCCGTTAACCAGCATGCAGTGCTTCAGTTGGCCTGTCTGGGTGGGGATGTGGAGATATAATTGAGGGATGGGGGCCGGTAAGGAAAAGAAAATCAGGGATAAAATTGCATTAAGTAATGGGAGTTTGACCTTGCAGTGTGTAATGGCCACAGTTCACCTCGGAGATTGAGTCCAAAGTGTGCACCCTGAAAAGTCGACTGCTCCCCTCAGATGGAAATCGTGTACATGCAACACGCCTGCAGCCGTGAAATCAACCCGCGTTGTGTTCTTGTCTCTCTTACACGGTGACAGCGCTGTTGCTGCTGACAAACATTATATTGTGTGTGATCATGTGCACAGTGTCAACCCGCGACTCCCTCCCTCCCTCAAAATAAGTCAAAGTGGAGCCGGCTGTGTAGACACAGTAGGGCTGTCACACTGTGTCAAGCGTCGGTGTCAGTGTTGCGTCTGTTGCCGTCACAACTCAGAAGACACAAGGAAAATGTCTCTCTGTTGACTTCATCTGTTTGTTTGGCAGCCTGCCTGATTGCTGGAGTGTGTAGTGGCGAAGAGGAGTACCGGCTCAGTCGGGGTTACATGCCGCCGACAAGACTAATCCTCCGTTGCCTGCCCCAAACAAACAGCCGTCTCTGTGTCGAGCTTTTCCCTGACATACACACACAAATCTCAAAACACTGTGTAAGCTCCAGCATCTTCCTTAGGCCCTGTAAGTCTTTGCCGCTTGTCTGTAATACATATTCTAATAAAACTGGTTGAAGCAATGCTTTGACAGTTTAGGAAATAGGCTTATTCTCTTCTTTGACAGGAGCTGGATGAGAAGATTGATACCGCTCTCGCACATTTGGAGAATTTGTTCTGGAGCCAGCAATCAGTTCTTTTAAAGGCTGGAAGTGTGTGTGTGTGTGTGGGGGGGGGGGGGGGGGGGGGGGGGGGGGGGGGGACGGACGACCAGCCTTACTGTCCAAAGTAGTGATGTTCCAATACCTTTTCCCCTTCCTAATACCTATTCAGATACTAGGACTTGGTGTATCGTATCTGATTACCAATGAAAAACAAGAACTTATTTAAGATATTGTAACAGCTGTATGCCACTAACCCTGTATGGATACATACTATTGAAACCAGCCAATGCACACTTGCAAGCTATGAGGTTGTGAAATGATGTTATAAGTCTGTATGATATTAACTGCATTTTAAGAAAAACCATATTTCATTTGCGATGTCAAGGAGAAACACCACACTACCCACAATCTGGTGGTAAAGCGTCGTCTCTTATTGGTGGATCTCACTGTTACCATGGAAATGGAAATTTACTGCAAGCGCTAAAAACATTACGGCTACATATCGCATGGTTCAGCATAATATTATTAATACCACAGATCAACCATGCTGCAGTTTGTCAAGAGGGTGAAAATCACTGAAACAGGGTGAAAAAGAAGCGAGCTGGAAGTCATTGGAAATGGTTTTGTAATGGTTTATGAAATGCATAGTTTCTCAACTCTTAAAATAATTACCTTATTACCCACAGTTCCTTTGCATTTTTTTCCTGTTTTCCAAAATTAGGTTTTTCTCTGAGTGTAATTTTTTCATAGTCAAGATTCATATTGGTTCCAGGCTTAAACATCTTTTTGTAAGGATTTTCAGAAAAGTCAACAGGGAAATGAGGGGATTTTATGGCAGAACCAGAGCCTTTCTAAAAGTCAGTGAGTTTGCTTGTGTTGTAATTGGCAACATAAGTACCCCCGCCCCCCCCCCCCCCCCCCCTTGAATCTGAAGTCTCACATATTGTACATATTCCTGTTTTACTTGTCTGAGGCATTTCTGATGGACGCTTATTTTCACACAATGCTACTGCAGGTTAGGAGTATTTCACTTGTTGAAAACTAACTTTTGCAGGAATTGGCAGAACATGTCTGCAGGACAGAACATCTGTAATTATCCATAATGAGCCTATTTCTTTGCAGACTGCCATTCTCATAGAAATTCAAAAAATTTGGCCCACGCTGGCCCTGCATCGACTTTAATGGCCGGGCTAAAGAGTTGAGTTGCCGCTCTGAATGGCGAGAAGCGGCACCTGTACCTGATCAAACCTTCAAAGACTTTTACACACACACACGTCTCTTCGGAATGAGAAGAAATTAATAAGTAAGGCTTTTTTTGAAGATGACCGTGACACCAGCTGAACCCTGGCACCCTCATATGATTAATAGCATTATGGTAAGTTCTTTTTTTTCTTTTTCTCCAAGTAAAGGAGTGTTTGAGGCTGTCTGATCAAAACATTCAACCTTCGTTTGGCTCGGCTGTCAAAGGAGGCAGACTCAGTGTTTGGCAGTTTGAGTCGTTCTGTCTGGACGGGGAATAGACATGAATTCACGGACTCATTAAATAAAAATGGAGGGCCTGTCGCTGTGTTTGAATGCAAACAAACACCATATTCCTCAAGGAACGGGGACGCGGGGAGATGAATAATGACTGACCTTCATCTTGTGTAACTGCACATCTGGACTCCAAGTTCGGATTAAAAAAAGTGCACATAATCAGTCACAAATGTCCACACAAAAACACCAGACTTCATAAATATGTATGCCTCCGATTTTTTTAAAAAAGAGAGAAGGGAAGAGAATGTGATTGACGATTAATAGTGACGTTAAAAACAAGAGCCCACTCGGCGGCTTATCACAATAACTGGGGCCAGCCGACGCGAAATCCACATGTGAGGATGACGCCTGCGCCACAGCTTTTAGATGGGGGTTCAAAATGGCTTCCGCCGCGCTCCTGGAAGAATACGAGATCAAAGTTTAACACCCATCTGCGATCCATTTAACTTTATTGACAATCGTCCAACATCACTGAGACAGCGACTGTGTTTGACCCATCACTCGGGGCTCATTGCTTTGCCATATGCTGATGTTTGGATGATGTGTGGAAACCACAGGGAAGGTGAAACCCAGTTTTTTAAAAACCCGGTTTAACCACTTGGAACACAAACACACATTGACGCACTCACACGCATGCCAGCCACCTCCTCGTTTCTCCTGCGTCATAACACAGAGGAGCAAATGTCCCACGATGACATTCTACACCGTGGGCCCGAGTTACGACATGCAACTATACAGTACGTGCCACTCAAGCTTATACAGAGGCGTTGACTTATTATGTGGCAATTGATGCAATGTTACAAGTTCGTGACAGAGGTGACTTGTCGCTGCTTATGTGATCTGAACCTTCGGGAGCACACTCGCCGAGAAACGCTCCTGATTACTGCAACTGTGAATCAGGAGCAGCAGCTTAAGGCTCAAATGAAACTGTCTCTATTCCATTTTTTTCCGATTGTCATTGCATGCATTCCTCACCCTCTGTTCTAATAAGTGAATTTAATATATGTAAATGATTATTTTTTTACTCCGCGGAAAAGTTTGGTGTCTTCTTTTGTCCTTTGCCGCCTTTGTTGTCCGACGTGGAATGATAATCAAAAACGTCAGCCTGTTTAGGATTTCTATGATCCTCCACAGATCTGCGATTAGCATAAACCATAAGCCACGCTAAAGCGACGCTAGCTAAAAATCACAGTGGGACGCTTATTTGTAAATGCGTGACGGCTCGTAGCCCGTGTGTCCTGCTTTGAGCTTATGCTCGCATGGGGACGGCACATGCCCCCGAGTCCTGTTAGACAAACCCCCGGGTTGAGGTGGATCAGATATTACCCACAAGGCACGTGCACCCAAGAGCAAAAATGATACACAAAAAAGAAGCACAAATATGTTCATCCACTAAATCTCTCTGTCTCTCTCACACGCACACACACGTCCCTGAGTGGTCCACAAACATACCTTTTCCTTGATTAATTGGATGCCCCGCTTAAGCTCCCCAGATTAGGCTTTGACATGGGCTGTAATTAAATAAGACAAATTCGGGAAGTGTTTGAAAATCTCCCATTTCCTGAACAGTAATGCTAGTTTTAATTTACCTCTCGCAGAGACAGGGCTGCGGTCACCTGCGGAGAGCCAATTCACTGTGCGTCGCTCAGCGCATGATGTCTGGCTCGGACAGAATGCTTCGTTAAACTAACCCCCCCCCCCCCCCCCCCCCACCACCCCACCACCCCCACCCCCATCCCACCCAAATGCCAATTTATGGAACAGCGGTCAAATATTTATCCAGTTGATGAGCTGGGCTGTGTGTTCCTCCCTGACAATAATTAAAGACAAACCCGAGCTAAAGGTGAGCGGCGGCCATGACATCACTCCGCGATGGTCGCTCGCTCGGCCTGGATTGGACGGGCGGCTGCAGTGGACAGGACAAAAAGTGAGGTGACTCGTGAAGTAAACAGGAGGAAGGATGTGCGATTCGGTTGTTTTTTCCTGTTGGCGTGTGCCGATGCATGCTGGGTAAACATCCTAAATGTCAAAGGGGGCCGCCTATCCAAACCAAACCTCACCTCCTCAACAGCTGCGGTGAACATAAGCAACGTCAGGCTGAGGAAACTGAAACGAATGAGTTTGCCTTGTTGATGTGAACCTTTCACCTCCTCCGAAGCACAACACACACACACACAACTACACACACACAAGCACACACACACACACACTGCCTCGACATGACACGGTGGAATCTGAGTCTAATTCTCTCATCTGGAGAAAGGGAGTATATTTCCCCACCATCTTCCACGGCACACACACACACAATAGAACTTCAAAGATTGGGGAATGAGCCTCGATGCCCTTATTCCCCACATGGCTGCCTGCTTCCTCCTCAGCGGAGGCTATTGAGACGGAGGCATGAATGGGTATGAATGGGCCGCTGGCTTGTGTGCTGTGGGAAGGGCCTGTTGCGAGAGCTGGGGTTTCTCAGACAGGGATCACAGCCTGAGGTGCTGCATGTGTCCAATGAACAGTGCTCGGCACCCTGGGATAGCAGCGAGAGCGGAGCGGTTCTGAAAATCAATAGACTACAAGAGCTCTCCGCAGTCTCCTTCACAGGGAAATAAAAGCATACCAGTGTGTGTATCCGTGTGGGTCTGTCCTCTACTTCTCCTCTGCTTATGTTTTCATACCAACACTCCAAAATCAGGCATATTGAGTGTAGTAAGTTGTAAAAAGTGACACAGTGCATCACATTAAGTCCCCTGCGTTTACTTCTTATGCAACAAGGATGTTTTCTACATATCTTTTGGTTAAATATGCCCCTTATAAATGTCACATCTAATCCGCGGGCTCGCAGCATTAATGTGGAGATCAGGAGACGTGCGTGGAAACAAGTCGGGACGGGCGGGAAGAAAAAGACGGGATTTGGTAAATCTCCCATCAAAGTTGTCTAATTATGTTAATCAAGAATTCTCCAAATGTCAGCGTTGCTGGAGAGGATGAGATTTGGAGAGCAGTGTAAATGATGATCCAGCCAACCAGCTGGACCACAATGATAGGAATGACATTAATTAATTAAAGTTGGACATACAAAAGAGGCCGGCTTAAATCACGGGCACACTTCTTCAAGAGGGAACACATGAATTAATATCGAGGATCCGTTTTGTTGCAAGATAAATATTTTTCCGGCGCTGAATCAGCATAGATTTCCGCTCTCCGGCGTTTATGGGAATTAAGGGGTTTCTGCTACGGAGTGAGAAATCTGCCATCTGTGTGGAGTGACAGCCACAGCACTGATAGAACAGATTAGATACATGTGTGAGAGGCAGAGGGGTTTTATTTCCAGCCACTTACCACTTAAATTGTAACAAGTAAAATGCACAAACGGTCACAGATAGATCTTCTTTAATACTAATAGAGATCTAAGTGTAAAATCTGAATGTTTTTACATATTAGTTAGTTTTGTTATTTAACTTGTCAGGATAAAACATGAGATATACATTTTAAACAGAGATATTTAGAGCTGCTAGTGAACAGGGGCGGATCCAGAGGGGGCACCTGACCCCGGCTGAAATCTGATTGGTTCCTGCAGTGCCTCGGCCCTGTCAGTAGAGTGGGGAAAAACTTGATGTTAACTATGACTATCTTACTTAGGCTACTATCTTACTAACTTATTGACTAAGGATTCATACATGGATGTTGGACAATCTTTGTAAATTGGGGCCCCTTTTATGGCCCCGTGATTTAGAGGTGTGGTTATCGCTTTATATTCGAGGTGTCATACCATCCTGGTGTTGATCTTTTAATTTAACTCTTGGCCAGAAAAGAAATAAGCTTATTTTTCACAAAAAATGTCAAACAAGTTCTGCAACAGGTATTGTGTTCTGTAAATATTTCCACTTCTCCCAATTGACTGTAAATTTCCAACTCAAATGTCAAGTTAGGGTGAAGAAAAAAAAAAATCAAAATAAATTTCTGAAACAAGAAAAAAATTTAACTAAGAAGAAGAATAATAAATGAATCGTTTCCGCTAAACAACACGTAGCACATGCCGTCTCGAGCTGTAGGATTTGTGTGTGTGTGTGTGCCTGTCTGTTTGTGTGTGTGTGTGTGGGGGGGGGGAGGCAGGGTACAGTAGCAGACATTAAAAACAATCAAGCTGTTTATTGTGTTTACGATAATTAGATCTTCAACAGCGGGAGGCTCTCTCCCCTCTGATTCTCTAATTTGATACAGTATGGTCGCGCCGCCGTGCCGCTGGTTAGCCACATAGGGAGAAAACATTAACCTAATCTAACACTTTCATTCAATACTCCGGGGGGGGATCTCCGCTTATGTGTCGCAAAACTCAGAGACTATTAAATTAATGTTGTTGTTTGTTTCATGCTAGAACAAATAGGATATGCTTGATGAATTAGTGTATTTTTTTCCCCGAGTGGGTGATTGGTCCATATAGGCGTCTTCGGCGTTATTTAAATCACTGTGTGTATCACTGGAATGTAAATACAGTGTTATCACTTCATTTTGGTACTTATATCCATTTGACAAAGGGAATCATATTGAGCCTCGCAGCTCTTCTGTGATATATGATCACTGCACAGACACATGAATAATTTGTAAATATCTCGCCCTGACATCCTTGTATCTCTTGATTACTCACTGGTGATGAAAGCTCCTGTGACGTGCATTTTTAAGTGAGATAAAAAAGCATGAAATGCACCGAGAACACGAACGCTCCTTTCATCAAACCAACTTACTTGGCAGTTTTTAGTTTGAGCCACATGCACGGGCTGTGGTATAATTCCCATTACACCTCAGAACTCTCCGCAACGTGCTTGAGAGAGAGAACAAAAACATTACACTCCATTTGCATGTCATTAGGAAAATGGAAAAGCAACCCCCCCCCCCTTGTGGGTTTAACCCCTTATAAATATATTTAAATATATAAATATCATGAATACATTAATTGACATTGCCCTCACAACACGACCACTAAAAGCACGCCACGGCCCCGAGAGCGGAGCCAGCTTTTTGTGTCCCTCGGGAGAGGCGGCCCCGTACACACCTGGAAAACACACACACAAAGACGAATCATTTCAACTTGGGCTCCACATTTCACCCAACTTCTCCCTGACCCTGTCATAAACACACACACACACACACACACACACACACACAAACTGAGCTTCACACTCCTCCTTCTATAAAAACAGTTGAACACACACATTTCCTCGCCACCCGCACCTCCCCATCGCACAATCCCAAAACCCTCCTTCTGGCTTTACAATGCAGACCGTCTCTATACTACTATACTACCCCCCCCCCCCCCCCTCCGTTTTTGCCTTTCTCTCTGTTTTCATGGATCAGCAGAGAGAGCAATTACATCAGCGCCGGTCTGGCGGCGTGGAGATGAAGAGCTGCGTGGCTGTGGGCAAACACCTGGCCACGGTTAGAGGAGCATGAGTAGGAGGAGGAGGAAGAGGAGGAGGAGGAGGAGATGCAGTGTCGACTGATGTACTGCAGGTTCTTTGGGCTGTGGGGAGGCCCGGAGCTGTGTGTGTGTGTGTGTGTGTGTGTGTGTTGGGGGGTTGACTTCTGATGGGGAGCAGTGAAGCACAAACGTGAGAACCCACAAGATGCGTGTGCGCGAGTGTGTGTATTTGTAAATCATGTGTGAGTGCGGCGGAGTCGAGTCAGTGGAGCCCTAAAACAACCCCCCATCACAAGTCGTTAGCATTACAATCCTTCACAGCAGTCAAAACTCTGCACCACCAAAAAGTTTGGGGCTATCCGTTCAGCACGCGTCTGCCTTTCTACTTATTGACAAGAGTCGCGGCCGTTTGCATGCAAAAAGAGAGCCGTTTGAAAATATGCGCAAAACATGTCATCTCTGATAGCGCTTCAAAAATCGAAGGAATCCCTCCAAAAACACTGGAAACTGCACCGCGCCGCATGTTTGTGGGACAATAGAATGTAAAACACTTGGTGCGCTGCCATTGCCTCTAATCTGTTGCTGAGGGATATATAACTTTTACGTGAGGACAGGAGAATTGGGAGGGGGTGGGAGTGTGCCAGTGACATGAGAGACAAGAGGACTGGAAAAAGTGAGCGATAGACGGAGGGAGGGATGGAGAGGGAGCGGCGCCGGGGTTTTCGTGAGGACCACACGTCTGCTCCTTGACCTCAGTGTAACCTCCGAGAGGCCGGAGACGGACATGTGGCTGCCATCTGGCCTGTCTCTTGCCGCAGCGTTGTACCAGCTGATTCACTTTTAAATGTTACCAGCATTCTGCTGCTATGGCTGCTTTAGCTTTGTTCAAGGCTGGAGTCAGTTTAACTCTTTTTTATAATGTTTGTTAGCAGGATTAGGCAGAAACTACTTGACGGATTACCACGGAACCTGGTGGAAGGATCTTGTGGAGGACACATTTGAACAAGCTGTTTTCCTCAGATTAAGTTACGTCCTGACAGGCCTGCCTGCTTATCGCTTTAAATTTGAGGTTTCGTACACCAGTCTGGTGTTGATCTTTTCATTTAACTCTTGGCCAGAAGGTTATTCAATATATTTTCCTTCTGAAAATGTCAAACAAATTCTTCAACAGGTATTGTGTTCTGTAAATATTTCCAAGTCTCCCAAATTGCCTGTACATTTCTGCAATCAAGCGTCAAGTTAGGGTGAAGAAAATATTCTCGAATATGACAAATGAAACTCAAAAGAACTACAAATGTGTTATTCTGCAAAACATTACACATGCTGTCTCAAGCTCCAGAATGAGTGTGTGTGTGTGTGTGCGTGCGTGTGTGTGTGTTTGTGTGTGTGTGCGTGTGTGTGTGTGTGTGCATTTTAATTATAAAAATGTTTGTCTTGGTGAAAGACAGATGTGCAATTAACTTGAGTGTCATATTTGAGAAGTTTCAATTACAAACTACTATTAAAAGATCATTGTAAAAATATATTAATTGGCTAAGTGTTGATGTCATCATTGTTGTTCCGACTTGAGATGGCGTTCAGGTGAATTTTCCCAATAAAAAAAACAGTCTTTACAATTAGTGTAAGAGGTGCTGGTACTTCACACTGTGACCATATTTTCGAAGGAATCATTGACCTTTATATGACTGTTGTAACGTTTATGTGAACATTGTTACTTTGCAGACGTGAAATCAAAGAGCAGATTTGAAACCATCTCACTCAAGACTCTGATCTGTACTTATTTAGTTTGAAACAAACATGGCCTCCGTCTGCAGCCGTGCCCGTATATTAACGGTTTGGAAGAAAGAAAAGAAAGGAACATGAAGCATAACAGTTGAGAGCAGGTTTAAGTGGCACTTGAGGTGTAGCTCAGTCGAGAGCTAACACAGACCTGCTTTTATTTTAAAGAGACAAACAAAACCTGGCTTGTGTTGCAGAGCTGACGTGAGCCGCGGCCTCACGGCGAACCAGGCGCGGCCAGTGGGAGTCTGCCGCCGCCGCCCCCAGACTTCCATTTCGGCTGCGGGAACGTTATCAAGCGATATATGAAAACACCGAGATTGATGGCATGTTTTATAACCTGCTGTAAAAGTGTACTTGTACATGCCAGACTCCCACCGCAGACGCAGCAAAGCGAGACAGATGTGCGGGTTGGTTTTTTGGCAGAGCGGAGGCAGACACTAGGAAAGGGGGGGGGGGGGGGGGGGATGGAGCTGCGGGCCGCCACGGCACTGACATGTTGGAAGCAGCTGGTCAAGATAGTAATTTCACTGGAGGAAGATTCAATTTGTAGCCGTGCTGAGTGACGGTGAGCTTCACAGTCCAATGAAAGCTTGAACAGTCGACACCGAGTCGAGTCTGTGTCATCTAATGACAGAGAGCCACCATGACGACCGTCCCCCTTAATGAAACCCCCAGATTAGCAAGTTAACATTCAACACTCAGGTCGGAGAAACATGTTTCTTTAGTGCAGGTATCCCTCATCATCCACTGACTTGATGTATCAGCTACGTTACACTGTTTGTTTAAGAGCATGGAGGAAAATCCACCGTGTGAGCTGACGAATGAGGAGTCGTATGCAGACTCACAAGGCAGAGGCGGAGGAGCAGCAGCAGGCTTTACGTGGCCGGCGTTCAGACTAATACAGCAGTGACCGGAGAGTCATCAGACAGAGGGGCTGAAGGGAAGAGCAGGGGGCCTCGGAAATACACGTGAAGTCATGCAGGAAGCAAAACGGAGACGGAGGAACTGCAGGAGAGCCGAGACAACACATGTAGGAAAGGTGGAACTACTGACCGGGGGGGGGGGGAGGGGGAATATGTGCTGAGGCTGGTGTTTGATGGGCAGGTGTGGAAAAAGGTGCAGGTCGGGGGCTGATGGGGCAGGGGAGGGCACCACTGAGGACCACTACTGGACAGGTGGGGAATTGCAACATCTGAAATCAGTAGGCCTAATCCCCAGACTCCACCAATCAGCAACATGCATACCCTACAGGCACCCCTGTGATTGGGCGAGAGCATAATGGCCTCAATAGTGTACCTGACCAAACAGGTACAATATCATTTACAAAAATATGAATATCATCTAGAGCAGAACTCTTCCACAACCCTGTCTTCATAACATGTATACAAGTGATACCTCCACTACAGATAAGAAACATTAAAAGCACAATAAATCTGTTTTTGTTAAAGATAGATGCATGATTAGCATACAGCTAAATTGACCAGTTGAGTTCGGTGGAGTTGATCTGCAGCAGATTCATATTGAGCTGACGCAGCTGCATCAACTCGGAGGCACTTGTTGCCGACGAGTGCCGAGCCGCCGCACGCCCTCCTAGCCAATTAACAGCCAAAATCAACCCAAACAGATTTTCCAATTGATAAATCTTTAATGATACCAGGGATTTTACACAAATGCACACTTGACGCCGCTAATTTAAAGCAAATAAGAAGCTTGATTAAAAATTCCCCCAGGCACGGGGCTGGAGAGGGGGGGAGAGCAGATAAATGCTTGAATAATTTATCAGATTTAATTGACACGACTGCGATGTTGTAAACAGAAATGTTTTGATGTTCGTAATGCGGCTTGACACGATAAGATTTTTTATTTGGGACCGTTCCAAGGAAGAGATAGAGAGAGGGAGAGCGAGTGAGAAAGAGAGAGAGAGAGTCATGGGGGGAGAAACTCCAGGAAGTGAAAGCTGAAGAGGGGGAAGAAGGGGGGAGAGGAGCAAATCAAGCCTTTATACTTTCTATTTACATAATATTCCACATAACGCTGCCTGCACAAGCACTACATGGTGATTTATTATAAGGAAATAAATATAAATAAGACTGGGATAAGCAGTTGTAGTGATCGGCCAACACAATGCTTCACAGGCCAGAGAGAAAGATCCTGAGGTAGCGGCACTTTGGGTTTGATTTGGGGTTTGAGAATGTGTCACGCAAGAAGGATGTAAATACTGCGGGAAATTTGAGAAGAGGAGATAGAGGGGATGAGGAAATACAATCGCACATCAAGATACATGGAGAATGAGTAGAGTGAAATCAACAGGAACGATGAGGGGAAAACGAAGAGAACCTTTCCTTTCCCGCGGGGGCCGAGCAGGGGTTACACGGCCGGCAGGTGCAGGGCCACCGCTCGGCCGATAAGAAACCGATCTGCATGTGGCCCCGTCTTGCTCTCCCATGGCCCGGGCCTCCTGGTAAACATCACGGTTATCTGCAAACAAACAGAGTTTACTAGTGACTATGAATGAATACATCAAATTTTGATGGAATTGCAACGGGGCGCCCTCCGAATGCATCACCACCATGATACAATGTACACCTGAATACATGAATAGCCAACAAGGAGGCCCTCGCTGTTTGTAGGGGTAATGTTGACTGAATTTTTAAAGATGTTATTTTGATTTGACACGACTGCTGGCTCAGTGGAGTTCAGCGGAGGGGGGCGGGGGCGGGGGTGGGTGGGTGGGGGGGGGGCAGCCGGAGGTAGAGACAAGGAAATCATCCTGTGTCTGGGGAAGGGGCCGGGATGAACCGCGGCAGGAAGACAATAAAGCCGGCGATGGATTCACCATACTGACTGTCATGGGGAAAGACAGTATAGAAAGAGCAAGGGGTGTGTGGGGGGGTGCGTGGTACGGGGGTGCAGCGAAGACACCAGGAGCCAGCAGATAATCAGATCCGGTTATGACAGGCTCACGGTGACAGACCCACACGTGAAGACATGAAAGCGCTAACACGTGAAGACAGCCAGATGCAACGATATATCGTAGAATTAGATGTCAGCATTTACACACAGCAGAATAAAGTCACCTCCACCGCCTGCAGGTAATGTAAGTAATTGGCACCATTTGTTTTTTTGTGTAGCACGTTGAATTTATTCACCAACAACGACGAGAACCTCGACGCCCCTCCTGCACACACGGCGTGGCAAGAAGAAAGGGGGCTAGCAGCAAAGCTGACATTACAACACGTGCGTTTGTGTTGCCTGACAATGTATGACTTCCCCACATCAAAGGCACTCTCACCTTTAGCTTAAAAAAAAGGGAAGCGGGGGGGGGGGGGGGGGGGAATGAATGCAGGCCCTCGCTTTATTAACTCCCAATCAATAAACATGCGGTCTGCGGCGGAGGTAATCAGGAAACACGGGCAAACGGCCTGGCGTGGTATCAAAGCCGACGCTCCGAGGCGACATCACAAACCCTAACAAGCATTTTATTACCGGTAGCTGTTACTGACATTAGTCACAAAAAAAAAAAAAAAACACACCAAGAGAGATAAAATGGAATAAGGAATGCCGCACGCCTTCTCTTTGATGATTTGAACAAATATAAATTGTTTAAAAATCATCAGATGGGCAGCGAGCTGGAGGCAGACGAGTGACTGGTTTGTGTGTGTGTGTGTGTGTGGGGGGGTTTGGTGATGCTGCTCTGCCACAAGTATGGGACGATCCTTCATTACAAGTATACAAGGTATTATCAGCAGAATGTACTGGTCCTGCAGAAGAATGGCTCACACCGCCTCCTCAGGGTCACGAGAAAATGGTGACGAGGGTGTTGAGATCATCACTTGGTTTGATTCACAGCTTGACATGATGGAAAAAAATAGAGATTTACTAAGTTGTTGAGAATCAGAGGAAAAAATCATGATGCTTTTAAGAGGAGATGATGTTTTGCGCCAAGCTAAGTGACTGCTGGTGGTCGCTTCGTATTTACTGTACAGACATGAGATGGCTGGTTTCTCATATAACTTAATAACCTTCATATTACACTTTATACAGTGCACTATTTATAACAATAGGTACGATCAATTATCAAAAAGATGCACTGGATTCAAAAGTACATCTCCAATACCTGTGTTAGAGTCAAACTATAAAGAACCTCACAATGCAGTGCAGTACTTGTATCACTGCCAGAGGCCACCTCGTCCCATTTGTCTCCAGCCACGCTCGTGCTCACTCCAAGGATCAGGCACAGGTGAGGAGGAACCCGCTCCCTCTCCCGTCAGCTAATTTGTTTGTTTCGTTCCGGGGGCACAGCTGATATTAAAAGGAGATCCTGAGCGGCACAGCGGCGGCAGGCGGCGGTGGAGGGGGCACGGAGGGATGAAGGGAGCCGTGGAAGGAGGGAGGGATGAGTTTACGAGGCCCCAGGTATGGTGAACGGGTGAGTGAGAAGATGCAGGAAAGAAGGCAGCGAGGGGGAGAGAAGAGAGTGAGAGAGAGAAAAAAATAAATCTCATCCAAATAATTTTCAGCCCGTGGGTGCTAAAATGCAAATTGCAGATCAAAGAGGTGCGGAATGGAAACGAGCGAGATTGGGAGAGAACATCATCAAACTGGGGTTATGTATGTATGTTCAGGATGTGAGGGGGACATGCTGGACGCGGGTAATGGAGCTGACCTGCACTTGAACACTGCCACCCCCCGCTGCCACTATCATTTCTCCACCTGCTTCCTCGCAGGATTGTAGCATGTACAGTACACGGGGAAGCAATTCAGTGTCTCCTTACATTACCTTTCTTCTCTCCGCACTGTTCCCGTCAGCCTCTAGTTAGCGAGGCGGCGGTTTACACAGCCGTCCTCTCGAAGCAGGGTTCGATTCCCCACTTGCACGTTGACGCCCCGAGCTGATGTTTGTTTGCGTGTTGTAGAAAAACAACTATTTTTGTAGACGGCAAACTTTAGAGAACAGGTCAATGTGAGGAAGGAAATATAAGCAGTAGCAGAACAAAGCAACCAGCGTTGGAATGTGTACACTGCAGTAAGTACATTGCCAGCTTTAAACCAGTGACGCAAATGGGATCGGCCCCCCACAATGCACCCTACTGGCACACAATTAAAAAAACCTCAACCCGTGCAGGCCTCACATCGGCCCCTCCACACACAGATGACAGAGGACAGGCAGCGGGTGGAGGGCTGAGGCCACAGACGACCGAGCTATAGATAGAAACAGGGAGGAAGGACGTGACAGGGGGAGGAGTGAGGACAGACTCAGTGTGGGGAGACTCCACGTCAATGCTTAATTAATGTGTCTGTATCCCCATTAATGTCTAATTAATAATCCATGTCTGTCTCACCCACCTGAAGCCGACTTTCTCTTGCATTCTGACATTAAATGTGACAAAGGGCGGAGGGGTTTTTGTCGTCGGCTTCTGACTTACACTGGCAAATGAGAGTTTTGTACATTTTTTCCTGATTATCTGAGTACAGTTAGTACAATTTCGAGGTTGGTGCACTTGAGTATTTCTAGCTTTGTACTTTTTCCCAATAGATAGCTACCAGGTACATTTCAATTAAAGGATTTACCTGAATACCCATTGGACTGTATATAAAGATGGACGACGCGCCTCTGCTTCATCCTACGATCCAGAAATGAAGCCCAAATATCCCAGATATACAAAAGCTTCCATCTTGCACATTTGGACTTTCTATCATGATGACCCTGTTTTATTCAAAATTAGTATTGAGTATCAGATAGGAACTACCCAAAATGACAGAAAACCCCTTTGAGAAAAATGTACTTGATGTGTATCATGTCCCGTTTGCTAACACGGAGGAGGCAGGGTTCATCACCTTTACTGCAGCCAGCCAATAGGTGGCGATCAAGATGCTTTGGCTTCACTTTTGGGGAGGTGTCAAGTCATCCATCTTGGAATAAATATATGGGACGCTTGTTGTGGTTTCCAGTAGTTTTGGTTTGTGGCCCCTTTCAGTCCCTTGTCCTGTTTCCTCCCTGATCCTTGGGTTGGGAACCAGCAAACTCATTCTGGTACACAACAATAAAATGAGACCTAAGTGCAAATGTATCCGTGACTAAAAATCGGGCAAGGAAATCAGAGGGATAAAAAGAAACTTGAATCCTTTCTTTGAGCTGATGAACTGTGTTTCTTTAGATCAGCCTCTGGTGCTTGGCACAATCGCTTCATTCTGCAGTTCTGCAAAAACGATCTAAAGAAATCCACAAAGCTCCGGCGTCTCCCCTCAGAATCAGGGCAGGTATTCAGTTGCACTTTTCCTCGTGCCATCTGCATCAGCACCTAAACCCTCCATCCGGCGCGGTGGATTAACGGGTTCCTGGCACTTTGAGTCTCACTGCCACGGGATTCAAGAAGCACAGCTGCCTTTTTATGGCTGGTCAGCACAACCTGCTGGGGGCGGGGGGGGGGGGGGGGGGGCACTCAGTCCTCATCCTGGGCCCCTTTTCAAAGACACTGTTTCTTCTTGACTCTTTTCTCTCCTGGTATTTGCTTTTGAATGTAAATCCTTAATCCTCCCATCGCGTATCTCCTTCTCTGTCCACCCTTCCATCTCTTCTCTCCCGTGAACCTCTCCATCCCCTTGTTATTGCCAGACAGCCAATTTTTTTTTTCCTTTGAGCTCAGAGTGTCACCTGCTTTGTAATCTGATTACTTCAAGGCGGAATTAGTATGCATATTTAATGCAGTTCTCCTTCTTCTCTCCTCTCTGTCTTTTCTTCTTTTTAAATCTTGATGAGTGATGCAGGGGAGGAACGGAGATGGGGTGGGGTTGCTCTCCTTGCATGTCTGGCGGATATGCCAGGGCCATGCTAATAAATGACAGCTGATTTATGCGTCTGTATTCTTTTATTTATAAAAAAATAGCAAGCGGGCTGATTTCTGATATTAATAATACAAGTGGATCCACTTTGATTAGGCTTCTGTGGAGAGCTGTGCATATTCAGCATTACAATTAAAGCCTCTGATGTGAAATAGGAATGACACGCTAATGAAGCGAGCTAGCGAGCCTGAACCGCGACTGTCCAACAGCATTACGGCCCATCTCGGATGAAGAGTAATTATACAAGGAACACTGAAATGTCATTAAAAATCTTCAGTAAGTGATTTAACCCACCATTCCTCACTAATGCTAGATACTTCTTTTTTTCCTCCAGCACCCCCAACCCCCTCGTGATCAACTCCAAAGGTTTTTCTTTCCTTTTTTATATATTTTTTAATAATTCCCCACCCCCCCCCCCCCCACAACATCAAGACCAGATTTCTCTTTCATCAGCTCCACAAACAAACAAGACATTCTCAAATACAAAAATAAAAGTTGTCCAATTGCATTGTCTAAAATTAATTGCCGAACTCTGTGGTGCCGGTGGTGCTAGGTGCGTAATTGAAATCATTCCATTAAAAAATTCCATTATGAATCGGTGATTAGGGCCAGATGTGATTACCATGGATTAAAGATGAGAGTTGGCATTTTTCTTTCTTCTTTTCCTCGACTTCTTCAGCGTAACCTCTCCAGCCACCTGCGCACACATCAGACAGCTTGATTCATCACAACATGGAAGTGAAGAGAGTCACATGAGAGACAGAGAGAGAGAGAGAGAGAGAGAGAGGGAGAGATAGTGTGAGGGAAAGAGGGGGAATGTGGGAGATAAAGGACGAGTGTTGTTTCTAAGAGGATTTAGTTAATCTGATTCTACCCTTTCAAACCATCTTTGATTCTACCCTTTCACTCGTCTTTGATTCATTTTCAAAGGCGGATTTACCAGCGGGGTTGTGTTTGTTGTTGTTGTTATTGTTGCTAAGGCGTCCCGAAAACCAATAATGAGCTATATCATGTTACCATATAATCTTCATTAAGGCTATTGTCAAGTCTCTCTGTTCTTGTGTATGCGTGTGACAGAAGGAGAGAACCTGGTGTGTGTGTGTGTGTGTGGCAGATAATGCCACAGGCAAGAATTCATGAATATCAGCAGTTTCTCACCATTTTGTTGGTTAATCCCTTGTTTCAGTTGGAGAAAGAGACATTTCTCTTGCATACATTACACACCGGCTCCTGCACAACACATCCGCACAAAGTGAAAAAGCACCTTATACGTCAGGACCATATGTTGAAGTGATGAGTGAAATTTTATGCATCGAGGTCAGACAGTCTTCTCTTGTGGATCTCGGCAGCTCCTACGACCGAGTGGAAAGTCGAGACGTTGGGCAGGTGAATTTGGAGTCAGGTTGAGTTTAAATCCACAGTGACCAGTGGAAAACGCTAGACTGGGCCAAGAAGTAAAGGACTCTGATGTCAGGGGAGTCTTTTTTTACAGATTTGAGTAAAAATGTGCTGACTGTGAGGCTTTGAAAAGGAAGGTGGTTACATCACAGTGGCCACAAAATGTACCAAAAACCTCACCGCTGAGGACTCTGAAGGTATTTGATACGGAGTCCAACACCTTGTGGCAACCAACCAAGTGCTGGCTCGGGGAGGGCTTACTCTAGCCGGGTGGGGCTAGTCACAAGCGTCCCCTCTCCCACCACCGAAACGGAGTGTCATGCCTCCGAGCTATGCAATTATTTTTGCACTGCGTCCAATATCAACTTGAGAGCAATGCAAATTATTTAAGACGCGCTTTTCAGGGCCCGCAATTATAATAATGATGATCTCAATTAGCGTTGCCATTGCCTCGGACTATTTAGCAGGCAATTTCGCAGCCTGGGGGGGGAGAGAGGGTCTTCTCTGGAGTCGACACGCATGGTCAGGTCAGGAGGGGTGGAGGGAGGAAGAAAGAGATAGAGACAGAGAAACCGAGAGAGAGAGAGCCTGGACTCTTAATCAATAAACCGCAAGACTGGAGATATTTACCACCCGATCCCACAAGGAGTCGGTTCATAAATTGACCTAATTGGTCAGTGTTGGAGATGAAATGAAAGACGCCAGGAAACGCTGTCTAATTCGGAGGGGCAGGACGTTAGCCAAGTGGCCTCTCACACGACTCGTTATGTCAAAGAGGCTCAATGAGTAGCTAGAGCAAGAACTTCCCCCTGCACTTTCTTCCCAAGAGTTTGACAAGAAGATGATACCACAGCCGCCAGCCAATTAGCTTAGCTTAGCATAAAACCAGAAATAGAGGGAACGTCAAAATATAATCTATTGTAAAACCCCAACTTTCTTGTAAAAAAATAGCTTTAAGCAAGTAAATGGAGTGATAACACCTGGACAGAGCCAAGCTGGCTGTTCAACCTGCTGGCCTTAACGCAGTAACTGAGCTCACTATGGTCGAGGCATGTTCTAGGCTTTGGTGGTTGTTTTAAACATGAACTTTGACTTGACTAATTGAGATAACTAAGCTAATGGAGCTAACGGAGCTCATATTTTAAGCCTGTTCACAAACTATAGTCAGCAATGTTCATTTTAAACATACTGCATAACTAAACTTTGACCTTGCTAACTAAAAGAAACTAAGATAATGCATCTGAGCTAATTAATAACGGTTTTAATGCGGGCAAACTTGCTAAAAAAAGGTGATTGACTGCCTTGCTATTGCCGATCGAAGCCGGAGCCAATAACAAGGTCTGCAGAATCATTTGACTCGTGAGTGAAGGCCAATCGTATCCACTCACATTGAGTAAGTGGGGTTTCTGACCAGCGGAAAAGGGGCTTAAGCTAATCAAGCTTACCGAGCTAACTGAGCTAACTACAGCTCTGGGTTGTATTTACTGTAAAGACGCTGGAGAGGTATCAATCTTTTTTATCAAACTCTCCAAAAGAAGGCTAATAAGCACGCGTTTTTCAAAATATCAAATGTTGCTTCAAACCTCCAAAATCACCCTTTTCAAAAAGATGTATGAAATTAACTCCTCTTTCAGTGCATTCTCCATTTCCCGGCCTCTCGTGTAGCTGCCACTGTATATTAGAGGGACTTCTCTCCCCCCACCATTCATGTGGAAAAGACTTGCACCAGCAGCTACCCTTTCTTTTATTCATCGCACTGTAAATAACTCCACTTTATGAAAAGCAGCCAGTGTGACTCACGGATACCTCTCTAACCACAACCCATTATTATTTCATGGCCTTTGAAAGAAGGGTCTCTAGCAGGCGCTCTCACACTTTAATGTCGGAGCTCCCTCTGATGTTGTGTAGTACACAGCGGCCCTTGTTGCGCTCCGTATGCGATCCCTCACTTGAATTCACAAACACTTCCAAGTGCATAAATAGCACAGAAGACGAGTGCCTCGCGAGCTAGCTAATGCTCTGGAACGCCACTGCCGAGGAGATAACAGGAGCCTGCCATGGCTGATGCCTGGGACTGTCATCAGGGAGAGGGGGGGAGAACGAGAAGAGCCTTTATGAAAAATGCTGTTGTTGTCTGACCCCCTCATGGGACATCATATGGTAAGGAAAAAGAGCACGCATCAGCGTTACGATTAAATGACCAGCGGACATGATTCAAAGGGCTCCGCGACGTCCCTGAGCATCCGTCGGAACGTGTAGAAGGCTCCCGGCATACAGACGAGCTAATGGGCAACCTATTGGTCATGGTAGATTCAGCTTGAATCTCAATGAGGGTGTCAGGGTGTAGGGCGCTCCATGACCGACAAGGTGTGGTGGGCCTGCTGGAGTTGATTTAGCCACACGGCCTGTCATAGCTTTTTACCAGTCAGAGTCCATCAATCGAGAGGCTAAAATGCATGCCCCCCCCCCCTTTTGAAGTGTCAAGAGGAAACCGCCGTCTCGGAGACGCACGGAAAAATGGAAGACGTCTGATGAAATGTCACATCTTTGTTTTCTCTACATGATGCAGAACCCTGATGGTAATAAGGCCAGGATATATATTTTTTACATGAGCATGACACCAGACTTAATAATGCAGTCGGTGCCAGAACCACTTTTGCAGTGTGTAGCCCAGAAATGAAGCCTGGCTGGGCATAAGTCACTCCTCACAAAAGCCTTTCACCAAAAAAAAAAAAAAAGGCACAGAGCAGTACTTCCGTGGAGACTGGAACATGCGTGTGGGACATGAAAGCAGAGGGCTTGGAAATCATACAAAGGCTAAACCCATTACAGGTCCAGAGGGGTGGACAACACACTGCCGTGTCCCGCTCCTCTAAACAAGACACTAGGTGCTGGAAGCTGGAACAAAGCCTTGTAACATATACATTAAACTTTAATCGCTTTTTTCCTCTTCTTCCATCCCCGTCTCCTCAAATCTCTGAAGGAGCAGCTCCTGAAACGTTAAAAGTGTAATGCCAGCTAGATTTTCATGGCTGTGCCTTTGTAGAATAAAAGATATATGTGTAACGGCGGAGGGGATTTTTTTCTTTTTTGTTTTGTTACTCTCTGATGCTGGAGGTAGACAGTTGTTTTTCAAATTCCAAGTTTTGGTCCTTTATTTTATTCAGCAGTGAAATGCCATGAATACAGAAAATAATAACGTCTGTTACAATTCTCAACCATGACCTTCTAATGTCAGAGAACCTTGTTAACGTATGGACACAGTACACAGTAATGAAAAGTATAAACAAAAAAAAAAAAAATGTTGTTGAATCTCGTTCGTCAGGAAATTAAAACGAAAACAAACAAAACAAAAGTTTTCACCAATTACATAAACATATGTTTGCTACAGTCCCAATTTACTGTATACATACGGGGATCACATTCCCAATTATTAGAGAAGGATAGCAGTAGAAAGGATACATGACTCAACTGCCAGACATAATGCTTCATAAAGTATGCACAGAGGTACAAGCAATAAATACACACATTAGGTTAAGCCTTACAGCTACGCAAAGCAGATGCAGAAAAAGCAGGTTTTGCTATTCTTAGCGAGCAATGAGAGAGAAAACAGTAAAAATTCAGGTAAGTCAGAAAAGAAACACTGAGATTTTTTTTTTTCCTCTTAGAAAAAAGTCTGGTAAATGTATGGGTCCACCAACAATTTTTTTTCTTTTTTACATAAGTATGCACAGTTATCAAAATACAGACAAAATCAACCCAGAAAATCCAGACAATCCTAAAATCTAGTGGAGGAGCAGATCGCAGTTCTGGAGGTCTTTCTGGTATTATGTGCAAGCAACTATTTTAGACTGTTTTTTTTTACTTAATTTATACAAAACCCATGCAAATCTACAGGTAATATGCATTCTGTGGCTGACAGGTTTTCAATCCTTCCCAAAACAGTATATCTGAGGTAATGTACGTACATTTAGGCCATCGTCCCGATGATTTGTATTATACTCTTTTTCAGTTTAGTTCTTGTTTCCAGTCCACCAAATGATTTTTTTTTTAGACATGCATTTTTTAAAAACACAATATTCCCTTACAGGTTAATCTATACATTATCATTCTACAAATGTTTTGAGGACAACCTATTACGATGCAAATCTTCCGTTTCTCGACGTATAGGGAATGTAAACGTTGGTTGGAGCCACGTCCTATGAGACAAGCGCGGTAAAGTGTTAGCGGCTCGCGTGGCGCTCTAATAACTCGTGCAATCTGTCGTAATTGTTCTGAATTTGTGTTGTTGTTGTTGTTGTGCAGAGGTAGAAGCTTTCAGAAAGCCTTTTTGGGTAAGTGGGAGAACCCTTTTTCTTTCCTTTCCTTTTTTTATTTTGAAAGACGCGGCGTCCCTTTTATTTGGTGTGATGAGATTATTAAGAACGTCGTCTTCAAGTCGGTTTTTTTTTGCTGACTCCAGCTCAGTATTGAAGGGGTAAGCTTTGTTCCTGTGGCCCAGCACCCTCTTGACGTGGAACTGGTGTGTGTGACTGTGTGTGTACAGTACTGCACGTGTCTGCGTGTGTTTAAGCTCTCGCAGCCAATTCCTCGGCTTGAAGACAACGTATGCACAGTGTGTTTCCATTTTGGTCAAAGCAGGCGGACGCGTCGCTCGTTACAGTGCGATGCAAAGACACTCGTCGGTTCTTTGACAGCGTACATTTTCTCTGCAGCTGGAGATTAAACCGAAACAAGAAGATCTGCAAGACCAAAATCTCGGAGGGGGGGGGGGGGGGGGATCTGTGAATACGTGTGTGTGTGTGTGTGAGTGTCTGTGTGTCTTCAACAGGTCGTGATTTGTTTATCCCGTACAAGAGGAGGCAGAATTTTGTGTAACTTTGGTTTACTGAAAACAGAAATGACCATTAAAGCAACAACACTTTTCTAGATGACTTTTGGCTGCGACAGGAGACGACGGGGACTTCTCTTTAGTGTCAAGAATCACCGGTGTGCGGTTTTAGAAAAAGCTGAGCCACCGATCCGGAGTGCGCCCGTGCCAAAAACGGTTGCACCCGTACGGTTAAGAAGCCACGAGCCACACGATGAGTGTTCGATGCTGGATGGAGTTAAAGCGAATATCACCTAGAAAAGGTTACCTCTCTTTCACCTTAGGTATCCTCTCCTGCAATGGCTATTATTATTTGCTCGCACACGGTAACCAAGCCACGTCATCTCATATCCACTTGAAAATTATTTGGCTTCACTAGATTTTTTTGTGTTTCAAACGTTTGGTTCGTGGTGTTTTTCAGTTTCGGTTTTTTATCGACGCGGCTCGGAGCAAAAGAACCGCCCTGACGGAAATAAGACGTGACATTAGTTTGGACAGTCCCACTCAGAACGTTACATATTCACCAGGTTAGAAAACAAAGAAAGAAAAGAAAAGAAAAGAAAGAAACCCCCAAATAAACAAAACAAATAAAAAAAAAAGGAGTGAAGTTTGATGCGTAAAGCTTAACAAAACGTACAAAATAAACATCACAACAACACAATGTTTCTGCACTTCCATTGAATACACAAATGTTTTTTTTTTTCCTTTTGTTTTGGTCATGATCCACTTTTACAGTTAGCTGCTCTCCACCAGTCAAATACCACATCGCCTCTTTCTAACCGACAGTATTTCTGGCAGAAGATCCCCAAGGTGGACGAGTTGTCAATTTACAAAATCAGCATTTATGCCCCCCCCCCCGTCCCCTCCCGCCCCGCCCGCATCTCTCTCTCTCTCCCAGCGATCATCTTTGTATTGGGGGCGAAAAGGAAACGATCCCAGAGGTTACTTCGAAGGTAGTTTTGCGGAACGAAAGCTTCTCTTTGTACGAGTTTAAAGTGGCAGAAGGAGACCGAGAGGAGTTTTGGTCGGCTGTCTGTCTTATAAGCTATTGGCCATTGTTGGCTTTGGTTTCTAGCTGTTGCCTGTGACTGTTTGCAGGTAGACAAAGCTTTCAGAACGAGGAGGTATAAAGAGGAAACAGCGAGAAAGGAAATTAGGCAGAGATGCATTTGTTTTGTAAATGGTGCTTTTTCACAAACAATTATTATTATTCTTTCCCCCCCCCCAAACTTTTAATCACAAACAGATAATAGACTGTGGAAGCCGACTATTTTTTTTTTTTTTATCGTTTTTTTTTTTTTGTTTAGTTTTTTTGGACAGCTGCAACAACAGTCTGGGTACCGCAGTTCTGGTGTTATTCAGGGAAATGGCATTTACAGTTGGTGGTGTAAAAAAAAAAAAGAAAGAATCATATTTGGAAAATTAAACGATGATTTAAAAAGAAAAAAAAAAAAGCTGAAAACAATATACTGGTTATTTTTATTATTGTAGCAACATACAGGCAGTGAAAAGAATTTCTGAGACTACTCCTGTGCAAATGAGAACAGAGCAACAACTTTGAATTGAACCAGCAATTGTCTCTAGACGTCAACAACTACTGTGGGGTCGGGTAATTCACAAACATAAAACGTCTTCCTTTTTGGCAGTATATGAGGCCGCTAGCTTTCAACGGAACATGACTCGGCTCGATTTGTCCCCCCCCCCCCCCCCCCACATCCGTGAGTCCATCCTCCTTGTACTGTACGTGGCCACGCCATCTCTAAAGAAATCTCGGAGAGTTAGTTTTTTTGTTTTGTTTTTTTTAAACCGGGCAACTCATGCCTGTCGTGTTGGGGGATCCCAAAGGTCTGCAGCAAAGAGTTCCTTCGGGCCGCTCTCCATCCGGATGCATGCTCAATAAATAGTCCCAGTGGTGATAGAGACAAGAGAGAGAGAGTCGGCTGTGTCTGCTTGGGCTGTGGAGTGGTTTCTAGTCTGGGGGGAGGTCTGCGTGGGAGGAACAGTGCGGCCCGGGCGGAGGGACACGTCGGCCAAAAGCCGCGCCCTAGTCACTCCAGGTCCTCCGATAAGTTCCCCTCCTCCAGCTCCCGGTCCTCCTCCAGCTCCGGACTGTGATTGGCCGTCGTCACCAGCGACATCGGGCAGTCGTCGTCGTCCATGTTGAGCGGCTCCTCCTTCACGTGGATGGGCGGCCTGCGACACAATCACAACGGGCGATAAACTTTAGAGCTCCTATGCGCTCGGTGACAAATGACTGTTCCAAGTGCAAGATCAAAAAACTCACCACTTAAGCTTTTCATGTGAAAAATTTAAAGTAACTGGGAAACACCTAAAGTATAAAGAGACAAAGTAGAATGGGGTATGGCAAATTAATAATCACTCAAGGAAATCAGAAATGCATTTTGTTGGGCCTTGAGTGCCTGGAACACATGGAATACACACTGTGGGCGTCAGCTGGCTGATAAATATTTTGTTGTATGGTAAAAAAAAACAAGCACACATCAACTGGTCCATGCACCATGCAGCCGACATAACAACCGTGTTGTTTGCGAGACGCTAATTTGACATGATGCCTCACGTCTACTGTAAGTAAGCGCATGAAAATTGCATGAAAAACACGGCCCCTGTAAGGCCGATAAGCTGTGATGTTCCAGACATGTTTGGCATTTAAAAGTTTACTGATGACACCAGGTTGAAATACATGAAAAAGGAGAAAGGAAGGGGGGGGGGGGGGGGGGGAAACAGGCCACATGATAAATAATGGAGAATTTCTCATCCCTGAGCCCCTGGAGCAAAGGCAGGAGGAGAGGCTTTTTTATCTAGTTAATAGAAAGCGCAGCCACTCGTTAATATGCAGGGGCCGTGCGTGTCGCTCCTCAAGAGGAGAAACCGGCAGCTAGGTTCTGCCATTAATCAACTTCAGCCCCGGCAGTTGGCTTTCGGACACCATGATACATGTTTTTAACTCTAAATGGATGAATATCTTTAGCCGCTGTCAATAAGCAGCGGGCGGGGAAGCGGCGGAGCTGGCGGCGAGCGGAACACCTCTCCGCTCGGAAACAACAGGGCAGCCTGACACACAAAGTGTTGTGCGACTAACAAGAATAATAATGCTGTCACACACAAACAAGGCAGAACATGATCCGGGGCCCGAGTCGGGGAGAGGGTTTTGTGCCGCGATGATAAATCTGACAAAACCTAATTATTCCTGACACATCGGATGCATCAGAAAATCCCTGCGGACTTTAAAAGAGGAGAAAGAGAGAAAGAGGGGGGGGGGGGACTTATCAAGTGGTAGTGCGTCTCGTAGCCTCTCTCTCTTACTCTCTATCTCTCTCTCTCTCTCGCTTTCGCTCTCCTGGGCTGCCTTCATCAGTGGGAGATGGGGAGGGGGCTTTGAATTTGAAAAGAATTTGAAAAGGTACAGATGACTTTAATATTCCGAACCAAATACTGTAAATGAATATTCTGATGTGGTGGAATGAAAGAAAGGAGGCCGATCGGAGCAGATGAATATTTCTGTTTGTGCCGCTCAGATTTACGGAGGCGTGATGAAAAACACCTCAGCCAGAGGTTAGAGAAACACAAGAAACAACCGAACTCTGCTGCCACTGGAGCTGTCGACTGAACGAAAAGACTCATCACATAAAACTAAATGATGTTATGTTGTTGTTTGGATGCTGATGATTGTTTATTGTGTATTGTTTGTGTATCTTAAAGGTTCTGAGATCTGCTCTGATTGTTCTTTTACACAACCAGTGTTGAAACGATTGGTTGATTATTTCTATTTTATGGAATAAATAAAAAATAATTTACTGAACCCCCTTAAAAAGAAGGTAAATAATAATAATCAATAATGATAAATAATCATTAACATATGTATGATCTATGTTTATATTCTTGCTGCCAAAATGTTGAAGAATCCGGATTTTCAGTCCCAATATTCAATTAATTGTAACATATATGAACGCTGTTGAAGGCAGCCTTACGAATATTTTTAATTGATTATTATTTACATCCTCTTCTATAACAAAATACTTTCGATGATTTCATCAGAATATCGTCCTCAATTGACTATTCAACTAACAAATGGAGGTAAAGGAGATGTAGCTATATTTGTTTACTACTTCATTATCATTTAAACTATGTTGTGAATGCAGATAAATACTATATAAGCAGCGGTTACCAGCTTCAAATGATGTTTTAGTCACTGCCTAAGCACATGTATTGGATATTGGAAAATAGAATAAGAAATAGACACGAAGATAATAAGAACAACATGCCTCATTTAGGAAAAATGTTGTAACGTTGTCAAGTCGCAATCCTGATCATCTTTTAGTCGCCAATAATTAACTCTGACAATCAGTGGCTTCCTCACGTCCATCAGCTGTCAACTGACAAACTCACAAAGCAAAGGGTTTTTAAATACGCAGCTCATTACGTGTTGGTGTGGCTCTGCGGTGAAAACAGGCAGGAGCGTCTTCACAGGCCCCGAGCCTCCCGACACTCTGGATAAAAGTGCGTGGACGAGCCATTTAGCACTTAATGGCGAGCTGCCATTAGCGAGTCACTCAGGAGAAAACGCCGGACTTTGCGTAATAAATACTTGACGCTGGATGCGTGCGCTCCTGCATCGGATGGGAGATTAGCAGCGGCAATCATGCAGAGGTATGTCAGGGATGCAAATAAGGTCATTAGTCCGGGGGGGGGGGGGCCCTAATGGTGGGTTGGGGTTGGAGGCGAGGCCGGGGTGAGGAGTGGGTAACGGCACACTGTGATTCATTAATGAACACCAAAGAGGGGCGATCACCAAACAATTACAGGTGACAGCACGAGCCCCCGCTGGTAAAATATAGAGACATTAAAAACATTCTTTTTGGAATTTATCCTTTTTCTGAAGGGAGGTTCCTCATTTGCAAATCGGAGAGGCTAATTCCTCACTTGCCGATGTTCTCATATACACTGTACTACTTCCTTTGAGCATACCCCTAAGGGTGGACATGAGTGTGTTGCACATGCACACACACACACACACACGCCCGGGGCAATCTGGTTTGCGGTTAAGCAGATAGCATTAACCTTTCGCCATCGGGGGGGGGGGGGGGGGGGGGAGAGAGAGAGGTTTGTCTAATTGTTGGCTCCGCTCGTTGGCGCCGTCCTCTCCTGAGAAAGGTGATGCACACTTTGAGTCCACTCCATTATTTAAGCGCGTTCTGGAAAGAGCCAGTCGTGAAAAACACATTTCTTCCATTTTGAGGTTGTCGTGGCTGAGGGAGGGAGGGAGGGAGGGAGGGAGGGAGGGAGGGAGGGATGCATCTCATTCCTCTGCAGCCGCTCATGTCAGTGTCAAGGCCGGAGAGAGGAGGACGTGGGGGGGTGCGACGGGGGGGGGGTCGACGCCGTCCTGTTACTTAAAAGTGAAATGACCTGAGGGAGCGGTAACGCCGGGACTCGGTCCAGGGCCGGGCAGCTTTGCTCCACTTAACGCCTCGTTCCAGAGCGAGGAGGTAAACACGTCCAAAGAGATGAACGTATATGGACACCCGGTCGGGGGGGGGGGGGGGGGGGGGGGACCACACACTCGGAAGCTGGAGTGCATCGTTTATCCATTACAGGAGTGGTTGGCGAGCGTCGGCCGACCTTCGAGACACGCGCCTTCGATGGACGGTTGAAGTGTAACGTGTGTTTGTCTCGGGATGTGCGGCGAGTGCGTCTGAGTGACATCACGGGTTTGTTTTCCAGAAACTCGCCCGGGATACATTTTTTAGAACGCTCTCTTTCTATCTAAGCTCCATTAAAAAACAAGAGATGGGGAAAGGGGGGGGGGGGATTTTCTTAAAAGTAATTAATGCACAACTCCCTAAATATTAATGGGAACAGCCTTGCATAAAATATAGCAGCTAAACCCCTATAATGCAGACAGTGGTGTAATTAAAGACGAATGTGCAGAAGGGCCTATTTATAGACCCGGAATTAACTGTTATATCCAAAACGTCAGGTGTGCGCAGAGGGCCGGGGAAATTAACCACGGTGGAGACAGGAGGAGATTATGATACAATGCATGCTGGGAAAGTGAACCTTGCTCCAAGGTCACGGCGGAGTGAAGGGACTGCGGGTTAAATATCAGGCAATTAAAGTAACAAAGGGCACGAGGACAGCGAGTGGAGTCAGTGTGGGAGTGGAGGTGGTGATGGTGTCGGTGATGGGGGGGGGTTCAACATGTGCTCGCATTCTCAAATAAGTACTCATCACACATAACAATGTGTGATGTGTGATTCAGTATGTGCTCGTGGCACTTAACCTTTCCAGGCTCTAAAGAGGCACTCGATGCATCGTACACTGTGTCGCAGTGAGAGAGCAGGAACATCCAGGTGTGTGGTAATTAAGGCAGTGGCTTTAAGTTCTGTGATATCGACTCAATGTGCAGGTTGCTTGAAGGAGCAGGCTGTCCTATTCAAAACAACTGTGTTGTCCCCGGAGGACAATTCAATGCTTTTATACAATGCTGCATCCAAAAGAGGTGTCTTAGGGACAGAAGACACGGTTCAACACATTTTACAGTAAACATGCTACATTTTTTATAAATAATTATAATAAATACAAATAAATACTGAAAACCATGCAGGCACACACACTTGAGGTGCAGGTGGGGGACTTACATGTGAACTGGTGGGGAGTACCCGGGGCTGCCGTGTCCGTTGGTGTCCAGGTGGTCAAGCGAGCCGTTGAGCTCCTCGTGGGCCGACTGCAGCAGGGTCGGGGGGCTGCCGCCCAGCATGCCTGGGGGGCTGCCGCCCAGCATGCCTGGGGGGCTGCCACCTAACAGCCCGTGTGGACTCCCGCCTGTCAGCCCGGACGGGTCTCCGCCGAGGAGGCTGTGGCAGCTGCCACCCATCGGGCCCGTGGAGCCGCTGGTCATAAGGCCGGGGGTCCCGAGCAGAGGCAGGGAGGTCTCGGCCAGGGCAGCCTGCAGGAGGAGAGACACACAGGAGACAGAGAGTTGGAGATTAAAGAGGAGGGGTGCAGGTGAAAGAGAGGAAGGGAAAAGGAAAGACGGCGAAGGAATGAGACGGAAAAGGAAGCAGGTAAAGAGCATGGAGGAGCAGGGAGGGAATGATATACTAAGTCTTTACATAATAAAATCATTACTTTGAAAACTCCGTCCCAACTTTTCTATTCTGTTAGAGGCTATTTTTCACCCAGTGACACCTTCCTGACAACCCCCCCCCCCCAGCTGCCATTCACATGCCCTTGTGTTTGTGGCTATTAAAGGGAAAAAAGTCCCCCCCAAAAACTTTACCTCAAAATAATAAAAACTCCTGACACTTTCGCCTGCTGCGCATTAAAGTTATATACAGTGATTACATTTTTAAAGTTTTTGCCATGAGCACCTCGCCGGCGTACACTATGAAGCCAAATCATTTATGACAGCTTAGATAAATATTAATGCACATGCCCTTGCATTTGCACACGCCGCTATCAATCTCGGGTGGCTGCCACAGCTGAGAGGAGAGGGGGGGAAAAGAGAACCGGGAAGAACAGAAGGGAGGAGCTGCTTCCTGACTCGACCACAGGGTGGCCTTCTGAGTCCGACAGGAGGGAGATGCAAAACAAGCGAGCAGGGAGAAGAGGCAGGATATGGAGTTTAAAAAATTAAGTTTTTAAACATGCAGGGCAGTGAGTGAGAGCTGCTCTCAGGCGCCTGGCTCTCACCTGTAAGCTGGCGTTTAGTGCACTTCCATAGCCAAGACTGGAGGGCAAGTTCTTGACAAGTGATGGGCTCCTGGAAGAAGAAGATAAATAAAATATATCAAATATCAGCGAGGAAAGAGCTACAGGTACAGCAGGGAGAATAAAAAGTCTGTTTAAACGAAGAGGGGCACAAGAGAGTTCCGATCGTCTGTGATCTCCCACAGACGATCCCACAATTGTCTGTTGACTTTGACATCTAGATCTAAGCGGCGGTGACGGAGCCTCGTACCCTGTGATCTTCTGCGACCTGCGTTTCTGGTACTCCACCTCGTCCACCGTCCACACCGCCCCCTTCACGTTCTCCACGCGCACAAAGCACTTGTGCAGGCTGAGGTTGTGGCGCACGGCGTTCTGCGGGGGGGGGAGAGAGGAGGACACGGAGGTCAGAGGGATGAGGTGTTAAAAAAAAAAAAAAAAAAAAATAGCGAATCACGTTCATTCATTTTCATTCAAGGCCGGGAAATTGATTTTTCTCTCTCTCTTGCATTTTGAAGAAAATTCTCAACATTCACACACCATTGATTTAATTAGTAAAAATTGAGTGAGAGCGAATGCTCTTACAAGTCCTGCACACAGTACATATCAATCAGAGTAAGTAGGCTAAAAGGAGGTAATCAGCATAGCGAATGGCTTATGGTGGTGACAGAAGTGGTAATACCGGCCTTGATAATGGTGATGTCAGTAACCCTTTCTGCGCCGGAGCAGCGCTGCTCTTAATGGACACGTCGCTTTAAAAGATGACAGTGTTGCGAGAGAAAAGAGACAGTCATCATGAGGTCCTGGTGTCAGCGCGGGAGTGTGTGTGTGTCTGTCTCTGTGTGTGTGTGTCTGTGGATGTGTGTGCGCACGAGGAAGGAGGATTACACTGAACTGTATCTGACATCTATACGTCCAAATCTCCTCAGCGTGGTCTTCATGTGTTATCTTTTAAATATGAATTAAATCAGGTAGATTTCTTTCATACAATAAACCAGTAATTAATTACAAAATAAGAAAAAAACCTATAGAAGAAAGAAATCACCTCCTCATATTAATACGACCATATGATAATTAAAACATGCATCAGACTCTACAAATAATAACCTTGGCTTTAATATCGCTGCCTCTCGTATTTATCGCCTGCCTCCGCTCGGTGTGTACGGCTCCTTTCTTCCAAGGAAAAGGGATTCAAAAAAAAAAAAAAAACTCATAAGCAGATCTCGCATCTGACCTGAAAATCCGGGATTTGATTGATCTTAATGCCCATGGCTCTGAATATGATAATTTTAATATTAATGAGCAAATGAGCAGTTTTATTATGCATGCTATATAGTTAGAACTAATAAGCTTCTGGGTGAGAGGGAGAAGAAGAGAGTGAGTGAGGTGTGTTGAGGGGGGGGGAGGGGGGGGTGCAGATCCCTCTTTTGAGCTGATGAGACCGAGCTGAGATATTAAACTACCTTTCATTTCTTCCTTTCTTTCATTCTCCCTCTTTGTTTTTCTTTAAAACAAATTCCATGCATTAATCAAATGACGAGCCCCGCCGCTGATCATCCCGCTAACACTTTACTGTGGGAGCCAAGGGTGTAAATACATCACCGTGGTTATTGTGCCAACTGGGAGACAAGATATTTCTAATGTCATTGTGATAACATTCCTATTGTATCATAGGAACAGGAGCAACTTTTATCAGGAAACGAGGGAGGAGAAGAAAAAAAGGAAGGTATAAATAAGATAGAGATGCACGTGGTTGTGTTATTTGCTGCCACAAAACCTCGGAGAACGTGTCCGACATTATTACGCCACAGAACCCAGCATCTCACTGTACCCAACAAACTGCAAAAAGGCCACTGCATCTTTTTTTCCCCCTTGCATCCCCTCCTGAATCGGTTGATCACACGCCCATGTGCTCATTTGCATCCCAAATCCAAATTAATTCACTTTGCTAAATCTAGTGCTTGCGCCACGTCTTGCATGCTGATGAGCGGCTGCTTCATGTTTGTGTCTCTCTCCCTCTCCCTCCAGTCCTCCGCGCAGCCACAAAGGCTAACAGGCGGCTAGCGAATGACGCGCAGGGGCCACGGGATGAGACGCTGGCGGCCCCGGCGAGGCTTTTCTTTATCAGCAGGCGGACACACTCCGGGTTAAAGCGTGTGCGGCTGCAGAGACATTTTTTTACCATCTTTGTGGAAGCAGACAGGACAATAAAGTTGTCGGGACAGATATACAAATGGGGCCTTTTGTGTGGGTAAGTAAAGAGCGCTCCCTCCATGACAGGCCAATTCTCCCTTTCCTCCCTGCCTTAGTTCCACGTGAACACACCCTTAACCTCTCTCTTAGACCCGTTTATGGGTTTGTGTGCACTTGCGGGTGCCTCCGCTCGCACAGCTGAGAGCTGGTTAACAGGCAAACAGACATATTTCTTCCTAATTAACCAATGATATGCGAGGGAAGGTGGTTTCGGGAGTAGGAGGAGGGGTGTCTCCCTTAACAAAAGGTGCTGATGATGGAGTGGCTGCCGTATAATTAGTGCGTCAGAGCCCTCTCCTCTCCGGCGCCCAGCCTCGCTATTAATTGCACCGAATTAGAAAACGATATCTGAGGCAGAATAATTCTTTCAGCTGTCATTTCCAAACAGAGAAGGCAGCGCGGCGGAAAAAATAAATAAGAGGAGAACGGTGCTTTATTCGTTAGAGAGGTCGGGCAGAATGGGAGAGGAGTGCTAATCGCTAGGCGCTGAGCAAATATCTGCTTTCTTCAGGATTCTTGTTATTGACTCGGGCGAGAGGAAGGAGCTGTCGTCGCTGTGAAAGGAAGTGAAAGGTGGAGGTCGGGTTTGGGGGGGGGGGGGGTCATGAAAGTTACCTTCCAAGTTGCGGCGTTGCGTCTGAAGTAGGCGAACGTGCGCGTGAACCAGCTGTAGATTTCATTAAGCGTTAACTGCATGTCGGCAGAGTCCATGATAGCCTGGAATGAGATGACATCAAATAATGGTTTACTAACGAGACCACATAACACACACACACACACACACACACACACACACAGATGCATTGAGAGAGGGGGGGGGGCTGCCATGATTCATGCAGCAATTAATTTTAATCTAATCAGGCAAAGTTAATTTATTTCCCACTCACCTGTCTTATGAGGGTTGCATAAGTAAATGGCGGCCTGACATCTGCGTTCTTATAAAACTCGTAGTTTGGGGCGATCTCTGGAAAAATAAATACTGTGTCACCACCTGAAATAATTGGTAAATTTTTATTCCTTTAGGTATTGCATTTGCACAAGTTTCATCAAATTATTGGGGGGGGGGTTGGGGGTGAGGGTGGGGGGAGAGAGAAACAGGGGAGAAAGGGGAGGGTAAGAAAGAGGGTGGGGTTAAAAGGGGGGCACATCAAATCGGCATTTTCCATGTCTAACAAAATGCATTTTTAATTAATCTCTCTCGCGAGAGATCTTAAACACTAATACGTCCACAAAATGAGAACCGTGTTAGTTAGTTAGGCTGAGGTTGAATAATTTATGTGTCTTCACACTAAACACAGAGAGAGTAAATATAAACATCAAAGACGGACCATTTAAAATGCAAAGCTTAATACATGGGATGTCTTAATGTAATAAATATTGTATTTTTTCCCCTCCACCATTATTTGAACTTAATTAACATTCATGTAATATTTATCCACAAAGGAAGTTCTTGTCTATTTACATATAGAGTGATTAAACACAGGCTTTTACAAAACCCACCAGACATCCCATATTGGTGAGACCAACAGCAGTCGGTGGTGTGTGTGTGTTTTATGTCAGAGGACAAGTGTGAGTACGCTGTTTGTGCACCTTCACATGTGTGCTAAAAAAAAAAAACATACTACAACACTACTACAGATTGATTACAAGTAAGTTCTGAAGGCTGAGAAATCACATGCAATTTACAATTCATAACATCACATTCATATATACATACATATTATTCAACACTTCTATTTAGAAACTAAATATGATCATTGACAACAGCTTTTGTGTGTGTGTTTATATTTATCTATATATCTATATATACAGATATATAGATACTTGTATCTTTGTGAGGACCATTTTGAGCACAGATCCTACATAGTTAGGATATTTCAAATAGTGAGGACATTTTGGCAGGTCCTCACTTTTCAAAGGGGTGTAAGGTTACAGTCTAGGATTATATTGTGTTAGAATTAGGTTCAGTTTAAGCCTTTAGTTGTGATGACCTTTACCCTTTAAATTAGGGTAAAGGTTTAGTGAATGAATTATGCCAATTAGTGGCCTCACAATATTAAAGTACAACATGTTTGTGTACTTGTGTGTGTATCTTGCCTTCACTTGCTTCACATTTGCTTTGATTTAATTGTCTGCACTGGCTGTATGTTTTTGTGTGTCGGTGTTATGTGCAGTGATAAGTAGTTGGTCCCACCTGAAGACAGGGGCATGGAGTATTTGTCCGAGTGGCGTCTGCGCATGGCGCCCATGCTGGGGACGTTGGCTCCTCCCAGTATCGACGGCACCTGGGGCATGGCGGCCATGGGCGTGATGGGTGCCGTGGGCGTGGTGGGCGTCTGAGGTAAGTTCGGCGGCGATACCGAGGGCAAGTTCTTGGACATGGTGACGCTGGACACCAAGTTGAGCTGAGGCGGGAAGGAGGGATGGAGGAGGGAGGGGGGGGGGGGGAGAGGAAGGCGTTAATTTGTGGTTCCTCCGACAGTGTCTGCTCTCCTCTAACACAGCTGTGTTTCCACTAACAAGGCTCGTGGAGAGGAGCCAGCCTATCTCCACTAATTACAACCACCAAATTGTATCATAAGAATTCTAATTAGAGCACGCTGTTCAAGATTATCCAACGATCAGCCTCCGTGTTATCCCGGCCCCATCTCTCTTTATCTCTCTATTTATCACTCCCTCCCACCCCCCCTCTCGTCGCTCGCTGTATCCCTCCTTCTCTATCTCTGCCACTTTGACCAACCGTAATCCTTTCAAACTGAGGAAACAAGGCTCCGCGACCTTTGTTTGCTGTTGCGCGAATTGGTAAACACCCGGAACCAGCCGGGTCCAGAACCACAACATGTGACCTTATGTTCTGCTATGACAAGGTTACTATAGTGACAGCAGCATCCACTCAGAGTCATCTCAGGTAACACTCTTGTTCTTACACACTACGTTATAGACTTTGCTACAGATCATCTGCCATATTAGAGCTGCTAAAAGTTGGAAACAGTGATCACAACCGCTTCCTGATTGGGTCTTTTCAGTCACAGCGTAAAACTGTTTTCAAAACGCAGCAGTGTGGATGTAACTGAATATACTAACCCTTCATATAACCCTACCTCAACACTTTTAATTTCTCATCTGTGACATTTGTGTTCTTATATGTGTGCTCCAATGTTGTCTAATGCTTGTTTTCTATTGTTTGCCCTCAATTCTTCAGTTTTAATTTGTAAAGCGTCTTGTAACTGAATTTGATGTATAAATATATATAAAGTTGCAAGGACTGATGCAAGAAGAGGAGTAGAAAGAATTGATGGTATGAATATCTTTACAGTGTGAGGTTAAAATGACTATCTGCACTGACAACTCTAACACACACACACTCACTACCCGCTCCGCTCCTTCAACATTACGGCCCTGAGTGTTAGTTATGTCTGGCATGGAGGCCAACCGTGCCAACCGCCAATCGTCCGGCTCTTTGCACCACTTTTGCGTTCGCTTCCCCAAATCTCATGTGAGAGGCTCAAACCGACTGGAAAATTCTTAACTGACCTTTTAGTCCCTGCGCTAATTTGGCTGGAATGGTAATGACGTCGCTACATATTCAAACCAAATTGCCTTAATTGCGACTCTACAAGTGGAATGCGTCCGTTGCCCAGACTTTAATTAGAGGCGACTTGAAAGCTGCAAAGGGAACGAGGGACAGAGGTGGGGGCGGGTGAGGAGGAGGCACCAGTGGCCATTTGGGGCATGTGTTGATAAATAGGAGGAAATGTCAAGTTTGAGAGACTCCGGTGGATGCAGAGGTTTTCAGATGATAATTATCTGCCCAATTAGCTGTAACGAGCTGCTACAGTTAATGGCTGGGACGAGTTCAGGCTGCACAGACAGAGATTAAACATGAGCAGTGGTGGGATGGAACAACGTGCATTTACTTTGTTACTGTATATAAGTAAATATCTGAATGTAATTCATTTTCAAAATTAAATCCTTAACAATTGCAGCATGAATCCGCCTCAATCAACAACGTAAACAGATGTTGAACTACAGCTTTTTGTTGTCTTTCTCTAAAAAGATAGAGTTATGAGTGCAAATCATAAATGCATAAATCTATTTAACGGATCCTGCCACATGTGCACAAACCTGGAACATAACTGTACCTGATGCTGCCCAAAGGAACATTTAATAAATGCTCATTATATGCTGAATAAAATACAAATAAGTGCTGTCCCGAAAACAAGGGCGTCATGTTTGCAGCCGTGTAATCCAATTCTGGCAATAGACACTCAAGGTTTGGGAGAGAGACACTCCCACAGACAAACAGAGAGAGAGAGAGATGTGATTATTCAGGACTTGCAGCTTGACTAACTTTGACTCTCATCCATCCATGCAATGGCCAAAAGGAGCCATTTAATGAAGTGTGACTCAGAGAATAAATGGTGTAGGTGTGTTTGCCTGGCAGTGGTAACACGTGGGCAACTCTTGTTTCCTAATAGGCCAACATGAATCTATTTATGCTGCAGGGTTTCTATTCCTATACCTGTGATTCTATTGGGATATAAAGCCACGCTGCCGTTTGAAATCCACCAACCATCTCTCGTTTTGTTACGTCTACACAAGCGTTTTCCCCTTCGCCAAATCCTCATCCTACCTCCCCTTAGAAAAACAGGGGGAGCCTTAAAACTGAAGACTTAACTGTTCATTTAAGAATTCTGTCTGAATTGCCCCCACCATCAAATGCAATTAGCAGCTCTTTCATGTGTGCTTTATGTAATGCAATACTTCATTAGCATCATTCATTCATATTCAGACGTGGATTATAGGCTGCAAAGGCTTTATTGGACGAGATGGATCCAAGCTGCTGGAGTTTTGAAGATTAAAAAAAAAGAAAAAGACGCCCCAGACAGACAGAAGAGGAGAGAGAGAGATTGAAAAAAATAAAAAGGGAGTTTGATTCCTGATGGAATTATAGGATAATTATGCTATCTTGTGATTATCTACATTCTATGATGAGAGGTGATGAGGAAAATTATTCCGTTGAAAGTAGGCCCTTACTTTGCAGCAGAAACACCATAACAATGTTTTGCTCTCAAATATTTCAAAACGTGGGAAATTGGGACACAATAATATTTGCCCCCAAAAAAAATGTAGCGTCTTTAACATTAAATCCAAATACTGGGGTTGGAAAACGGGAAAATGCATTTGTAATCATTCAATCTCAAAAGTAAAAGGCAGGAGAGAAAGCGTCAGGAGTGACACCATTTTCCTTCTTCGATGACCCCTTTCACAATTTTGTTTTTTTCTCTCTCTGAGGAGGCAATTTCAACGGCAGGCTGGGTATTTTGCGCGAACATCGTCTTCGCCACTCGGCTGTAATTTTCAGGTGTTTGTTGTACAAATGATAGATATTCTCGTCTTCCATTCCGTGTGGGAGTGCCGCCGCGGCCACCGAGCCAAACAGTCATCAGCGGCCAACAGGTTGTTTTGGCCATTATATCCATCACAAAAGAAATGACCCTGCGTTTTAGACAAGGACTCCGCCGCTCTGCTATCTAATACACTTCCAAACTCTATTGTCCTCTCACCCCGATAAGAAGCGAAAATAACTTATGTATTACAACTCCCATTCCCCTCTTTTTCCTCGTCTGTCAGTCACTCAAAAAACTCCCTGGTGCTTAAACTGTCCATTTCTCGAGGTGGAGGCCTGTTTACAGCGGCCGGAGCAATATGCACTCACTGGTTTGGGAGATGACTTAGGTTCCGAGGGCCGCATGTGCAAGTGGGTCATCATCGCCTGAAGACGCTCACGTTCTTTAGAAAGCTGTTTGGAGAGAGAGAAAAGTGGGAGAGTGTGCATTAGAGTGGATTAAACGGGGGGGGGGGGGGGATGAAAGAGGAGAGGGAGAGGAAAAGGAGAGGAAAACAAGAGAAAGAGGAGAGGAAGAGGAAGAGGAAATGAAGCGAAGAGGGGGAGAGGAGAGGAAAGCTAGGAGAAGAGAGGAAGAGGAGAGATGAGGAAACGAGAAAAGGAGGAGGAGAGGAGACGAGAGGAGAGGAACAAGAGAGGAGAGTAAGAGGAATGGAAGAGAAGAAGTAGAGGTGAGGAAAGCTTGGAGAGGAGAAAAGAGATGAGTAGGCGAGAGGGAAAGAGGGGGAGACGAGAGGAAAGGAAGAGGAGAGGAAGAGGAGAGGAAGAGGAGAGGAAGAGGAGAAACATAGCAAATGAGACACACCATTTGAGTGGTACAGAGAAGACAGAGAGAAGAGCTTTGATATAAACCAAGTGAGAGAAACAGTTCTGCTGGTGCTGTGAGGAGAACACCAGAGGCTTCGGGGGGAGGGAAGAGGGGAGACGGGTGCAGACAGGTCAGGCAATACAAATAGCATTTCATCTTTTTGTCAATAGCAGAATTTAGGTCAGCGGGGCTCTGACAGTAACAAGCTACTTGGGCCATAAATTAGGTGGTCCTGGGTGTCTGCTCCAAGTCCTGTAGACACTGTCAGGGGGATGGAGCGCAGCCAGCAGCTGCTTGGAGGTGAGGAGGTCTCCCAAACAGGGTGCCGGGCGGCTCCGCCTCCCCCGTCCAGTTAGTGGCCCCGGCCATCGCCTATCATCAATCTAATTCACGGGGAGTGACAGGGACTGGACCCTGAGAAAGACTCAGCCCCCGCACACCCCTTAGTATACACACACACACACACACACACACACATACACAGGGAAAACAAGACAAGCAAGTAGGCGTGCACGCACACGCACAGAGCTGGGCCTCATTACGAGTGACGGCTCTCGCGCAGGAGGAGAAAAGAAAAGAAGAGAGGGAGGAAGAAATGAAAGAATGTGAGAGAGAGGAGAGGAAGCAGGACAGACAACACAGTAATTGGTCACAGTGAAGAGAGCAAGCTTCAGTGGCTCTGTGTGGAAATGAAAAACAAAACACACAATGAGAGAGAGTTGAATAAATAACTTGGATCTGATTTTATTTTCTGTTTTACTAAATCGGGGGACGGTGGGGGAAGGGGGCAGCTGTGGCTCCAGAGGTAGGGCGGGCTGTCCACTGAGCGGAGGGTCGGCAGTCCGATCCCGAAGTGGAGAAGACACTGTGTGAGTGCTGTAGGACTGGGACTGCCATGCACTCTAGTGACGAGCGCTATTATAAATACAGACCATTTACAATTTACATTTATTTAACCCCCCCCCCCCTCTGTAGAAGCCTAGTCTCAACCGTCCCGACCGAATATGTCCCTCTGTCACTTGGTTTGATCCCACTTTTAAAACATATACACATCTATTTGTTTCTGAAAAGGAAGGCAACCTCCAGTGCTGAGTAATAATGAGAGCGCTCAATCAGCGTTCTCATTATCTAGCCAGCATGACTTCTTAATAAGGTCGCGCTCCACCTACTGAAAATAGTTCCCTCCTTTCGAGCTTTCTTCAGGTGCAAAGTGCAGTTAATTAACACAGCAGACCGGGAGAGATGCGCTCGCTATTAATTGGAAAGAAAAAGAGAAAGAGGTCGAAAAAAAGAAAAAGAAAGCTGAGAAAATAAAGCACACGCTTAATTCAATTAAAACAGCCATAATGGCTTTGGTTGTAAGGCCTGAGGATTCCTTTGTGTAGTGGCTTTGTTGAATCCAGCAGGTCCAGCTTGTCCTCACACTCTGACGCTCACACAACTTTGAAAAATAAAGTTTGGACGGGATGATTGGCTACTGAAACAAGAGGGGAGTTCTCGACAGTAAAATGGAACTGTGAAAAGTTAACTATATGAAAAATGGCGAATAGTCTGTATTTATATCTTGCTTTTGAGACGTGAAGGCTGGAGAACAGACAATTGGGTCCAGACTTTCTCTGGAGTTTGTCAGCAACTGACTGGGACTTTTCTGACACTCATTCACCAACACTTGTTTCTCAATGCAACACTCCATCTATCATACACTGTCAGCAGAGCCTTCAGAGGCCCTTTGGGGTGCAGTCATTTTGTCCAACCTCAGAATGCAGACTGGAGGTGGCGGGGATCGAACCACAGACCCTTCTGGTTAGTGGACGACCCTTTCTACATCTTCCAATGCACACGGCCTTGATCCAACTTCTGTTCAGAGGTGTTCTTTATTGCAAAAAGGGAAACTTACTTGGATTTCTAGCTGCTGGACGACTTGCATCTGGACTCGACACTGAGCTGTGCTCCGATCGTCGAGGGCGTGTTCATTGTTTAGATGCCTGGAGGGAGAAAGAGAGGGAGAAAGAGAAAAAGAGAGAGAGGTTACACACCAATTCAAATGGTATGTCAACGCCACAAAGCAACTTATTTTGGGGTTTGATCCAAACTGTGGAGGACGATAATTACCGTATCACCTTCACCACTGTTTTGCTTTTTATGATAATATTTCTATACTGAGAGAGTCATCCATAGGATCCTGTTAGGAGCCATTGTTCCTCTGTGAAACGCGGTAATTAGAAGTAACACAACGGCGTGTGGTGCCATGTTTAACATGACAATGGGCCCTGTGCCAGTTTAGATGGCTAACTCCGGTGCCACCCCGGGCGCCGCTTTCTCCGCGCAGAATAAAAGATGCCAGCCCAGCAGAACGGCTTTTGTCTCCTTCGTTTACCGAAAACAATGCACGCGATTTAACACCGGCAACATTTGACACACAAAAGCGAGCTCTTCAAACGGAAGGTGCATTATCCAGCGGCAGCAGCAGACATAATAAATGTATCTGGTGTGTTCGCCTCATTAGAAGAAAAAGGCAGCCAGACAGCCATAACCGTCAATGAGGTTTTTTGTGTCTTGATTGGATTTCGTCTATAAGGACACAAAAGAGCTTCACCATTAAGGTAGACCTTTATTCCTGCTACACACACACACACACACACATACACACACACACACACACATACATAGAAGAAAAGAAAAAAAACACAGTACACAAATATGGGGAGAAAAAGGGGTTTCTAAAGTGTTGTGATGCTGGGTAATGAGCCTCTATCTAAATGATCATTGGTGACAAACTCACAAAGCGAGCTTTGAGGAGGCATGCTTATGAAATGCCAGAGCTGCCACTTTATCTCCAGTAATTATAGGTTAGCTTGCAGACCCTTCAATGATCATTTACAGCTCTGCCTCCAGTGCATTAGAGGGAGGACAAAACCTCTGTGCCTGTCTCTGGCTTTCACTTTATCTAAGAACACACACACAAACGGAGCGAAACATTGTCGCCAACACCTCGAAAGAGATACACACTCCCACCATTCTACTCCGAACCCCCTCACCTCTTGTTTATCGGCCCCGTGCAAAACAAGACAACTCATTGAGCCGCCTTATCTCGACCTGCCAATCAGGCGCTGAATGGGACATTTGCACCTTTCAATTACGCCGCTCAAACGGTTTTTAAAAACCATCCCATCTCATCCCTGCTCGTACTGTTGCGGCCATTTCTCGGTCCTTAATGCTCAGAAATGTTTCATTATAAATCAAGAATGAAGTAGCATTAAAAAAAAAGAAAGAAAGAAAGAGAGGAGGGGTGGAGATGGATGAGGGATGGCTGCGGAGGAGGGGAGGGACGAGCCAGTGGATTTCTCCAGCCCTGTGCCTAATTGCTGTTTCAGAAATGCGCATGCAAAAAAAGGGGGGGGGGGCATTTCATTAATCATTTAATCACGTCCCTCGCAGGATGAGGGAACTAATGTTGCAAATACCCTTTTCATTTCACTGCCCATAATGCTATCTTATGCACTTGATGTATGGCGTGTGTCATGAATTACAGCTGCTTCAAAAGCACAGGGCGCGCCGCTCGACGTCCCTGAAGATACCTCATTACAAAAAAAAAAAGAATAAGAGAGAAAGAGGAGGGAGAGATCTTTATTAAGTTTTCCTCCTCATCGACAAGCGCCTTGTTTTTCTCTTATTTGGTCAATATGTGTGTGAGAAGGACCTCTCCGGGGTCCAGCTCCACTCGTACACATGGCGTTCCATCGCTGGCCAGTTAGCGAGGTGATTACAGGCAGATTACTACATGCGTTTATGAAATATTCAAATGGCAGCATGTCCTGCTGTGCATTAATAATGCCACACAAAGACAGAGGGAAGGGAGGAGGAGGTGAGACGCAGACAGGCAGGGGATAATGGAAGATCGTCTTATTTATTTACCTTTATTTACCCTTGTCTTTGTGAAAATTACCATTTCACTGTATTCCGATCTCTGCCGCCTTTCGCTTGCCTCTTAACAAAAACCAAATCTCAATAATTTGCAGGTGAATAAAAAGAAGGAGATAGAGTGTCGCATCCAGGTGTAATGGTTTAAACCTGGAGGTTGGAGGATGCTTGTTTCGTGTCCGGCCCCCACCCGCCTGCCTCGCTGTTTATGTTTACCGTTCAAACGTGCGTTTTAGAGGCACATTGATTTCTGCCGGGAAGAGGGAATTAGCCATGTGACAGAGGCCGTGTGACAAAAAGATATGGGAAGATCGAGGGATGCGGCAGAGGAGGAGAGATGAGAGCAAATAAAGAGACAAAGAGACTGATAAATTGAGACAGAGAGGGATGGAGAGGTGAGACATAGATGTTGGTTTCTCAACAAACACAAATAAAGATTCATTCTTGCTGGACTCTGCAGAGCCTCTCTTGTCTTTAAAAGGAGAGAAGATGGTTTTTCTTTTTCCCCCATGGCTGCGGATATGAATATGTATAAGCCAACAACGTCCACTAAGGGCCCAATAATAAATCTACTCAAGCCAGCATGTATGGATGATGCGCCTGTGCTAATTGTCTGTGTGTATCTTCAGGGGCCGCGAAGCCCCAGCAGAGAACAGCTAGGCCGGCCCCCTGGCTGTCTACGCAAACACATACATCAACGGTCAGATAGGAAACAGAGGCAGCGTCAACACAACAATATGTAGCTACACAAGTCCTAAGCCTACTAGTGTGCATCAACAAGCGCGCGCACACAGATGCACAAACGCACACATGCACAGACACTCTCCCCATGGCGGCAGTGCATAAGTAATGCCCTCCGTTTTAAAGGTCTTGTCACAGAGCAGCAGACATGTGGTGGGGTGGAGGGAAACGCAGCTATCCAGGGGCCAAGGGCCTGGCTGCCTGTCTCCACAGTGTGTGTGTGTGTGTGTGTGTGTGAGTGTGAACATTATATAGAGACAAAGACACTTGGCTGCTGCCTTGTGGGTTTAATTAGCAGTGGGTTACAGACACCAGCGTTCAGGTTAGCGGCTGAGTTTGCCATTTTAACATGGAGCCTGCCTTCCTGCCAGTAATAAGGAAAGTGGAGTGGTGACAGAGAGTGGAGGAGTTAAGTGTGCGTCTGTGTGTGTGTGTGTGTGTGTGTGTGTGTGTGTGTAAGTGCGGGAGCAAATATCTGTTTATGTGTAGACTGACTGTGGAGGGAGGACATTCGTTTAAACGAGGGGAAGTGAGGTAAAAGGCTACAGTGTGTTTGTGTTTGGGGGGGGGGGTGTCGATGCTGGTTAAGAAAAATGAAACAGGATGGGATAATTCAGTGTTTTCAAATAGTTCTAAGGCGATGAAAGCAGGAAATTAGGAATTATTTTAATTGACAATTGTCACAGACTAGAGATCTTAGGACTCAAAGCCTGACGGGTTTGGATCCATGTTTTTATACCATAAGTCAGGTCAGGGTTGGGGTCCCGTTCTTTTAGCATCGGGTCCTGGGTCTGTTTAACATCATGTGTAATAACCGGGAATAATAATTATAGCAAGTTACGGATGAGAAATGAGTAAAAACGAGATAAAATAAAACGTTATGGGGTTATTAAAATAGTTGGTCAGATCACAACCTGGAGAAAGCTCACCTATAAAAACGTGTCTTTATGAGGGATTTAAAAGAGGATGAAGAGTTTGCCAGATGGATTTCCTCATGGAGGTTGTTCCAAAGAGTGGGACTGTTCACATTCGGTCCTCAGCTGGCACTAAATAATCGAAATTGTACTTAAAAGTCCAGAACGGGCCTTAAAAGTCAACAATAATATTTTAAAATCAATCCTAAAATGTACTTATCGGAGAAATAAGCTGCTGCGAGGAATCATGAACACCTGGCCCAGGCCGTGTCGTGAATAGTCTATTATCTTTATTACAAAGCTGATTTTAAACGTCACGGGGCCTTAATATCTGAAATCCTAACTGGATTAAGTTAGCAATGCCATTTCTGTTTTTTTTTCGGGGGTTTCGGCATTTGCTATGGACCCGCTGAGGACTAAAATATGTCTTCACAAAGATCTGCAAGTGATACATGTGAAGCAGTTAATCGTTCCAGCCTTTATTGTCTGTTTGTTGTGTTAACTGTAAAGGCTCCAGCACATGCACTGACAGCGCTAAGGTTTTTCTCTCTCGTCTCCTGTAACTAACACAAACACACACACACAAACACACACACACCCACACACAGTGATATTATTCCATTTTGAACTTCAGAGAGCTAATTCAGGTTGCCAGCCACCTCGCGGCTACCTTTTCCAGGTGAGAACACTTACAAGCACACTAAAGAGCTATTAAATGCTGATCTTGACAAGTTCCCCCGCACAACAAAACAATGGGCGTCTGAACGTGTCACCGCCGCTGAGCCGAGCTGAGCTCCTACAGCGCGCTACAAGACGCCAGCTTAGCTTGGGTCCCCCCCCCCCCCCCCCCCCCTCCCGCACACGTAACCCACACCCCACTGCCGACATCTAGACTGTCATCTAAATCTGACACCCGCTTTATGTAACCCCCCATTTAAACTGCGCCTGTGTGTGTGTGTGTGTGTGTGTGTGTGCAGTTGACTGGCATCTCCGGAAACATGAAAGAACTCCCTCTGACACCGACAATCACTGCTCGGAGGCACGCCACAGAGCAGCCATCTTTGTTCTGATGACGAGTCGGCAGTCTTTGCTGCCGTCTGTGTTTCATGTTACCGGCTGGGTTGCAGTATGGAGCCAGCCTCTGACTTCGGGGAGGGGTAGCGGAGACTGAAACTGCTCTGTTGTGTTGCACCCGATGTTCTGGCAAGGGTTCCTACAAAACCGTGTGTCAAACTGCGCTTGCAAGTTTGAGATCTAGCTGTTCTCTCCTCTGTCTGTCTCCCTCGCCCTCTCAGTTTATCTCCTCACCTGTGCAGCTTAGCGCATTCACAGACACGCCGCTGTATACTGCGGATCTCTGGGCCCCTCACCTAAATAACCGGCTAAGCTACCCAGACACAGTATCCTTAGAGCACACAGTGTCTGTGCGGGCGGAGCGTTCAGTGCGGAGGGAGAGACTGATGTCTTCTTTAAGTAAGTGTACCGAGGTGATGGGACAAGATATCATAAAACCCGCTAATCCGATTGCGGCGTGCGGCCTCACTCACACAAACACATGCGTTCCCCGAGCCGCAAGGCAAACTCTCCCACCTGGACCAGCGCTCGGGGGTGCAGGTCGGACGGTGCACTGTGCACAAGCCGGCTTTCCACAGGAATCACTCGTGAAATCGCACAAGCTGCTGCTTACGGATGCGTTATGCTCCGCTCCGGGAAAATTGATATTGACATGAGCATGTATGTGGCCCATTTTCCACAGGGGATAAGCAAACACACTTGTCAGGCGATCGTTGTAATATACATTCACCTCGGATTCATTTAAATCCATCGCTGTCAGTTGTGATTCCGCTGAGTGCATTGTGCGCCTTGACAGGGCGTGAAAACGCAGCCTGTCTGTGTCTTTGGGTAAACACCGTGTTTATTAGTGTCATTTCATTACATGGAAACACCTTTTCAGCTTTAATTCATAAGCTGCGGAGGAAGTGGCACATGCCTGACCTAAATCCTGCAGCACATCCCCATGGGTGGACTAGTTTCTGGTATTAATTTTTTTTTTCTTGCTTTCTGCAACTTATCACAGTCACTACTGTGGAAAAGGAATAAAATATGCCAGAACAATGTCCTGATTTCTAGAGTTTACGCGACTTCACATGGACGTTTACAGCCCGTGAAAAACACTCGGCAGATCGTTATTTCACAGTTAATTACAAATCTAATTAGAATATTCAAATTAAAAAGCTTTCCCTTTCTTTTCTTCTCTGTGTGAGAGCAGGGAGCCAGGGAGAGAGTGATAGTACGAGAGGGCGAGAGACCCAGGGAGAGACAGGGGGAGAGAGAGAGAGAGAGAGAGAGAGAGAGAGAGAGGGAGCCTCGTAGTGAGTGGCAATGTGATAACCTGTAATCGGCAGCACTGCAAACACCTTCTTCTTTTGATGTCCCCCCACTAACATCCTGGCAACAAAGACGGCCAATTACAAATGAGCTAATTAACTAAATTGTTGATGGAGCATGAAGAGTTCATTCGCTCGGGCGCCCCGCACCATGACAACGGTGAAAGGGGGCCTTTGTTGTGGAGGCAAAGTGTGCGGCCGTGCGAGTTGCCATTAGCTTCCTGACGTTTCTTTTTTTTTTTTTTTTTTACAATTTTTTCTTACAAACCTATCGGGCCGCTCCAGGAAGCAGATTTGTTATGGATTTAGAGTTGCCGCTGCTTGAGCTGAACCCTGTCAACTGGCTGTCAGAGAGGTCAAAGTGTGCTCCTTCAAAGGCCGAGGTGTTTTCTTTATTAGGCTCCTCTCTGCTCAACTCTTTGCAACTAAATTAGCGAGCACAGGCAGGTTTCTTGAAACGCTGGTGAGCAAGCTTTTAAAAACAGGCGATTGACTCCTTTCCCATAGTCAGCGGAGGAGTTTGACTTCCTGTTTTTTCCTCACGTTCGATGTCACGAAGGCACAGACAACACAGCGCTCTCTCACTTTGCGGTCTTGCCAAATTAGAGAGTTCACTCGGGTGTCATGTTTCTAAACTGCAGATCAGAGACAGATTTGACCCAGGAAGGAAAACCCATTGTGTTGATTCCCATTGCAGACAAAAGCCAGATGTTGGTGGTGTTTTTTTGACCAGGGAGAAGTGGCTACACACAGGAGGTGATGTAGTGGAGAGAGTGACTTTTTTAGGGTAAAACACACGTTTACAATCGTAGAGCTGTTCATGAGTCGATGGCTCAAATCCTCAGTCACAGACTCCTCGCTCGAGTCTCCAAGTCAAGGAGGTGGTTTTTCATTTGTCAGTGAACAGTGTTTTCCTCAGAAGAACATCTGAAAGTTCTCCAAACCGTGACTTGACAGCCCGTGAGAAAAAGACGGAGAGATATGTTGAATATTCGCATTTAAAGGTCAAATCTGATTCTGCTGATGGAAAGGTTTCAAACGGGGACGAGTGAGCAGGCATCATCTGCAGTGGAACATCTGGGTCATGGTGTGTGTTCTTACTTCAAAAACTGTCCAAATTCCTCGCAGATGTTCTCACAGCCGGGCCACTTGCACACGCCGTGACCGTACAGCGGATGGGTGCCTCCACTTTCTTCATGTAGTGAACTAGAGAGAGAGAGAGAGAGAGGGTCAAAAGAAGAGGAATAAGAAAAAGGGAAGAACAGCGAAACAAAAACAGGAAGGAAGATGAGGAAGGTCAGGGGAGTGGGAGGGAGGTCAGGTTAAGTTTATGGTTGAAAAGTTAATTCTCTAGGAAGTCAAAAAACACCTGAACTCCATCATGTGTTTTTTGCATGTTCCTGGAAACTAACAAACAAACAAACAAACCGAGTTGAACTCAGAGATGAACTCAGAGAGATTAGACTTGCCAGCACTTTACCTCAACTTCAATCGTTGCTTAAAACATGATTTTTTTTCTTTTTTCTTTTTCTTTTGTGTTATCTTTCAAATTTTAGTTTTTTGTTGAGTGGTTTTTTCAATTCCAATTTTTTGGGTTAAACACATGATTGCAGCTAACTGGTACATTACAGTAGCTTTATCTCCACCGTCCCATCTTGTAAAGCCATTACTGGGAGGAGGGGGTTTGAGGCTTCGGAGTAAGTATTAAAAATCCAGACAGCCGTATAATTTTCATCAGGAGATTAATACTGTGAGTAACTTATGTTTCTTCGAGGACAAGGGGAGCAGCGGGGGCGCTCTGGCGTTTTTCAAATGGCACCCAAATAAGTTACGACCCTGCCTAGACAGCACGTCCAATTAAAGATGACAGTTTAACCTTTAGTCGTGGCGCTGTCTCTGTCTGTGTGCGGAAACGTGCATAGGAAGAAGTGTGCAGCACTGTGTGTTTGTCTGCCCATAGGTTAGGTCTGTGCATGTTTGTGTGTGATGGATGGCTGTGTGTGTGAGCACTGGGACGTCTCACACTGCGTTTTACAGAGGGGCTTCCCCCACATCGATCGGTGGCATGTTAGTAAGCAGCGCTCCTGACAATACTCCATGTTCGATCATTATGACACACCACACCCCCCTCGGGACACGGGCAGATAAAGTATTCCCCCCCCCCCCCCCCCCTCTTTTCTTCTTCCTCTTCTCTTCCTCCTTCCTACCTCTCCCGTCTTCCCTCTAAAGATATCTTCTTCAAGCCTCCTTTTAGTGCTACTGGAGAGATAGCATCTACTTTAAACCAATTACACCTCCAGTGTGAGTCTCTACCCGGCATCCACACAGACACATACTCGCACACGCCGCTACCCTAAGTCCTTATTATAATATCGCCCAAGAAAAAGCCTTTGAATAATGCATGGGCCACATAGGCAGATATGTGAAACACTCAGTGTTTTGGTGCTGGGGTGCATTTATAAAAGACGCCATCACAAGGATAAACATCCTGGAAATGCCACTCAAGGCATCACGTATTCTGTTTACATGACAAGTAAGCAAGGAAGGTAATTTTCAAAAGCGGGAAAAAAAAGAAAAGAAAGCACTAAATACTTAATGTACAAGCAGGTTAGCTTGTCGTGTCTGCCAGAGAGGCTTGTTGTAGCTGCGTCTGCCTGCATGGCTCCCTTTGCCGGCTTTTGATATCTGTGTACAAGCTAAGTGCGTTCAATGCGCACAGTCCCCCGGGAGAACAAGGCTATCTTTTTTTTTTTTTTTGTATATTACTAAGACACTAATAAACTATTGAACAAATAAACAAAACACCATGTTTTCCCTGTAGTGGCAAAGCTGTTATTCTAAACGAGGACAAACACTCTGGATGGGAGCAGAGATGCGGCGTTCTCATGTGTTCCTGCACGGCACAAAAAACAACAAGCTTGTTTGTCGGGTAACAAACAAGGCCTCTGTAAACTTTTCATCTTCTCTGCCTCTTCATCCCCTCTGGCGCCGCTATCAAAAACGGTGGGTGGATGACATTTCAATTACCTCTCTCGCTCCCTTTCCCGTTCCCGTTCCCGCTCCCTCTCTCGTCTGTGGTTGATGGCGGGTGACTGTCCGTTGGCGATGGAGTGGTGTGAGATGGGAGGCGACGCTTTTGCGGGATTGGAGGACGAGGTAGTTGAAGAAGAGTTGTTGGTGGAGAGGTCCAGGCCGCCGCCACCTCCGCCACCACCACCACCACCTCCGCCGCCAGCACCGTTGCCACTGTTGCTGTGTTTAATGCCGTTGTCCTCCATGGCGTGGCCTCCGCCTCCTCCGCCGCCTCCGCCTCCTCCGGTTACGTCTTTCCACAATTGCTGGAGCTCTGCAGGACTCAAGCCTGCTAGAGAAGAAGAGATAGAGAGACAGAGAGGAAGACAAAGTTGGGTGAGTAAGGGGAGGATGAGCGGAAGAAAGAACGATTAGGTTCCCACAATGCCTCTGGTTGACGGAGAGAGGAGGCAAAAAGGAAACCAGTAACTTCCTGTGGGGCAGCACATCCACAGCGTCGAGTTCGACTTTGGTGATATTCGCTTTGCATGTGTGTGATCGTGCCCCTAAACTGAATATTTACAGAATCAGGTTACTCCTGGCGTCCAGTGTGAGACAACAGCTGATTCCAAACTTTTAATTCGACAGCTATGAAAGTTTTATAAAGTGACACATGACTCACGGCCTTGTCCCCACTAAGTGGCTTTTGTCTTTTGCCACGTGTAGACCTGACTTAGAACACTTTGATCACAGTTTTGTTTTTGTTTCTTCCTCTCTGCCCAGTTCTTCAGCAGTCCGACCCGTTAACAAACTCCTCGTGTAGATCTCAGTTTTGCATTTTGAGCTGTAAAACATGATGAGAGTGAACGTGTTCTGTTGCATCGGATAGTAAACACGGTTTGTCCGATGCTTGTTTCCCCGCCTGCCAACTAATTGGGCAACAGTCCCTGCTTTGATTTCCCTCCCAACATCTCCCTGAGTGTTGTTTTTTTGCATCTCCGCCATTTTGGTGGTAAACAACAAACATAGGTGTTTACTTGGCCCGGGGAGGAGAAAATGGAGCCTGCAACCCCCCCCATTTCTCTCTGTCTGTGTCCTTTTTTATTCTTCTCTCCCTGGCTCTCAGCGAAGGCAGTAAACAACAACAACAACAACAACAACAAGGAAGAAGGGGTTGGGGAGCAGGGGGAATAGAAACAGAGATGGAAAAAACAACAAATATAAGCAGAGCAGAGCTGAGAGAGAAACAGAGGTAGACAAAGAAAGCCTTAATCAGACAAGAAGAGAGAGAGAGAGAGATTGCGAGAGAGACAGAGGGGGACTAAACAAAATGATAATGTGGAGGAGTTAGGGAAAAAGTGGATGGCAGAAGAGCATACCAATGAGGGGGGAGGCAGACAGACAAACATACTTAGAGATAACCGTACTTTGAGGGGACACGGGCGCATACAAATGAGGACGACAAAGACAGGAAGGACAGGAAGACAGAGGAAGCGCGGGGTGGACAGACAGAGAAAACACAGGAAGCATGTGACCGCTGCCGCTGCGAGTCACATGCTCAGGAGCAACACGAGCGCATGCAACACTTCCCCTCTCCCTCCTCCTTCTTCTTCTCCCTCTTACCTGACGGGGGCAGGGTCTGGCCGGGCAGGGCGGCCTGGCCGGGAGCGGGCCCCGGCAGCGTGAGCAGGCCCTGCCGCTGCATGTTGAGCAGGTGCTGCTGCTGCTGGAGCTGCTGCATCTGCAGGAGCTGCTGCTGGAAGACGAGCTGCTGGGCGGCCAGCTGCTGCTGCTGCTGCTGCTGCTGCTGTTGCTATAGAGAGGAGGAGGAAGAGGAGGAGGAGGAGGAGGAGGAGAGGAGAGAGAAAATTACAGGCGAATTAACAACGGAGAGAGGAGCGACGGAAACCGGGCAGCGGTTGTGCCGCACGTGTGTGTGTGTCTGCACTCACTCGCCTCTGCCGTGACCCGAGCTACACCTCTCTGCCTCTTCCTCCCTCTCCCTGCATGCTCTCCCTCTCTCAGTCTGTGTGAGCTCGGTCTTCCCGCCGGATTTTTTTGGGCTGTACCACAGCACTGATGCCTTTTTCATCTCTTTGTGTGCGTGTGTGTGTGTGTGTGTGACCAAGAGAGCACATGCACACACAACAGACACACAAAGCTCGCGTTGATGGACTAAAAGAAACCTTGCAAGCCTCTCAGTGTATGTGGCTTGTGATTGTGTATGATACTAAGCCTCTGGTATAATCCTCAATCCCACACACACACACACACACACACACTCCGCTGTTGATGGTTAATTGTCTCGCCTTCACTGATGGTCTGTTACAGCTTATGTGGCCAGAGGGAGGGAGCGGAATGAGAGATTTACGGCGTCGCGTGCGTGTGAAAGAACAGACGCAAATATAAACACACACACACAGACACACACAGACGCATACACACATGCACATCGCGCCTCCCTCCCCTCTTTCACCCCTTTTCCTCTCTCTCTACCTCCCTCCCTCTCTCGCTGCCTCACGGAGTTGTTTATTGCTGGGGCCAGACGGGCAATTGCATAAGCCTGGCGCAGAACAACAACAACAAAAACAACAACAAGACGAGGGAACATCAGTGCTGCAGAATCCGTCGGAGAGGGAGTATATTTCAGGGCAGAAAACAAAAGCTTCGGCTCTCAACTATTAAACAGTTTCATGTCTGTTTTACACTATAAACCACAAACTAAAAAACGAGGTAATAATCAGTTTTATTCTTTTTCTGTGCCTCAAAACGAAGGATGCATATCGGCAACGCTTTAACTGCAACTTTGATGGTTTTCAATTTTTCCATTCCCGCCCGTATACACGTGTACTCCATGTGCATACAGCATGTCATGCTCGCATGTTTCTGTATGTTTATAACACGGTGGACCATGGGGAGGTGGGAGGCGGTGAGGGGGGGGGGGGGGGGGGGGGGGGACTTGTGATGCACTCACTGGAAAACAGGCTGCATAATGGAGTGATGGAGGGAGGCGGTTTGCCCTCCCTGCGCCTCCATCCCGCCTCGAGAGAAATAAGGGAGCAATTTCTATTCCATATTTGATGGCGGGGGCCCTGAAAAACTCGATTCGCAAATCCAAACAGAAACAAAGCCGCCGGGAGGTCAGCGGCGGGCTTCCTGCTCGAGGAGGTGCACCACGCGGAAAGAAAGAAGAGAGGAGAGGAGCGCGTGTGTTTATGTGATAGCCTCTGCTTTTTTTCTGATCAATTTAACCGCTTCCGCATGTAGGCCGTCGTCTGGATGCATCTCCAGACTTGCTCTCAGGGTTCAGCGCGGTTACGCAAACGTGGCTTGGGTTGTCATGCGCGGGGCTCCTCTCGTCTGAAAGCCGGAGAGAGGACGGGACAGAGCCGTGCCTGTCCACCGTCTGCCTGTCACCGTGATTTATGAGCGTCGTGTGCTCAGACTTCAGCGGCGTGCGCACGTGTTTGCGTGGCCACAGAAACAGTTCATTAATGAGTCGGGCCCAGGAAAACCTCTGTCTGTGGTCTGGTTTCAATAAATCAGTGAGTGCTTGGGAGTGTGTGGGAATGCAGAGTGTTTGTTATTGTCACTTAGAACAGCTGGTTTAATGGAGTCAATCCAAGGGAACAGTTGCAAGAGGATAGCTGGTGTTTTGAAGGGAGGCTACTTACATCTGACCTGATATTAAATAACCAGTTTAATTACTTTTAAATTCCTAAACACTAACAAGAACACTCCAGCTCGTTTTACGCTGACGCGTACAGCCCCACCAAAGAATGATAGGAGATTATCAGGAGTTCATTGCATGTCTGAAAGCAGCTATACCGTTTTCTCCACCCACATTTACAGTCTCTCCTGTGGCTCTACTTTTTCCATCTCCTTCGAGTCATTGGCATCATTTATTGTACCCACCTCTTTCACCTGTTTGCCAGGATGCTGCTGCTGCAGAAGCTGCAGATGAAGCTGCTCCTGTTGCTTCTTATAAAACTCCTGCAGGTGTTGCTGTGCAGACACAAAAATGCACAGAAAGAGTTAGAAAATAAGATTCAGAAAATGCACATGTATAGAAATTATTATTATTATTATTATTATTTCTAATATAACCATAAATATCCATACAAATAAAATGTATTTACTGGCTATGACATCCAATCTACTGAAAGCATTATTTGGTAAACATGTTCTCTTCCTATTGTCTCCACTAATTCAGCTCCAGCTGTTGCTCCACATGTTGGTTCTGCAGAAACTGTTGCACAGTATAAGATATAAGCTTCTCTACTGCTTTGGGCGTTTGCATCCTCGCCACCTTTCACACTCTTTTCCATATGGACGTTTAATAGTTCCACAGTTCTGCAGGGGGGGGGGGGCAACAATTCATCATATTAACTACACATTTGGCAGCCAGAGTGCTGTTTGCTTCCTTTGGAGGGGTTGAAACAAACAGCGTGAAACCCTCCCAGGAACAGGTTCTCTGTGTTGAACCGATTCCTTTAACACACGGGCTGCAACAGTTATTAAAAACAAAGATGTTTTTTATTTCATAAGGCTGCTTGGCCTGGAGGAGACACAGGATCCCGGCGACTGGAATACACAGTCCGGTACTTTGCAAAAGTGCCGTAAAAATATCCACAATATTTAACAGACCCTAAATTTTTAATTTAAATTAGAGCCTCAGAAAAATATTTAGTGACATCAGTTAATCAACATGAGGGAAGATTTTGATCCTGTGAATTCCCAAATTCCCGTTAATAGCATGTGAGCAAATTTCAAACAATAGTTTACATTTTCTTCTGCTGACACTGACCCGAGTAAAATCTGAAGTGCCTTGAAGTTTCTGTAAAAGTCGAGCAAAGGCACGCCGTTGTACTGAAACCAAATCCAGAGTGTGAGCACTCTTAATGAAGAGGAATAATCAGGATGAGTGACGTCCTTAATTAAACAATCCTCTCCCCCTTAATCAAATCTATGAATGAGAAATGTGTTTCAACTCTTGACACAAGTCTCTGCCGAGTGTGTGCTTTTCCTCAAAGCTGATTCCAAATATTACATCATCCGTCACCTATCACTCAGCTTCCAGTGTGCAAGCACAACTCTGCCATGCTCCCTCTCGAGCTCCCTGATGGATGCTTGTCAGGGAATTGAACCGGCGACACACCGGAGACAGTTAATTAGAGGTGACATGAAACAAGTGTGTCAATTTCAGATTCCTCTTGGTAAGCATGTCAAGGACACCGGGCTGTGGTGAGTTGGCATGAGCGACTGGTGGCTGCTGATACACGAGCACAGCAGTGACTCAGGGAAGTGTGTGTTGTAGGCAGAGCTCTGCATATTTGTAATTCCAAATGTATTTGGTTGTGTACATGTTTGTGCATCTCCATCCCTATGCAGTTGTCGTTTCCTGTGGATGGAGCATGGCTTGGATGTCGGTGCGAGTGTGTACGGGGCGTGCACGCGTACCTGCTGTAGCATAACTGCCTGCTGCTGCTGGAGCAGGGCCTGGAGCTGCTGTGGAGAAAGCACCTGCTGCTGGAGGATCTGCTGCATCTGTTGCGGCGTGATCACCTGGGGACTCATCATGGCCACCGACACGGGAACCTGGGCGAGGGCGGACGAGAGGGCGAAGGTCAGGAATCAGGGACGAATTATAGCATTTCAGAAAGCACAGGAGGGACGAGTAAACAATGAGGGCATATGAGTGAAATACATGGAGGGAGTAAAAATAAAAAAGCGGCAAGGAGCAGGAAAATAGAGCATCCGAGACGTGCGTCAGGCCAAGTGGCGTGGTTCTACTGGGAGCGTGGTAATTGGTGACTTGAGAAGTAGGGAGAGCAGGCCTCCCATGGCCGTGACGCCTGGCAGCCCAGAGGAGATGCTGAAGGACAGATGGGTGCTGTGCCTTTGTGTTGCACAATCCCTTATTTTCCTGCCCGCACCCCGCTGGGAGATGTGAGCGATTTAAATAGACATAGACCTTAATTAGCAGGACCCTTGAACTTCCCCACTTAAGCGCGCCTATCAGTGCTGCTATTGTAAAAAAAATAAAAACAGAATGAAAATGCACGAGCCTAAAGTTGATTAAAAAGCGCACGGATGAAGTGGACACACTGCAGGGGACAATCAGCGTGATGTGCCGGGTCACGGCTCGGCGTTTGGGGGGTCTGGCCCCCGAGATACATCTTTGTTGGACGGGGAGAAGAAAATAAAAAGGATTAATGCTTCTGCTTTTGAAGTATTTTGTATTCAAGTCTCACGTTCTGACAAAAAAGCATCCGAAAGCACACGTCCTCCGGGCTGGAAACCAAAATATGTCATTCTTCTGTGACAATCATTAAAAACACGAGCTGTCAAGCTGCGGCGGAAGAACTGCACCCAAACAAAACAGTACACACGTATCCTACGTTTCCGCCAAATTGTTCTAAGGCGGCAGAGAAAGCAGCTTCTGAGGCTTCAGATCAATGGAGAAAGATGCACTTCTCCTCCGCACATTTTTAACAGGGGAGTGTGGGCTTTAGCTGAATTACACACGCTCGGCTCCTTGCGGCTGCTTAAAAATTGAACAACGTTTTGCGAGGAGAAGACAATACTTTTGATTTGTGTTTACTTGTGAGTTACAGAAGACAAAAATCAACATTGAGTGAATGATTTAGCATCTGACACGCCGCAGAAACCCTGTGGTTTACTCAGACTTATATATATACACACATATTTTCCAGACTCACTGAAGTGCCTGTTTTTAATGGGCTGTTTGTTTGGCCTGTGTTGATGCTCCCGAGCAACTCCCGAAAAATGCTGAGCTTTTTATAAACAGTATAAGGTGCTGAATGAAGTTAGAAACCTTTGTGATCATCCCACCTGGTTGTTTTCTGGCTATCTCAGAAGTCTGTTATCTGTTATATAATTTACAGACCCAAGTTCACGACTTTTCAAAATAAAAGCTCTGTAATTGGAATCTAAAAAAAAAAAAATCAAATCATCAAAAAAAATGGAGGCCCCAGGTTTGAACCCAACTGCTGTAGCTTATCAGAGGATGTAGAATAAGACTCAGAATGCAGGCTGAAGACACATGGTGCCCCCCCTCCCCACCTCCTCTTTATTCAGATATTATGAATATTGTTCATTTTGTGTCCTAATCGCACTGAATTCACCTCTTTGAGCCCTTATGCCCTTACATATGAAACGTGAAGTTGATACGTTGAACACTTCACGGGATATGTGATACAGACAGATATAGATTTCTGCACTAAGGACGTAGATGACCTTTAAAATGTAAAATAAATCGGCTGAGATGCAAAATTCCCAGCACAACAATTCACTAATGCAGGACTTTCAGGGGTTTGGATTCTTCCATCTTGTCAACAAATTGTCTTGACGGACAAGCTTTATGCAACTGTAACACAATTAAAATGTCAACATGTAGCAACACCTCCGCTGACACTAATTGCTGCGGTGTTTGGCATGGAGCTGCCATGACAGTAACTAGCCTATATGGTGTGTCAAGGGGCCAATAAGACATCCCTGTCCTCATCGCCAGCTAATCAAGCTGCCTTGATTACTTTCCATGCTTGTCTCTCCGCCCTCCCTCCCTCTCTCCCCTCTCTCTGTCAGGCCTTGACACGTCCTTGTTTAGCTCTCCTCCACCTCAACGCCCACCCCCACCCCAGGTTTCCCCCCCCCCTCTTTGATTAGCTCAGACATTTGCATGGTCACTACACATTTTTCATTTTAGAAGTCATTATGCATTAGTGGCTCCTGATCGCCCGCCTTGACTAATCCTGATGAACTGAAAATCACAGCTGAAGGTCAACTTCCAGCCGGCCCCGCCGCACATTCATATTCATATTCAAACAAATCCTGCCTCCATTGTTCATTAGGGTCTTAGAGAGGGAGAGAGAGAGAGGGGACTCCATCTGAGGTGGAGGAGGTGGTGGAGGAGGATGTTGTGGTACATCTCTTTTCTTCTCCGGACTCGAGCGCAGGGAGAGAGGAATGCATTCACAATAAGCGCGGTGGCTGAACAAAAGCCGTCAAAAGTTGCAAATTAAACAGTCTGTGTGTAATTATGCAAATGCTGTGCTTACACCTTCAATGTTATTAACCCTTGAAGCTACATTCGCTAGGTAAGTAATTACCCCTGCAGTCACTCCTGGTTTTGTGTTGGATGCTGTGACAATGGGACGAGTGCAGCTGAGAAACAACATGAGAGATGCGCTCATTAAGACCATTAATTGGATGCCGGCTCTCAAAGACGTTTTGGTTTACAAAAGGAATGCAGGAGTAGACGTGTAGGGGTTTAATGCAAATGAATGCGCAACCACAAATACACTGGAATCTAATATAAATTCAATGGGCAGCCTCTTTTTTCTAGTTTTCATCAAGATCCATAAAAAAACGTCTTGTCTCCCAATGTTAAATGTTAAAGACTACCCCAAAATTAAATGGTTTGTTTCCGGTAAAAAAGATACAAGATAAGATGTACCTTTATTTCTTTATCTGCTTATAAATCATTACGATTTATGGACAGCAAACAGCTAGGTAATGACATTGGGAAGTTTCTCTTCCAGTCTGATTGGCTTTTTAGAGACATAATGGCTGATAATAATCTTCATTTCACGAATGCTCCAAACAAAAAAAGGGAAGGGGGAGAAAAAGGCACGCGGGAAGAAAGGGAGAGGGGAGAGAAGGCACTGGCCCACGTCCATTGTGAAGTGCAGCATAATGCTAATTCCAGCATTTAACTGCATGCTTTTCTGCTTGACGTATCAGAGGCTCCGAGATGAAAGCAGATAAGTAATTGCTCTCCTGGTTCTTATTCTTCACTGACAACCCATAAATTTAATTTTACACACACGTTCATTTACATTTTCGAGTATATGACATGATAATTGCAGGAATATAACACCTCCATTCTGCAGGAAGCTGCATGAGGGCTTGATTGACGGGAGCGGTGAATTGAAAGGAACAGGAGGCTGAATTGCCTCTCCTGGAAATGATTTTGCCACGAAGGGATAAAATTAATGAGCATTTACTCGACGATGGCAGTGGCATAAACATCCACACGCCGTGAATAGACGCTCTCCTTCAGAGGAAGAGGAGCCATGATATCCAATTGGGCTCTGCCTGTGTTTCTCTGTAATCCAAAAGGATACGTTTTCCAGTACTGGTGCCCAAAAAAGTAATTATTAATGGAATTTATTAAATAGTTTTAAATGAATTGTAGCAGAGGTGGACGCCAGGGAGCTAAATCACAAAAAAAGATGAATCCAATTTTTGTAATAGTGCTAATTTGTACAGAAAAGAGCTGCTATTAGAGGAGCTTTGGACATGTGTACCTCCTTTAATGCTCTTGTTAAACCGTGCTCACCATTTGAACTCCTATTTGTTTATGTCCCGTGTCTTAAACGTGAACGATGAGCTGTGTTGACATGAACTTTGCAGCCATGTGGTTTGCCCTCGGAGCTGGGAGGCAAAACAAAGGAGCTTTAAATTGGCTCCTGATGTGAAAACACTGGTGAGGCCCCCGACCCACAACAAGACCATCATTACACCACTCATGTCACACCCGCAGCCTGTGACCAGCCTCTCCACCGCCTCACAAAAGGTCAAGCTGCTCTGCGGAGATCTTCCAGGTGGAGCTGGTGCCTTATTTACTGCCAGAATACCTCAGGCGTTCTGGGATTAAATGCAAAACACAGAGGTGGGAACTAATAAGTACAAATACTGTATTTAAGCAGGTATCTGTGATTTCTACTCATTACAATTTAAATGCATTTGAGGGTAATTATTGTTTTTTCAGATTTCAAGCTAAATCGATTGGACGACAAGACGGAAAAAACAATTCCTTGTCGTATATCTATCAATTTTGATTTTATACTTTGAGTAAATGTGATTTGATTCTTTTACTTGAGTATCTTTACTTCTACTTCAGTGAAAAAAGTGTGTACTTTTGCCACCTCTGGCAAAACACCACATTTCTACGCCGTTGCTGCCAACGACTGTTTGCACGTAACCAATGGGTAAAAATGCACTTCCAGCAATTACACACACACTCACAGTGCTTTATCTTTGCAGCAATGAGTTTTCTTATGAGCGAACTCAAATTACCAAAAGCCTGAGATAAGTGGGGCATCAGAGTTCAAACTTAAACAATTAAAGTCCAGGGGAGAGGAATTCCCTTTTATTCGATTTCATTCCGCACAATTCACTTAGTAGTAATAAGCAGGGGAAGTGGGGGGGGAAGTGGCGATAAACCGTAAACGTTGTGTGAACACAGGGCGGTTATCGACGACAGAGGTTGTTGCTGTAGCGCTGGATGGGGGGGGGGGGGGGGGGACTGAGCTGCGCCAGACACAGCTGAGATAAACGCAATGAAAAATAGGAGGATCCTGGTCGGTAATTACTGTGGATCCTTGGCAGGGAGAGTCACCAGCTAATTAAGCGACCGGCTTCATTTGACTCTTGGTCAGAGATAAAGAAATCATGAAAAGTGCCACTGCCCACCACCCTCCTGTTTCCCCTTTCATCTCAACCTCCTGAGCATCTCAGGGGACGCAGGGCCCAAACTCAGATCCCCCCCCCCCTCCCCTTCCCTCTGCCTTGCAACACATGGACTTCTGACCTCCCGGCTCCCTTTCAGCTGACACTGCTCATTTATTGCCATACAGCCAATTACTGCCAAGCGTGGCCGAGCCATTATTGATGGCCGGGACTCTCGCCACCAAGGCGACAGGGCCGGGCAAACGAGGCCCCCGCTGTGGAGTTCAAGTGTGTGGCGAGCAGTGTTTACCGTGTGGAAGAATCACAGGCAAGCCGCACTCACTCAGATGCACGTCGTGTTTTTCGGCTTAGCCAGATCAATACTCCAGATTGTCAGGACTGACGCTAAGTAGATTACTAAATGTTTTCCCGAATCAATTCCCATCGCCGTGTGGAAGCAGTGCATGGGAAGTGCAATTTATCATAACATAAAGGCCCATCATGTAAAAAGCCTCTAATAAAAAACCCCAGAGGGGAATGAGAGGAGGCTTAGCATGATTTCCATATTGATTTATCTCGACATGCAGATAGTCATTGATTAAGCCCCTCGAACGTGGCGTACAGCGGCGTAGCGGTGCGACGCGGCTTGTACACATTGTTTGTGTCATTATCAGCAAAGGATTGTCGCAACTTTATCGTTTTGCCGCCACGATTCGCTCCAGCCCGATGCCTCCCCGCAGGTGTTAAGAATCGGGGGTTGGGGGGGGGGAGAGGAGGGAGAGAATTAAAAAAGAAAAAAGAAAGTCCAGAGAAGAAGTAGAGAGAGGAGAGTGCTGGATGGAAAGAGAGTGAGAGGGGCGGAGGGGGGGTGGCTTTCCCTCAGATGTTGCAGGTAATATGGCCTCCACTGGATCAGCCTCTTCATCAGTGACACACAGTAAATTACAAGTGCTTCAAGCAGCTCAGTGAATTATAGTTCATCACTAGGAAAAGACTCGCCCCACCCCCCCCTCGCACTCCCTCACCACCGGGGCCTGGGCGTATCAGATCTGCCAGGTAGGATCCAATTAACACCCTGGCCAGAATCATCAGATTGCATGTGTAAGGGCTGGTATAACTCGTTTATTGCTCCCATGTATCTTCTGTCACAAGGTAAATTTGTTGCTGCTACATCAAAGGTCTGAGCTACTTTTTTTTCCCCCCCTTCCTCTTCTTCTTCTTTCCTTATCCCTCCCTCCCTCCCGCTCACTTTCTCTTGATCCCCCCCCCCCCCCGAACTCAGCTACATCGCCTTGGGGTTGCATTTCAACTTCTTTTGCATCACAATGATGAACCTGCTCTGTCCTCGAAATTTAGCAATCTTGTCCTGTAGGTGTTGTAAATGCAGTGGGGGGAAAAAAAAAAATCTTGTTTTCTGGTTACAAAAGCAGTAACCAAGGGTGTTTGACTTAAAATGTGCTGACGGTTTTTTTTCTGCCTCGTCTTTTTTCGTTTTCTCTCTCAGAGTCAACACAAGTTTTCCTCATGAATAACATAATATCCCCCCCCCCCCCCCCCCCCCCGTGATAAATTATTTTTTTTTTACTCTATTTTCAGATCCAACCAGAGGGGATGCAGCGGAAAGATATATTCAAAAATGTAAATGTGAGCTACCTTCCTTTAGCCACGCACGCCGGAGTCGGCTAAGCTATACTCAAGCCGAGCGGGGCAGCCCTTTTCCCTGCATCTGTGTTCCGGATGAGAGCCAATAAGCAGATGAGAGCTGCCATCGAGATCATATTGGCTCAGTGGTGAGACGCGTTGGCCTGACCTTTAGGAAAGTGCAACACTTCCTAGGATGGCCCAGTGCCCACGGCCGATGATGTGACTGGCCTGGGCTTGAGGAAGCTGGAGAATTTGCACGAAACATGACTAAGTCTCTTCCCAGCCATAAAACCTTAAATATTTTCATTCATGCTTAAGAGTAGAGTGTTGCGCAGATGGGATTGAGGTTATTAATCTCGTAAAAAAAAAAAGCCTGATAGTGCGAAAGGGGCAGAGCGGCGGCTGGAAACGCTCACTGGAGCTAAGCTCTCGAGTTTTGTACGCGGAGAATCGGACATTAAATGTAGGGAGGGAGGTTCAGGGAGCAGCTTCAGACTGTCAGGCCCTCACGAGGCTGGGTCACAGGGTCAATCCAGACGTTTTATATGTGGAACCTGACATATAGAGGTGGTCGTTGGGTCACGTTCGGAGGAGGAGACGTCCTGAGGTAGTCGGGTGTGTTTGCCTCGTGTAAATCTTAACGTCTTCTGCGGTTTGTTTTCAGGGAAATGACCGGAAAATTGGGTTTGCATATGATTTGTTTGCAGGACATGGAAGACTGTATTGCTTTTTATCACCGGAAGCTCTCGGATCTTGTCGTCTTTGGGGTCTTCTCTATATGTGGCACCTCTTTTTCATCCTGAGATCTTTGGATTCTTCCAGTTTTGCCTCCATCGCAAAACTGTGGTCTCACGTGGGCTCACTCAGGTCCAGCTCTGCCCTCTTCCTCACCGATAATGATCAATAGTACAACTGAGAAAAACAACTTCCACAAAGTCACTTCTGGCAATGCAAGAACTTTAAGTGCTGGTGTTTGTGTGCAGACGAATTATGCATGTGTGTGTGTGTGTGTCTGTGCGAGCGAGCGAAACAACTGTCAAATTCATAGGCCTCTGTAATCCTCTCCGCCTCTCCTTGTCCGCGTTTCTTTATTTGTATTCCAAATGTCAGTGTATAAATGCCTTTCAGAGGGGGGATATTGCCACAGAGAGGAGGAGAGCTGGGGGAGAAGGGAAACGGAGACGAGAGGGTGTTGTGTGCCCTGGGAGAGCCGTGTAAGCAGCATGGCGGAGGCAGGGGGATTTACAGGGAGAAATAGGTGTTTATTGAGTGCTCCCGTGGGCTTACTGTGTAATAATAGACCTGTCACATTACGCAAATGTGGAGAAGCTGCTTGCGCGTGTGTTTGTATGTGTGTTTGTGGGACTGTTTTTTTTCCCTTTTACTTGTGTGTACGTGTGTGGATGCAACCGCCTGCCTGCGCATCATCAGCTCCCGAGAAGCGCCGATGAGCGAGCGGATAGAATTAGTCAAGCGAGAGCCTTTAGCCGCTAATACGTGTAATTAAAACTGCGAGCTGGGGCACTTAGATGCTTGTGTAGTAAATAATTTACATGCCATGATCTATGGATCATTTCCTGCTCTTAAATACCGAAGACCGGAGAACAAGAGGAGAAGTGGGGAAAAGAAGCGGAGTGGCAGGGGATTTATGAGCATCTCTGCCATAAGCAGGATGTCATGGTAATATTAATCCTTCCCCCCCCCCCCCACCACTCTCTACAGCGCTAATCATACAAGGGGATCAATGCGCGTGATTCCTCCAGTGGAAAAGTGGTAGCGTGATTGCCATTGACGCTTATCAGGCCACAAAGTTAATAAAATATCGCAGTACAGCATCCATTGTGGCCTCATAATCCAGGTAAATAATGCGGCTTTATTGGATAAACTCCCCACAGACGGGAATAATAGGCCTAAAAAAAAAATATAGTGCTGACACAAATGTGGAATAGCACAATAATAATAATAAGGGGTTTTAAATCAAGTGAGAGTTTCCACTGCTTTATATTGATATTTGCACAATGACATATTACAGCTAAAATGTCAGTGGAAATGAGTGGATTGAGTCCCAGGGCAGAAAGGATCCAGCAGGCCCTGCTTGTGCTCACTGGGAGCCTCGGTGGCGCCTCGGCCTGCGATGGCAAACTTTCTTGGAACTGCAAGGTGAGGACGTTATAATGGGTGTTAATAAAGGCTGGATCAACAGATGGATTAGTCGGGAGCCGATCGGCGAGGCCCTCCCGGTTTTATACCGATTCATATCGCGAGCCAAGGATGGAGTAAGCAAGTGTAAATATTCAATATTTACCATGTGCTAGTGTTATTAGAGGCAAGGGGGCCTGGACGCCGGCTCACGGTTATCGTGCGCCAAACGCAGCTCTCATTCAATATTGTTCCTCCTGCCATGTATGTATTGTATTTGGCAACTATGGAGGCATTTGTAGATCTGGAACCCGTTTGTTCGAGTGTTTTCAATTTTGGCACGACGGAGCCTCAGACAGAGGGAGCACAATAAGAAAACTTTTCCACCCCTCCAGCAGCTCAATAATTAATTTCCACTCAAATAAACAAACAACCCCTCGATAATCCCGACGCCGTCATGTGTGAATATAAGGACAATATTAACTTGATGAGGTTGAATTATTTAGACGCAAGAAAAGGGAAAAAGCACGGCCGAGGCTTTGCTAACCTTATCTCCTCCCCTGTACGTAATTAGGTACACAGGGGTGTGACTCCCATTGAAGGCGTCGACATTGTTAAGACTGTGAAAATACCAATGGGTGAGGTGAACGCCAATTTCCCTTTCATCATTGAAATGCACGGCGCTTCTAATGAGGTGAACCATTGCTCCCTGATATTACTTATTAGCCGAGTGGAGGGCACAAACTCCCACACTTCAATTTCAAATGGCTAAAAAAAAAAAATGAATTGAATAATAAAAGAATACTAATAATAGAAAAACACGGAGCAGATGTCAAGGGGGTGGGGGGGCCTTACGTAAAAAAAATATAAAAACTAACCGTCTTGTTGACAGAGCCAAGAGACTCGCTGGTGTGAAAAAAAAAAGTCTTGACACCGCGAAGAAACGTGTTGATGTGCGAGTGTGTAGCCAGCGTACAATCTATGTGTGTTTGTGTGTGCATATGTGTACAAGTGTGACCTTTTCCAAACCACTGTCAACAGAAATAGACAGCTGGTCGAATCAATAAGGCAAATTAGTGTTGAAGAGTGGAATTGACAGGCAGTTAAAATTAGCCGTCGTCTGGCTGACACGTCTTTTCAAACAATATCTAACCTCTGGATATTTCGTGTCAACGCCACAATGGATCCAGTTAGAGGAGCGCATGGATCAAACAGGTCCTCCATTTTGGCGTCCGACTCAATAACCCTTGGGTATTCTTGAAGTTGTAATTATTGCCCAGTCTGGTGGACAATACACACAGACTATGACACGTAGTCTTGACAATAGGAAGGCGGCTCGTGGAGGGAACTGTGCACTCAGAGATCTGTTGTGTCTTTTCCCGTGTCTCTGTGACTTTTAGCTTCCTGGGGACCGGCTCGTCCGGCTTTAGGATTCCAATGACAGGTCGGCGGATTGCGTTGGCAAATCAAACACACTTGTGGAGCAGAGGAAATCTTTTCGCGGGGAGCATGTATTATGGATGGACTTAAGAGATTAGGCGGGGAGCTGCTTTACCTGCAGTGGACGCTGCTTGTCCTGGCTCTTTGGAGATTTCAGGCCACTGCCTGGCTGCTGCAAGAGTAATTGCCTCGCTGCTTGTAGGGCCTGGGAAGGAGAGAACACAAAACAGAAAGGACGGTGTGAAAAAACGAGGAGAAGAGCCTCTGAAAAAAAAACAACATGTATCCGATTCCCTGAAACTGACAGAAGAGATAATGAAAATGTTAATTGGCATCTTTCTGGCAGATTCCCATGACACAAAGCAACAGTAGCCATGCTCCAAGAAAACTGTGTTGCGGCACTGTCTCAAAATCACTCCCTTTTACAAGTTCACACAGATCCACAGACACCAGAGCTTTTGCCAACGTGCACTTTGGAAGGCTTTTCGCTCAACTCGCTGTTTTTGCGTGTGGACGAGAGGCTAAAGCGCTAAGGAGGAAGTTCGCTTTGCAAAGACCCCACATCAGTGTGGACAGGCCATGGAAACCACATCTAGAACACTTCCAGATGTTGTTAACACCACCACGTTCTAGCTGCGATCGAGAACAGATAGTTTGTTTAAAGCATCGCAGAAGAAGAGGGTGGAGGAGGTGCTGAGCTGCAGAATAGAACAAAAGTAAGAGAGATCCACAGCATCAGTGGAATTGACCTGTCTAGTGTGTGCTCAACTGAAATACCCACTTCTCTCTGCAAATTACTGCCACATTTGCATATTCATAATATCAATTTGAAGTAGAGGCAGCGCCGTGTGAAGTGTCTCTGGGAGCTGTAATTAAAGTTGACAAAATCAACATCAGATTACATTTAGAGGGAATTAACTAGCAGCCCAGGTTTTTACACCGTGCATTAAGGGTGCTTGTGAGCAGGGGATGGGTGATAGATACAGAGAGATGGGTCGGTGGATAGATGGAGGAAGAGAGAGACCTTCCCCCTTTCTGATGCAATTAGCTCTTAGCTGTTTACACATAGAAGAATTAGTCAAATTTGTAAAAAAAGACGTGTTGGCATATGTCGGCTTGATCCGAATCGCAGCAGCTGAGGACGCGGAGTCATTCATATCTCTGGGGTTTGAAGGGATTACAGATCTCCTCCCGCCCCAGCTGCGTGTACCGACCGGGTGTGTGACGAGTGGAGCTGCAGCTTCACAGGTATGGCGGCAGCTGGGCGAGCAGCTTCACTCCCCGTTCTTCAAGAGCGCGCGGATAAAAGACGTCTGCTCGAAAAGGAACATTGTGCACAGCTGCTGCTACTGCTGCTGCACAGTCGTACATCGTGTATTCTTTAGTTCCACGAGCATCAAGTGGGAGAAGAGGGGGGACATGTATGCACACACACACACACACACACACACACACACACACACACACACAGGGACACAACACAACAACTTCCAAGGTGTTTTCCTTTTTTTTGGGAGGAAAAAAGAAGAGGACGAGTAGGAGGAGAAGCGATGAGCGACGGAGAGTGACACTTCCTCAGGAATCGGGGGTGCTCATTTTTTTTTTTTTTTTCCTGGTACTTGCTTGCCAGTATCCATGACAACAGCTGCCTTGACGGGGCGTGCATATGGCGCGGCTCTCGCCAGCTGGTGGGAACAATGTTTGAACTAGTACATTGAGATCCTGAGCAAACAGGGGGGGGGGGGTACATGGAGAGGTGGTGGATCCGTCTGGCTGGCTGCTCGGGAGGAGCCAGACTTTCTGAACTCGAGTAAACAAACATTACACTGGCACTGGGTCCTAACTGCATTGATCTGTCTCCTTGGTAAGAGCCTAGTCGCCACCGCTTTTTATATGTGTGTGTGTGTGTGTAGTGTGACATCTGTAATCAGAGTCTTTAATCAGCACACACACACACACACACACGCAAAAAAAGTAGCTTGTAGCACCTGCCGCAGTCAAGCACACACACACACACTCACACACAGGCGTGCACGTGTCGCGCTGGCCTTCTTCTTCTTCGAGACGGGAAATCAAACGCGGCGCCCGACTTTCGCTTCCTTGAACCGAACACAAAAGACAAAACAAATTCCTCGAACGCAGCCAATCACGTCAGTAATTAAAGCGCGGTCTAATTAATCTCGCCGTGATTGGTGAATCAAAGTAATTATAAGGCTTATTGAGTCCCGCACACTGTAGTTAGCGGGGAGGCTGCTTGACGAGAGCGAGCCCCGAGGTAGCCGTCTGGAGGAAATGTTTATTCGTGTGTGAATCAATAATGACTCTCCGCGTTGTACCCAAAGTCAAAAGAGATGCCGGGTGTGTTATGCACAGTCAGGAGTGTAAAGAAAGGGATGCTTGTAGCCGCGCTCGCTGCTGGGTAAACACGGCAGGAGGTGCAGGTATGAGAGGTGATGCACAACGGCAACTAGTCTGCCCAGACTGCAAAAGAACAAGTGCTTCTCCAAACATAACAGACCTTATTAACAGCGGCCAAACTTTTCCCCGAGCGGTTTGTCAAGCCTCACGCTGTCTGTCGCCTCTCCTGCGAAAGTGGGGTTAGCCATTTTTCTGAGAGGAAACAGACGCACAGTCCTCTCCCCCCCCCCCTCACTTTCGCCCCGCTCTGAGTATTCAGCCATTACAGTAAAAGGCGCCAATTTGTGCCGCCCACTTCCCACTCCACGTCGATGGCGAGCCGGAGCCCACCTCAAATGCGGAAAAGCGCAGAATGCCAAGAAAAGTCATCAAAAGTTTTGCTGGAGAGCTGCGGCGGCGGTGGACAAAAACACAGACCGAGAGCAGTAGGGCCGTCTGTTTAACCTGGGTTGCTATGCACGGAAAAATGACATCCCCTGGTCTATTAATGCACACATTGTATAAACAGCCCGTTGTGACACATTCTTCAGAATGAGAGAGTTGGCCAGACAGAGAGAAAGAGAGAGAGAGAGAGAAAAGAGAGAGCGAGAGAGAGGCGAAGAGGCAAAAAGGAGCCAGGCCCGCTATATAAATAACAAGGCACTCAGAGGCATATTTGATGTTGATATCCATCACCGAGGTTGGGAAGGAGGAAGAAAATAAGACGGGGGAAAATAACACACGGAGCGGCCGAGACCGCGACACGGGGATCCTTATGAAAATAAGATTCAGCCCAAATGGATCTGGTGTAATTGGTTTCAGATAGTGAGGTCAGGAGAAAGGCGATACGGGCGACTATTATGCGCAACGGACTAAGAAACAAGAATGTTTACACAGGCATTCCTCCGCTACATTAATAGGCATGCAGACATCACCGGAGAGAGAGAGGGGGGGGGGAGAAGAGACTGACGGAGGAGAACACCAGCCTTCCATTCATCCCTCTATTCTCCACTCTCCCATATCCCAGTGTTTGGAGTCTATACAAAACAGGGTAATAAGGAACACACATCACAATGCACCTTTGTAAGCAGCATGCAAAGATCTTAAACAAGCATGAAATACATTAGCGGGGGCCCTGCAATACCGGGCCAAACCATTACAAATCTCCAGATTGCTTATTTTGTGTGCGCGGCGGAGGCGGAGGGTGACGGCGAGGAAATAAGCCCTCCGCTAAGAATGTCGCTCTTTCAAATCCACCTGGAGACCGCGCGTTGTGCAGCCACGACATTGGAATTGGGACACATCTGAGGGGAGTGTGACATGGTGTTTGGACAGTGCTGATCACTTCGTGGCGCGGGTCACATTGGGAGTTTTGTCGTTTTTTAGGCTGATATGGCGGATGTTGGACGATGATGACACAGGTGTGAAATAAGCCGCCCGGGCGACAGGTACGTCTCGGTGCAAACACGATCACCGCAAACACGGCCAGTCGATTGTTGATCAATGATGAATGAGTTGGAACGCGATGACGCTGTGTTTCTGTTGCGTGTAAGATATTTGTGTTTGTGTGTATGCACATGTGTGTAAGTGTGTGCGTCTGTCACAGGGAGTAAAGGGCTGCTGTTCACCACTAGGCTGTCGGCCAGAACGACTCCAGTCACGCTGACAGCTTTGACAACTCCCACATACACACACACACACAGTCTCTCTGATGTGTACACATAAAACCACACACACACACACACACACACACACAAAAACAAAACAAAAGAGGCCAGAAAAAGGGAAAGTGTGACAGTTTCACAAGCTTGGGGATGGGGGGCCTGAACGCTAAGGAAAACAAGACACAAACAGTTTAAGCTGAACAAACAAACATGGCTGATTGGACTGAGGCTGCGGGGGGGAGATATACGCTGACACTCCACACACCAAAATATTTACACCTTATCTTCTTACATAAGTGGATTCGGGGCAGATGGATGGATGGCTACGGATTTGGAAGGGTTGACTGGAGAGGATAGACAAATGAGAAGATAGAGGGTGGGGATAACATGTCCCATACAATGTGTGAATGCGAAAGAGGGGTTTGTGAGTTTGTGAAAACAAGTGAATCTATATTCTGGAATACATTGTCACAGACCCTCAAAGAGTCTGCATGAAAGAATTGAAGGGATGAGAACCAGATCACAGAGAACGTGTGTCTCCCAAGTCATTGCTTGTGTTGTAAAAATGCTGCTTTAGGACGTGCCAGTCCCGCTAGTTAAATGTCGGGCTGTCGAGCTGTTGGTGATGAGGACAGGTTGGAGTCCTTCATGCTCTACGCAGGTGCCACCGACTGTTCAGGACATTCGCCTGTTACTATGAATGGAGTTCATGTCTAAAATCCAGCGAGGAAAGGGTCACAATGATTCCTGCATTACAGGTGAAAGGAACAAACAACTAGGACGTGGTGCATGGAAAATAAATATATGCGATGATTCCAGAAGATCCCTGATGGGTTCTTCAAACACCCGCTGGAAAATGAATGCCGGCACTATGACTGTTTTGAGATCAGGCCAATGCTTGATCCATTCAACTGAAGTGACGCAGCCACGGGAGTAGAAAGACTCCCATCCTTTCATAAAGGTCAGAACTGGTGCCTCAATAACGGCTGCAGATTCAGATCCCACATTGCCTCCACAAAGCCGCCACAGAGCAGAATGCACATGTGGATCCAGTCACCTTTGCATGGTTGAGTACTTGAAAAAGGGGGAATAAAAAATAATGACTCCTTGACTGCAGACGCAGAGGAGGAGATGGCGGAGATGCAGGAATGCAAAAAAAAAAAAACGGCTCAAACTGACCAGAAGGCCTTTTTGCAACGTGACAAAACTGGAAAAATGATTTTGAATGTGACAGATTCTCCAGAAAGTTGAAGCTGATTTGAACCATTCGTTGCACTACGAAAGAACATCCAAGGAAAACAAAAGGTTGCATTTCAGAGAATATCTGTTTCCATGCTTTCCCCATTCGGACCAGATGCAACTTTGACTTGTTTACACCTTTAAAGGCCGTTTGTGTGCGACCGTAATAATTTACAACAAAATCCAAATGTTTAAGTCGTCAATATTTTAAATTTTCAGGTCTCCATCTGCTTCAGAGGCTGAGAAGTTAAAGTTCATGTAAACGTTGGCGATGCCAACAGCCCCTCAGGTTTAAGGTGGTCGTTTTCAAACAATGCTGAGGTTTGAGAGTCTTTTTTATTCAGGACATTAGGTCTTAATGGGTTAACTGACAAGTGCCTAAGAAAATCTAGAATTATCCAGAGGTAGTTGCCGTTGGGCTCCCTCCCTATTTGACCGAGGATCATCTGGCTCCAATAATCAATGGGACGGTGGCGAGCAGGAAACCAAAATCTGACAAAGTCCCAACAGAAACCTTCTCACATGGGGCTTTCATGCAAAACTGGCGAGAAACCAAGGAGAAAGAAAAGAGGGAGGAAGAGAAGAATTTGGAAAGTATGTAGGAGTAATGAGCATTTGAATGTATGACTCAATAAATCAACAGTCTGCAGCGAACAAGGCGGGGAGGGAGAAAGAAAAGGGAGGAGGAGGAGGAGGAGGAGGAGGAGGGGGAAGGTCCGTGGAGAATCTGCTTGGACCTCAGGACTGGAGGTAAAACTATCCAGGAGAACAATGGGCTCCTGTGTCCCACTCCGCTATCTCCGCGTCGGAGTTTCCCGCTACTTCAGCTTCCTCCGTCTGAATCCGAGCACGAGAATACACTGTGTCGTGTCTCCATTTGTTGTCTCGGCCCCTTTCATTCTTCCCTAAACCAAACATATTGAGCGCTTACTCTCTTCAACTCCTTTGAATTCAACTCAACTCTTTCTCTCTCACCTTTCTTCCTTCTCCCTCCCTCCTCCCTCTCTCTCCACACGCTCAAATCACATTATTCATTTCTTACCCTGATCTTTCCTCACACACACACACACACACAAACACACACACTCTCATAGACGCACACAAACACGTCTCCCACTCCTTGTTTATTGATTCTCTAGATTAAAAATTCCTAGGGTGGAGGATTGTAACACACAAGCATCAAATTATTTTTGGGCTGTGCTTATTTGCCTTTCCCTTGCATCTATTTGGCCTGTGTCTGTAGACAATTATGCCGACCCAGCCCCAGACTCAGGTGCTAATAATGAAGGACAAATAGAATCATATGTGTAAACTTCCCCCACTGATGAAAATTTATATTAACTTTCTGCCACAGTAAACAGAGCTGCATAGCTACACCCTCCCGGGAGGATTGACAAGATGAATTTGCTCGCTGCTACCCCAGGAAGGAAAGGGAGAGATGAGCGGTGGGGAGTACAGGAGGGGCGCCTGGCTGTATTGTGTAACCTCTCACTTGTTGTTTTAAGGAAACACAGGTCTGTTTTGCCCATCGCACATAAAGCGAGTGTGTTTATGTCTGTGAGGGAGAGTTGAAGGGTGCATACATGTATATTTATATATAGAGAGATTCAAGCTAATATGTATGTGTCTGCAGAGACGCCGGGAGGCCGCATGCCAGCAATAACAGCGAGCGTGGCCTGCTGTCGCTAACATTCACTCCCATCCCGACCTCCTGCTGCTGCTCTGTGCAAACACAATGATATATCTGTTTGAGCACGGGAGAATAAACGTGAAATGAAATTTAAAACAAGAGCGCTTTGTCTTCCTGAAACAAAAATATATATATATACATTTTTAACAGGGTCTGAAAGTTGGAGCATACAATTGGCTAAACTCAAATCCAGATGTCTTCACTGCTTCTGTTCTTCAGACGGTCTTCTGTCCATTGTCTCGGAGCATCTCCTTCCATGCTTCATTACTTATGGAATCCAATTTACCCCGACAATGCACCTGCTTCCTCTGCTCTGTCTCCGCTGGTGGCTTTAGCAAGTCTACTATGACCTGTGCTGCATTGCTGCGTTAAGATAAGGTGACGGCAGGCCCATTCAGCGACGCTTCTTTTTTATCTACTGCTGCTCTTAGGGAAGTCCTTTAGAGCCTGGCGATGGAGAGAGCTCCACAATATACTATCACAAAGAGACAGAGAGGAGGGAAAATAGAGACGGAGCGAGAAGAGTTCGTCCAAGGCGTGTGTGGGGGTGGGAGAAGAGAGAGGTGCGTGTGTGTTCGAGGCAGACAGTCCGAGTGTGTGTGTGTGTGTGTGTGTGTGTGTGTGTGTGTCTTAGAGAGGTCAAGTGTTCTCCGAGCAAAAGCAAAGCTGGCTTGAGCCACGACTGTTGGACTGTGCAGCCCTGCAGCCATGTATGAGAAAAAAAACACAAACAGACACATTCTCTCAGCGTTACACACTTTCTCTCAGCTGAAGCGCTTGATTTCCTCTTCAGGTGATTATGATCCCTCTCCTTTTCACAGTTCCAGATGAGTGGAGGTCAAACAGCCGGATGAATACCCAATAGGAAATGTTGCGTTCAAGCCAGACGGGGTTCATTTGGAAAAGGAGGCTGAGTCCAGGGGAAAAACTGGAATTGGGGGATTGGGAAAATAAATCAATCGCTTTGACCTAGCTGCTTATAAGGAGAGCGATAATCACGTGAAGTGTACTAAAGATGGACGACGCTTCTCCGGTTCCTCCCACTGTCAAGGAGAGAAGATAAAATAAACCAGATGCAAACACTGACTTCTTACGCATTTGGAGTATCTACGTTACATGCACTTGACCAATCAGGAATCAGTCTCCAATCTCAATCCTCAAATAACAAACTGAAATCAAACCTACTGATAAGAGCGCTTTGACAGAATTCATCTTTGCAAACATTTTTAGTTTCAAATCCCATGTGTTAACATAGAGGAGGCTTGATTTGTGATCTATACTGACACTAGCCACCTTGGGGGCGATGAAGATGTTTTGGCCTCAATTTACAGAGCCTATAGCAGTAACAGCTGTCGGTATGCTATTATACGTATATAAATTATACATATATTCGGGGGAACAGCTGTATTTTAGGGCAAAGTGGGGGTTTTCCTCGTCCTTCTTGTCAGTGGATCAGACAGAATGAAGTTGTTTTTCACAGCGCTCGCGTCTGTCTTTGTTGACAAGGCCTATTAAGAGGCTCCCACTCCAAAAAACATGGCCAGAGGCGACTAGTAAACTGACTGTGGCACCAGAGAGCAAGCAGCTGCCGCGGAGCCGTCTTGTTTTGCGCAGAATGCCAATATCAATAGATGCTGCTGAGACGATCAATGTGCTGACACAAACGTGCGCATATGTGCTATGTACATAAAAAAGACACTTGCACAAACAAAGATGGACAAATAAAAAAGGTTGGGTAAGCCCTGGCTGGCCCCTCTAAGCTGCTGCATGCTGGGTAGGTAACACGCAGCATGCATACAGAACACAAAACAAAGATTAGGAAGAAAACTGGAGAGCGGTGGTGCTTTTATGCAATTATTATGTATTATGCAATCTTGAACTTAAAAAGACATTACTAAGAGGAGATGTGTTTGTGGACGCAAATGTCCGAATGAGTTGGACATGACAGTCAACAGACTTCCCGTCTAGCTCCCTAAGACAGAGGCTGTGCAATGCATGGAACAGGTCACTGTCAGGACAACTCACAGAGAGCGTGTGGAGGATGGATTCTATCCGGATGCCAGCACACATTACCCAGTCGCCACCTCTCCTCTAAACCAAACTATTTTCCAGTGGGTGAGAACAGGTCTCAAGCGGAAAATGTCCAGACCTGATTCTCTGCACACTGTCCAGAATGCAAATGAATTTTGAGTGAGTGGCACTGACACCCAAGTGAAACTTAACCCCTGTGTTTTTGGCTGAAGGGCCTCTCCTTGGAATTCAGAAAATGTCTTTTGAATGCTAAGCTAAGTCATCATGGATGTCTGGCTATTCATGACGACACCAGTAGCAGCAAACACACCATGGCTAGGACCGCTGGTGCGGCCTGCTGGTGCTGAGACAGCCGGGACTGAAGCAGCACTGCAGAGGAGATGAGGGGAACGATGTGGTGGTTCAGGGGTTCAGTTTCAGCATAGATTTGAGAATCCTGCCCACTTTTTAATATCACTTTTTTTTCCTATAAATGCCCTGGCGTAGTGACATCAAAACGCTCCAAGAGGTTTTGAAACACAAGCGGACATTATTACCAACATCAATTAAAAGCCCCACTGCTCTGCGCCTGTGTGTTGACTCCAGCAACCCAAGCCTGTGTGTCCGTTTAGTGCACGCGTATAAGACTCCGTCCTGGGAGCTCTGCTGTTGCAGGTCAATAGTAGGAGTGTCTGTCTGTCTCTTCCTGCAAAGCTGCAGAAGTTAAGTGCTGAGTGTTGCTCGAGTGACTTGAGGTGAAGAGAGAGAGAGCACCCTGAGGACCTCATCTCTTGGCCTTCAGGCTCATGTGAAAAACATTAACTGCTGTAAACAGCACCTTTTCCAACTTTTACTTACTTCATATATCAGGTAAGAGGAGGAAACTTGATTGATACTTGTTTCCTACTACTAGAGCAAGTCAGGACAGACATTTAGTGGTCATTACATCGTTTATAAAAGTTTATGTGACTCCTCGGTCTTGCAGTTAGCCCCCGGTCTCCTCAGTGAGCTGCGCTCCATTTAGAGTGATATATCTTCCAATGACTAGCACACTTCCCCCAAAGATCAACTCAATAAATAGCCACTACCATCTGCCTGTGTAGGACGCCATGGATCACGCTCACCTCCCTTCCCCTCTTTCTCTCCTTACTCTTATGCAGCACTTCTCCTTCTCTCCTCTTCCTCCTCCTTCTTTCTTCCTCCCTGAGTTGTACCTTGGTGGTTGTCTCGTGAATATTCCAATTACAGCGATGTGCATTTGACCTTTAAGTGAGCTGGAGAAGATATAGTTATCCGGCTTCCACTCTGACACCCTGCATCTATCAATCAGCGGCTCCACACCGACACCACCACCACCACTAAAACGTGTGTTTGCATGTTTGTGTGTTGGCAAATGTGTGTTCGTATGAAATGCGAGGAAGAGGTAGAGAGGAGAGCTATCGCAGGGGAGAGAGAGTGTGATAAGAATGCAAAAATTCATAAGGTTTGTGTGGGAATGCGTGAACGTACACAATCTTACACACACGTAGAAGCAGGGAGAGAGATGTTTTAACATTTTTCTTTAATCTGGAACCAGCCTGACTGAACCGTGCCTCCATAAACAAAGCCTCTCCCAGCAGCATCCTATATCACGCTTCTGAGATCAAGCGAGCCGAGTCATCCTTCTTTAGTTTCACTCTCATTCGCCGCCCTCTCCGAGGGGCTAATCTACATCTTTCATTGAATCAAGAATGGAAATTCACAAGCAATGCTTCTTTTTCAATTTCATGCTAAAGTAGCTCAAGTTAGTGGATGTAATTTCTCCTAACAAGAAAATGTATCACTCTGTTGCACACTTAGTTCAGCTTTTTTTTTTTTCTTTCTTGGGCTTTGATAAATGTGCCAAAAGCATGATCACTCCCTTCACAGCACTCCATACAAGGACAAAACAATTACAGATCGAAAAAAAATAAAACCCTCCAGTTGAAAATTTGGATGAAAGATAAATGACACATCATTTAGGGCTGCGGTGGAGGCATTACAAAATTAAGGAGTTTATTTTACACACATTGTCTGCAACTTGTGAGTTACGTCATTGTGCTCTTTCCATGCGCTTTATGTTGGCTATCGGTGTCTGAGCAGGGGAAAAACCAGCAGTTCCAGTGATTTATAGAGGGATTCTCTCCTCACACATTTAGAACTTCGCCAACAAAGACGTATTTCCTCACTGCAATGGAAAAAAAAAAAATCAAGAAAAACCAAATCCATTTGAAGTTTGGAGCAAATTATGATTATCAGGCTCACGCTGAAATGGATGATGAAGTCCAAACAGGTGACAGAGGAGAACAGCATGACTGAAATAATACCACGCATGGTCAGGCCACCTGCCTAATGTATATTTATCTTGTAAACTTCTGATAAATGCATATGCAGAAACAATCAAATCTCCGGGTTTCCATTGGAAGATTGTGCGCCGCGGGCTCAAGCGTGAAACCAATATCAGCTTAGTGTCTAGTCGAGCTTGAAGTGCTGCGGCCGGCCCGCAGAGCATGTTCTACATATGCTCGCGGGCGTCTTATTTTATCGGGGTGGAACAAGCAGATTTCCACTGCTGTCGCTGATCAATTCGAGCGAGTTAAGTCGCCGGGTGTGGGGTAAATAAGCAGCGGTTAGGTTCTGATGAGGAATGGCAGGCTTTCTAAGCGGTGGAGTGTGGGGGGGGGGGGGGGGGGGGGGGGCATATAGGCCGGAGAGAGGCAGGCCTTTCTCTATCTCTGACTCCCATCATTAACCTCACATGAGAGAACGTCTGCTTCCCTGTACCTGCCCAAAACTAATATCCAGCCCTGCCTCCCACAGGACTTGGCTTTTAAGCAGATTTTGATTAGGAAATCTACTCACAAGCCAAACTCTTTGTTCTCTTTGCATTAGACACTGATACCAGCATCAGAAATGCCAAAGATGCCGGGTTGGGTATCTGCGAGTATTTCAATCTATGTATAGATCCAATACCACTTCATTAAAGTAGTTTCACCCACAAACATTTTTCTTTCCAAAAAACAATGATCGCAATCCAGCTGTTAAAATACGTCATATAAGTTGTAATTTTATCGCATCGGTACTCGGTATTTGCAGATACACAAAGTCCAAGTGTCAGGAAGGGTAAAATGGTATCGGTACTTCACTAATTTGCACACATTTAAAAATATAGCAGCTAATATTATGAAAGTTGTAAGTGATAAAGATGTCAGTCCACCTTGACAGTGAGTGGAGGACCTGACCTTGACTGATACACTGTAAAATCCCGCAGCTTCACTTCTAAAGCCCGCAGTGAAGAGAGCCAAAGCCGGCGCTAAGTGACATGTCAGTCAGTATCGTCTGTTTGGAGCCTCCAATTCCCCACGGCCGCAGCTTATTTACTGCATTTGCTGTGAAGAGGAGACGGGCTGAGAGCCCGACTGGCTCTCTTACATATGTATACAGTGTTTGGAGGCTACGCCGCAATGAGCATCTCACCTTGCAGCCTGAGAGCGTTGCAAATACAAACAACTTGGGAGGAGGATAGAGCCATTAATGCATTCATAAGAAAAAAGAAGAGAAATGGGTCAGGGGATGAAGGTAATCGGAGCAAGCAGGGAGTGTTAACAAACGCGACACGGAAAATATGATACCTGGAATCTGTTTAGCAGAGATTCTGGGCCGTGCATTAGAGAACGAGAGCACCGGCGACATTAAAGAAGCTGCTAGTCGTCTTCTTAACCAGATTTGAAGTCATTTTAATATTAGTTACAGGAGGGGCGGTGGGGGCACACAACAAACCACCGGGCATGCGTTTCAGAGTCTGATTTGTTACTATTCATGGTTAAAGCTGAGAGGAACTGTAATACTAGACATGCTTGTTAAATTCACAACACTCCAAAGCTGCCTTCTAGCAAATCCTGTCTTTTGGTTGTCAGCTTAAGTCACCCTGGCATATGCATATGTAGGACTTTTAAGCTCTGTTAAATGGATAGCGGTGTCGTGGCCTATCAAATGACTATAAGCTACTTGGCTTTTTTTTTCGGGTGGCGGTGGGTGGGTGGGAGGGGGGGAGGGTACCATGTGCAGAAAAGGCAGGCAGCAAAGCGTTACCTTGTATGCATCGGGCCACGTTCCTCCATCCTCCTCAACTTCACATTTGGGCAAAACAGGAGCCATTTGTGTGTATGTATTCAGCCCTTGTGTGACAGTAACCCTCCACCCAGCTATATTGATGACTGGTACTCTGTTTAAGCCCAACAACGGGGGAGTGGCAACAAACAATGACAGAATGCCTGTTTTCGCTCGTGAGGCCGCGAAGATGATACGCCATTCACCACAGAGGCAGTTTGCCAATAAATTATCGCAGAGGGTATTGAGCCGGAGCGATCGCTCAGGTCCTTTAGAATCCGCGAGTCACTATGTGTTTGTATTTGTGTGTGTGTGTGTGTGTGTGGACTTATAGATCCAGTCCCATTTATATTCCCAGAGCTGGAGCGGGGCAGTCAGGGAGGCGTTAAAGGAAATGAGTTGTGAAGTGGCCATTGATCCCAGCCGGCACTAGGGTTGACTAGAGGACTGCCGGACTATTGGTGACTGTATGTGCTATACTGAATGACTGCCTCCTATTTACACTGAGGTGGTTAACCCTGGCTCACTTCCTTTGTCACTGGGCTAATGTGCAACACATAAGAGGAAATGAGGAAGGGTCAGAGAAAAGGCAGAACACCACCGGACTTGTATTTATCACATTTCCATTACGCTGACCCATTTACACCGGATGAAACATATGTGACGGAATGCGATGCATGCAGGTACAAACCGATAACACCTGATGGGACATGTGCGTGTATATACTTTTAACACCGGGAGGGACATTTGACACGTGACTAATGAAATGCATCATGATTCAGCTCTTCCTGAGAACCCTCAGGTGTCAGGTGGTATTCAGGTTTATGAACAACTTATAGGTTTTAAAGTGCGTTTCTGTTCGACCCTTACGTCTGGATCTGTTAACGTACACGTGCTTTCTATATTCAATCAATTTGATTTCTTTTGAGCAAAAAAAAGTCACAACAAGTGACCTCTTCGCATTTGATATCATGCATACACACATACAAGTACACACAGAAACACTGAGTGCGATCTGTTTTCTACCTGTGTCCCCCTCGGCCCGGCTCTGCCCTCGCCACAGCTCCCGACCACTTGAGCATAAAATACCCATAAGCAATTTTTTCCAGCAGATTTCACTCAGTATCTCTCTCATCCTCACTTCTCAATTCCTCCATCGCTCACCCCCTCCTCTCGTACTGTCCCCTTTCTCCTCGTCTCTCTTTCAAGCCTCTGCAGCTTGACATTTCGCGGGCTCTCGGGGGACTCCTGGCACGAAATGGAGTTACTGGGAGAGCGCCACTGTAAATTCCAGGAGGCCACATGTAATGTGTCTTAAACATAGATGGACAGCCCAGGTTTCAAGGAGCTGAAGAATGAGGCGGAGGGAGAAAAAGGAAAAACAACGAGCGGAGGCAGAGTGAGAGGAGGAGGAAGAAGAGGTTGGCGTCTAGATAGATAATAGAATAATGCTGTGTTTTGTCTGGGGAAGAGTGAGCAAACAGTAGCCGTGCTGTCATTCACACCCTATATCTTTAGTGTCATCGCGGAGGGGGAAACTACAGGCCTATATGTCACAGGCCTGTATGTTCCATTCTGCGGGGACTGTCTTCTGAAAGTCAGGTTTGAAATAAAAGGAGGGGACGGCTTTCATTGTAAATAAGTCAGACATGAGGATTGGGGGGTGGGAAGAGATCTTTCGAATGAAAGGGGCAATAATTTTACAAAGACATACAGCACGTGCTGCGTCTCCAGCCTTTAGCAGAAAGAAAACCTTATCTTGGCACATATGATGAGGAAGGTGAACAAAAGGCCCCTTTATGAAATCGTTCATATTTCAGCAGAGGTCTTTCTCCTGTCCTGAGAGGTGATTGATGCGTCAGGCCAGGGCTGGTGTCTTATTTACACAGTTGAGTGGGGCAATCTCAGGCCTGGAAGATAAACCTAATGAGCTTCTTTGTGTAAGGGTGCAAATGAGAGACACCGTCCTCCCTCCCTCCTCTCCCTCCCTCCTTCCATTTTCCATCCAAAGGGACAGTCTGGGTGATTAGGCCTTAAAATTATGCTCAAGGGCAAAGCCCAGATTTGCATCTTAGGTGTGTGTGTGTGTGTGTGTTTGACAAAGACGACACTGAGAGGAAGATGGAGAGGCAGGTGAAGGGCAGAGAGAAAAAGATGCTCGCGGCTCGTTTGTGGGAGGTGATGGTGTGTGTCAGTGTTTTAGAGGGTGTGAGTATTTACTGACGCCAAACAACAAACTTGAGTTGTAATAAGACGGAGGTGAGCTCGCATCCGTCAAATGAGCGTGCACACACATGCACAGACTCACACGCGCACAGACACACACAAAATCATTTTGTCCTTTGTCTGTGGGGTAACTTCCTCCCTAATGACTTTAATTTTGGGGGGGGAAATTTCATTTGCCCCTAAACCCTAAATATTACCCATCACTTGCTGTCAGATTCCTCATCCCTTCCATTTCCTCCAGCTAAACAGCCAGGGAGCCAGGTTAATTGCTGTCACTATCAAGTTGGACCACTGCCTAGCTCTCGTGTCGCGACAGGGGTAGCTGAGAAGAAAGATGGCACCCGAGCGCACTTATTGTAATTCCTGTCAAACTGCTGCAGTCATTTAAATGGGGTGTGGGATGGTTTGCATTTTTGCTGCATCATGTGCCTCAGGATAACACAAAAAACACACTTATGACCAGTTTACCAACACATGCATTTCTGGTAAAGTTGCTTACAATTGTCGTAAAAGTAAATTAATATTTTTCTTGCCAAACAAGTAAAAAGGAATGAAAACATAAAAAGATAAAAGGCAACCCCTAAACTTTTGTTGTGTTTAGAATGTCAGGCATGGACAAAATTAACCAAAAGGGTCTTGACTGGTGGCTGGCTGGTGGCTGGCTGTAGTATATATCATTAAACCTGCCTCCTCCATGTTAATATCCAGGACAGGAACCAAGTTAAAAAGTCAAAATATATATTTTTTCAAAGGTGGCTTCTTCTCTGAATAGTTGGAGGAAGTGGAGACGCCTCGTTTGTCTTTGTATACAGTCTATGAGTTGCAGTAACAGATGGTTGTCCCCACAGGCCACCCATGGGTCTTCGGTTAAATCTTCTGACCTGACCACAATGTGTAAGCCAAGGCCTCCATCTTGCTCTGAATATCAATACACTTCTTACATCAGCGAGCCCATTTAGAGGAGGCAGTAGTCCAGAGTATTGGCTCATCAATCCCACTGATAACCCTGGCAGGATTAAGTCTACAGACCACTGTAATCAACTAACAGGCTCATTATGGACATTATGGTATGGATCCAAAGATCAATGCATGGCCCCCATGTACAGCATATGGTATTAAAGCATAGAACTGACTGGGGTCAATGATAAACTGATTGAGACTTTAAGCTCAGCATATTTCTTTGCTTTTTTTTAACAGGGGGCTTTTATAGTGATCGTTTTAGCATAGTAATTAGGGTTGTGTAACATTCATCATTTGCTCTGATACATATCTGTCGCTGGCAAATTGCAATCAGATACAGTGGGTATCTAATCTGTGATCTCAAATCAAATTAGGTCTATTTAGACAACCTTGGGAGCGGGGGTGATGAAACCCTGACAGGAATTAGGGGCTGGAAATTCAATTGTGACATAATGGTTATGAGTAAGATGCAAGGATAAGGGAGTGAGTAACTTTCACAATGAAATCAGTGCAAAAAAAGTCTATCATTTCTATCAAAGAATTAAAAATATCAATATTTGAATGTGGGGAAAAAACGAGACCTGTGTACCTTGATGTGTCCTTTGGAGCCTTTGGCCGAATCTAAGGCGACGAGACCTTAAGACGCTGCTTTTTCTAATTATAGCTGCAGGTGGTATTTTGGAGCAGCTAGGTAATGGCACAACCCACAGGGACAGTGGAGAATTCATCAGTGCTTATTATTAATCATCCCCCCAGCAGCGTGATGAGAGACTCGAGCGTCTATACCCACCGGACCACTCAATGTCATTCCAAATGCGAACGGAAAATTAAACCCAACAGCCTTCCTTCAAAACGCACTCAAGAGCGGACGTGGACTGGATTTTTTTTTTTTTCTCCTGCACACAGGTGCAAAAAAAAAATAAGCATTGGATGAACGTGTGCATATATGTACACACGATATCAGGCGAGCTGTCATTCACAGACACGGACCTGCCGACACAACAATCACCTTCCTCGGAAAAAACACGCAAGCGACTGCAAAAACTCACACTCGCACTGTGCTGACAAATGTATTCAAAAGAGGACGAAAAAACCTTTCCTTTCCTGGACGACGCAGAGAGATGCAGTGTTGGAGCGCACGCCACAGGAAGTGTGTGTGAAGTTAACAGCACAGGGCCCCTGTTTTAAAAAGCCTCCGGAGACCTGTTAGCTGGACTGCTCATTTCAATGTGTCTGTCTCAGGGTTCAGGCCGTCTCTCTTTTTCTTTTTACGAGGTGCACGCTATCATACCAGCCCCACACCCCTCATCCTCCCACTCGACTCACCCCCCCACCACAACCACGGGTTCTTCTCTTAGCCATACGTCCATCTTAGAGAATTGACTAAGACATGTGCTTCGTTTCTCTCTCTGTGGTTTTTTTTTTTATCTTTCATTGTTTTGAGATGACAGTTTTAATAGTAATTTATCGGATATGAGATCAACACATCTACTAGTTAGATCTATTTTATTTGTCAGTGAAAGGTATTTACTTATATTTTTTTTATCTTTTCTTTTTTCTCAAGTTCTGCAGTGCTGCCTCGGAGGTTTCAATGGTACAACACTTAACAGTGTCTTTCTGTCTTGCTCTTAATCTCTTTCTATCTGCAGAGGACTGCAGCCCTTGAAACCTTACACCTTCAAACATAAAAGAGTGATGGCAGGGAGAGGGAGGGAATCGACCCCAATCGCCGTGTGTGTGTGTGTCTAAGTGTGTGCGTAGAGTGGTGATACATGGGGGGTTGAGGCCACAGTGCTGCGATGCCTCTGCAGCCACCAGCAGGACATACTGGTGTGGATTAAGGGTGGGTGCTGGGAGGCAATCAGGGTAAAGGGGGGTGGGTGGAGGAGGTGTTGGTGGTGGGGGCGATCCTGCAGGACATTCAAACACACACAGAGACCAACATATCGGCATCTATTGTGTTGCCCTGACCGAGCTGACCCCTCCGAGGCTTCAGCTGGGGCCACAAATACGCACAAGCATAAACACACACACAAACACTAACACAAATTTGCGCTCGCATGGAAATATACCATCTACTCGAAGAGGACGACACGCATCGTTATAAAACTTGCAGCGTTGTCCCCCCCCCCCCACCCGTCCACCCCGAAGCACGGCCCTCTGACCTCGTCTCCCACTGCTCTTTTGGCGAACTGTCAAAGCCATCATTCACAGTGAAAAGACACGAGAGACACTTGACTCCTTTACTCTGCATGGCGACTGACTTTCACAACTCCTATCCCCCGGTGACCACCCCCCACACGCACACACACACACACACACCAGATACCCACTGCAGAGTCAGTACAATAAAACATATAACAAAATTATATTTAAGAGATTAAAGAGATTTGGGGAAAAAGTCCCTGAAATAAATAAAAAATGGGAAACAGGCAGGGAGCAATATTATCAGGTCGCTCAGAGAAAAAATAATCTTAAATTGAAGTGAAATCAAAATCTGTGCATGAATTTCGAGAAGTGAAATGGAGAGCTTGCATGCAAATGGTCAGAGGTTTCTCTGTAGCTGCTGGGTCTGTGGTCGGAGCTTTACAAGCTGTGTGTGAGCCGAATTAGGAGGCCCTCTGGTGGATACAGCACTGCCATGACACAAACTCACACACGCACACACACTATCCAAATTCATCCGTACTATGCTCCAAAACACAGACACTTCTGCACACACCCACACTCTCTCTCAGAAACACGCTTTAACTCTCTCACACGGCCTTGCACGGCTTCAACAAAAGCTATTTAATACAAAATGATGAACCAAAGCAACAACAAAAAAAAACACACAACAAAATCTTCTAACTGTCACTGCAAAACATTTTCAACACACTGCAGGCAACAGCTCCAGGCGAGCCGTGCTGTCAGCTCCCGACACACTAATGAGAATAATAACCACCACAACACAAACAACCGACTACAGAAAAAACAACAATTTGTTTTTCCATCTCTGCTAAACAACACAAACAAATAACGGAAACATTTTAAAAAAGGATTTAAAGCACAATATATTATCCTGCCTATGTAGAATAAAAAAAAAACAGCACTGTCTGAGAAGAGAGCAGAGCAGAGTGGTAGAGCGAGCAATGGGGGGAAACAGTGAGAGGGAGAGAGAGAGAGCGAGCGAGAGACCGGCATGAACGAGACGGGGGAGAAACACAACTTACCTGCTGTTGTTGCAGATGCAGCAGCTCGACTGTGCTTACTTCGCTGCTCGTGTCACCAGCGCTTGATCTCCCATCTCTACTGCCAGCCTCTAATTGGCTGCTGCTTAGGGTGCTCATTCCATTTTGACTCATTGAACTGTTGCTTATTGTCTCTGTGGCCGACTCCTGCATCATCATGATTTAAAACCTAGAAGTGATTAAGAGGCACCGGTTAGGGCTCTCCTTCTTACAATTTCCCCCCCCTTCTTCCCTCCTTTTTTTTTTTGTTAACGCTTCCATTATCAAGCCCTCGGCCCCCCTCTGCAAATTAAAGCATTTAAAGACGAGGGAGGGGGGAAAGGGAGAAAGAGAGGGAGGGGGGGATGCAGGAGGAGCAATTATGCATTCATTGTGTAAATGAAGCAATACAAAGAGATGCACATCCTGGTGCTATTAGAAATGGGAGGGGTTCCTAAATATAGCAAATGTTTTTAATCCACAAAAACTGGAAACATCAAAGCACTTGGCTTTCATGTTTCTTGAAACTTTTCTTATTACTATTCTTCTAAATAGAAAAATACATTTGTACGAAGTGAAAACAATGAGAGCTTGAACAAATATGCCATTCATAAATGCTTTTTCAATATCTCCATTGCACTTTGAGACAGCCAGGCACCACCACACACACACACACACACACACACACACACAAGCACACACCGCAGAAAGAAGCACGGGCAGCACTCTTAAAATAACTGACGTGTTGAAGCCGCCAGATTTTTTGTGTCGCAACTGAATGAAGTTGCCTAATGACGCAAAGCTAATCATGCAAAATTAAAATTTGGGGATGGGGCTGGAGGAGGAGGAAAGAGGAAGAGGAGGAGGAGGTGCCACATCACATGGTGCAGGGCTGGTGATGAACGCTGTGATGGTTGTCGTCTTTTTCCCCGTTTAATCAAACCTCATATATTCAGTTTATATTTGTGATATTTCACAGATAAAAAAATATTGCTGCTCTCAACAGGACACAATTAAACCAGATGTTGAGCAGTAATCAAACTTGGTGGTGGGCAATGTAGAATCTGAGACTATTTCTTTAAAACCCCAGTAAATAAATATGAGATATTAAATTAATTCTGTCGTATTTATTAGATATGGAAATTGGTGAGAGATGGAGAGAAAAAGGAGGAGAGAAAGGGGGGGGGGGGAATCTATCACAAATATCACTAATGATTGTGCTAAAAACAGCATAAATTATGCATATTACCTCCTCTCTCTCTCTCCAGTAATAAATGTTTCATCATTTCCCTTGGATTTAATGCTCTGTACCTTTACTGGGGCAGAGACGACCCCAACCCAACATCAGTCGACACACACAATAAATAAATAAGTGACAAACAGCAGCTGAAGATGGAACTATTGATTTTTGCCATGTCTCTATGCGAAAAATAATTATTAGTATTTAAAATTAATATCAAAATGATAACAACTATATAGTAAATATTTATGGAGGAAGTTTGCTTTCGTGCTATTATTCCAATTCCTACTAGAACAGCAGTTTTTTCCACTTTCACATTAACATTTTACATAATAAATTACATGTGCAGGAGCAATAAAACAATCCACACAAGTGCAACAAAAGAGGGATGATGATTACGACTGTGTGTTTCTGTGGGCATGTGTGCACATGTGTGTTCTTTGGCCAGTTTTAATAGAAGTGTGTCCATGTCCTTCTGTGTGTGTGTGTGTGTGTGTTTGACAAGGGGCAGATACAGGACAGGCCTTAAAGGATGTCTACAGCCAGGATAAACAGGATCCAGCCGGGGGAGAACAAACAGGGCCGAGCAGTTACACAGAGCAGGGCGACAGCTGCCCGGGACACAAGTAAATAGGGAAGAGGCCGGGACAAGGCATGCTTGTGAACAAACAGGCCACTGTTTAACACCACGCCGCTCGCTACTGATGGAAAGAGACGCAGGAAAAAAGACAGAGAGGGGGACAGGAGCGCCGAGGAGAGGGCGGAGGGTGACGGAGGGAAAAGAATGAGAGAGAGAGAGAGAGAGTGTGTGGGAGGAGGGGAGGGAGGGCGGGAGGAAGGTGGTGGTTTTTGTGAGGGGTGAGGGTGGGAGAGCTGGCGCAATGTGACATCCAATCCGGTGATGAATCTCAGCATAAGAAACTCAAGGCTGCAGCCGAGATCAGCCAGCTAATAAGTATTCAAATTAGGCATAAATTTTACATGGCCAATGTTTAAAATATTCAGAGAAAGACTGTCTGATTGCCTTTACTATGATTTTATGAACATTCTAATGGAGACAGGATCTCTGTCGCTCTCTTTTTTTTTTTTGCTTTCTTTCTTTGGCGATGGATGTTCAGAAAACATAAAGATATGTATATCTATATATACATATATATGTATATATAGATGAGACGAGGAAATAAGAATTATTAATAATATCTGAACGCAATGAAAATGACGGTGGACATCCAGGGGATAAATTGCTGCTTTGATATTAACAAATTTAATTTGCTTTTAATGTTGTTAATATTAACAATAAATCATGGATATGATAAACAGAAAAATTTGAAGAAATAAAAAATGACAAAAAGCATAATTTGAATTTAAATAATAAATAATAGAAGCCCAATGTCCAGCTTTATCGTCCCTCCTCCGTCTCCTCCAAAATAAAATGTGTGCAATATGTGTTACTGCGACATAATGATAATGCAGATATATGCAAAGTATATTCGCAGAGATCAGATGGTGCTTTAACCTTAATGACAGCGGTGAGATAAATTAATTAGCCATCTAAAGGCGGCATTCAAATCTGCCAATTAGAATGTCAATTAGAAACACAGCCGGGCTGCAATGATGGGCGGGCGACCAAGCTGCAGATCTGACTGTTGGGGTGATGGAACTGTCACAGAGAGAAAGAGAGAGAGAGAGAGAGAGAGAGAGAGACACTGAAACCCCCCCCCCCACACACACACACACTCAATACTCAAGAGAGACAGATACTGACAATATTCGGCACCTGAGGGTGTGACTTGTGTGCAAGTGTGTATCTACACTTGTGCATGTGTGTGCCCACCGCAGGTTCTCCGTACCCTGCATCCCCCCCCCCCCCCCCGAGGGGTACCAGCCCTGACCCCTGCTCAGCCTGTCCCTAAACCAACTGGGTCGTAAGGAGCCACGCCACCCGGGGCTACGGTATCAACTGAGGCCGCGTCGGTGTTAGGCAGTCTTAATACCGCATGAGCGAGGCTGCTGGCCTGCCCACACGTGTGTTTGACATCCCATAAATTGCTGGTGTCCTGCATTTCAACACACCCACCATTTGATGCCATTTCCTCAAGCCATAATCTTCCAATGAGGGAGAACCTAGACTGCTTATTATCACGATCGGAAACAGAGAGGAGAGCTGTCATTGCCCTTGTAATACGCTGGTAATTCTGCAGATGCATGGCTTTGGGAAGGAAGATGATAGTGATACTGAGTGTTTAGGTTGCGGGGTGGTGGGAAGATAGTGAGAGACGGAGATAACACTCAGAATTCACTGCCGTCAACCGTCTCTGATGGCTCCCACCGTTTCCACTGAGGGCTGAGTGGAAAGAAAGGTATTTCCTGATAGAGCAAAGGCGAGACAAAGACGGACATTTTATTTGCAGAGCTTCGGTCCAACTCCGGCTTTTGTCTCATTCCTTGGTCTCGCTTGCTGTTCCTCTTCCGCTCGGGCAAATATTTACACTTGAATCTCACAACTACGCAAATCTGCCTCTTCTATCAGAATCCAGGGGAGGGCCCTGGCGACGCATTCGGCCCAGACATCGGGAGAAATTCACCCCTCCGTCTTTCCGAGAAGTGACACAACCAAAGACGTGAGTGAGGAGAACCGAGCCTTTTCATTGTCTCACACACAAACACTGCTGTTTCTCACACTCACACACAACCACACACCTATCATTAAAAGGGGAAAGAAGCAGCCCTCCATCTTTGTTTGCGAGCTCTAAAAGCCCTTAATGTAGCCTCATTACCTGGCCTGTCTCCCGCTCTATCATGTGCAGTAAACACACACTATGACACTGGCCATCCATCTAGTGGGAATACACAGCTGTCTGCCGTGCTCCAGCGCTGGAACACGGGGGAATTCGACCCACACACACACCTACAGACACCTACACACACGCACGATACGTTGTTAACACACAACAGGCGTGACACTGGAGTCTCTGGACGATCCATTTTCAGCATGAGGATGTTCTCCGCTGCGTCTCCATCTAGAACACTGATCCATTACGCCATCGAATATGCATGAGTTGCACAAAATATTTTCATTGTAGGATGACAAAGAAAAAAGAAGTGACCTGCAAAGCGGTGATCCCAGACGCCCGTTCATTACCAGCTCCGATTGCAGGTGGCCCGACTGGAATTTGCGTGGATGGCGAGATCAAAATAATAGAGAAATAATAATAATAGAAATTACATTTCACAGTCTGCTGACTCCTCACAGCTCCCTGATCAAGTGGAGACACGGCTACCATTTAAAATAATCACAGATTCTGTGCTTGAGTGAAATTAATTCATCATTGCCATAAGTTCCTGTGCATACAAAATAAAGAAGTAACTGGGCAAGGGCAAGGGCTCCCATATTCAAAACTTCAGATTGCTTAATAAATCAAAATGCCACATATGGGCTGTCTGCCTAAAACCACTGCAATTTAAAAGTGATGAATTTAATCCGTGACCAAATAATGAAAAGACAAAAATAAGAGTTTAAAATAACTTTGTGCATAGATTAACGCCTTCGACAAATATTTCATAACGATCATATGTTTGTTTGTACTTGGGTGGAGTGTCATTTTTTTTCCTGGGAGCGAGTTGTAACGGCACAGGAACACCACAGGCAGTTTATTACAGCCCTCAGCAGTGAGTTTGGTGTCGGAGATGGAAAAACGACCACTTGGAAAGCTGCGTTCGACAAAACCCAGTCCCCCGGATTAAATAAGGCAAAGCCGGGCTGTCGTGCCTTAGAATTAAAAGCTTCCTTTTTGGCACTAAGGAGCCACCATAAAGGGGCATTAATGACTACTTCTTATAAACCTGTGTATGATAATGGTTTCTGCTCTCAGATACAGGAATTTCAAAAGTGCTTCAGCGGTGAATAAAGATTGCTTTGGAGAGAAAAGGGGGCTGAAGAAATCATATTTACAAAATCAGGAGTGGGGCCAAATGAAAAGAGATGAATGTGAATAATGGACTTTGCCTTTTTTTCCTCCAGGATTAACATTATTCAAAGCAACAGAATCAAATGTGGTTATCTCCTGTCCAATGAGCCCCACGTTGACAAAAACCTCAGTCATATTTCAATTCCTCATTTGAGCCGACAATAAATTGTGGTTCTGTGATAGGAGGGCGTTCAAGTCGAGAAATGTTCAGAACTTAATTCTCCTCTATTTACCATAAGGAGATGAGACCGAATAAGATAAAAGACAGACTATTTGCCAGAGTGTGTGTGCGAGCGTCCCTGAATGGAGTGTGTGAGCGTGTGTGAGGAGTCAGTGTTTGTGGAGCGCGGAGAGAGAGAGGGGAGGGAAATGACAAAGAAAACCAGAGGGAAGAGTGTAAAGTGCATGTTCAATTGTGCCGTCCGCACAATGTCTCCTCAGAATCAAATGCACGAGGCACACATGAATAGTGCACATGATACTAGGTTAATACAAATTCACTTTCTATACGAGTACAACCAGCTCGGAAATACGACAATGGCTAAACAGTTACTGTACACGGACTATCCAATTACTCGTGAAAAATTGGAGAAATAGTTTAAGATTCAATTTAATATATAAGAAGTTATTTATTAATGATAAAAAAAAAAACAGTGCTGCAGGAGTAAATGTGCGAGTCTGTCAGACAGAAAGAGTAAAAAAGAGGAGGAGAGTTTTCTCCAGCATTTAGGCTCGTCCCATATCATTTACTTTTTTACCCATCAGGCTCCTCACTCTGCTGATGCAGGCGATGGCCCCGGCTCGTGCACGCGCGCCAGCGAGACAGTGACGAAGGCTGATCAGTCAGCTCTCATTTGCATATTTGCCAATTCCATTAATTAACTCGGCCCACCTAATCAGGGCTAATTGACCTATAAAGAGGGGAGGCCTCATTGTCTCATCCAATCATCTTTACCGAGTGCAGAGGAGGTGCGCCGGCGAACGCAGGGGTACTTCCGACCTGCCTGTATTTATAGACCTCTCGCGGGGAAGTTTTCCCACTCGCAAAAGAGGCGTTATATTCTGTGTCAGCAATCAGGACTTAGCCGCTTTGACACGGAGCACGAGCTGTAGAAAAAAATGGAGAAGAAAATGGACAAATTATTTTTTCTTATGCTGTCGCGGGGAGAAGAGAAAACTCCGAGGAGGTAATGACAGTCGCTGGCCTGACTCTCTGGGTCCTCGCCACAGCGCGGCACATCCAGCGGACAGGCGCGGGGAGCCAGCCGCGGCCGGCGCGGCAACAGAGACATAGCTCATTGTGACATTTCCAGTTATTTCTGGTTGATTAGGGCCATTATGTCTCCAACTCTGATTTATGTTGTCATTCCCCCTCAGCAGTCCTGCATCGATAGATCTTAATGAATTGGTAAATAAGGGTGAAGATTGCAGTTGACAACACCGCAACATTCCTCATTCATACCAGACAAGATTTATGTAACCAATTAGGAGCATAACAGTAGGGGGGAGAGGTGGGGGGGGAACTGGTCAGGAGAAAAGAAATAATCTTTCCACGGCAAAATTACAAAAGTCAAAGCAACGACAAAATAGATAATGGGGCAATCTTTACCACCGGCTTAGTCACACTTTCTCCATGCCCAGTTGGGGACTTTTAAAAACTGCTCTGAAGAAAGGACCCCCCCCCCCCTGCTCCTCGTAAGAAATTGATTGAACAAAATAAAATATACAGACTGGAGACAGAGTGCAGTGCCCGACTGCTTGTCTGCAAGTTCCCATTTAATAAAGACACATCTGTATATGATGTCCGAAGCAAAAAAAAAGATGACGATGGAATCAACAGATTAAAAATTAAGCCCTCGCCAACAAAGCACCACTTTGATGTGGAAATGTTGAATTCAAGAAGCCACTCTTTCCCCCACGACAATCAAAAACAGAGCCAGTAAAAACGAGAGGGGGGGCATGCATTTGAGTGCAGGTGCGTGTGTGGTGGTGGTGGGGGGGGGGCTCACGAATCGATTGTTCATTTAATGTTTGAAACGTCGACTTAAAAAAAAAAAAAAGATGAGAAATCATTTGCATTTTTTAATAGTCTCGTTTTTTTTTTCCATTATTTAATTTCCCGACACTGCACTTATACAAATTTGTCAGCAGACAAAATAAAGGCTTCTTTTGTCATTTGAATAAAAAAAAAAAAATTCAGATAAAAGTGCTGATCATCAATAGCCAGCGACAGGCCGGGAAGACCCATAGGGCAGGAGTGAACAGAGGTGGAAAATTAAAGCAGAGTGATACGGGTGAGCCGGCTCCCCTCAGCCTCTCTTCCCCCCTTCAAGCACATGCAAATGAGGCCGCGCTGCTTAACTGCATCATTTATGTGGATAATAGCGGCATCATCATTACGGCAACTCAAATTAAATTACATCACAATTAGCATAACAAAGTGATTGGTTAAACTTTCAAAACAAATAACGCGGCGCCACTAATGAACAGTGTTAATTGGCTGCCGCGCGTTCTAAATAAAACATGTGGGTAAACATGTGTTTTTAGTTAAACAAAAAAAAGAGAAAAAAAGAATCATTTTCTCTATCAGGCAGAATGCGACAGATGTGGAGAAAGGGGGGAGGAAAAGGAAGACGGGGATATCGCCAGGGGGATTTGTAAGCTGAAATATAAAATGTGTAGCATTTAATTTTATTGCGCTAAAGAACCTATTATACGCCAGACTCTGGAGAACAATGTAAATTATCTGCCTTCAAAATGGAGTTTGGCCAATTCTCCATGTGAACTAATCACATAGCTCATTATGCATTAGGGTATTAAATTATGAAGAGGAGTCCCTTTCGCATTCCAGCACAAAGCCCCATGAAATGTTAATAATATGCCCACAATAGCCCAATACCATGCCTCGCTCGCCCTCATCAATATTTAAGTAAACAAATCATCCCGCTCGTCTTTGATAAAGATAATTAGTGCTTCACCGATTATCAGTCTCGTGACCTCTCTCCTCTTCAAACTAAGCGTCTCCTCCAAAGACCTTTTTTTTTTCTCTCTTCCTCCCACGCCAAAAGACGGGAGAAAAACAAATAAGTCAAACTTCCAAGTAAAAGCCTTGCCCTCTCAAAAACACACACACACACACACACGTATGTGTAGCTGATTAATATTTAATTGTTATCAGCGTATGAAAGGTTATTACAGTGGCTGTGCCCTTTTTATTCTGTTTAACCGTAGTGGTGAATCTGTCCTCTTGATATTTAATGATCAATGATTAACTCAGCAAACTAGTAGCAAAGTGTAAAAAAAGACTCAACGAGAACAGGAATTAACACAGTGAGAGTTCACGCACATAGACACAGACACACACACACACGCAGACACACAAAGCCACATCAGCACACACACTCGCTTGCATGCATGCATGCATGCGCGCACACACACACACACACTCACTTACACACACACTCACACTGAGCCATTCATCAGCACTAATTAAGCAGCAGATTAACAGAGCCCGCAGACCACGGCTGCACGGTGACACAGTGGGACGACCAACGGGGAAGCGCGACACAACCCGGCAATAAAACACAACCATTAAAACACCAGCCAAGAGCCCGGAGGACTACGCACTGACAAGAGGATTGATGGATGGATAGATGGAGGGATGGATGGATGAAGGGAGGGTGGGATGGATGGATGGATGGATGGATGGACAGAGACTGCCTTACTTTTTTCTGTTCTTTTTTTTTTTTTTTTTACCTGAAAGAGAGGAGTGCCAGAGAGCCTGACCAGAGAGAGCAGAGTGCTTGCCCCTGCCACTGCCGCTGCCGAGGGTGTCTTGCAGCGTCTGCCCCGAGTCGACTGGTGTCACCGCGTGGAGAGGCAACACTATCTGTGTCATCACTTCAGCCGTGTTTATGGGGGATGGCATCATAAACAAGCCGGCTCCCCCCCACCCACCCACCCACCCCACATACACACCCCGCCACCCAACACCACCACCAGAGCCCCCGCCTCTCCCCGGCTCTCTCCCCCCCTCCGCTCCCTCTCTCCTCTCCTCTCCCTTTCTCGCTGCCTCGCCACTGCCATGCCATTCATGCATACTTAAATCACCCTCACCCCCCATTAAAAAAAGAAAAGAAAAGGATAGAGAGAAAGAAAGCCCAGACGCCTCTCCTGACAATTATTCTATCATTTCCAGTTGTCACCGGGGCAATTACCGACCGGGGGCCCCCTGTGTGGGTCAGACGAGCGGGCCCCGATAGGAGAGGCTTGAGTTGGGGGAGAGAGGGGACAGTGGAGGGCGAGCGTGAGTGTGTGTGTGTGTGTGTGTGTGTGTGTGTGTGTGTGAATGAAGGGGGGGGGGGGGGGGGGGGGTAGTGTACAAAATGGAAATTTATGACAGAGACACGGGAGCTTCTTTCTCTCTCCACACTGGAAATAATTACGCCATCATTTCTTTTGCCTGCCACCGATGAAATATATCACAATTACTGGAAAACACTACTTATCATTTCATTCGCCCACTTGATTTATTTTCAATAGGAGATGTGACACTGATTAGTTAGATCTCTATTTTACGGTCTTTTCATTTAGCCCCTAAAGCTGCTTCTACTCATTCATATCAGCTACTTTTTAAAAGTAAGTAAAAAATAAAAACAATGTGAAAATGTGTGTGTGAGAGGAAGTGTGTGTAGAGCACTCCGTGTGTGCGTGTGTGTGTGTGGGTGGGTCCTGTGTGTGAATGGAAGTGTGTGTGTGTGTGCGTGTGTGCAGCATGTGAGGGAGTGTGAGGGGATCTTCACACGGGGAGCACCGTGACTCCTCGCAGGATGCTCGCCGCCTCTCCCTGCTTACCAGGCGGCTCCGCGCTGCTCTCGCTCTTATCGCACATCTGCTACTCTTCCTCTCTCTCCCTCTCTCTCTCTGATGCAAGTGCACACACACACACACACACACACACTCAGACACACAACCTGCCGGACTGGCTCTCCGCACGAGAGGGAAACGCAAGCAGGAGAAGAGCTGGAGCGCCGCTACGAGAGGTGCATTCTCTGCCGAGGTACGTGGGTCTGGCTTTATTTTAGTGCAATTCAGTGCCTTTCCTATTCAGCTCCAATAGTGTTTGTGTGTGTGTGTGTGTGTGTGTGTGTGTGTGTGTGTGTGTGTGTGCCTGTGTGAGTAGATGTAAAAAAGCCTGAATGGGATTAGTAAAGGGCTAAGCGGCTGTTTGAAGCCTCCACGCGGAGCTCTGGCACGGAGTGTATAGGACTCTACAAAACCACTCCTCACATCCAGGCATTACCGAGTAACAAGCGATCACAAAGCACCACGAGCACACGGCCAAACAAAGTCACAAATAGTCCGCGGAGGAGAGAGTGCCAGACAAAATGACCTACCTTTAAAACAATGACAGAAATGAAATCCACTCTGCCCAGTCAGAAGCATCTGAAGAAATATTCTCAGAAGACTGGAAGCATTCGCGTGCATCAAGAAAAAAGAAATGCCACCGGTAGAAAAGAGCATCAAAAGTGGGGGAAAGGGGGGGAAAAGTAAAAAAAAAAAAAAAGAAGAAGTGAGGAACTAGCTGAGGCTTACTGTCAAAGACATCACCGGAGAAGTATTTACGCCGGTATTTACAGTAGTGGAGAGAGCACCTCTGCCTGGTCACGTCTGAGAGACAGTTGCCGTTTCAGTGCTGCCTAATTAAAACAACTCAGGCAGCCCCGCTGGATTGTTTTGACGCCCGAGGACCAATAGTACACAAAAACCAGTCGCTTGATCGGTGGGGTAGGGGGGCTGGTCGTGAGGAGGAGGAGGAGGAGGAGGCGGAGGGGTGGTGAGAGTTGGCAACGGAGCGTGTGTGTGTGTAAAGGCGAGGGGGGGGGGGGGGGGGTTCAGAGGAGGCATTTCGTAGAGGAATCCGAGAGGGGAGGGAGACCACAGAGGTTCGGGGCTCGGGGAGACCTCCACATGTCCTTTTTGTACAACTGGCCAAAGAACAAAAACTCATTCTATCCATTGTGAGACCACAGGAAGGGACAATTGTAAATAGAAAACAAAAATGAAAACACAAACTAACAAATATTTCACTGCCACATTTAGAAAGGAAATTGTTATTTGCCTCTGATTGAAGTCACAGCGTGTCCAGGCAGATGTGTCTCATGAAGATGGAGATGTTTGAACAAGTCCCACCTAATGAATTACCTCAATATCTTTAACAGGAAACCGCACACACCACCAGTCAGCCCCCCCCCCCCCCCCCCCCCCCCCACTGCCTGCTATAGAAGTTGAATTAAGGGGTGCTGAACGTGATGTATTGACATGCCCCCCCCCCCCTGAGCAACTGTAAACAATGCACAACAGGCAAGGAGATGAAACATTTAAGGCTACTGGCATTTGCCAATCCGTCAATTTTCTTTCCCTCCCTCTCTCTCTCTCTCTCTCCCCCTCTACTCTCTCTCTCTCTCTTCCTCTTCATGCCACAGATGTTTTTCTTAGTCGCTCCAACAGACAGGAATCTACTGGCAAGAAGAAAGGCTTGGTCTTCCCCAGGAGAGACGAGTACAAAGCCCCCAGTCTGCACACAGCAGATGCAGAAAGCCCGTCCATCTGCCACCAACTCCGTGCCACATGGGCCTGAGCGATTCAGCACAAGAAGGGATTTTTTAATTTTTTTTTTTTCAAAATACAAGTTTGTGCCATACACACAGAATCAAATGCAAAGAAAAGACGTCTAAATAAAATGCACTCACACGTGTGCATGGACGCAGGCATCCACAGCGTGAGGTTACAGGGAGTGCAAGAACTATTATGTTTCTAAAGGAGAGGCACCCAGGGCAACAATGACAGATTTATTTAGGAAAAGATGTAGCCCCCAGCGCGGGGTAAAGACCACTTGAACTCGCGGCTCTGACTGGTGCACTGGCATGATTTAACAGGCTCTGAATAGTACATTATCTCCACGGCTCAGCTGGAGCATATTTCAGCCCTTATGATATCATTATTATGAGAGCAAAAGATGTAGCATTTTTATTACTGTCAACCGTCTGAGCTCGGAGGCGGCGAGGGTAAACACTAAACAATCAGCGAGAGAGAGAAAAGGGGAGAGAAGCAAGTGGGAGACAGAGAGGGCGAGTGAAAAAAAACAGAGCGACAGAGAGAGAAAGATAGAGGGAAAGAGAGCTAACATAATACAACTGCTGTTAATTGCTCTAAGCATTCACATTATGCCAGTAATTTCTACCATTTCTCTTTCAGCTCCGAGGGCTTCAGGCTCCAAACCTCCTTCAGCCCCTTTAATAAACTGCTCACAGTGCCTCACTGGAAAAGACAAACAAGAGGCCCCTGGCCTTAGAAACGCTCGCTCCACTCGGGCGAACGCTCGGCCCAGCTCGACACATCTGTGACAACCGCGTGCCTCCTCCTCCCTTCAGGTATTTGTTCCCCCCCGTCTCTCTTTCTCCCACTGCTTTCTGCCGCCAAGGTCAACGGAGACAAACAGGCCCACCAGCGTCTTGATGTGGTGGCAGCAGAACAGTGAGAGGAGAGAGAGAGAGAGCGAGAGAGCGAGAGAGAAAAAAGAGGGGAGGGTGGGGGGTGGCTGTGACAGGGGCGGCGGTGGATCGACATGTGTGGTGGGTATGGCGGGGAGGGGTGATGGTGGCAGCAGCTGGTTACCAACCCTGGCAGGAGCAGCAACAGCAGCGGCGGGGGTGGGGGGGGATCCGAGATGCCGCGTGGCGCCGTGACAACGATGGCGATGAATGTGCCCCCCCCCATCTCACGTGCACACACTCCACCGCAAACTATTAATTTTCAATTAAAACCGCCATGAAGTGCACCGCCTCTGGGGCATTAGGCAGAGTCAAGAAACCATCATGCAGCGGCTTCTCCCCCCCTCGTCATTTCTGCCACCATCACTCCGGTGCTACCAGGCCACCACAGACTACCAGCCCTGCCATGAGGTTCGTCATCGAGCGGCACATCAGCCCTCAGCGTTACAGATCAACCCCTCACCGACCATCAGCTGAAAAGTGAATCCTCTTGAATGAAAAAGAAACGTAAAATAAATAAAAAAACACCCGTGACCTCTTAAATATACAAATGGAATCAGAACAAAAGACAAAGAGAAAGGAGCCTGCAGGAGATGACTGAGGCTTCCCTGCCAATGTCAGGATTGTAGTTATTGGAGTACATGAATGATGGGAGGTTATCCATCTGACTCCACTGCTCTGTCCTCCATTCTCACTTTTAAGTAACAGGAAAAAAAGGGAAAAAAATCAAGTGACTTCATCGTCTGCTAAAATATGCTCAACGGCCCCTGACAACTCCCACACAGTGATAACCAGTGTTTCCAGAGAGCAAAACACTGCACGTATATGAAATGAAGCACGCACATCAGCACCCTTCATTAGTCGTCACACACAATGTTCCACAAGCACAATTCATGAGCCACTTAGCCCTGCCTGCAAATAAAGAAATATATAAAAAGAAATAAGGTATAATGAGGGGGTAGGGCTTTTCTTTCTTTTTTTAAGTCCTGGGCAACGCTGATCACACGATATGTTGCGTATGGCCACAGAGCATAGACCATTACGGACCGGTGATTATATAAGTGGTTTGGAAGGCAGCACCATTTTAATAAACTGGACTTAAGCACCGGGGGTATCCATGGCAACTTGCCTTTCACCGTGCATTCAGAAAACCCCTAATGAAATGCCTATTAAGTGCCTGATAATGACGGTGGCTAAATATATTTGCATATGTGTTCCACTACCGGAGGAAAAAAATAAAATAATTGAAGATTGGATGAAAGTGGAGAGGGGGGTGAGGGGGTTGATTACTGCAATCACAATAATAAATATAAATGTTTTTTGTTTGTTCTTCATAAAATTGCAGTTATCAGAGGAAATATTCAATTTCTAACCCAGCGAATGAGACGGAAATGTAAGGTTTGGTCATTTAGTGTAAAAATGGTTATTATGTGTTCGTATTGGTTTTAATAAAACTTATACAAGGGAAAAATGAGTAGTTGCGTCGGGTGTGAATCGAGGCCTCACTGCCTTCCTCTGGGAGTCTCCACATGTGACTTCCATTTGCGACTTTGGCCGAGTGCCCAACAGGACATCCCTGAGAGAGTGTTTGCTTGACTCAATATCAACAGTCCCAGTAAGCAGCGGGGGGGAGGCGGGGGGGGTGGAGGCGGCGGGGGCTAACGGGGCCCTCTCCCTCTCCGGCCAAGCCCAAGCCTCGGGTTGCTATTGAAAAATAAACTAGCCTGTTCCTTCGCCCGGGCCCAGAAATATCAACACGCGCGGCGAGGAGCCACGTAGAAGCACTCAGCACTGTTCCGCTGGTGCCTCTCCCAGGCATAATGATACCTGCGCCTCCCCTCCAGCTGCTTCTGCCGACGCTGCTGCTGCTCCTGCAGACAGCAGGCGGCCGGGAATTAAAGTATACATTACAGCAGAAAAATAAAAAGAGATCGAAATGACAGAAGTCAGGCAGTTCAAGCTGACCGGGCCTCTTGAAGCGAAGGAGCTTGTAGACATGCGAAAGACACTCTAGGTTAAATTGGCCCTCCAATGCCGCCTCCTATTTTCCCACTCTCACAGCTGCCACCGATGCCCAACCCCCTTACTAAAACGAAAAAAAGAAAGAAGAAAAAATAGCTTTTCTTCAAAAGCGTATTCGAATTAAACGAGTTGCTGAAATCAAAGGCTCGGCTGAGCCGGGTAAATTTAAACAAGCAAGTGCGGCTCACAGCAGTTTACCTGTTATAAAGCAGATTGGAATTAGATGAAAGAGTAGAGCACGGCAGACAACTTCCCCTTTTTTCACAGCAGTAGTTATTATCATATAGAAAAGGCAGCTGCACTTTAAATTAGATTCCTATTTAGGGAAATGCGACTCAGTTGTTGTGTGTTTTAATGTTCCCGGCCACTGAGATGTCATTAAGAAGCCGCTCAAAATGCCAGAAACAACAGTGGGACTTCCTGTGAGGGATGAAATGAAACCCTTTTTTACGACAGCGATCGGTAGCGTCTCCACCTCTGCCAAAGAGATTATCATTCCCAGAACCGCAGCTACACAGTTGAGTGGGAGCAAGACAAGCTCCACTGACAGTCAAAAGAGCACAACACCTGTATATCGCTGTGCAACAACAACTATCTAACGTCCGAGGAATCCCGGTGATGCGTTTGCAAGTAGCAATGAAAAGGAGGCTGGATAACAGGGGAACTTAGGGAATCATCGGAGACGTGGGGCGTCCTGCCATCACCTTGGCCTTCTTACTTCCTGCTGACACAGGGGCTACCCATTCATGACTGAAACACCATTCAGCTGGACACAAATTACAGCAAAAAAAAAAGAGAAATACTCTGATCAAATTAATTCAGGAAAATGGCATTCCAGCGAAGAATAATAAACTCATTATGGGGAAATTTCAAACTTCCATTCTCCACACCGCGGCTAATTCAAACCTAATTTTTACTAGCCACTAATTTGAGGGCGAAGGGCGGGGGGGACAGGAATTACATCTGGAGGTAATTCATCGTGTGGAACTGAGCCCAGTAGAGGCTATGAATCCCCTCCGTCCCCCCCAGTAAAAAAAAAAATAACAGAGACAGACAAGACATAGAGAAGGCGCTGCTAAGGTGAGCGGGACTTCCGGAGCACTGAAACAACACTTTTCCCGAAAATGTTTTCATTGCGCTGTCACCAGACGCGGGGCTGGAGAGGATATCGGCGCTGCAGGCAGACACTGATAAATAAGAGCGAGGGGAGGGAGGGAGAAAGGTTTCCAGGAAACATTTCTTCTTATAAAGGTCTCGGGCTCAACCAGACAGCTGCACCGGCTCTGGGTTTACCAAAGAGCCAGAGATGTGGAAGTTAAGGAAGTGTGTGGGTGTGTGCGCGGGGGTAAATTTGACTCTGGTTAGGTGTTGCGCCCACTCTGAGTCTTAAGAGTTTATGAGGACGTCTCCCTCTCAAGTGACCAGCTACATCTGGGCTGCCTAAGTGGGCTGCCTAATAAATGGCACAGTTTCTCAATGATCTGCAGTTTCAAAGCACCGAGTAAAGGGTATCCAGCTGTATCAGTTTCCCCGTATGGATGCAAAGTTAACCGTTACTTGCAGGGACATTTTTGCCAGGAGGAGAGGAGGAGGACTTTGAATGATTTGTCTTGATAAAGTTTGGCTCCCGACAAACCAGGGACAGGGGGGACATTCGCCACAGGAGGACATTAACATGTGACAGAGAAACTTGCCTGAGTCCCTTCCAACGCCACAAGCCCCTGCTCCCCTCTTCCATCCATGTGCCACCCCTCCAACACTTAATGTGTTTTCCAAATGAAAATAAACGGAGTCCAACCAGTCTGAGGCAGTCACACTCCGGAATATGAGATCAAATAAAGGCTTCTGTGGAGGCTGAAAGGAGAAATGAAATGGCTTCCGAGGGGGAGATGTACCGAGTAATAAAATTACTCCTTTATATCTTCCTAAACAGCAGATGTTCCCCTGGAGTGGGTGAGGGCTTCACTTTGGTCAAAGACAAGTATGCAAGTGGCAATTTTTCCCTTCGCAGGGAAGATTCCCTGATACACTTCTCCAGACTCGGCGCGCCGCAATTTTCTTGAAAACGAGAAACTATTTCGGCAACAAGTTAAGCGGAACTTTGGAAGTTCTCACTTTGATGATGTGCCGGCACACGCTGTCACAAAGGTATGTTCCATTAAATTGGAACAGCAAGATGATTCATAAGCCCATTGCTTTTCAATGAGTTCAAACTAGGCTGAAATGTGCAGCTGAACAGTCGTATTTTATATGAACACACACACGCTGACTTGGAAGTGACCATGATGTACCACAAACACAGTGAATCATCTGTGGGATGAAAAATGTGACTACTTTGAAATTGGTTGGCTATTCCAGTTATACAAGCACCCTTCCATTTGGCATTGCGGGGGGGGGGGGGGGGGGGGGTACAAAAAAAGCATGAATCCGACTACTTAAAATTGTGCAATTGATTTGTATTCTTCAAAAGCTGGTCACAATAATATTCAGATGGGCTTTTTTTGCGGCTAAAGCAGAAGGACAGTATTAGAGGAAATTTGGAATTGGAGAGAATACATTATAGTTCATTATACAGTAGCTATTAAACCTTCAGTAAAAATGGTTTAGTACAAGGATTGAGCCACTTATCAGACGTACTCACTACCGTTAAAAGCTGTCCGTGTTCAGTGCTCTGAGTGGCAAAAAAGCAATCGCTGATGACTTTGAAATTAGGACGAGATGTACAATTTATCAAAACAGACGAGTCTGGAAGGGATTGCAGAGAACCGGGGGGGTTGTGACTGTTTGTTTGGGATCACTTGGGAGAAAAGGAAGACTGCAATTTACAGAATTAGGAAAAGGTAGGAAATTCAGCAATACCATTTTAAGAAGCTGTCCATGAAGTGGTTTAAGGTGAGCAAAAAATTCCAATCGAAAAATAAAAAGAGTTTTGTTCAGAAAATGTATTCTTCTTGTGATGTATTTGAAGCATCTTGCGTGGACCACAAAAACTTTCTTTTCATGAGGTTAATCTTCGAAAATCGTACAACAAATTAAACAAATTACCCAAAAAATGCACACAAAGTATCCCTGTCTTGGTTGCCTTGTCATGTAATTATGTTGTTTACACTACGGCTGATCATGTTTGCGCCACGACCATGAATTGGTTTCTGGTGCCAGCACGGTACAGAATGTTTATCTCAGTGACAACCTGCCAGACAGTTGTTTACTAACATACACAATTCGAGAGCAGACTCATTAAAGAGCCCCACGAGACCCCGAAAATAGTGCATGGAGCGTTCGTCTCTATGGCTAAAAGCGCTAGTCAAGCCACATCGAGGATGACTCTTTGATTTACACAAACGCACTTAGTTATACTTGGAGGCAACACTGTGGTTAACTTGGGAAACATCATTAACTTTCTCCCCGTATTGCCTTTCTCCTCCTCCGAAGCCTGTTGCCATCTCTTCAGGAAGACAAATGGAAAAAGGGGAAGTTTCTGACAGCTTAAAAGTGCCCGTCAGCGGCCTGCGAGACATCTCCCCGCACATCCAGGCCTGAACCTTCCCAAACAAACAGCAGGCTCCACTTCAAATACATAGCAGGACTATTAGGTAATCTTCTCCTTTGTTCACTCTCCCTGAGCCTCGGTGACTAACCTCAATCTATTCCCTGTTCCACCTCCAGCCTTCAAGCTGACAACGCAACACTTAACGCTGCCAGGATAGGAGGGTACCGTGATGAATGGCCTCGGACTTATCTGGAAATATACACATCATGCATGCTGTACTGTGAGAAGTCGTGTTTGTTGTGTGAGGATGATTGTACCAGTATGGTTTCAACGTGAGAGGGGAAAGCGAGGAGACGAGGAGGGCGGCAGCACAAGGTCTCTTTTGTTTTTGCGACGGGACAAATCTGAGGTTTCCTTTTGGGATATTCAATATCCTGCAAGGTAACAAACGGAGTTACAGTAGTCTAGTGTCTGGGCCCATTTTTCTCCTTTCAGGGAGGGGAGGGGCAAGGGGCCTGCTACGTGTGTCTGTGGATTGTTGCATGCTTCTTAGTCAATTGCTGTGCTGCTTGCGTGAGTCCCTTCCAACAAAGCCTGGGAAATCAATCAATCTGCGGAGAAATACTTCTTATGCCAGATGTGGCACTTAAAAGGAAAAAAAAACGGGAGACTTAAAAAGACATGCTTGTATTAGGGACCAAACAAGCATAAAACCTGGTTGAAATGAAATATTTATTAAAAAGTGAATCAAGCTGTCAAAATGCTACCTACTCCACTTTGAATTTCTGCTTATTATTGTCGCGGGCTTCTCCGAGGCGTACCATGTCAAATCTGTAAGTGTGTAAACGCCTTACTCTGAAATACATCTCCACTATTTATTTTACAAGTTGCCAAGGAGAATGAAAGACAAATGTTTCATTAGCAGGTGACTTTTTTTTGGGGGGGGCGCGGGGGGTTATTTTACAAGTCTCCAGTAGTTCCGCTCCTTGACACATATACGTGCACTCTTGCATACGCTGAATATAATTATAAAGGCACGGCTTGCTATAGGGAGCTGAACTTTTCACACCTTTCAAAGCCACAAAATTGGATGGTTTTGTGGTTGTGCAGCTGCCGCTCCACGCTAATGCAAGGCGGTGTCATATGAAAAATATTCCTCTCCCCAAACCACAGGGCTGGTCATTAATGAAACACAGGCTGCACAGTGAGGTCATACAGAGTCTAGATTTCAGCAGCCACACTTAAAAACCGCTCAGAGAGAATAGAGAAACATGAACACAAATCAGATTCCAGCTCCAAGGACGGGGGAAAATAAATAAATAGAGAAAGGCACTGGCCCCTCTCACATTTTCCCCCAGCGCTCTGCAAACAACCGTCAACTGCAGCTCAGAAACAGCTCACAATGAGAGCAGACTAAACAATCTGGTCCCGGCCAAGGAAAATGCTAAGCAACTCTATGCACACAGGATGTTTCACCCTAATTGCCAACTATCAAATCTCACAATGGAATTTATCCATTTGGCAAAATCTTCACAGCTAACTTGCCAATGCACTTTTTGCTTTTTAAAAAAGTGTCAACTTTTGTGATGAGAAGAAAAATGGAAAAGGGGGGGGGGGGGATGTTGAAGAAACGCAATTGCCGAGGATTTCATTCTTACCTTGGATTTGCTGGGGTTTATTGAGCTTACTGAAAAACTAGCAATAATGTGTGCTGAGAGGAGAAAAAAAACTTTTATTAGATAAAGGGTGCTGGGGGTCTTGTAAACGAGTGATTAAAATCCTCAGCATTAAGATAAACAGACTTAATAAGTCCCCAAAGACGTGCAGAGGAAGGAGAGGGGAGCAAAGGCAGGAGACAGACAGACAGACAGACAGACTGTGTACAGGAGGTGGGCATGGGAGCGTAACTGGAACCTGGTATATACGAAAAAACAGGGTGAACCAGGAGGGAGCGGGCCCTAAACAGGAAACTAACGGGACAGTCTCCACCATCAGCCATGTGGCATTGTATTTTTCCAGCCAGTCTAAGCCACGCTCGCTGAGACCCCATGACTTCAAACAGCCAAAATAGCAGCACATTCATGAAACAGAACAGAACTACTGGGAATTAAAGAAGGCATGGGGAGGGTGGGTGGGGTGGGTGGGGGGGGAGAAAACACACACACACACACACACAAAAGGTAGCAGGCCTCGACAGCAGATGGTAAAATTAACATTTCAACAGTTCCTTCCTTTCATGTAGGTCTCGGCAGAAGTTTTTCTTTTTTGAAAGAAGTAAGAGGGGCTCGGTGCTGGGTGAGATACAGTGGTGTGGAAGGCATCTGGAAAAGGGGAAGAGGAGTATTGGCTTATTGCTCCTGATGGTCCACCTCTATGAAAAATTCAATAGGTCTGTTTTGCAGGTTTCCCCTCTCTGGAGTGCCCTAAGCTGCGTTGTGGAAACATCATCTCGGTAATTTATACGCTAAAGAACACCTCGTGATGAAAGAAAATAAACTATGCCTCCCTTTCTTTCAGATTTTTAAAAACCCCAACGCTTCGACTTTGATGCCGCTTCTTTCTTTTTTTTTTCACGCCTTTTTCAAAAAACGTCCATCCGTCGGGCTTATTTTGCGAGCAAGTTGGCATCTATTGTAGCGTTAAGTCGTTCACAAAATGCTTGTCAGATTTCCATTTTTGAAGTCTTGATACACACTTCAAATAAAAAAGGTACAGAGATGTTATCGTGGCGAGTGGAACGCCGCGGCATCTCTTAATAAAGATCCAAACAATGGACAGCCTCTCTCATTTCCAACCCTGTCCAATGGAGCGTCTCAGTAGTACCCATTAATTTGGACACAGTTCTGGCTAAATTACATGTGTTCCACCTCTGTGACATTTTAAATGCAATTAAAAGCCGGTTATGGAAGTGTGTGCGGACTTCCCTGTGATGAAGGGAAATCACCGACGTGATTAACATGCAAACGAGCTCACGCTGGCAGACTAGATTGGGGTTTGAAAACCTCAATTACTTTTGTGTGATTATCTATTTACCAGTACACAGATTTCCATTTCTCATCTCCAGCCGCGTCCCCCACGCACGAGCCTCAATTATACGAGGCACACCTTTATTTATGATGCGCGTGACGCCGAAATACGAGCCCTGGTTATTTCTCACCGTGATGTATCGCGTCTTTACAGGCGGCTCATGAGGCAGGGCCGGCGGAAAACAACGCGCTGAACCGTTCGCTTTGTGAGCACTTAATATGATCTTGACCCCCACCGCCCTGCGCACCCCCCATCCATCCATCCAACCCCTATTTAAACTCACTTTAATCCCCCCCCCTCCCCGTTAGAGGAGAGTAATGCACAAAGGGCAGTCGTTTGTACCTTTCAAATGAATTCTGCGCTTTAATACTTTTTATTTATTTCTAAATTATGGAGAAAAAAAAATGAAAGCCTTTAAAAAAGGTGTGTGTGTGTGTGTGGTCATGCAGTAGTTCAGAGGAAGGTGTGGATTTAAATCAACTGCAGAAACACTCCAGGCCTTATATGTATCATCTTGTTGATGCAATTATTGAAGAAACGCCTGGCAGCACAGGAGGAATGCAATTTAATCAATTTAAACGGCTGAACAGTGACACACATACCTAGATTTTTTTCAAATTTACATTACACGTCGTATACGTTACATCTTCTGAGCAGGCGAGATTTAAGAAACCTGACGACACTGTTCAAAGAAGCATCAAGCAAAGAAATTGAGAAAATTAACGTGCTGTACATTACGTGCCAATGTGCACTTGCTTTTCAACAATTTCATCTGAGGCGCGACGGTTTTTTTTAAGTCGTACAGTGCCTGGTTTTATGGTTTGCCAGTGTTCCTGCCCATTTTTCGGTGCCCAGGGACAGGAAATAGAAAAGGAAACGCACACACACACACACACACGCACACAAACTCTCACACACACACACACACACACACACACACACACACACAAAGTGGTAGAGCCAGGTTTTTCACATTGTGCCCAGCATACATAAAACATGCCCTGTTGCTTCAGCTGGAGCAAGAAGGAAAACAGTGCCATCAAGTGAAATTTCTGAGGATTCCTCAGCAGATACATCTATCACCTTATCAAACTAATGGCAGAAGAAGAAGAGTTGAACTTCAATTAATAGTATTGATTTATTAAAGAAATAAGACAAAGTCATCAAGCCCTCACTATTTACACTTTCTAAAAGGTTTAAGTGAAATTTATTCTGCACATGTATGAACATTTTTGCAAATGAATAATCTTTAATCTATACTCTGGATGGGATTATTAGACACCAGCCACTAAAGTCGTCAGATGATAAGACGAGAAATGAACATGGCGCGTTTGCTGACTTCCATCTTCAGAATCCTGTTCGTGGCACCTCAGGAACAAAGGGAATCATTATTACTATTTGAACTCAGTTCCCTGGACCTGGCTACACCAGTGGTATGAGGCAGCTAGAGTAGGTAGAAGGGGGGGAAAAGGGAGTGGATCCAGCATATTGAGTGAAACTGACGGTAACGGCTGGCATCACGAGTGAGGGAGAATAAAAGAGGGAGAGGGAGAGACCGAGAGGGAAAGCTTAGATAATAGTAGATAATGGACAATTAACTCGGGCTGGTATAGTGCTGGCTGCGGTGAATAGCAGCTTGTGGTGCAGCAAGTCCCCGATCACCACTCAGTCGTGTTCACTTTGGGAATAGGGCCGATATCAGGCTGTGGGCTAGCAGGGCCTCGGAGGTGTACACGTTGCATTAGCAGTCTCCACAATGCCTTCAAACAATGTGCGATACCAACAAAGTGTCCCAAAGTGCCAACGCAAGCACTCAGCCGATGAGGTGTGTGGTGCCATAACCTTGTCCATTGTTTCATGTCCTTTCACCATCAAAATAAACCCCGGAGCCGGAAATCCTTTTTTTTGCAGTCAGTCCTGTTCGCAGACATAGAAATTACCATAATTAAACCTATATAAAAGCTAATTGCATAAATAAATGAGTGAATGTCACCACTGTGCATCACAGAAACAATGCGATGCGCTCATATCGGGGGTCTCAGAAGTGTTTTAACTGCCCACGCCCACCCCCCGCCTCCAAGCCCCATCTAAATCTATTGATCTGTGAAACACGGGGGACCCAAGGGAGGCAATTCACTTAATATCATACATCTAATGATGAGATGAATAACGATTATACCATTTGGTAATTAAACGTCTTACAAACCATTTAACTGACTGCGCGTCAGGAGGGGTCGCTGGAGGTCGCAGTGATTGTTTTTCATTTTCTCGGCTCGGCACCAAAGAGGGAGACGCACGCAGGAGGAACGGATGGGGGGGGGGGGGGGGGGGGGGGCGTAAGAAAACAGTGCATGACACAATAGCGAAAACACACTAATGCCTGTTAGCAGCTATGGTGCTAATACCGAATGCTGTCAAGACTTGACGGGTAAACTATTTGGGGGGGGCGACGGAAATGGAGGAAAATAAAAAGCATGGATTTGCATTAACAGTAACAGAAGGGTCCTTACTCACATAAACTCGTGTATATATAGATTGTGCATCCTTTCACAGTAGGAAATAAGCCAGAAAAATAAGCTGATGACATGGGTAATGTGAGGGAAGTGGGTGTGTGTACAGGCATCTTCCGTCTTTGCAGGAATGTGTCTGATCCACACAAAAGGTGTGTTTAACACAGGCTCCGAGAGCCACTTCACTGTCAACATCCACAACCCTAATCCCTGCTTACGTACATTAATTACCCGACATTGTCATTTCCATGTGTTGTTCTGTGGACAGGCCTGTGCGGCGCTTATTTTATTATCTGCAAAGTCACGAACACAGAAATGGCAGTCAGGTTGAAAAGTTCCAAATAGCTTACAGGGTCACGTCACACATCCGCCCAACGTCCAGTCGCTTTCTCGAAAAAAACGTCCTCTCCTTTCCCATCCTCTTCTCGAGACGGCTAACAATACCTTTCTTTTGTAGCCGGATCACGCACATTCGTGCAGCCTTTCCTGACAGAGGGATGCGTGTCACGCTCCTGGCTCCTTATTGAAAGATAGCTAGTAAACATTGTCATTCCAAAAAGAGAGACAGGATTAAAAAGCCGGCCTGGCCCATTGAGGGCGAACAGTACGCGCAAAGAGAGCGGGAACAATGGCCAAATGGAGGACGGTATCACAAGGGTCCAATGTCGGCCGTGATGAATATGTGGGAGATTATAAACCATTCCATCATTTCCATAATGTAAAAACTCTCTTCTTCCTCACCCCGCCGACTATTCACTAAATAAATGAGAAAACTATCACCCGCACAGAAATGTTCGACAAAAGGCAGAAGGGAGGGAGAGCGCGTTCTGAATGACCCCCCCGCGCCTTTGACAATGCAGCCGCTGTCCGGACCCATTCGGAAGCAGCGGAGTGAGTAAGACCTGGTAGAGTATTTATCACTGGGCACAAAGCAAATGTATTACCATGTCATCTATACCACTTTACAGGGCACAGAATGGAAGCACGTGAACACAAGGGAGTTTTACAGAACGCCAGGTGGAAATATGAATGCGGGGGGGGGGGTATTTTCGACATGTGGCTCGGCCGCCTTGTGAGCGCTCTTAAACTGAAGGATCATTCACTGGACAAGGGTTCAAAAACTCAAAGAGTCGACCGGCGCTTTTACCCGAACTAGCCCGGCTAATAAGTCGTACCTGCGAAAAAATCGCTTGAATTGAAGTGACTTACAAAGGTTTGAGAGAAATTGTGAAAAGAAAAGTATAATTACCGGGTTACGGAATGAAGTGAAAGGGAATAAAAAGAAGTTTAAGGCTTCGCTTTTTGGCAAAGGGTGTGTTAATAACTTTTTGAATGTCTGTGAAAGCTACTGTATATGGTTAAACAAAAAATAAATGTCCTTTACATTCTACATTTGACATTATATACTGACTGTAGGAGCCGTTTGATGGCGAGCTCTTGTATCCAAGTGTTACTTTTCTCCTCAATAAAAAAACATTAAACTTTTGATATTCCCTCACACCTCAACATCGCCAACACCTTTTCAGCCAATCACTCGATGCCCGTGTGTGTCTGTTTATGTGTGTGTGTGTATGTGAAAAACTCCATGTGTGCGTCGTCAATCACCGCAGTCTATCACAGAGATCTCTCCCATGGCAGCCTGGTTTATTTACTTTATCTACAATAAAATGCTTCAGTGAACATTAGCAACTTGGAGACACAAGTTTCAATCAGTCGTCGAGCTGCGGTGTGCCCAGCCAGGTGCGGCGGAGAGATGAACACCGCCCGCCGAAAGAGACGGGGCGGCTTTAAATCGAACAGGCCGACAAAGAGCTCCCAAAATAATACAAAATAAAAACGGACAGCAGGAGAAGAGGGGAGGACGGGAAACAAAGGGATAGTGGAGAAGAAGGGGGAAAATAAACCATAAAGGGCGGCAGGGAGAAGAATCTGGGAGGAGGGGGGGGGGGTGAGGTAGCGGTAGATTTAAAAAGAAGCTAAATAAAAAGTGATGGGGAGAAGGAGGGAGGAAGACGGACATAGGGATTGATAGAAATGGACAAAAACAAAGTGAAAGACAGAGGACTGGAGAGAGAAAGAGAAAGAAGAGGGAGAAGGGAGGAAGACGAGGTGTTCTCCCTGGGTAGTGCGGAGTCCGTCTTGTCCAATAAACACAGGTGAGCAGCTCGACAGGCCAGGACCACCGGGCTGACTGACAGCTGAGAGCGCTCACTGACCTCCAGCTTTATGTTACATGACATGAGGAGTGCAACTCAACTGACAAAGAGAAGCCAGGAGAGGGAGAAGCTGACGAAAGCACACACACACACACACACACACACACACACCTATACACACTGTGCACACGGCTGTTTAAAGCGGCATCCATGCTCCGTGGCCACAAAAGTTGCAAACACAAAAATATCCACTCTCAAACAGACACACACCCACGCACAGAGAGACAGGAGGGAAGACATTTCCCTTCACAGGTGAGCAGAAGAAGGAAACACCCCGGTGCTTCGGTTACTTAGTGGGAGAAAGTGAGGAGTCGTAGGGTGGGTGGGCGGATGGCAGGGGGGTGGGGGGGGTTGAATGTATGCTGTGTGCCGACTGAATCTTTTCCACATGACGGGCCTCGGGCTGTTTTTGTCAACTGCACTCTTGAGCAGCAAGGAGTCAGGTAGTGTGACCACATGATTGCCCAGGAGGCACCGCGGTGAGAGAGGGAGAAATTGGGAGAGAGAGAGAGAGAGGGAAGAGAGTGGCAGCGAGGGGGAGAGAGAGAAGGGGGGGGGGGGATCGGTGGTCGGGAACAGGACCGATGCAGCACGCATGATGAGGTGTAATCACAAACCCCATTCAGAGTGCAGTGGAGTTTGTCAACATACACACATTCACATTCCACTGTCTGTCAGCTCCATGACCCAAATCGAGCATGCTATGTGAGTGAGTGTGTGTTCCTCGACACACACGCGGATGCTTTCTGCCCATTTCGCCTCCAACCAGGTAGGAACAGATGCACTGTCTGGGCTCGTGGTCTGTGATGGGGAAGTCAGATTCCAAAGCTCTTGTACGGTTCCGCCGCCTGTATCCCTTTCCAAGCTGCGATCAAATGATCATTATGAACAAAGGACTTGGCTCGTTGCCTCTAGTTAAAAGCTTTTCTCTTTGGCTGTGACCGTGTGGCTTGATTGAAAACTTTTACTTGGAAAGAGAAAGAGAGGGTGGAGGAGAGACAGAGCGGGAAGAAATGTCATTTTTCAAAAATATGAATATTCAACAGATACGTTTTTATAGATACTAAACTGTTTGAAACACATCTGACAAAACCTCATTACATAGATTTAAATTACATTATATTTGATTTGATTAAACCTCCTTTTAATCAAATTCGTTTAACAGTGAAAGTTACTTATTTTACCACAACACAGCTTCTGAGGTTCACATAATGGCTGACCCAAAACCTTCCCCCGTTGCCATGGCAGTCAAAGTCCCATTTCATTGCGGTGTCCTTTTTATCATTATTATAATTCGTATATTTGCATTATCAAGAAAAACATTGAATGATCAAGATCATTGATTGTGCATCAAGGTTAATTATTATTCATTATTCTCAGACAAGGATGTCTGATACACGTTACATACACCGGGACAGTGACAACAAACATGACAGGCTGAGAAGTTTTACGACCCCCCCCTTGAAAAATCAGGTGTCAAACTGGCAAATTGTAACTAACCGCAAAGTATCAGAAAATATTTACTTGGTGCAAGCTGCCTGCCGAGACCGTACAAAAGCTGGGAATATTCCCAGGCAATTCTCACCGGATAGAAATAAAAGCCATTAAAATGGTGGTTGACTGTCCTGGTCGATAAAGTTAAATCTCAAAGATGTGTTTACAATAATCTACTTTTCATGGGAAACAGACATCCATTAAAAAAAATGACAACGCCAAAATAACGATTATTGGCCCCGATTTGTCGGCAATTAAAAATAAATATGCACTGTAATATAATATGCAGTCCCTGAGATAAACAGAAGTCACCAGTGGGTTAAAAATGCATAGATTTAGTTCATAATCACAATATCCCTATAATCCATTGCACTGTGAGGGGCTAACATAAACAAGGGGCTACGTGTGCAGGCTGAAAAATTAGGCTGCGTGACAGTTTGGCGATAACACACGAGTTCAATCTGTCAGGACGACCGGAATTCAGACCTCGGGAAAAGAATGCCCGACTGTGTGCGACTGATTCATTGGACATGATCACCTGCAAATGAAGCCACTCATAATTCTTCCCACCTGAAATAAGGAGTTCAAACCGGTGTCAGGCGGCTCTGATGTCATGCCTGCCTCGGGTTGGGTTTCACAATAATCTCGGTGCTCTTGGAAAGATGCCATCGCGTCCAGCTCCTGCACCCGAGATTTCCCCAATTAAATTGCAGAGGGGAAAGAATAACACGTGAAACACGAGATCCCTGCTCGTTTATAGAAATTAAGCCGGCGCATGCAGTATTTGCAATCAGTCATTTCCAGAGTATCAGTCATCTCTAATACGAGGCGGACACATAGAGGAATACCTGAGGGGCCCCAGAGTACGCTGAGGCCACCTCTGCAAAGGGCAAATTCACCCTTTGTCCAAGGAAAACTTCCCGAAATCTCATTCCTCTGCAAAATTGCATGAAGCTGTGGAATTTTATAAACAACTGGATAGGTATAAGGTAGGGTAAAGAGAAAGAATAGAAGAAAGAAAGAGGGATGGCCTGGCCAGAGATAGACGGATCAATAGACTCATTGAGCCTCTTTATATTCTCCTTAAGGAATGATGGTGATACTCATTCGGAGCCTTATCGCCTCTGTCGCCATTCTCATGGCAACTGTGCACTCTGGACAAACACTCTCCATGCAATCTCTTTTCTACACTCCTCTCTCCATCTACCCTCCACATCACCCTCTTGTTTTTCTATTCCATCGCTCAGTCGTTCTCTTTCACATCAGACTGGTGCGAGGTAAACACCTGACAGCGGCTCGGGGGAGACTGGACCAACTTGGTTTCATATGGGAGGTGTTCCCACCAGCAATAGAGGACAAAAAAAAAATCAGGTGTGAAAAACATTTCCTCAGCGGAAATAAGTAAATTTCCGGAGTCTATTTAAAAAACGGGACAGCCCCTAAACCGAGAGAGATCAGCGAGAGGGCAGGACGTCATCGGTCCAGTTTACTCACAGCAGGACACAAGCAGACCCAAAACCCAACCTCATTAAACTGAATTATGGAAACTTGGGGAACTTCCAAAACTTCCAACTCCACTCCCTCCCCCACCATCGCCTAAGAGGGAAGACAAAACAGTGGACCATAGAGAGAAGGGTGCGTGGAGAACGGCAGCAGATCCTTGGGAGTGAGAGCAAGAGGGAAGCAGGGAAGGGAAAGTAAACCTTTGATGAGTAAGACTTTTTTTGTTAAGCGAAGGGGGCTTAACTTTAAAATATTCTGGGTGGCGGTGAATGGGGGATTGACCAATGGCCCTGATCCCAGCCACTCACTGGGGCACTGGGGTTAATGGTGGATAAAGATTAGAAAAAAAGAGGGGGGTTGCTTCGGGCTGCTTTCCCTGATCTCCACATCCCCACCCCGCAGTTTCCACCTTCTCTACCAATCCCAAATCAGCCAGACAATGGAGGCTACCAATGGGGAGTGATCCCATTGCCTTTGATTCCTGCCTCTACCCCCGCGACCACTCCGAGTGCCCTGGGTAAAGACCCGTTGAGGTTCCCCCTGTTTGCCCGGTCGCAGGGACGGCAGTTAGCGGGGGCTCAGAGGAACCATTTGAGGATTGGAAAGGGAATGACAAGAGGTCTGTGATCTGTGACAAGAAATCAATTCCTAACTGGAAATGTGAGCAGAGGGCGGTTCAGAGCCGCTTCTTTAGACTTACACTTAATTGCTGTAGATTTTTTATATACGTCTACAGTGGAAGTGCACGTTGCAGTGGTGGGGCAATTACACTTTTTTCGGAATGATTAGAAGGACTTTTTCTTAAGGCCAGCAGATATGCGGTAAGAGTTCATCTTTGAAGATTTAACTGAATACCAGACAAATTAAGAACTACTATTTCAATCTCTTTTAGGTGGAAGTGGAAATCTGGACTGGGCTTCTCCCAGGGAAGATAGGACTCGAGGGGACGTTGGCCTGGTTCTACAGCCAAGCCACTCAGCATCTTTGCTCCGGCCCGTTCGCTTTCATCAGATCGATACCTCAAAGGCACGGCTTCATGATGGGCAGTAAGAAAAATAGATTTCCCTCCTTTGGATGCAGAGTAAACCCGAAAATCTAAATAAAGTTAGTTAAACGACAACTCTTGCAAAACTTGATTCTTCGATGCCACGTGTGGATGCAAATTTGAACCCTTTCCATCCCCATGCCTGCCAGAAAGCGTTTGGAAATGTGTGTGCAGCATGGATGCGTGATGAGAGACCCAATCAATAGAAAAGGCCAAATTAGTCTTGTTGGAGATCTAATTGGTAACTCTCATTACGTGACCCGACATTCTTCACACTCATTTGCGGACTGACCTGGTAGCAAACACCTCCTTGTGTCATTAGTTTAGCAAAGGTGGATCGTGTCCAAGTTTTGGAGGAACTGCATAAGGTGCTCGAATGACCAAAGAGTAAATATTGAAGGATATAAACTAATCATCCATTAAATTCACTCAGAAGGGCTCGTTATTTAATATTCGGTTAAAACATTGTGCTTTAGAAATGCATAAAAGTAGATGTCTCAGTATCTGAAATCATTTAATACTAGAAAGATATAAGCTTTTAAATCCCAACAACTTTTCAAATTATGATGTTTTAATCATAATGACTCCAAATGGTGTAAAAAGTTCGGCAATAACAACCGTCTCTAATTTACATTTAATGGTGATTTAAAATGATTCTTTGTTTTACTGAATAAAATATATGACTTAATGATCCATTACTCTGTGTGAAGCAGTAAATTATAATGTGGAACATCTTGTGTATGTCGCCTTCTTTTCCTCCAAAAATCAAATTAATACATTCCAGAACATAACATCTTTATTTTGTATCCTACTTTTTAAATACCTGGCTCTGCTGTTTTTATCATTTCAGCACCCAGCACTGTGTCACTCTGCAGCCGAGCCCCACCAACACGCACGAGTGATGTGGCTCATTACAGTCGACACAATAATCTGGGAGAAAACACCAACACCAGATATGCAAGGACAATGAAAAGAACCTTCACTTACCACTTTGGACTTTACAGTGCGTGTCGTCTGCTTTCTTCTACGGGCGCAGAACGTGCATGTGCATATTTCATCCTAGGAGGAGAGAAAAATGGAAAAAATAAGATGAAATGTAACAGCAGAACAATGGGAGGAGGCCCACTAACATCAGTTTAAAGCGAATATAAACCCTGTTCACTTTGTCCTGCTCTATCCCCGCTACAAATCTCAATCGAGACATCAACAAAATAAATAGAAAAGAGACTGTTATCCGAGCTTGCCCACATTTGTCGGCCATAATGCATATCATAACTTCTAAGCTGGAGTAGATTGAAAATCCTTGGGGTGTGAACACCAAACAGGCACAACTGAAAGGTTGCCCAGTGGAGGGGGAATTCTATCAAGGTGGACAAGATGAAGATTTGTTACATTTGAGGGGGAATGGAGGCCCCTTGACCTCGGCTGGCTGCTACAATCACCCGAACACAGTGGGGCTAACGATACTGTAATAACACAACCAAAGATACAGTGGGTGTCCTGATATAAAAAAAACTAAATTGGTTCATCATTTTATTCCAAGACATTTCTTGTAAGAGTTTTATTCTGAGATGTGAGACGAGCATGAGAATCTACAGTAGGTCACTGTTCATTTTAACACCGAGCCTCGCGGAGACACGGTTAATGCCGCTCTAATCTTTCTCAAGGTTGAGGAGTGTTTGACAGACGGACATGGAGGGGTCGTGTTCCAGTACTCACCCTAAGGGAGAGAAGTTGATGTTGTTGTCCGTCACGGGAAAGGATGAAGTCCAGCGACGTCAGCTCTGTGAGATAAGACAAAAGCAGCGAGTATACCATTAGTCCAAATCCATGTCATGACACACTCGTCTTTTTGTCTTTTCATGTTTCCCAGGCACATTCAGCGCCGCCGTGGACATGTGTGGGCTCGACTGGGTCTTGCATAACGACTTTCTGTACGACTTGAAGGTGAAAGCAATAAAGTTTAGAACAACAAAGTGCACCTGGATTCTGCTGTGAAGCGCATGTGTGATCTTTAGTGTGTGCCAGCGTGTGTGTGTGTGAGTGCATGCACAAACAGGCAATGTACAGTACAGTACAACCTATGCCCCCCCCCCCGTACTCCTCAAGTTAAAAAGGTGCAGTGCCTGGGAGGCTCGAGCTATCATCGCCAAGTAAATCACAGTGTTAACCCGACACAACTGATTTCTCGTGTACTTCCACTGAGCCGCCGACATCTAAAGTACACGTGCTGTGCTGTGGCATTCATGTAATTTAGAGACCATTAGTATTGATGATTTTTTCAGTTAATCACACGACGGCAGAGTGCACAACACCACAAACTGCGGCTACAGATTGCCCCAGACATTTTTACTGCACATACATCACATTAAGAGCATTAGGAGGGGAAAAGAAAAGAAAAAACTGCCTCTTTGTGGTGGTGGGGGGGAATTTCTGCAACCAAGGGGCATGAGGGGCACGAAATGGCCTGGATGTTCCTCTCTTGAGATTTTTTTTTTTTCCCCCTCTTTCCTTTTTATTCTCCCAGAATCCCGATGACCCCTACAGGCAACCAGCGACTGCTGAATCCTGAGGAATGTGCTCTCTGAACTGTACAAAAAGCCCTCAGCTCAAAACAGCACAGCTGAAAACAAAACATGCCAACTGCGATAATTTCTCACTGTTTTGAGTTTGTGGAAAATGTTGCACAGATTGCTCCTCTGGAGAGGGGTGAGGGGGTTTTAGGAGCGGTGTGCACAAACCAACTGGGTTGGTATGCTGGGAAAATAGATATGAAATGGTTGGCCAAGTTCAGAATCAACATTTGTTTGGTTTTTGTACATATACATATCGATCACCAAGATAATTTAGGATATATAAAGCAGAGATGTTCCAATACTGAGTCAGGTATCGGAGATTGCGCAAAATAGTCAAAAAACTGCAATCACTTCTTCTTCGCGGCCCCGAAACAGCAGTTGCGCTGTACTGCTATACTTTGAGAGCAGTGAAGAAGAACAATTGATTTCCAGTAGCATAGTGTTGGGCTAAAATATCCGCAATTTGGCTATATTTCCCAGTGAAGGGAAGGGAAATGGTGACAGAACATCCCGAACATAAGGCAAAAGGATACAAAAAAAAAGTCTTTAATAAGTGTAATGAGGTTTTGCAAGAAGCCTCGCTGCACGGGATGATTAAAAACAATTCATCTTGAAGTAAAAGAGCACAATTACTTTTAAATACAACCTGGATGTAAAACGTTATTTCAAGCTAATGACCCTTTACCTAAAATTATTTGGGGCTGCGTCGACTTCAGTATCACAACACCCCTGGGCTGTGCAGATGTCATGTTTTATTCACTGGCAACGCATTAGGAATGCTATTAGTCTGTATGACCTCCAATTCGCTGGGATTTACAAATACCACATATACCTTTATTCCAAATATAACAACCATCGGTAAATTCTATCAACTTATAAATATGGCAAACGCACTTAAGTATTCATGAAGGCCTAATAATGCTATAGGCTGATATTTACATAAAGCGCTCGCTCACTAAGTCTAGATAAACTATTTAAGACCCGGACCACAAATACCTCCACACTGCAGAAAAAGGAGGGTCCCGCGATGAAAGAGGACATTATGCTAACAAGTCAGATTACTGTACACAATAACTTTATCTTAAAAGTAAATACCATCCTTGGTGTTGGGGGGGGGGGGGGGAAGAAAAGAGGGAGGGGAGGGCATTATGGAAAGTCACTGGCAATATTTCTGTAGGGACCAAACGCTCCTTATCAGTGTTAGTCGAGCAATTCAGGCCCGCCCGAAGAAAGATGAGTCTTCAAACTCATTCTATTCATGGTCAGACGTGTAATTACCCTCAGCTCACAGTCTAGACGTAACCGCTTTCACAGTATTTAAGACCCCCTATGCAACGCGCTGGACGCCATCTCCTACCGCCAAGCCCCGCACGTTAAATCTGTGGGCAGATAAATTAGTGAAGAATGCAATAAAATAGACACAATGAGGGGGAACTTTATCCTCCCTGCTGCTAAATGAGATTTCTTTGAAATGCAGATCAGTGGCTCTAGATTAGTGAATTTTAGCTGCTGTCAACATCATAACAAAATACAAATGCAATTGTTCGCCGGCGCCTTATCTCCTTGCTTCCATCTGCTGGCTGGTTATTTACTCCCCCCTGATTTACTATGCAGATCTAAATAAGTCGCATCAAAAGGAGGGCTTACTGCACAATGCCTTCTTAAGCTTCTACATCAAGGTATTTGAAAAACCGGTAGTCACATGAAAAGGCTGCCCATCAAAGGCACATCTCTAATGAACTCTCCTATATCAGAGGGGGCTTGTGGGGCCTGGATTTAATGCTGTCTGTGTGGCGAGAGAGAGGAGCACAACTACAAATCAGGCCCACCAAGCCACGGCGGAGAAGGAGGGGAGGAGGAGGATAGAGAGGGGGAGAAAAGGAGCAACTGGAGGAGGAGGAAGGCCATCGGTTATCAGCTGAGATTAGCTCAGCACAGGGCCTAGTCCTAGGTCTTTGCATTCATCCATCTATCTCCTAAGTCTAGGCTGAGGAAGGCACTCAAAAAAAGACTACAAAAGCACTAGATTAGAACAAGTTACAATGGATTAAACTGGATTTGACCATAGGTTTGTTGTACAGGAAAAGTAGCCAAAGACAACCAAGGAGAAAACCTTCAAAAACACAGGATCTTTCAGGATTTTTGTGCAACTGTACTGCAAGAAAATCAAATGATTATGGATCAGTGTCTGTTCGAAATGACTGATCAATCCAGTAATCATAAATTGAGGGAGATTCTTGGACTGTCATTGCAAAGGAAAAACATATTCTGCTGTCTCCCCATTCTAATTTACCCCAGGTCTGGAAACAGCTTTGCTTAATCTCAAACAGAGCTTTTGCATTACGCTCCTGCAATAACCTTTAATTTCATGGTGTATTTGTTGCATTCGGCGCACAGGCCGGATTACAACTGACAATCTTTAGACTTGCGCGGTGAGAAATAAACTGCATGGAGAGATCGTGATCTGCGCCGCTGCCCCCCCCCCCACACACACACACACACACCGCCCGCGATACGTCGCTGCCACCATCCCCTGCTTTGTAGCAACTGTGTCTGGATGAAGGGGGAGACCCCCACCAACAAGCATGCAGTTTACCAGTGAACAATTAGCCCCGGAGCAAGAGCACGCCCGGCAATGGCACATGTGGTTAAGAGGCGTGCGCTGCGGGAGAGCGCCAGATGATGAAGGGATGAGGATGGGGCAGGGGGGGGGGGGATACTGAGGGAAGGAGGTGCGTGGCGTGTGCCAGACACGCGTGTGCCAGTTTTTTTGTTTTTCGGGGGGCTACTGGGCACACGTCCTTTGTGATTCGCTTACAGATACTCTTTCCAGAGAGGATAAAAGAGGGATAATTGGAGGCGTTTCCACCTCCTCAAACCCAATACAACTTTGAGTCGGAATTTTTAGGATCCCGTCCAGATTGAGCTGTAATGTGAAGGCATCCCATGGCTGAGTCGCCGTGCTACAGACACTTCTCGTCCCTCCCCACACTCCGCCTCGAGGGCCTTTCTGCTTTGCGGCGTGCCAACTGGGCCTGGTGCCAGTCGCATTTGCAACCACAAGGGAGCCTTGTCTTTTTGCCATGCCTAATGAAATGACAAAACAACAGATTTGCATATGCAGAAACAGGTGTTGTAACAGGTTTGACTGCTTTTGACCCAGGCCGTGTTAAAGAGAGAAAATGCACAGGAAGAAGAAAGAAAAAAAACATGCAGGAAAAGAAAAAGTTTATGACCAACAGCTGCCTGGAGGTATTTAGGCTCTGATGAGTTGCAAGACTGCACCATCTGCCCGGCTGCCTGCCAGAAGTGACAATGTGAATTAAAACCCACTCATCAAATATCATAAAAATAAACCATTGTTTTTGCTGCGTCCATATGTTGTGGCCATTTTATTTCATGCACAGAGAGGAGCATTTGGAGGCTGAGCTCTGAGGCCTGTAGCCATGATCCAGGGAAAAGCGGAGAACCGCACAGTAGCCTGTAATTACCCTCCCACCGATCCGCTGTCTTCAGACCAGAGCCCTGCGTCATCCCAGACATTATCCCAGTCCATCCTCTCCACATTACAGAGGAGAAAACCTAGGAGGGCCGATGTGGTGAAAACATGGCCATTGTTTAGAGTAGGATTATGGGTTGACATCCGAGAGGACGAGCTTCAGAAAGTGAATCAGATCAAAATCACTACACATTGCCTGCTTGTAACCAGACAACTGCTTTAATGATGTATGCAAATGTATGTTCCCAACGCGAGACACAAATAATGTGTGTGTGTGTGGCTGCAAAACAACACAAACACAAAATGATGCATTTCTGAAAATGTCAAATCTCTCCCGCTTCACATTTTGACCAAAATAATGTCCTGACCCAAAGGGGGCTTTGACTGGAGACATTCCTTTTGTCCTTTACTGAAAGACAAAGCTACTGCGCAACACCCCCGGCCCACAGAGCCCACTCAAACACCAACAACCCCCCCCCCCACAACATTTCCATTTTTTCCCCCTCCTGTTCTTATTTAGGTGAGTGAGACAGAAGGAACAAACCTGAGACAGTCGTGACCCTGCGTGAGTGTTGGAACTTGGTCTAGAGCTACGCCGGCAGAAGGCAGCACCATATGCCCTCCGCCCCGAGCTGGATGCTCTTTCTGCAGCCTAATGTGCCTGTCAAAAACTGTTACTGTCATGACCCCCCCTTCCTCTCTATGTTTTTTTTTCTTTCCTCTCGCAACATGTTAGAAATAAACATTTGCTTTTCCCATTTTCTCTCTGTATCTCTGGGTAGAAAAAGAGGGAAGGTCCTTGTAGATGTGAGGCTCCGAACTCATCAACAAAGAGTGCAGGGCCGCTGATCAGCTGCTACAGCCACACATATATCAAAAACTAATCATTTTACTAGATCGTTAGCCTCTGGGTCTCAGTTGAGAGCAATTAATTAGGTTGGAAACAAAGCTCTCACTTCCCCTTTCCTCATTTGCATTGTCAAACGTGCAGCACATCCACCAAACCGCTACCAGTCAAAGAGATGCCTTAATAAAAGGCCATTTAAATGTTGGTTGCGTTGGCTGCCACCAGGAGCTCCGGCGCTGTCTCACATGATGTTTTGACTGTTTACGAGTGACAGGCTGACGGCTGAATGCGCTGAGAGCGGTGACCTTGCCTTTTTACCACGACTGACCCTGTATTTTTAATTCAGCCCAAGACCTCCCCCCTCCCTCAAAAACAAATGTTTTCACACCAGGACACTGTCCATGCGACCGTGCCTTGAATAGACGCCGGCGTGCCTTCACACCACACTGACCAGCGAGTAAACATGCAATTGTTAACTCAGCAAAGAAGGAAGAGGAAGAGAGAGAGAGAGAGAGAGAGAGAGAGAGAGAGAGAGAGAGAAGATGAAGGGTCTGTGGCTGCTGTTGATGTGCTGCGATTCAGGGAGTGCATGCACGCTGTAGTTTATGTGGATAAACACGCCGGTAGGTCAGCTAGTGTTCCAGGCCAAGCTTATGGCAGTCTGGAGTGTCAGCTCAATGGGAGACTATTAAGCACAAGGTCACAGTCAAGACTGCGGTGCCAGGAGGTGAACTCTTACGAAAAAGGAATTATTTTTATATAGCTTATATTGCATACACAAACCAGGAGTTTGTTTTATGAGATTACATCAATGTCCCTCTCCATTTCAGGATCGGCAGCCAAAAGCTACATTTTCTGGCTGGTCGGTGTCGGGGTCATTGGTGTGTGGCTTCAGAATCATTAGTGGGTGGTTCCATGATGAATTTGCACATCAGTCCTTGCAGATTGTTCTGGACTAGACATAAAACCACATAATCATGTTTATAACTGGCCGAGCAAACATGAAACTCAAAATTAGGAATTTAAAACAAAAACATAATCCACATGTGGCTATGATCTGCGATAAAAGGAAAATGGCCGGTGTGAATAAGTAAGTGACTCCGTCCTCTGATGGTTCTTAAATCAGCCTTATGTGGGCAGCCTGCGCTCTCCGTCCTAATCCCCGTCCCCTGACCCCACCCTGCACAGCTCTCTCCGGCCAAACAGTCACAATGCCTCTCGCTGACAACAGTGTCGAGTCGGGCTTAAGAAGTGACCTGGAGCGGAACTAAAAAAGTCTGAGCGGTCTCAAGACTCTTAGTAACTGGGGCACACAAAACATCATTACTGTGATGTGGATAATTACAGTGCAAAAAACGGGTGGCCTCTTAAGCATGTAATACACTCTTTTATCTCCGGGAGTCAATCTTTCCGAAGCCGACAGCTCGCAGCATATGATCCCGGTAAACAAATACTTTTGCGCGGCACAAAAGTGCCATTAAAGGCCAAAACTGTCAACACAAATTCCATTCTTACTAGGGGGAGGGAACTGGAATGGGAGGGAGAGAGGGAGGAGGGAGGGAGGGGGGGGGGTGAAAAAAGGACTTGATCACTTCTGGTTGCTTTAACTTGCATGGAGGTTGTCATGGAAACATTTCTGTGAAGTTGACGGGGATAAAACCTGGACATTTGCCATCTAATTGCCTTAAGCTTAAAAACAGGGCCGAGTTAGATACATGTGAAAACGCATTGTTGAGGCTACTCCAGTGAGATGCTGGCACACCACTGCCCCTAACTTTCTTACTCAATTCTTACCCCCCCAATTCGGCAACACTTCAAGGCTCGGGTGAGCGGTCGGTTTCATTACAGAGGTGTTGGGGGATGGGGGGGGGGGGTCGGTGCGATTCAAAAGCCAATCCAAAAGTGAGCAAGTGTTTCATTGCCTCAGAAGTGCTATGACTCAAAGCAGCGTGGATGTGATCTGTGCATTAAACCCACTGTCTGGACTTTGTGAACTCGCATGTCCTCTGTGGTTTCCACAGCCACAGCCGTGCACGCACACGTTTCCTCACGACTCTGTAGATCACGAGCACAAAGCGTTTTTCTACTCCGGCTCTCCTGGACGCAGCAATGTCCACATCCTGAGACGAAATAAAAAAGAAAATCATGCCTCAACCAGTGTTCGCTGAGCTGAGTGCCGAATCTTAATTTTGATAAATGATTGAAACGTATGACAGGGTATACACATTAATCCTGTGGAGGACATTCATTTTCCTATTACCATAATGTAGAGCACGACCGCCCGATGATAAATGCAGCAATCAAAAAATAGATGCAGAGTGGGGGGAGAGTCGGTGGGGGTAATAAGTGCACCGCTCCCGACCACGGTCAGTCCGGGAGAGAGACTAAACGGAGGGTCTCTGCGTCGCTCGCTGTTTCACAAAATCAAGTCCTTACCGCACGACACAACACAACTCACAACAAGCCAACAAGAGGGCACAGACTCCAGATGTTCTTAAAAAAAATGCACTGCTGGGCCAACGCAACAAAGGGGCTGATTGTGCATCGTCGCCGACATATTTCACCAGGGGCATTTATTGCCGCCTGGCCTTTGATGAGTGGGAGCTACAGAGTGAGGGGGGGAGGGGGGACTGGCCCACACCTGCATAACTGAGGAGGGAACACCTGTGCACCCTGCGGCTCGAAACAAGGAGGGTCGATGCACCTAATCCAGGGGTGAAAGCTGATCAGAGGACAGGCCCGGAGAGTTCAGCAGCTCCCACTGCCTGGTTAGCCTTTCTTTAGGAGGAAAAAAAAAAGTTTCACCTATTGATTTTTTTTTTTTGGTGGTGGTGGTGGTGGTTGTGGCAGGGGGGGGGGGGGTCACAGTGATAGTGACAAGACACAGACAGTGACAGAGAAGAAGTTAACACGAGCTTTTTAAAGCTTTCAGGCTAAATTATTTTCGGGTTATTCGTCATGAAATCCAAGCAAGTCTGTTTCTGGACAACGCAAAAAAAGATGGAGTGAAAATTAAAATGGAGCCAACATGCACGGCAAGGTGTCGAGTGCCGATGGTCAAAGATACTGATTGTGTAGATGTAGAGATCCGGATAAAGAGTGGACGACTGGTCATCATACACAACGACAGCCTGTGCGTTCGAATCGAGGTTGGATTTTTTATTTATTTAGGTGCATCAGCCTCAGTTTATAGAAAATGAGGCGACGCTTTTTAAAAACATCACCGAAAAAGTATATTAAAAAACTGCGTGTCAATGGTGATAATACCCTGGCTACACTTAGGGGATTAAAAACCTGCAGTAACTCTTGCCTATTTGATAAATTATAAAATAAAGATGACAAACAGATTTACAATCCAGCTCTCCCTAAATATAAATAGAGATATAACTGTTATGAGTCGCATTACTTGCAGTGTTTTAGTCATTAACGTAATGTAGACGCAGCCCATAAATTACAGCAAACAGTAAATAGGTTGTAAAATAGCTTTCAGTGGCATTAATACAGATATAATCTGACATTATGTGTTATCAAAGGCGCGATGACACCGAAGACAAGTACAAAATAAGACTATTTATCATTAATATGACCTCATTTTGCACTATTATGAGCAGAATGCGTAAAAAAAAAAAGAATTATTAACTAAGTACTTGGGTTATGAATAGAAAATATTCTTACGAGTTAAAATTTTCAAGCCGGGATTTTTAACAAAATAAAAGTCAGTGTTCGGGGGTCCAGAGCAGGCAACTGGGTGGACTGGGGCTGTCCGAGGGTCCTGACACGTGGAGGAGACAACATGAAGCCGAGTGCTGGGACCAAAAGGAGAAACAGGTTTCTGCAAATAAAAACAAATAAGCACAACAAGTCCACGAGTCGCGAGCGGAGTTTGCGGATCTCGCGACTCGGACAAACTTGCTCCGAGTCCCGCAGCCACTTCCCGGATTCAGGGAGAAGTGCGGAGCGAGAGAAAGAAAGAAAGAAAGAAAGAAAGAGATAAAAGCTCTCGGGCTAAAAAAGAAAGAGACAAAACTTACCGCGCGGAAAAAGATGGCAGGTTGTGCTTTTTGTCCCCAAACGCTGCAGGTGAGGAGCCGCCGTCCTGTCGAACAACAACTCGCGGACAGATGTTCGCACGTGACCGACCAAGTTCAGCACAACAGCGAAGAGAAGACGGAACAACAAGCGGCTGCCGGAGTAAATAAAAAAACACACGCGCACACACACACGGCTGGAATATTCCTCCGCTGGGCACCGCTCTCCAAGACACACACACTCTCTCTCTCTCTCTCTCTCTCTAGGTCTCTCTCTCTCTCTCTCTCTCCTGCTGTCTCCCGTCAACGCCGCTGTTATTACTAATGCAACACTGGGGGAAAAGCTAGTACACTACACCCGCGTTTGAATGACGCGCAATGCGAGGAAGACGCTTGTTTTTTTCTTCTTCTTTCGTTACGACTCAAACACACACACACAACCCAGCAAGCCAGTGTATTTGGGACTAGACCCCCCCCCTTCTCTTCCTCCTCCAGCCGCCCTCAGGGGAGGCACTTGCTCGTGCGCGGAGGTGTGTATTGTTATTTTTGGGCGTGCTGCGACCCCGTGTGACGTCAGGGCCACCTGCTACGTAAATACCCCCCCCCCCCATAAAAGTTATTTGAAAAAAACAAACAAACAAACACACAAACAAAAAAGTTTGTTCCTCGAAAAAGTTTGCTGCATCCGAGAACACGTCCAGGCTCAGATGAAAGGAGTCGCTTTGATGCAAATACATCCGCAAACGGGATCTATATGATCACAAAATAACAACACCGAGGCAATAATATTTCACCAACAACTTCCAATTCGTTTCTACACAACGTTACAGTCCCCGTTAGAATATATACATATATATATATATATATATATATATGTTTTTTTTATTATGTGTTTTAGTACTCAATACTACAAATTGAGTACAAGACGCATTACAACCCTATAAGTAGAAGATATGTATGTAATCATTCTCGTAGAAATTAAAGCAGAGGAATTGCATTCATGCAAAACGAAGTGTGTCAAAGTCAGGAAACAAAACACGACTATATACCTGAAGCATCCTTCAGGCCAAACCCTATATACGATCACCATCAGCACATTTGTGGTATATATATGTATGAATTAATGTAAATTAGCCTTAGTTTTTAAATACAAATTTATATGCACCTTATTATTTCATAGTCGAGCAGGGGAAAAATGGTGTGTGCATGTGCAAAATGATGGTTGTAAAAAAGCATATCTTGGGCTATAGAATACTACGATTTGCATAATGTTATTAAATTGCACAATTGCGTATTTTAATGTCAATATGTTCAAGTTTAGATTTTTTCTTTCTAAATTGCATTAAATAGAATTCGCAGCTAAATCAGTACTTTATTTGACGAACGTAATAAAACACACAGTTGAACTGAAGGAATTTTTTTCTTACCCATTCTAACATTCTCACAGGGTCATTTATTTATCAGTCATAAATCTCATCATTTCGGTTTGTTGCTTTCTTCTGTCTCGTCTTTATTTTTCTTCTCCCTTTTCCCTCCTCGAACCGCGGAGACGTTCACGGTCAAGAAGCGAGCCACCAGATTAACATCAGATGAAGGGAAGAAAGGGTGGAGCGAGTTTTTCCTCATGGAGGAAACGCGAGGAGTGCATCTGTCTCATTCCCTCTGCTGTCAACATTTACATGTAATGCTTTTTTATTTGTTATTTAGAAGACAAACTGTGATAGATATGATTTCTACATGGTTTTTTGAATTGAAAATAAACGCATCTTCAAGCCAGTGTGTATTTCTCCATATGCCAATAAAATTTAAAATAGTTATTATAGTTAATATAATAGGCTGGTGCTTTCCTTATAGCAGCTGCTGCTTTAAAAAAATACTCCATACTATTCCCTATAATAGTGGACAGACTGGATTTCCTGAAGCATTGACTTATTTTCATAATGTATTAAAATTGGCCAGAAAAGTCAATTTTTTATTACATGTGTTGGAAGAAGAACACATTGGCCTATTTGAAAATATGAGAAAAACAGATCTATCGGATTTTATTGTATCAAGTGTGTTTTCTATTAAATCTTGTTTGTGTGTGTTGTGTAATACTTCGTTATTGCTATCATAAAAAAATGCCAGCATCCCAACAAACATCTGGGACGAGATGGAAGAGGAAAAACAGGTGTAAGGGAATTGTGGTCGTTTGCTGCCACCTAGCGGTCAAGGTTTGTAACAACGTTTGTCCAAGGCTGAGCATGTCCAACAGTTACAGACAAAATACTTTAAACAACAACTTAGGACATTTTCCTACAAACTCTTTTTCTGCAATACATAATTATTCTGCCGCCTGAATACCTGGAAGTCATTATCAAGAAAAACTAAGATCTTAAAATGCTAAATTATTGGGTTGCAATTCTTTTAGTTGTTTTTTTTTTACTCTTGATCATATAGCGCCATCTACTGATACACATTAAACGTACCAGTTGTTGTCCTGATGTTTAAACTGTAAAAAAGATGATTGTATTATTTTATTTTCAAGCATACATTTGTTGATATTGTTCTTCTCGTCCTTTCTAAATGTGAATAAAGTAACTCTTAAAAAAAGCAAGAACAAAAATGTGAATTCATATTTTAGAGTGACTGGGAGTTTCTATGCATTACAAATTATTCTATTTAATTATTAAGCCATTTGGATCCTTCATAAAAGCTGCAGATGAGAACCTCTGATGCTATTTAAAGAGCAAAGCCGCGATTATAAATTAAAGGAGAAACGATTTGAGTTACGAATACAAAACACTGAGTCGTTTGAGGATGAAACAAGTTGCTCACCTACCTGTGAGGGATCCGATAACCTGCACTAAGGTCTGTTTACAAGATCCAGTGGAATTTGGGGGTTTGGTTAGGCTGCAAGTCAAGGATTAGTTAAATGAAACTTCCTATCTGAGACACTGGTGCACACTCACAAACACACACACACACATACACAGACAGAGAGAGTGCAGTCAACCAAGAAAAACAGAAAAAACACAGTCAAGTCCAGTCTTCTGCTCTAAGATGCAGTGAACCCTAAAAACAAAGGCGAGAGGATCTGCAGATACCAAAAGCCAACACACCATAATTTGACACATTATTGATTTCAATCGAGGCAATTCTGTCTGTTCTTGCTCTCTCCACACGGAGGGTCAGTGGTCAGCACCAGCTCCTGCAGCCGACATGTTGACACAGTGTCGGACGCAAGTTTCCAACACAAGGGCCTGAACTGAGCTCCTCCTGTAAGAGATCCACTCTGCACAGCTTCATGGAAATGCCTTCGAGGGATCAGCCAAGTAGAATGTAGTGTTTTCTCACATAATAACTGAAGACCTTCATCAGCAAAATATCAAACAATGATAATAATAGTAACAACAACAATAATAATAACACACTTTCTCTTACTGCAGGACTTGACAAAAGTAGCAAAAATATGATTGTTTTTATATCATAGAAATATACATGAACATTCAGTTTAACTCTGGACACTTAATAAAGTGAAATGCTACATTGTGCTCAAGCAACGAATCATGCAAGATAATACCGAAAAAGTGCTGCATTTATTCAATATCCACAAAAAGAATATATCTATCTATCTTTTTCCTATTTAACAACTAAAGAGCTTCCTAAACAAAAGCAGGTTACCAACAACCTTTGTCAGTTTAGACAAAGGGTAGATCACAATTTAATCAAATCATTTAAAATCAGGGAAAAGCCCTTAATCACAGTGATGCAGATAAATCTGCTTATATAAGGAAGATATTCTGTATATATTAATAGCGTGTGTGGATTTTGGTTGATGTGATTGCTGCGCCTCCCTGCAAATAAGAAGATCCTGTACTGTACCATTTTAAATTCACATCTTTGCCACAAATGTAGCAAAGTTATTCGTGGCACCTATTGCACTTCTGTCCGTCCTGGGAGAGGGATCCCTCACATGTGGCTCTCTCTGAGGTTTCTACATATTTTTACCTGTTAAAGGGTTTTTTCGTAGTTTTTCCTTACTCTTGTTGAGGGTTAAGGACAGAGGGTGTCACGCCCTGTTATAGCCCATGAGAGGAATTGTGACTTGTGAATATGGGCTATACAGGTAAAATTTGATTGATTGATTGATTGATTGATTGATTGATATTCCTATATATTTATATATATATTTCTGCTGTTTTTATAATATAGATACAGTTTATATTTTGTTGTACTATCCACTCCGGCACAAAATCACTTTAAATACTGGACACTGACACAATCACATCATTGCATTCCATACCTGTATCTGTATATATGCTCTCCATATGTGATATATGTGATTTATGTGATTTATGTATATATGTCAGTGATGTGTTAAGTATAAAAGCTACTGGATGATCTGAATTTCCCTCGGGATTAATAAAGTATCCATCTATCTATCTATCTATCTAAGTTAAGACGCATATTGTAAGTTTGCATTTTTGGAACATTTTCACATTTCCAGTCGGAACGTATTGTCTAGTCAGCACATTTCAAATATGGACCTTTTCATGCATCAGTTTTACTTTGAAGTGCTTTGCGAAAGCTTTATTTTCATGTATTTACTCCGTAACTAGCAAACAAATAGTGAGCGGATCACCGAGAGGATGACTGGCCCGCCGTGCTCCAGTTATACGTGTCCTATTAATAGGTCTGGCTCAGGCTCACAATGTTCAGCTGTAACCAAACTCCATCTGTCAAGTCACGTCCCCTCTGCGCTCTCCCCTCCACAGTATCACTGCAGCCGGGCTCGGGGCACTCTGGTCTGTGCCACCCTCCCAGCCACACAGACGGCAGGACGGGGCCGACAGCTGCCTCTCAGACCACCGAGCACTATGGAGGCTCTGTGCGTCCGACCCTTGAAAGAGGATGGTGTCGTGACGGAGGAAGAGGAGAGGGAGAGAAGTGGGGGACAGGAAGAGGGAGGAAGGGAGGCCTCATCTCCCACGGGCTCCACCACAGACGAGGACACAGACGAGGACTCGGAGCCGGAGCCCCCGTCGGTCGTCTGCAGGAAGGTGTCGTTCGCTGACGCATTCGGCCTCAACCTGGTGTCGGTGAAGGAGTTTGACAATGTTGAGGCGACGGGGTCGGAGGTCAGCCGGCCTCCTGAGAGGGACGCCGCGTTTCCTCTGGAGGAGTTCTACATGTCCTGTCTGTTTACAGTCCCATCAACCCCGGAAGAGCTGGACCAGAGGCTACAGGCGCAGATGGTGGAGCTGGAGAGCATCGAGCTTCTCCCAGGAACCACCATGCTCCGCGGGATGATCAGGGTGGTCAACCTCGGCTACAGCAAGTCGGTTTATGCCCGAATCAGCCTGGATTGCTGGAGCAGCTACTTTGACCTGCTTGCGGAGTACGTGCCCGGATCCAGTGACAGGGAAACAGACCGATTCACTTTCAAGTACAGTCTGATTCCTCCCTTCGCCAGGGAGGGCACCAGGGTGGATTTCTGCCTGCGCTACGAAACGACGGTGGGCACCTTCTGGGCCAACAACAAGGAGATTAACTACGTGCTGTTCTGCCACCAGAGAGGACAAGCGAAGGAGCTCGGGCCTCAGGTGCTCGAGGAGAGCGGCGGCTTCAAGAGCAAGAGGAGCTGCCTCAAAGCGATAAGGTGAGAGAATCTGATGCTGGAAACCATGCCACTGCTGGAGGAAGTACAATAGAAAGTGTTTTATCATTATCAGTACTCAAATAAAATGGTTGAGACTCAAATGACAAAAAAAGTCATCTCTTTAAAGGTTTAGTGTGTACAATTTAGTGACATCTAGTGGTGAAGTTGCATGTTGCAGCTGAATAACTTTCACTTCACCCTCCTCTTCCAAACATGAAAGAGAACCTGTGGGAGCTTCAGTTTTCATAAAAACTCAAAAGATGTTTAGTTTCTCCAGTTTGTACTACTGTCAAAAACATGGCGACCTCCTTAGAGAGGACCTGCTCCAGATAAATATAAAGTATTTAAATATAAAGGGTTCCTTTCAGGGTTAAGAAAACAACGATTCATACAATTTAGATAAAACACACAAGTGAAATATCACTAGGATTATTTTATACTCAATTTCTGCCAATAAACCCCTTTCACCTAAATCTCACACACTGGTCCTTTAAAGCAGCAGTTAATGTTGCTCGCTGGCTGTGGGCCTGTGTGTGTTTACTGTAAGCAGTTGTGTAACTTTTCTTTGAGCTTTGAGCTGTAGAACACATATTGCCCATTTAAGGTCAGGTGTCTGTCCGGCTTTTCCGTGACGTCTCAGTGTGGCAGGGAGAGACAGATGTGCGTACTTCATCCTCTTTGTCGACATAATCCGCCCCCCCCCCCCTTTTTTTTTTTAGGGCTTTAGGGAAAAACAGTTCCGTGTATTTATGTGTGTTCTGCTCTCATTCGCTTGACCGAAAAAAGATACCAGCTGACTGTACTGAGACAAGAGGAATAGTCATCTAGGGTCCAGGAGAGATGAAGAAAAGCATTGACAATATGTATTGACACATTTTACAGAGAAAGCACCAACCTGCTCTTTATTCAGCCCTGTCACTAAACTTGAGTCATAGAGGTGAGGTGTACTGTCGCCGAAGAGGAAATGGACAAGTCAAAGAAACTCGAAAAGCCGAGTACTTACCTATGCCAAGGCCCAACAGTCCCCTTATATCCAATCAGGCTGCACTAAATTGCACATGCTTATAAATATCAGTTCCTAAACCTACCAAATGTTTACTTTCATGGTAATCCATCATTGTGTAATCTTGCAAACAAACAAACAAACCAACAAATAAACAGACAGAGGTGAAAACCTAAAATCCAGGGCGGGGATACATTCAAAGAGAAATTCATTTTGATTTGCACCTCATCGAATAAAGTATATATATTTAAAGCTGATCAAATACTGACATATGTGTACCATAAAGCCAGAGTTATGTATTGTCTGGTAAGAGGCTCATGTACTGTCTTTTTTTTAACTACAGGAGGATAAGTGCAGAGGAAAAGACCAAGGAGTCCAATAACACAGCAACACCTTCTGCAGGTGTGTGTCCTCCAGATTTCAGTGTGTGTGCATACATGTCCCTATATGTCTAGATATGTGAGTATAAATGAAGGCAAACTTGACCTCCTGTCATTTGTTTTGCAGGAGCCCAAGTCCCTCCTAAAGCACAGGAGTCTGAGAGACAGACGGCGGACAGCACAGAGACACACTCGCTATTACACCATGAAGGACACAAAGCCTTGGTGAGGTCACAGACAACAACAAGTCACAATCAGTGCTAGATAAACATGTGGTCTTTCAGAGGGGTGAATGGCGACAGTGCCAGGGATGTAGGTTATGCTGCACAGCAGCTGAGCGGGAGGGATGTGGAGCCTTAGCTGACCTGACACCTGAGAGCCTGTCTGCAGTCACTCACGTGCACAGTGTTAATAATAAATGCTAAACCGCCTGTGAACGGGCAGTAAAGTTGATGAATGGAAAACAGGCCTGTGTGTGTGCTGAGGTTGCGGCGGCGTTACAGCCAGTTGCATCACCGCAGTAATGTTGTACGAAAGAATACTCGATGAATCGAATGGGCCATTGCACACATTTTATGTCATGAAGCCGGTTTTGGGATTTAAAGGAGATGATGACCTTAAAAACAACAAAACCTCGTGCTGGTGCCTCCGATTACACTTCAAGTAGTTTGAGCATTAAACTACTTGTCTTGACCTTTGCCCTTTTCCTGACAGGTGGACGGGGTGAAAAGCCGGCCCACAGGAGCACGTTTGGCCCGTGTGCAGGAGGACCCCTCCCAGAGGAGACAAGCACGACGGGTATATTCACATGACTCAGCCGGTTGCCAGAAGATTACTCCGCCTGGGCCAGCTCCGTGGTGTGACCATGTGAGCAATCGCTACAACCGCCAGAAAAAGCCAAACCACACTCCGCCTGTCCTCACCTACCATCAGATCCCTCTGCTCACCCTGGACTGGAAAAGCGATACGCCACAGCGGTGGGGGGCTGCTGATATGGATGATATCTGGGCTGGGAACACTAAGCAGACCAGACCAAAGGCGTCTGTAGAAAATATAGAGGCCACGCCGTCTGTGAATGATTTGTGGCAGACTTTTCTTAACGGCACAGTTGATACCGGCAATAGAGACACCTCGGTGGGTCAAGTGTGGCAGGAATTTCTAATTGAGCCAAGTCATCAGGACCATTCTGGTGTCCCGGAGGCGGAATGGCTGCAAACAGCTGCGTCGGTGTCCCCCTCAAATCACAGGGGGCCCCAATGCTCGGCAAGTAGTCACGCGATTCGAGAAGTTCAGGTGGGGACGGACGCACCCACCGCCTCAGAGACGACTTCATCTCACTTCGACCACCAGCCGAACGCAGAGGCGTGTGTCTGTGACAACACGGTGACCCGGGAAGCCTCGCAAAGGTCGCAGACGAACTCTGTAACACACACCTTAGAGGAATGTAGCCTCCAGGGGGTGAGGCCTGTGTCCGGGGGCTCTGTTGACAGTTCGGCCGAGTGTCACATGCTTCCAGCCTGGGAGCGAGTGGGCAAAAGAGGAGACGCAGAAGGAGCAGGCGGAGATGAGCGCGTCGCACCGCTCGCGGACGATTCAGTAACAAGCTCAGGGGAGTCGAAGACAGCCGACATGACAGAAATGCCAGAGTCTCAGAATGCCAGCGCTGTTGATAGGATCTCGCAGCGAGCGAGGCTGGACGAGGGTCTTTCTTCTCGTGGGGAAGGGGAGGTTACAGGTACCGCACACAATGAGACACGTGACACGCTGGCATTTAGGGAGACAATCAGACAGGGGACAGAGGACGGGGAGAGGATTGTCTTCTCCACGTCCGGAGAAACAGCAGGAGGGATCATGACAAACCGCACGGAAAATCAAGCGTCTACGGAGGAGAAGTTATTTAGGCCGCTGGAAACGGGGGCGTGTGAAATGTCCCCGAGGGACGCAGAAGAAAAAAGCAGCGAGGAATTCGGGCTGAACCCAAAGAGTGAAAATCCATTAATGGAGAACAAGGGAGATGAAAAGGAAATAAGACCCGAGCAGTCGCACGCACACAAATTCAATCCAAACCAAACATGTGAGGAAAATATCGGGACGAGCCAAGTAATGGAAGGTGGATTCAAATTGGATGGATCGGAAAAAGATACGGCATCGAGTGACAAAGACCAGGAGGGATTCAGACAACTAGATTCATCGGCCTGGCAGAGGGGAGAAGCATCGGTGGTTTCAGAAGTGCTTAATAAACAGTTGAGGACAATCCGAGCAGCGGAGGAACTGCATGATGGGAAAGAGGAGGAGAAAAATCCACGTGAATCTGAAGAAACGGAAGAAAAGGAAAGTTTGAGTTGCGGTGGAGTAAATGTGGAAATAAACCCATCAGCTCAGAGCACGCACATTGTGGAGATAAAGGTCCTCCACAGTGACACTCTCCCAGCAGATAGACACGTCCTGAACCCAGCAGAGGTGGAAGGGTTGAGTTTGAAATCATCACAGGACGTTATGAGGGGTCGGAGAGAGGGCACAGGCCGTGAAACGAGACCAGAGGAAATTACGGTGAAGGAGAACATTGACGCTCAAACAGAGCCTCGACGCCCACCTGCGACTCTACAAGGAGTAGAGGAGGATATGAGACTGAGAGAGGAAGAGGAGAGAAGGCTGAAAACCGAGGCGACGAGGGGGTCGACGGGTAACGTGGAGGACCCTCGGGTCGAGAGAAAGAACAAGTCAGGGGAATTGAAAGAGCGAGAGAAAGTGGAGAACCCTCAACGTGTTGAATGTAGGAGATTGTCAGTTGGAACGAACGACCTGGTTATGGCAGAAAAGACTGTGGCACTTGAGTCGAGGGTGGAGGAGGCGCTCATTGAACGATTTGGTGAGGATTTGGTCAGGAGGATTTGGGAGGAGGTGTTCGGTCGGAGAGCGCGGGACACGAGTATCGTGGATGGAGTGAACGGCAGCCCGGCAGATATTACATGTGACCGCCAGCCTCTTTTGGAGAAAGGTTCATTTTCCCTGACCGATCCAAATCTAAGAACCCATCAAGGCCAAGAGGAAGCGAGAGAGACAAGTAGCAAAGAGGACTCCCCGGGGGGAAGTCGTCAGCTGCTCGGCACAATGATTCAAACTCACACAGATCTGGATTCAAGTGCTCGTCCAGCTCGGGAGCCCCCCGCCTCATTGACTGAACCAGCCCAAACCACCAGCTCTGCAAAGGAGCAGGAGAACGCCTCTGAAATAAGACAAAGATCCATCACCCGTCAGGAGGCCGGTGGACAAACAGAAGACTGCAGTCGCCCGGCCCCCCCGTTTCACACACGCCCCACTTTCCCCTCCGAGAAATTGAAAGAGTCTGACGCCCTCGTCCGCTGGAGCCTCCACGTGCTCCGTCAGGTCACCAGACTGCTGCTGTGCACCCTGTTAGTCGCCGGCTTCTTCACCATCCTCTTCCTCTACGACTTCCCGGCATTCATCGCGCTCTACGTGTTTTCGGCGTGCTGGTGGTTTTACAAGTGGAGGACACATCGGGTCGCGGTGCACAAGGGGGTGGGGAGAAAGTTTGCAGAGAAAAAAAGAGAAGGCGTTGAGGAGTGCGATGCGTAGCGGTGGAACTTGAATGGCGTCTTCGTGTATTTTCATACTGTACATTCAGACGGGTGAGAGCCTTGTTGATCTGTGACCCCTGAAAGAAAAGCATTGTACACCTGTGACACCCATTGTGTTTGTGTGTCTGTCATAACCAGTTCAAGCTGGGAGAGGTTTGATTTCGTTTTCTTGCCTTTTTTCTTTTCTTTTCTTTGTTTTGTTTGATTTTATTAATAAAGTAAGACAACTACATAACATCACAGAGTATAATTCTACAGTGGGGCAGGCATTACTTTGAACTGAGACTATGGTGCATGAGGGCACCTTAGCCATTTTCAGACATGACCTGTGGGTAAAGTAGAGAATGGGACGTTACCCAGGGTTTGTCCCTTCACACATGCACAACAGAACAGGCGGATTTCTGCACAGATGCATTCACAACAGGATCAAATCATCCACATCATTCAGGAGACAGATACAGTAGACAGAGGGAGGAAGTGACTTATTAGCTCGGCTGCAGAGATCACATGATTTTCTTCACAAAAAACAGACACCTGGGTCAGCTCTTATCAACACAAACTATCGTGACATCTTCCTCTGTGTCTGCAACGTGTGTGTCACCGCTTTTTCACCGGGAGATGATTGTTTTCTTTTGTTTTGTTTGGTTATGTGTTTTTTCACGTGTTGGACGTGTCATCATTTTCTCCTGAACTCTCCTGGCTTGCTACAGACTTCATACTAGGAGGCCAGGAGCAGAAAAACCACAGATGAACCCGAGTCCTCTCACTCAGACTTTTACCGATCACAAGTGCACCTCCTCCGGGGGGGATTATGGAGGATCTGTCTGAAAGCAGCTCTTGATAGAAACAGGACAGAATGTGCAACACTGGGGAGACGGGAGGTGTTTCTATGTTTTTTTGTTTCTTCCACCCTGGCAGACACATAGTAGACACTGGCTGACCTGCCACCACAAACATATGGCGTTATCAAACTATTAAAGAAGTAAAAGAATAAACAAAAGGGTGAGTGTATGCTCTTTTCTTATCCTCCTCTGCCCTATACACACACACACACACACATGTAGATGCACACAAGAGATTTTGTGATTCTATTGGTTTTCCAGGCGGCTGTCAGAGTTGATCAGATTGTGTCTGAGGAGGTTTTTTACAAGGACGTTGCTCTACTTGTAGCCCTGGGTTATTTCAGCTGTGCTTTTGGGTCCATCTGAATTCATGGTGTAGTATTTTTGCCCTCAAAAAGTAGTGAGGAAAGTTTGGTGCGTCTTAGCCACCTTGAGATTTTAGCATCTGGGTTTTTTTGTTTTCCGGTAAAATGGATCGGGTGCTGTAAACCAGTTGTTGGTGGAAAGCAACAAAAGACATCTTTTATTTTTTTTCTTTTAGTTCAGTGTTGTGATCGAGGGTGAAGAGCTCTGAACGCTTTGGGAAATAAATGAATGCCTGATATTTTATTTTGCTGACGTTTTGCTTTCTAGGTCCTTTCAACACATTAAATCATAAAATGCAAAATATTTCAGCAGAAATATATATTTTTGTCACTTAAATCCTCATCTGTCACGTCCTGTGGCCATTTCACATTAGTCTGTGACCTAAAGAGTGGTTTGGTTTTTTTTGTTCATCAAACAAATTGCAAAGTTATATTTAATCAATAAAACATTAAAACTGAAATACAACTTGAAGGTTTTTCTTGTTTTAGTTTCTATGAAAATGCACTTGTTGTCTTAGCTAATGCAGATTTTCAGTAAGTGTATGATGTGTGTATATTTGATGCTTTTATGGGCCCAATATTACTTGACCGTGTATGTAATGAAACAAAGTGACTTAGCTTGCTGTCCTTCAATAAACAAGATTCATATGGCTAAAGAAACGATGGAGAGATTATTAAGCTACATGATGAGAACAGTCTTTTAATACTTCATATGAATGGTCAGTATGTAACTGTAGTGTCCTCACATGTTGGCAGTGATTCGCAGTGAATGGCAGTGAATCTGTTTTAACTCCTAAGATAATTATGAGTTTAAAGTTTGTGATAAAGATAATAGAGACAAAGCTGCACCAAATTGCTAATACTCATATATATCATCTCTCTGAATGTGCCTTATTTTGTTTTTCTTCAAGATCCATTTATTACGGTCTGGGAAAGTGATGCAAATTTCAAAATCCACCACAATTATTTGTCACAATGATAAATAAAGTGGAAAAAACAATCACAACAGAGGTGGATAAGGCTGCTGTATCCCTCTACATATGATCTGCTACACCCCCCCCCCCCCCCCCCCCCCGAGCAGACATGTCCCAGTGTCCATCACTGGCAGAACTGGGACACTGCAGTCCAGTTAAAGTCCCTCGGTCTCGTCTGGGGAGCGTTGACCTTTCACAAGCTGCTTCCCCCCCGACTCCTTCAGAAGACTGACCCTGAGCCCGGCTTAGCACAGCAGCAGCGGAGAGAAGCTTCTCTTTCACCGGGCACCGCTCGGGGGTCGACTCGGTACACACCTGGCCCAGCCGCTCTGGTGTGTGCCGACAAACGGCAGCAGTGACGGGGATGAAAGAGAGAGAGACGTGGATGGAATCCTGATGAGCTGAAGTTGATCTGTGGTGCAAAGCTACATGTTAGACGACTGACCGACTAACAAGACAACATGGAAGGATGATAAATGTATTATTGATGGACTAGGACAAGGTATGGGGCTGCATGCTATGTACTGTGAGGGTTTTATAATGTGCAGCCCTAATGATAGTGGGAGGTACAGTCAATGTTTTGGTGTCTGCTATTATCCAAAACTCAGGCAATCACAGTCATTTGTTATTTAATCCATCATCTTCCCTGATTGGCAACAGTAGAAATATCAAAATCAACATTTCATAATGCACAATGTGGATTTTCAAATACATGATACAAATGGTAAGTCCACTATATGAGCTAATATGAACTTTGTGGTTTTTTAAAATTATGTGAAAGTTGTTTATTCACCTTAAGAAATTTGAATTATGTCGTCTCAAGGAAGTTGTTACGTGTTACATGTTAAATACATACATAGTTTTCACATCAAGAAGACAGCACAAAGAAAAAAAGCGAACATACATCACCATGAAGCCTCCCTAGTTAAATATTTACATCAAGACAATCATTTTTTTGCATTCCAGGTTTTCGAAAATGAATGTATAAATATGCAAATGAAGCATTAAATGATAAAATATGCACTTATTTGCATATATCCACAAAAGCGGCATCTACGCATTGGAAAAGCCAACTGTTATTATTTACTGACAGGGTACTAAAGTCAATGGGTTTGACAGGGGATGTTGTATCCTTACTTATATTGCTCCATAAATTTGAAAACACTGTCAACAGCAATATATTATATTTTTTTTGTTTTTAGTAAAGTAATATACATGCAAATAAAGCTATGGATTGAATATAAACCTCTTGGGAATATAAATAGGACTAAAATAAGACAGTTTTGTGTATGTCAGTGTAATTGAGATACACCATTATACTCCTATATGTGTATTTTGTCCACCAGTGGAAGAGAAAACATGTGGTGGAAGCAGACACACCTAAAATCCAACATTGACCAGTGCACGAAATAACAATGTTTTTGCCCTGGAGGTGTCTGACCTAAAAGGGAATCTATGTTTTTCTGCAGTGAGAAGGCTGCTACAGCTTTTACCCTGGTTTATATCAGGTTGCTGCAGGTCCCTGAGGAAGACGAGGAAGACAAGTTAATTGACTCTTTCAGTCGCACCCTGATCCTCGTGTCTCGACTAAAACAAGCGCCTGTCATCGTCCATGACGCTGACGCTCTCCTCTGATGTCTTCTCACATTACATTACAGTGCGTATGAAGGATTTTGTGCGTCGGTATGTGTAAATGAGAGGGAAACTATAATAAGGATCACACTATCATGTGAGAGATAATCTCATCGGGTGTATGTATTCCCACTTTAGCATTCAACAGCAGCTCCCTGTCCTCCGGTGTCAGTCATCAAAGAGAATAACAAGATATAACAAAGAGGAAATAATGAAGAGACGATATAAAATATTAAAGGAACTAATATTTTTTTAGAAACTTATCAATATTAATAATAAGGACTAGGATAAAACATATTTTGTTTATAATAATAAGAAATTACTCTATTAAATACTTTTATTGTTATCATGATACATTTTGTTATACTATTTCTAATTATATATTATAAATCTCCTAATAGGGCCAATTATTATCAACTTTATTATTATACCGATGCATTATTATCACTACTACTATTAATAATATAAGATTATGTGTATATCAAATTTCATATCATATTTATAAATGTTATTACACTGTTAAATACTGTAGATTTTTCCTTTTTTCTCCAGCTCTGGATGCAATGCTTCGTTTCTTCCAGCAGATGTCACTGCAGCTCCACTTTACAAAGATTCCCCTCCACGTTCTCTCAAACACAACATCTTGGCCAATGGGTTTCCGGTTCATTCTCGATAATGTAGGAATCGTGTAATCGCCTCAAGCAAACATTTCAACATCATCAGCACAAATCCTAAACTCTGGAATATCTTTAATAGTTTGACCCAGAAAGTGCAGAATGCGTAACAACCGAGTTTTTGTTATTTTCATTTTTTCAACCCTGTGGCCAAAAAAAAAAAAGAGGAAAAAAATCGCTGTGCAGTGAAGTACACTGCTGGGGACAAGAGGGTGGATGAGGACATGGTACATGAGAGCGCAAATAGAGGCAGGCCGGCGTTCGTAGGCCCGAGGGGACCGGAGGCACTCTGCTGACAGATCTGAGACCTGACAGAATGCATCGTCCACACTCCTCTCAGTCCAGGGAAACCACTTTTTATTCATCCACCTCCCTGACGGCACCCGGTGATCCTCCGCCTTAACCTTCAACCTGACGGGCCTCATCTCCCCACATGGCCTCCCTCTTCTCCCGGGGAAGCTGAACCCACGCCTCCTTCTGTGACGACCCCCTCGGTGACTCGACATTCCCAGATGTCCCCTGGCTCTTGCATCACGGAGACAGCCAGGCTCGCCTCTGTCGCCACTTGGCATTTGAAAGCTGTGCGTGCACGGGACACGGTCACCTCCCGTTCAACGCTAATTGCAGTATATCGACTGCTGGGGGAATCATCCGGGGCTACATCCATACCACAACGTTTTAGTTTGAAACAATCAAACTAAAAGTCCACTCGAGTGTTTCGGCTCCATATCTGTTTCGATCCCGTCTACACTAACCTGCCTGAATACGCAAATCAAGTGTCCAGTAAAGCACACTGGGAATCCGTGTGCTGGTGTAATAGCTCGTCTGCGATACTTGTACGCACTTTGTGAAACGCAGGATTTAACGGCAAAACAGTTGTTAGCGAAGACAACAGTTTCCATTTTTTGGGCAATCGATAGCCAAGGTAATGTTTTCGTACGGAAGGGGGTCATGTGATAAGAGCGTGATAAATTAGAGAAGGCTACGTCGTGAATGAAAGGAACCAACCAGCAAGCAGGTGGGAGTGTCTACGTCATCGTTTTACAACATCGGCGTTCCCGCCTATTCTGTCTAAAGCGCAGCCCTGGAGTTTTCAAACTAAAGGTAGTGTGGAAACCAGGCGTAGCAGGGTAGTTTGGAAGCACATGGATTTTTGAGTTGCAACTGACTAATAATAAAAGACCTACTGTGAGTTCCCACACTTCATATTCATAAATGTAATACACTTCCTTCCCTGTGAAATAAGGAGCCTCTTCAGTAGAAAGAAATGTTCTCAAAATATACACATCTCATTTTCTTTTCTTTTTCTGTGGCATTTTAAGCACATGTTTTCCACTTCTCCAGAACCAACGCACGGTCCATCTTGTGTTTTTATAGCTCTCATTACGATGCCCCGACTTCCTGCGCTTCCGTATTCACTATAACCGTGAGATGACAGAGTTGTTTGTCATCTTTAGTGCCGCGCTTCTTTCACCACGACGAGGAGGTGTGGGAGAGGAGCGAGGAGGAAGTCGAGGGGCTGGAGGAAGGGCGGGTACTCCACTCATAAGGTGTATTTACGCGAGCCTCCGATTATTTAGGGAGACGCTGTGAGAGCGAAGGTGAGGAGGTCAGTTGCCTTTCAATTCTAATGAGTCATGATGAAAGGGGAACTCAACCTTATTTATGCAACATTTTTCAAAATAAAGTCAGAAAGATAATGAAAGTATGTGCCCTGTGTTTTCCCCACGAGATTCAGGATGACGACAAACACTTGCTTATTTCATTGTTTTTTTATATATAAAATCTCACCCCATTTCAACTGGAAAATATACCAAGTGCAAGTGAGGTGGCTTGACCCTTTCTGAACCCGGTAGAGAACAAATAAAAACTTGGTGCAATTCTTTGTTCAGTGCAGAGAGGGATCGAAAGTGTCCCCCAGCCGAGAGCCATTGCCCTGTAATGTTTTCATGGCCACTTGCATCCTTTCTTATTCTGAAAATGGTAAAATGAGGGATTAAAAAAAAGATGCTCATGGTGATGAACTCTCACTGGTCATAGTGATCGTTTGTGGTTGCACCAAACAGCACACAGACTAAGTTGTTGACTGGTTAGTAAACATATTGTTGCATTTACAAGCTCAAGAACCAGATATTTCCCTCACGATTTGGTGGAGACCAAAAAGACCTAAAAGAGGAGGATTTATATTTGATTGACAAGGTAGCCCTCTCCTCTCACCCTTACTTTTTCTGTAGCAATTGTAAACTTCATGGATTATGTATATATCCCACTGCTGATGTAACATGAAGTCATACGCTGTCAGCTACTGAGGTTTATGTGGCAACTTGCCTCCACCACCCCAGCCTCCGCCTTTTAGCACTGAGTCCAAACATGGTTGTGGTAAATGTTTGGACTCATGTGATAACACAGAAAATATTTACGTTTACCCTTACCTTTTGATGGACTACATGGATCACAGAAAACATTTGGAATCTTCGAAGTTCCCTTGCTATTCTGCGAATATCCAAGTTGTGGTTGTGGAGCCGTCAATGCACTTTGAACAGATAGAGCTCCCTGCTGATGATATTCAACTGTGTGACTAACATTTTCTCACAGTTAAAACAGATAAGACTAAGATCCTTATCATAGCTCCACATATCAACACTTCTCGGCTGGGTTCCCTTTCTCCTGCTGTACTCATCAAATCGCCCGTTGGTTCTTGTCTCTTCTATTGTCTCATGTCTTCCAGACTCAACCACTGTAATTCCCTCCTCACCTGTCTCACCATGGACCGTCTACAAAAGGTCCAGAGCGCTGTTGCAAAGGTCATGCTCATAGATTATATATTCTCAAAGACTTATGGACACGTCCTTTGGACTCTGGAGACACTTTTCAAAAGAAACTGATCTCTGTCTTGTCTTCTATAGTGTAGTTTTCCAAATGTGTCATTATGTTTTATTGTCTGGTTCTTTTATTGTTTGCTTCCGACAATTTTGTGAAACACTTTTCTCAGCGAAAGGTGTTACAGCACTTTACTTCCTTGCCTTTAATGAACTTTTATTTTGGAGGCGATGTTACAGGTTGTTGAATTGACTGATGTAGCTGACATTATTATGCGAAGCGAGCAAATTGCACCAAAACTGTTGCCATGGCAATGTGTTTCAAATAAAGAGGCCGGCAGTCACCAGCAGTTTGACGGATCATCACTGATATGGTGTTGATGAGGCTTAAAAAGGCGAAGGACAAACTTCTCCCGTTGAAACGTTCACTACACTCAGTAAATACACAGACGCATTAAACTGTGTGTCCCTCGTTAATTGACCCACCAACAACCTTTAAGCTTTAAGTAAGTCCCATTACAGCTACACTGATAATAAAGGTTATGGGCTCAAGTTAGTGGCCACCCATTTTCTTAGGCTTAAGTTTGTTGTTATGAGCACTAACGTTTAAATACATGGTCTTTAGACTAAGTGAAAATTAAAAAGTCACTAAGCAAATTGGCAACAGGAACCCTGGAACCCTGCAAAGCCGATACATCCCAAGAGTCTCCCGCTGCTGGAACTAAGGGTTTGATTGAATTTGCCTGCGCAACAAAAACACTTCATTAAAAGATGTGAAGTGAATGTAAACAAAGATTAAAGAATTGTTTAAATCCGAAACTACTAGAGACACTTGTGGTGCGTTCAGGTACATCAAGGATGCGTCATGTTTAGGGGTTACTCATTGAGGCGACAGGTTGAGAAAAGCCTCAGTGAGTGTGTGATAGTCGGAGGACGAGCAGGTGGCCTCTCTGAAAGCCCCTCAGTAAATCTATCTGCGTGCCATTTAGAGCGCTGGCCTGACCTAAATGTCAGAGCGACATTTGACAGAACCATAAAACTCTCTAGACCACTCTCCTCCTCCGAATCCTTCTCCTCGTTGGCTCTAACAAAAGGGTTAAATCACTGAGACACAGCTCACCGTGTCTGTTCATTTCGATAGGCCCAAGGCCCCCGGTGGACGAGCAAAATGGGAATTGAGCGGTGAAGGTGAGTGCAAAGGTATGGCTGCAAAATTCTTTTCTGTGTTGCTGAACCTTGTTGCCGAGGCTATCGAAACGCTACAGACAACATTCATTTCTTTTCATGTTTCATCGTCTGACGGCTAAAATGGCACAATGCAGGTGTTGGAGGAAATACTTTTTCCTCTTGTTGCTGTGTAACACTTTCTTTGCTTTGTACGACAAGTTCAAGGTGTTTTCATACATCTCTGACAAAAAAAAGAGGTTTAAAAAATGAGGAAGACAGCAGGAGATTGTGCGAGTCTGACACGTTCATGTCTACAGGTTGATATCTTTGTCGGCTTCTTCTTCATGTACTGCACCTCTAGTAAAACCTGAGATGTTTGCTTTCTTTCACGTGACTGGACCTCAGCCTGACCGACTAGTGACCCAGCCCCGACCCCAGCCAGACAGGCGTCAGGGTATTTCTGTCAAAACACAAGTTTTTGTTCCCTTGTCCGTGACTGGCATATAATTCCTGTAACTGTGGTTACAGCTCACCTGCTCACACTTGCACACAATACAATGCATCTTGATTAATCCCAAAGGGAATTTGGTTTAGCAGCTAAAAAAAAAAACAAGATACAGACGTGCGCCGGCAAACATGATTTATATTGCATACCCTGATTATATATGCATGAGCAGACTTGTAAATGAAGGTTACAGATGCAGTGGAAGTGACACTTTGTATCATCTGCAGCAAAATAAGTTGTCGCCCATTGTATCTCGAATTTCACCATTAAAATGTTTGCTCCTGAGTAATTGTTTGGCCGACCTGACCAAAAACTAACCCGAACCCGGTTATCATTTCTTATTTCCTGCCTGTCCTGACCCGAGCCCAGCCGAGTGTGATTTTTCTGTCTGAACCCAGCGAGACCTATCCCTGTCCGTCGGGTCACGTCGGCTTCGGGGGTCGCAGAGTCGCGCTCCAATTCTCACATGTGCTCAAAAGAATCGAATGTTTGAGCGACTCACTCACAAATGTGCACTCTCACGTACAGCCCCTCCGGAAAATGTCAGGAAACATCCAGCCTTCAGAACATGCCTCAGAGCAGCTCTGGAGACATGCAGCAACATTACCCCCTGGTTTTCGTTGCCCGCTCTTTACAGTGGAACAGCATTTTGAGGCTCAGACTTTCCGACACATTTCCTGCGTGATTCATCCGGCGAGTCCGGAGCCAAGGTGGAGAGTGTCGTGTTCCGTGCCTGCGTGTACCATATGCATATCTGTTGGGTATATGTGCGAAAATCCGCCTTCACGCCTGTGCCTGTGCCCGTAACAATGCCGCTGCGTGTGTAGGTGTGCGAGGGTGTGGCGCGCCAAATGCTGCAAAGTGTGTAGATGCACCGAAACGTGTGCTTGTGCGCTGTGTTGCCCGTGTGTGGGCAGTTAGGATTACACAAAAGAGAGCACCATATTGAGCGCCAGCATATTGTTGGCAGACGCGCTCACACAAATCTTCTCCCTCTCTCACTCTGTGTCTCTCTTATTGAAGGAAAGGTCAGACACACAGAGAGGGATCTGTCTTTCTGTTTGGATTCGGCTTGAGTCCTTCTCATCATTTCAACTTGCTCTCCGCCGCGAGCACTTTTTCTTTCCCTTCCCTTTTACCTAGTTTCACCCTCGCATGTCACCCCGTTACAAACTTCAGGGATTACTTCTGTCCATTTGAACGACAAGAAAAGCATTAGCAGCATTGTGCGTTTGACATTTCCAGCGTAAAGCGCGTTGAATTAGCTAAAAACCGAGAGGTAATATTTCATCCACCCCCACTTACTTTGCTAACAACCATCCTTTAGTTCCTCTCTCGTTGCCAACCACTTCCTTTTGTTTCCTGCGTCCGTGTCCCTGCCTCACCTCCCTTCTCCTCTCTCCCCTCAACTGCACTACTTCTCCCTCAAACCCTGTTTCTCTCTCTCTCCTCTCACTGATACGCTCTGAAGTAATCCTCTTGACTCGCCACACAAGACTGCTACACCTACTGTATCCACACAAACACACACACACACACACATGCGACACCGGGTAACGACACACAGATGGAACGGACGACCAGGGGTTGAGGAGAGGGATTAAGAGGGCAGCAGATTGAGGATTACGACAGAAGGAGGCGAATAAAGAAGAATACTGAATTTATGAGGAGCTGCAAGCCATGTGCAATACATGATGATCAGAAGGGAGAGTATAGAAAAAACTGAGGAGAGCGAGAAGTGGGAATATGGGGTCGAACAGGAAAAAGGGGATTTTAATTAAGGAAAGGAGGATGAGACAGATTAAGGAATGAGATGTGTACGTTGCTGCTGGGAACGAGGTGACCCTGAATCCAATCGATTTCTCTGCAAATCTGTAAATCATCGCAGTGTGTCTGGTTGTGTGTTTGTGTGTGTTTGTGTGTGTGTGTGTTTGTATGACGGTAGGTCTGGTGAATGTGAGTGTGTGACTTATATCACCGTGCAATTGTTGTGATACATCCTTACTGATGTTATCCTTGTGCATGCACACATACACACACACACACACGCACACACACACAGACACACACACACACACGCACACACACAAAACCTTGTACTTCTATCATAGTGAGAACACTGATTGGAATAGGGCATTCCCAGGACTAACGAAATACCTAAAGGCTGGTTAATAGTTGCCTTAGTGTCACCGGCACAAAAACAATGCCTTCACCCGAACCTAACCCTGATCCTAACCCAAACACTAAAGTCTTAACCCTAAAAATGTCCTCACTCAGTAAAGTCTCCTCTCAAAATGGTCCTAGCGGTGATCCACACAAACACCATTTACACAAGCACTACTGGTTAATGGTACCACAAAGCCCTCAAAATACTGTGTGCGGAAAACACCAGAAGAAATACTTGCTTCTCATACCTAAATACAGAGCTAAAATCAAAACGCACCTGACATACAAATACACAACATATTTCTAATAAATAATGCATCAGAAATAGACAGCACAAAAGAAGTACAAGGAAATGGGTCCTAGGTACACAAAAAAACATCAACATTTACTGCAAGTTCATAAAAAGATATTCTACAAGTACGGCACAAACAATATCACATGACTTGTCAAGTTTTTTCTGCCGTTTTGTCATGCTCAAACACACAAGTACACACAACCACACACACACACACATCTTGCTGAATGCCCTGTGTGAACCCAGGGGTCCCTTGGGTCTGATTAATGCTCTCTCTGCAGGACTCCTATAGGGGATCAGTCTCTCACACACACACACACACACACACACACACACATTCACACAAGCTGCCACACACTAAGGGTAAAGCATAGAATCTGCTAACAATGTGCTTGCCTCCAGTGCTAATAAGGCGAGAGGACAGTTCTTATATAGTAATGTGTTTCCCCATCAGTGTGTATGTGTGTGTGTGTGTTTGAGAGAGAAAGGGGAGGATTTGCACCATACTTCCCCACTTTATAACAAGAACATGGTGTCAGACCACTCTGTGATGAAGTGACTCTCCTGCTGCGTTAACAGGAAGTTTGTGTTTCAGTTCCGTGAATGGGACCGAGTGTACAACTTCACTGACGCACCAAGGACACAAAAGACGTCCACTCACCAGGAGAAGCCAAACTGTTGTCACCTCGTCATCTCGTTCAGTTTTTTCTTTTAGAGCTCATCTAAGAATAATTCATCTCACAAAGGGATGTGCAATTATCTCACCCAGGAACAATCCCTGTCTGGATAATGAGAGGCATTCAGCAGTTATTACACCAAGCAATTTGGCTGAATGCTGCGAATGAACTGTCATACCTGTTTCCCTCAAAAGCAGGTCTTTGCTTCTGCTGCATTTTAAAATAACCCAGATTGTTAAACTGATATCACATTCAGAGCGGTAAGGTGTCTCCGGGATCAGTCCCACGTGTTGAAGGGATGGAGAGGTACGTTTATCGCCAGTCTTGAGTAGGCCATGTGAGAGCCTGACAGCATAATGTCCAGAAATAGTCCCAGCGAGCAGGGCTAGGGTCAGCCTAGGTGGAGGTTTGTGCTCTTCCATTGCCCTTCTCGTCTGTTTGTGTGGTTGTTTCTTTGTTTGCAGGATTATCCAAAAACTATTGGACTGACTTTCACCAAACGTGGAAGAACTCATTCACTTTTGGTGAACGCTTGATTCGCATTAAAGGGCGAATCACAGCTTTTTCTCTTTATTTCAGCATTTTTGTAAATTTTCAGGGAATACTGCAGAGATCTTGATCCCCCGCTGTAAACGTTTTAGTCGTTTTATGACAAATAAATAATTTATTTTTTTTCTTTTCTTTTTCTACTATAACACCTAGACTGGGCGTGAAGGAGTGTTTGGCCATGGCGGAGGAATTCCCCGTTAAAACTTTACATATCAAATATCGGACGAGGAAACGACTCTGTAAGCATTCAGTACAGAGCAGTGGATTTACTATAGAAACCCTTTTGTTACCTTGGCAACACATATTTCATGAGCATGTCTGACCCGTAAACCCGTTGCTGAACGATCGTAAAGAAGACGAGACAGTGACTGTTATGCATCAGGCTTCAATGAACTAGGGAAGAGAAGTGTGATTTATTTTATAGCCTCTCTTATTTATTTGATCGTGGAATCACGTAAACGCACTTTTCTCTGAGCTGAAATTACATGGAAGGGAAGCAGCCACTGTCCCTCGACTGGAGGAGCGTGAACCCACATGCACACACGAGCACTTGGACTCTTCTTCGGCTACAAAAAAAAAAGTACAGTAGTTATTTCTTTTTCTCGCTTCACTCCCTTTAACCCTCTCCCTGTCTATTGCTGCTAACAAGGCGAGCGGGAGAAGAGACAGGCCTGTTATGGTTCACTAGCTACGAGGCAAGTGAAATGTGAGAGGATGGGAGTGTGCGAGTGGTATATACTGTAAGCGAGTGTGTGTGTGTATACAGTAGAAGACCGAACGGAGCGAGAGAGAGAGCGAGAGAGTGAGAGAGAGAGAGAGTGTGTGTGTATGTGTTGAACAGAGAGAGCAGGCTGCCTAAGTCCAGTTTCCCTCGTTGCTTTTTACACCAATTGATTATTGCTTGAGTGACAAGTGAGAGGACACAGCACCTCAGCCTGCTGCTGTCAGCTTTTGTGAATAACTGCCTCTCCACTCTCGCTCCCTCTCTTCGTCTCTCTCCCTCTCTCCGACAGGCCCTCCTTCCGTTCCCCGGGTCCGTGTTTCACTTCCTAATAACACTTCGTGAACCTGTCCTCCTGCCCCCCACCGGACATGAGGCTAGGTATGAGGATCACTTGAAACAAGGAGAGAGGCCTTCTTCTGTTATTATTCCGGTGCTGAAAGGAACACAGCAGTTTTTTTATGAGCTTAGCATCAGAACGCAAAGCCACACGGACGAATGCAGAGACGGTGGCACTCCACCGTCAACATCCGCCCATCAGGCTCCGATACATATCATAATCGGCCGGCGTCGGCGGCAGCCTGCATACCTTGTTGGTGAGCAGAGCCAGGAGGGGGGGGGGGGGGCGGAGAGCGAAAGCCGCTTACAATGGAAACTGCTGTGTTGCCATGGCGACTGTCTTTGCATTGAATCAATAGAAAAAAGAGATTCTTGGATTTCACACAATTCTCCGTCTTTCTTTCTCCCTGTACTATAGTTTAGTACGTTGCTCCTGCAGGCTTTCCTTCTGTCTCGCTGCCTGTGATGTGTATACATTCAGTCACACAAAACAACCGACAACCTTTTTGTCAGCCTTTCACTATCCACTTTCCTTCAGGGACTAATGGAAAGATACAAAGAATCAGTCCAGGCAGAGAAATATAATATTTCTCGTACGGTTTAAAGAAGCTGATGTGGACAAGGTGGTGATTCAGGAATGTCAAGGTGGCGTCAACTTCTGACCCAGCTGGTTGGGTAGCCTTTGAAGATTGGCGGGTCACGTCTCAGAGCCTTACACCAGAACCCCAGAGACCTCAGGTTCCCCTTCTTCATTCACCGTGCTGCAAACACCTCCGTCTTTTCCTTCATCCGTTCCCGATGAGTAGATAACGATAAAAGTGTAAGGTCTTGTGTGATGTGTCATTCCAATTATCCTTTGATCACGTGTGCGTTTGATGCAAATTAAGACGGACTGTTAGCGATTAGCAGGTTCCCGTCACAGAATGGCGGATGGATAGAAGGGATCCTCGCAGCGGGATCATGATGATTATTCTGTGGCAGGTGCCTGATCAGTGGGGATGAGGTAGTTTTATGCGCCGAAGCCGCTGTGAGACGTACAAGTTCAGAGCGCTCTATGATTAACACAGCTAAATGAAGCCCTCGCCATGGTAACAGATCAGTTTTAAAGTCTTGTGAACTGTACCTTTGCCATGGCAACGTTGTGTAACAGCCTATAGTCACCACCTAACCAGTGCCAGCTAAGTCACCATTTTACCCAATGCAATTCCTCTGTCACAGTGACTGAAATAGCAATGGAATTATTATTTCTTGCAAGTGGAGGTGCAGAGGATGCAACAGCAGGTTGTTTTGCCTCGGAATCCTAATGACAGCAACACATGAAAGATTTACACACACACACACAGACGGCATACAAATTCACAGACGGAACTTTCGCCGCTACAGCGAAGGGTTCACTTCAGTCCAAGCTTACCCAGCAGCCTCTGTGACACGACAGATTGGGAGGGAGAGGGATTGCAAGACTGGCGGGCTGCGCGCTCTGTGTGCAAACACCAGGGGGAAATGAGATGCGGCCATTGTGGTGGCAGCACCGACAGAACACTCGTTCACCTCCTCGTCTGGCCCACAAAACCGAGCTGAGAGAGTGGCATGTGAAAAATAAATAAAATACGCTATAAAAATCTGTCGTCCTCGCTCGCAATTTTTTCTCTGCCCTCATTTTGAAAATGGGGGGTGGGGGGAATTCCATTTGAACAAGTGAGCGTCTGCCTCGCTCTTGGGGGAGACTGCCTGAGTAAGAACACATAAAAAGAGAGAGAAGGAGAGAGAAAGAGAGAGAGAGAGAGAGGAGGAGAGGAAGGAGGGGTAGAACGTGAGAGGTGTCATCCATGCCCCAGACGTTCCGTCTGTAACAACAACACGGCGGGCGTTCCGCCAATGGCAGCTCGCGCCCGGGCCGACGTACGGAGGGTTTCCACGGCTACCCCCAACCTTCCATCCCATCAGTCTTTCCCATCATCCTCTCTTTCTCTCCTCCACTCGACCCCCCGCCTCTGCCTCGGAATAAAAGTCAAACGGCTAATAAACACAGCGCTTGACTGTTCCCGGTGACATAGCCATGGTTGGTCAATTTGTCTGGATGCACCCAAGCAGGTGCAGACGTGAGGCAGACACACACGGATAACCAAACACAAACATGCATGATCACACTCTCACTGAAGAGCGATGGCTTCTTGGCTTCAGCAGCCATGTGGTGCTCCAGATCTCCTACAGTCTAGAATCCATGAATTCTTGATGTGAAAGTATATTGAACAAAAATACAGGTTTTTCAATTTACAGAGTGAAGTGAATGCAGCTAAAAGGTCCTTTAAATGTCATACTGCAGAGTTACGCTGTGTCATGGCACACTGGTCCAGTGCACTGTTGGACGGTCGCCACCTCCTCACTCTCCGGCTGCACCCACTCCCTCTGCCAAGCAATCAAAGAGATTTAATGCTTTGAGTTTTTATTAAATTACATGTGTAGGCTACAGGATTCTGTCCAGTGTGCATGTCCAGTACTGTCACCCCCTGCAGTGGTGTTGCAAGCATTTAATAGTGTTGCCCTTTATCATGAGTATACAATTTACTACCCAAGCACTGTCCACCAGGAAAAGAAGAAAAGAATAACACGCAAGTATTGTAAACTGGATAGAGCGTCTCTGGTCCTGTTTCAAAGATCTGTCTGTCCTCTGCCACATCTCGTTTTAAAAGTAGTCTTCAAGTGCACCGTGTCCTTATCGCTTCATTTGAAATGTAAAACGAGCCGATAGGTAGAATGAGATCACGTCAGCTGTGCAATGGTGTCTTTGAGAAAGTTCTGTGATTTCATTTGAAATGTGACAGCCTCGGGCGTACGGAGTCAGATGAGGGTCACTAATATTTTTAGCTTGTGAAATGATTTTACAGCCTGCAGTTGTATCTTTTTGTGTGAGTAAAAAGTGCATGCACACATGCAAATTAATGAAAACCTTTTCACACATGCACTATATATTTCTAAAGGTTCAAAATGTTATTTACACATTTGAATTCGTAATCATTTCTTTTGATTTCATACATTCATTTACAGTTGGGTGTATACAATGTTTTCTAATTGTATACAATCGCAGGCTGTTAGATTATTTGTGAGCCTCATTTCACAATAAATAAACAGTGACCCTTATTCGACTCCTGGGAGGAAGCGGTCTGTGGAAATGAGTGTGCGTTCATTCATACAGAAAATACTGGTCCTTGCATGACAAACAGCGACGCGTGTCCATTTATATCTGGGCATGAGTGCATGTAAATACATGCGATCACAAATGTGATTACGCAAAACGCATACACACTTTTATGCATTGCTCGTATTTCTGTTTGCGAGCATATGTTTTGGTTTTTAATCGTAGCGGATAAAATTCTACATTTTCGCCCACATTCAGATGTTTGATGTGAGCGCAGGCAGGCGGCCCGCTCCACTGCTGTGAGAAGTGGCACGCTGGGATCATTAATCAGACTCGACGGCACAGTGGGTAGCAGGCAGGCCACAGGAGAACGCTAATGCATGCAAATGTATACTCGTTTTGGGGGCAGGTTGAGCCAAGGACAGAACCTAGCCAGCAACACAGAGAGAGAGAGAGAGAGAGACAGAGAGAAAGAGAGAGCGAGAGAGAGAGAGAGCGTATCACTTGTCACGGGTGTGGGTGCCGAGTCATTGTGCTGTGGTCCAGTGCAACTGAAGCATGAACGGGGCCTAAATCAACATGACAGTGGAGAAAATGTAAAACAGGGAAATCGTGCAGGAAACACAAAAGCTAACAGGCAAATCCAGAACAGGACCCTTCATTGCTTTAAAAGGCTTGGATAAGATGTATTACGTTGTGATATGGAATCACAGTAACCTATCACACCTCATATCAGCAGCTATATTATCCCCCCCCTCGATGTCTTAGCGCTTGATACGAGGATTGTCAAACAAGCTCCTTAAGCCAGACATCACTTAACGTTGCAAATGTCGGAGTACGAGCTGATTTGCTGCCAACCGAGGCCACAGCTTAGTATCCCAGCCCTTATTATTCTGCTCCACGCCTGAGCCTCATTATGGCTGGGATTGTACCTTGGTGGAGATAACCTTGCATGACTTTTTGAGATGAACCTTTTTACAAAAAGGAGCTTAGGAAAGTGAATGGAGCGATGATATCGATGCCGGTGGGCGTCAGGAGGTGTCCCCCTCCCACCACCACCACCACCACCACCACCCCCATCAATATCAGCATGCAACGGACGCACGATAAAAGCCGTCGCAAACCTTTGTGAGTCGTCATTTAGGCAACATGTAAAACCAAAGTTTACGAGCTTGATAAATACTTAAACACAGTTTCTGAGTCTATTCCTTCCATTATTCTCATTTCTCGCCAACGTTGCCTGCAGCTCACTCCCCAAACCGACCACTCTTTGAATCCTAATATGGAATTAACCTCTGCCTTCAGTTGGACCACCTATTAGAAGGAGGAAATTTAGCTCATGACATTTTAATTGCTTATGTAAAAAATATCCCCTGGTGGCCCTTTGTGGTATTGCACTTTGTAGCACTTCCGCATTGGCTTCACTTTTCAGTTCCGGTGTGTACATCCATATCTGTATACAGTCTATGGAGCTAGTTAGTTTAAGCTAATGCTGTAAAAAGAAGAATAGAATATTATAATATTTGGGGTTCATAAGTGGGTAATGGGAAGAAGTTGAGACGAGTTGTTCATCTTTTAAAATACAGTCTACAGTCTTGCACCTTTACAAGGTGGGGGGAATCAAGAAGATGAGAATGGATGCTTGTGTGCATCAGAGCCTCCCAGTGTGTGGAGTTGAGGCTACAAGATAATGTTGCATTTTGGAATAGTTATTATTCAATATAACTTCTCTGAAGTAGGTTAATGTCAATGGTGCAATTTGCTCTTCCTTTGGCTTCCCAAGTCAAATAGTATGTGTCCCAGTGACGAGTCCCAGGAAATCATCCTCCACAGAGCTCATGGCTCATGCACCAAGGTTTCACTCTTACTTTTCCCTGGATACATGGAGGGATGGAGGAAGGGATGAAAAGATGGAGTGAATGAGCATTGTTCTGCTCTTGCAAACAGGCCATTTAGGGAGATACCCTGGGGAGCAGAGCTTTTTCAAGGTTGCATCCTGCTCCACTAGCTACCTCAGTGTGTGTGTGTGTGTGTGTGTGTGTGTGTGTGTGCGCATGTGTGTTTGTGTGTGAGCGAGCATGCCTGAGTGAATGTAGTCCTCTGGGTCTCAATAACGTTCAGTCAGGCTGATATCACTCCCCGCATAGAATAAAACGTGCATGCCGTGTGTGTGTGTGTGTGTGTTTGTGTGTGTGTCTGTGTGTGTGTGTGTGAGGTTGTGCTCGACCAAGTGCCAGAGGTTCCCACAAGTCTTCCAGGTCAGACCGGGGGTCAACAGCTGTTGGCTAAGAACGCTCTCTGTGTTCATGGTGCCTGGCACGTGAGCAAGGCCCAGACATGTGGTCAGTATGAAATTCATGACAGGAGCCATGGACAGTAGCCGGCTATAAACCTGAGTAGTCGTAGGGTCTGAATAACATCTGTGTATAAAGCCAGCGTGGTGACACGGACATCACAAACATAGATTGTATATACGAATGGACGTAGACACAGGCTGTGCCCGAAATCACTCACTAATCACGATGGTTTATTTTTACGTTTGAAGTTGATCATTCCATATGTTTATTTACCCTTAAGTATTAATAAGTATAACTATTATGTTGTTGTTGTTGTCGTACGACATAATCCTAAGGCGATGATTTCATTACCTGGCGCGGAATGTGAATATTCATTTAAAGTGTGTTGGTATAAATGTGGATTATAACTCATACGGAGCTCAAACCCTTGTGTGGACAGGGATCATTATTGTTTTTAAAGCGTTTTTTTTAACCAAAAATGTATTTGTATGGATGCGGCTTAAGTTCCCACACTGGGGTGGCCTTATTCCATCTTTGGTTCGGCGTAAACAAGCTAAACCAGCATAATGAGGGGTCAATATATCTGGATCTCTGTTTAATGGAGGCCACTGTTATATTTCTGTGCAAAATGGATAATCCTTGAAAAAGGGTGCTCCTGCAGGACGCAGGAATTCAGATAATATAAAGATTTATGGGATATGAGTGTATTTACCTGTAGGATTCACCCGAGTTCACGAGTAACTGTGTATTGTTTGATAGAAAAGTCAGTGAAGTCAAATGACAGCCCCGGTTTCAATGCAGCCGCTCAGTCATAAAACTCGACGGGAAAGAGAGACTGCAGCGGCTTTGCTGTGACTTCTAATCTAAGAGGTTAATGCAGGAGATTTCATTTCGGTCCATGCACTGTTCTCTCCTGCTCAGCATTGTTAAAATATATTATTCCACCGCCCTCGCTCTCTGTTTTTTATTGTTTGTTATTAGAGCAAGGAGTATATGGAAATTGGCCTGAAGGATTTCACGGGTTGGCAATTTGCATCTCCAATCAATGCCAGGACTCTACTAAATCTATGCGAGCCTTGTGTGCAAAATCATGTTTTTATAGATTGGAGCAAAGGCTTACGAAGAAACCAGACAAAGCAAAGTTAGAGCCATTATTTCTTTGCATTGTATATATTTCCTGCGGGCAGAGATGGCAACACCATACCAATGAAGGCAGAGCAGAAAGACAAAATTAATTAAAGGTAGAAAGTGGGGGGGGGGAAGTACAGTGGGGCTTCAGTTTGATGTGGTGTTTTTTCCAAATGAAACTCAAAAAACATCTCCTGTGATGATGTGACAGGGCGGCGGGGATTATGCTTTTTAATCCCTGACATTGGCTCTCTCGCTCTCTGCGCTCCTGGGACCATCTCAGGGAACCTTACGTGGCCTTGTCGGACACACACACACACACAGACACACACAAAACAAGAATGCAAGGCGCAACACAAAGTGCAGACAGCCGGGGCGACCCTTGCCTCTCCAACGCAAGGCAGAGGAGAGAGAAGGAATTAATTATGTAGCACTTTGCCCCCGGATGAAAGGTTCAAGCTAAACTGAAGCAGTGACCCTAAGCCAACTGGTCTTCTTCCAAGAAAGGCACTGATGTTTGGTTTGTAGCTCGAGGGTGAAATGTTATTTCTTTTTTTACCGAATGTCCAGTAACAATATTATTGGATGAAAGCTTCTCATTATCATGATTAGCTCTGCATGCGAGTCAACAGGAAGGAAACTTCTCCCCTCCTGTAATTAGCCCCATCTATGTGAAAAAACATTTATATACATATATATATCCGACAGATTGTCTGCACTTTGTAACATGGGGAGTTAGCATTACAACAAATTCGCTAAGAGGATATTTCCTAAAGTTCAAGTTCGATATTAAATACATTTATTTGTAAAGATCAATAGATACAGATTATTGATAACATAACTAATAACGTCAAAACAATGCTCTTGTGCTGATAGTACTCCACGTGCATATTCTACGTAACCGTGATGCAAAAGACGACAACATTAGCCTTTCTCCCATTGCAGCAATGGCGTCTCTATATCCTTTTAGATGCATATCCATGCATCGAACACTAGGGGGCAGAGTCCCTAAATTAAATGGAATTACAGACATAAAAAAAGTGCGGACTTTATCCCAAAGTTCGGTGTGTTCAAATCCCCAAGAGAAGTATCATTTTCGCAACATTCTAGAATTCAAGTCACTCACTATGGGTAATAGAGAAATATGTGGTCATTAGTGACGCTTTCCAAAGGATTCTTTATATCGTTGTTGGTTTAGTCTTGACCAGGCAGCCCCTGAAGGCTGTTACTTTGAGCTGTGACTAATGCATGGACAGCTGACTCACCACAATTAAATGACCAAAAATATACTCCACCAACACACACCCCCATATCGTATCTACGTCTACTCAGACCAGTTAATGGAAGTTAAAAGGAAATATTCCCCTGTGACGAAGGAGCTGTGATGCTGATGTTGCATCTCTCACCTTATCGAGAAGTTGTCATGTGGCCTGAAACATCATAACAAATTTGGCAGGCTCTTTATTTGGGATTTGTTTGAGTGGGATGATTGTGCTGCTCTGGCTGAAAAGAAGATGTTGGAAAAAAAAGTGGGCGGGGGGGGGGGGCAAGAAGATTTCTAAAGAGACTAAGGAGACACAAATGATGCACTGACTCGCGGTTTGAATGGGATGATTCACTCCTTTGGAAATGTGAAGACTCTCTTAAAGGACAAACTCAAGTACAGAGTTGCCTGAGGCTGGAGAGTTCTGAGCGCTGAGATAAATATGTGTGTGTGTATTAGTGTGTTTGTTGCAGAAGGGGAATGGGGCATCCTGAGATGCTAGCGGGCCCGCCTACTCTGAGTCTGGCTGACCGGCTGAAATAGTGTCCAAACGTCCCTGTGCGTTGACGTTACGTTGTGTCGGTGCGTGCGACTGGGAGCTCGCTGGAGATGGATGGCGAGCATTGCCTTCATATGGTTGTCTGACAATGTGGGGGTCAAGCATCCATTATTTTTCTCTGACATATTTAGTGAAAACATTAATCTTACGCACTGCGACACACAAAGTGTCAAGATAATATCTTTGCCGCACATAAAGACAACCGTATGATTTAGTTCAACCCTCAAGTTGATTGACAGTGTTGCTTTATGGCATGTTAGCACTTCTCACTTTGGATCATAAACCTGATGACGCACCTCTTCTACTGTCCATAATGTGGTAATGAAGCTTAAATATCCCAGAGAGCAACGTCACGTGTTTTGATAGCATAACACAACTAATAACCATCTGAGAGAAAATTAATTAAACATATATTTCCCTTTTTAGTTTGGTCCATATGCCATCCACTAACATGGCGAAGTTGAGGTATATGACCCATATCGCAGCCAAACACAAGGTAGCAATCAAAATGCTTCGGCTTCACTTTTCATGACGTCCATCTCTATACACAGTCGGAGAGGATATTATAATAATGCAAAAAGAGGGTGTGAAGTGGCAGATGACGGAGACGACAGAAAAGTTGAAATGTTTCAAACTTTTACACTAATGATAATGAATAACCACAGTCTGTCTAAATCAAATAAAATAAAAAGCTGCATCACCAATTGGTTTGTTCAGCCAAAGTTTTACTTACAAAATCTAAAAATTGGATTAAAATAAGCTTTACTTCATAAAGTCTAGTTCAGCATCATAGGAAATCTCATATTTTGTGCCAGACTATTTCTTGGCCAAGCACAGTCACTTCCCAGCGTGTGGCCTGGTTGCTTGGCAACCCCAAAATGATGACAAGTCTCCCGGAAATAAGAAGCTCTCTCATCCCACATCTAACAAGAAAGCAAATAAGCTTCTTTCCTGAATGTCAAATTATTACTTGAGAAACTAGGTCAGCCAATATGTCAGCAGATTGGAAATGAAATGTACAATCTAAGTATTTTCGTTAAGTTTGGAACACAATGAGTTGTGTTTCCAGGAAATAGCACCATCCTTCTTTAATAAAGTGAGAAGAAGAGAGAAGCTCTCACCGTCTCCTGCCTATTCAGCGTTTCGATTTTAAGAGACACAACTGCAAATTACCTCTACAGCAATATGCAGATGATGCCATCTTGAATTTGTCCAAATCTTAGGATGGATTGTACTTTAAGTTTTGTTTTCTTATGTGCAGAATGTGTGTCTGGACGGTGCAAAAGCCTCAAGTGCCTGTGGACTAATGAACCCACCGAGGACACTTGCATTGTCCTAATGTTGCCTTTCCCTGGCAGATAGCCCTGAGTCTACTGAGTGTACAGCTGCTCTAACACAGACAGGGAGGAGGCTGGGGGACAGGGTGATTTGGTACAAACAGCCTTTGTTAGAGCTGCTATGAGAAAACACTCAGTCCATGATTCCTCTAGGTTTTTAAACAATGTTCTCAGGCTTAAGGACAATATTGCACACATATCCCTTAAACCACTGGAAACACACTGCTGCAGACCCTGAGAGTTTTACCTTCGGGGATCAAAAACTTTCAGTTTTACCTTACAGCACCATCGCCAGCTATGCTGTTCACTAGCAGTTATCCAGGAGGACTTGTTGCAGGCAGGTAAGAACTCACAGTCTCGCTAAAGTACATTGGATTCTGTGGGAAATCAACCTGTGCCGATGTCATCTTTCCAGTTGCGCCACCATGACTACACCGCCGGGCGCTCCTGTGGGTTACAGATAGGGTCTGCGGCCACTCCAGAGCCCCTTGCTGATCCACTGCAGAGCATTACGTGACCTGGCTGCTCGGAGAAAGGACAGACGTCAGCTTAAAATATCTGCGGGGCTTGACACAGCACTGCTCCAGCTGCACTCTGTAATTACCAGCAGTGCAATCAGCAGACTTGTTAATTTCCCCTGACTGACAGCCACTGACGGCTCGGTTGCAGAAAATGCACTGGTACAGCTTCATAAGTAAATGGAACTGACGTCCTGAAACCTTCCCCGGCCTGGGAGGCTGCTCCCAGAAAAGTGTGTCGGATACAAGATTTGGCTCCGATACATCTTCCATCTTCATTGAAACGACAACACAGCAAAAAAAGAAACTCATAAAATAGGTAATATGAAATGCTACATAGCTGCACCATCTCTCTGCAAAGCCCTCATTTGACATAACATGTTTATGGTGTTGTGAGAGGTGCTGCCGAGAGGGCCAACCCACCGAAGCACTTTCTGGTTCTGCAGAGGTATTGATTTAAACGTAAGGGCAGAATGAAGCCGAGTAGACATTCCACCGGCAGAGTAATTGGGCTAAGTGAGCCAGCAGAACTGGCCCAGATAAGTAGGTCACTTAATAGGTTGTTTACGGCGGAGATTTGACGTGATGCATGCGAGAACAGGCGGTGTTGGGGAGGGGGGGGGGGGGGGTCTTGCCCAAGAGACAGTGAGGCACAGGTGCAACCACTAAAGCAGAGGAGGAAAGAAAAAGGGAGGTATTTTTTCGGCTGCTGGACGTGACCACGACTTCAGCAAATGTTATAGGGCCTGTGATATATGCCACTGCATCGAATCACACAGAGGTTTGCTTCTCTCCTTTTTTACACACTTTACAAATGTCAGGTTGTATTGATGACGCTGTTATTGACGAGTCTAAGCCTCTGCAGCCACTCTAGCACTTGATTATCTATTGGAATCGCAGTGAGGCTTTCGAGCAGAGTGATGGACGACACGATAGTGAAAACATCTGGATGCAGTACAGGTCATAAACCAGTCCTCCTCTGGAAATTCATAATTTGTCTGTTAAGTTAAGTTTGGATTGTTTTTGTTATTTGATATTCTATAAAACACAATAATTGACAGTTGACACTGACTTGTGCATGTATTGATAAATTAACACAGGCCAAAAATAATTGACCTATATTTTGACTTATTAGTTCGTCCCATCCACTAACATGGAGGAGGAGGGGTTTGTGACCTCTACTAAAGCCAGCAACCAGGGGGGAATCGACATGATGGCTTCACTTCTGGGTGAACAGATATGTCCGCCATCTTTATAAACAGTCTATGTATGAAGCTACAACCGGCAGGCTAGTAGCTTAACTTAGTTTAGCATTAAAACTGGTCATAGGGTTAAAAGAAAGACCAACCACCACCTCTACACAACTCACAAATTTAAATCTTTAATCACAACCACAATCTAATGTTAACATGAAGTCACATGGTGGCAGCTAAGTTAAGCAAACTATCGTCTGGCTCGAGTGTTATTTAATAGTGGTATAAATCTTTTAATTCACCAATCAATATAGTTTCTTAAATGTACAGTATCTAATGAGGTAAGCATTCACACACACACACACACACACACACACACACACACACACACACACACACACACACACACACAGCATGAAAGGTTATGCAATTATGATTCAAGACCTTTCTGTTCTGGAACCTGTGACGCTTTTCATGTTCCCGTTTACTATTCTTGTGTGTGTGTGGGTCGTGTGTGTGTGTGTGGGTGTGTGTGTGTCCATATGTGTGTGCGTGCGTGCTCGGGCAAACATCTCCCTGGGAATGAACGCTGCAGATGATGAACCAACCACATGATTGCGTTCATCATGGCGAGCTACAGAGGTGACATTTACACCATGACAGCAAATGTGATGAGCTATCAATCTCGCATGCATATCCATGTGCACGCGTTCACATGCCATGAATAACCGTGACGTGCTCAGCTGTCGGCCGCGTTTGACGCAGGCTTCACATCAGTGCGAAGCCGAGGGAAAACTTGACCACCTTGAGTAAACCAGAGCAGCGCCATCTTCCATCTCCCCCCCCCCCCCCCCATCCAATAAGCGAACATCTATTTTGTTTTGCCAGAGCTCATCAGGAAAATAGATGCTGATGAAATGAAACCAGTCGAACCATTTTCCAAAACACTATAAATCCATTAAAGGGGAAGAAAAAAAAGAAAAATACATGACTGTTAGATTCATCACCTGATATGTGAAAAATATATACAGGCCCACAGAGCCTTCTAAAGTGTTATGAGTTGTAAACTACAACTGAGATGCAGTTTTTATGATTTGTATTAAATGCTGTGTCATAAATTACTGACAGGCCAGTAGTCATTGTTTCGGGGATGCTTGTTTTTTCTAAATGTATGTGTCAGTGTGATGCTGTAGGGAGACACTCCAGCCCTATGCGACAACCTTCAGGGACCAATTCTGCTTCCGCTCATTTCCGTACGTAAAGGAGATGGGAAGGAGATGAGGAAATAGTGGCTGCGCCCTTATGACTAGCCATTAAGTAACTCTCTGGGAGCGCTGCAGTAATATGAAGCTGCTTTGAGCCTTATTTGATTGCGTTCTACCGATATGCTGCAGCAAATGAACCATGTGTTGGAGTAATAAAAACTAGACTAGAAAATATTCCAAGGATATTTTTACGGTCTAAAAGGGCTTCTTGATATTTCATTTTAAAAACAGATATCTTAAGCTGCATTGTTTCAGATTTTAATGTTAACAAAGGAAAGTAAATCGATTAATAATATAAAAGGAAATGGTTGCGGTGTTAAACCCAAAGAGAATTATTACTCATTTTTGTTTTGCTTGTTTGGCCTTGCCACTTTAAAATTTTGAATTTCTCAAAACTCTGAATGTACTTGTAAACCACTGACTGTATATAAAGATGGATGATGCTTCTCTTCTCTGCCTCCCTTACTATCACACTAGCCTCTATAATGTGATGGCTGGAACTACTTCTCTTTGGTAAGGCGTCTGCTGCAGATGATAACGATGATGAAGATGACGATTTGGTGAGAACAACTTGCTCCATCACAATGTTCATCTTTGGTTTTGCCCTGCAGGGCTTGCGACGACTTCTTTCCTTGTATCAAACTTGGAAAAGATCCCACACACTCAAATGTCCAGTTGGGTGATGATTATCAGGCCAGAGGGAAAGTTCTTGAATTGTCCTTAAGTGTTTCCAAAACGTCTTTTACCATAACCCTGATCTGTTCTTCGAAACAAATGACAAAACTTTTTGCAGCTTCCCAGCAGCAACAATCCATTCATCTATTGAATTCAGCTTCTTAGCAAACAGCTCACTCGCTGCAAGACTTGCCTGCGTAAGATCCCTCTCTTGGGCTTCCAAACTCTGCTGAAGAGCATTAACTTCATCCCAAAACATTTGTCCTTGCAGTTCATCCAGTTTAGCCCCGTGTTTCCAGCTGTAACGAAGCTGACAGCTTTTCTCTGGGTCGCACATTTACCCGTTCCTCTTGGAACGTGCTGCAGTTTCTGTTTGTTGTGTTGACAGCCGCCATGATGCTTTTGAGCTGCTCACATGTCCATGTGTTTTCTTAACCCTTCACCTCGCCTGACAGGCACACAACCAGACGGCCCTACAATAACCCTAACACTATACTATGCATTGTAATGCTATTCTATGGTACCACACTTCTTTTAGCCACTCATGTAACATCGTAATCAAAATAATGTCTGCAGAAAAAGATCAGTCGTCTAAGTATTGCTGTCCATGCAAACATAGTTATAGTTATTTAAAAATAAAAAAGAGAGATCCATCTATTTCATAGATCAATCGGAGAGGATGCTTCAAAAAAGATTTCTGATCAAACTGACTTTATTTGATCTGATCCTATTTGATTTTCTACTCCTGGGGCAGCCAGCGGTTTTCATTCATGTCAGTAAGAGAACCAAAAGGAACTGGAAATTGCTTTAAAAAAAAACCATGATAAATTCAAATATATTTATCACATCTCTTTATAGGTTTCCAGGGTTCCTCATAGTGTTGTTCTTTTTATTCTGTCCAGTGCTCATGGGTAACTAACCTCAATCAGCCAAATAAATTTAAAAAGAAATCTGCATAATCCTCTCTCACATCCTCAGTGGCTAATTGTGGTTCGGATTTTTTGAAACCATGGCTTTTTAATGCATATAATGAAGGCAGAACTCAAATTTTAAATACACAAACATGGCCTCACTTATAAATAGAACCACGTGTTGATGACGAATTATTCAAATCATCTCACGCAAATTTTGGGTCCCTGCAGAAGCTAGGCAACAATACGAGGATGAATTGATTACCCTTTCAAGTATTATACAACATGTCAGCATGACACTCAGATGTGCGTGTTTTTTCTAGCATCCACCCTCAGACTCCCTCTCAGCCTCCAATACGAATGGATAATTACGCTGCGTCATTCGTCTTTTCTGCAGGTTTGGGATGTGTTTTTAGCTCATCCCACATCCTCGGCGTGTGAGTCAGCGCGCTCCAACATGCAGAAGCGTGCGGCCCCTTTCTTCTCTTTTCTTTTTTCCTCCTGGTGTTGATTCAGGCCCGCTTAAGTACTTTAACATCTCGAACGCTGCCACAAAAGACAGAGAAAAAAATCCATTTGTCATGTCCCTCACAGTACAATTCATTATGGATGGTGCACTGAACCGCCACAAAAGCAGCAATAGCTTGAAAGGGTCAGCGTCTCAGTGTTTCCTGAGAAACCAATCTCAGAACATAATTAATCTTCAGGGAGAGATGTTTTGTGCGGCCCGGTGAAGGTGGAACTCTGTCTCCATTGTTGTGGGAAGTAATTGAGAATGGATGATGCTCACAAAAGTAAAGAAAAGCCGCCCTCTGCTCACCTGCGAAAGCATTTGGGGACAAATAACTACAGAGCGGCCAAAATAAACGAGATGCGAAACAGTGCCAAGACGCAAAATATTAAAAGGGTTTGAAAAGAATATCTATGAAAGGAAATTGTCCATTATAAAATTAAAGTTTGTGTCATTAAATATGTATTGTCATGACATTTTTGATAATTTGATTGGGGCAATATCTGTGTATATGTATAATATATATGTAAATTGCAATTGTATGGAGATGAACGTGAGATGGATAAATATAATTGTTGTGTTAAATTGTGTTTTTATATTTGCAGACACTGATTTCCAAGGCAAAATAATCCACTGATACAAGAAAGTCTATCTTATCTTATCTTAAATTAACTTATCTTATCTCATCTCAGTTTATCTTGAATCATCTCATCTTAAACTACTTGAAATCACTTAAATTTAGCATGTAGCATAGCAGCACAGGCCTTTACTCAGCAGTTGACGGCTGTTCACAGGTAAATCTGGTACTTGATATGTACTACCCAGTTTAAATGGAACATACCATAATAAGTATCAACACTTCAGCACCGTCCCCTAGGAGATACCGTTTTTTTACGGTGCTCTCGGAATAAAGGTTCAACTTGTGTTAAAATCACATTGTTTTCAATTTCTTATAACAACTGCTGTAGTGGGGAGTCGTTTGTTGGAACGTAAAAGGGAAAGAAGAAGCTCTCCAAGCTTTAGAATAGACATGCTTCACCAGATGTTGCCTACAGAAGCTATAGTGGAACAGACGCAACAGATGCTGGCCATTTCGGCGAAATATGTCGAAAAACAGGTTTTATCCTTTATAAAGAAAACTTTTACAGTTTGCAGCTTGAAAAATACATCATTCTCACCTATGCACCTCCATCTTCGCTGCACAGACCTTTTGATTCTCTCTAGTGTATAAATTTATGGACGAGGCGGTCGTGTGCCGAGCAGCACATTACGATGCAGATCACATAAGTAGCAAAGATTAATGTCACTGTCTGGGCCCGCAAAGACAAACACTCTCTTTTCTGGATATTCTCTCATCCTCCCTCTGATCAATTACCACCACCTCTGAGATCCAGGGTATAAACTGGGCTGCTACTGCTGCTGCTGTGTGTATGTGTTCGTGCAGTTCCAATGTCTTAACACATCAAAAGCATCTCTGAAGTTGGGTTTTATGTTGTTATAAAGATTTAAAATCGGACGTATACGACTGTTTTCATCTCGTGGCTGATCAGGGTCGAATAAACAGACATTGTTCTGTGATTTATGTTGTGAACAGGAAGCTCTTTAGGGAGCTTGTAATTGCACTGTGGGTCGGCCCGATGCAACCGCAGAGATCAGACAGGACTCACAGCGCCGTGCACCGGTGTGTGTGGGAGACAAATTGCCAAACTGACAGCAGGGGCAGGAGAGAGAGAGAGCGTGTGTACGACGAGGAAGCCAGAAGAGAGAGCAGAGGAAAACGTGCGCCGATTCATCTCCTCAGTCGGAGCCAGGCAGGTACAGAGGTATGGCAGCCTCACAAGGTCAATATTTGTTACTTTGGCTTGTGCACTCTAATTAAATTACAGGCACACTGCCCCAGGAGAGCGCACACACAGAAATAGATATAAGCCCTTACAAACAGGCCACCAGCTCCATCTCCACAGGCCTGAGAGACGAACAACTCGATATGTTGGCATGTTCAGACCTTGTAACACAAATGATTGGAAGCACGTTCAATGTGTTCCAGGAGATTGCAGGTGTAGTGAGACAAAGCAGACCATGGGTCCATATCTGCAAATCTACACCTGCCTGCACCCGCAAAGATCCATTCCCTGACCTGAACCGTTACCTCTATGAACATCAAAGGTCCTGTGCCCCTGTCGCTTTCAATCTGTTCCTCCACTACAACGTGCCCAGCTTGTGGCTATGGCATGTTAAAACATTTGTAGGCACATTTTAAAAACAGCAAAGCCACTGACAACTTGTGCATAATTGACTATATGTGTACAGCTGCCTTAGGTAGTTCTGTGTCTAGTGACTAGTTATCTGAGCATAAGTGAAGGGCTTAAAGGTGGTGTCATACAGGCGATAAATTAAACAAAATAATTTTCAATTCTGATTGAGCCCGAGAAAAAAATACATACATTCACCAATCAATGACTTGATTTTTAACTATGCCTGTGAATTGATATAATATATATATTTTAATAATATATATTGTTTTACCCATTATTTTGCAAGTTACTCATCAGATTCCCACGGATCCCCGACCAATGAAGGTCCCATTGTGAAGTCTGTGTTCCGACTTTGATGTTTTCCTGTGCTTTGATGTCGGAATGTGGGAAAAAACATTGACACTGTAAACAAAATGTGTTGTGGGGACGGACATGAAGTCTGAAGGCGTAACATTTAGCATCTTAACATGAGAAGTTAAACTCTAGAGCTGATTGTAAAACTGTAATGATTGGTTTGAAATTGACACCAACAACTAGTTTTCCCGATTAATCCGACACTGTTGATGATAAATTCTCACATTGTGCAAATCGAAATAGATCAAAGGAACCAGGAAACTTCACAGAGCTTGACACAGGGACTAGCATCTACTGTATGACGTGGGAAACACTCGTCCTGTGCCTGTGATGGCTCTTTGTTTTCCTGGTCTGCCCTTGACCAACAAGTGCTGCACGCATACACACAGTAATAGTGTGTGCATGTCAACACCAGTTTGTCTCCGGAGGAAATATGGAGCTGCAGACACGAGCTGCTGATGAGCCTGACTGGTGTAAAATAGGCTCATTTGTTTATGGCAGGGCCTGAGGGGCGGCGACAAGACGCACTGACAATCTGTCAGCAGGCGACTCACTGATGAATGGAGCCGTGTCTCGCATCCACTGCTGGAATAATTCAGATCTGGGGGCGAGGATCAGTTTGTGTTTTTATTTGAGGACAATTGTGCCATTAAGGACAAAACCCGGAGTGACGCTTTAAGAGTAGGAGGGGATGGGGGGGGGGCATCCACAGGAAACAGGTGAGACGCTCTTCTATTGGCCGAGCGCACCAGGAAGTCCAGCCGCTGTCATATGACTTTTTACGCATGCGCCCCAGCTTCCTCTGCGCCGTCAACACAGCAACAGCGGAAAAAAGTTCCACCATGGACTCCAGACTTCGGCTCCCGAACGCCGCAGCGGTCATCTGTCTCCTCGTCCTCGCCCTGATCCCCCCGGCGGAGGCTTACGACGCCGGCGACGCGCTGGCCCTGCTCCTGTTCAGCGTCCTGGCCGTGGTGGGCTGCTGCGCCGGCCTCGGCTGGTACGCGCGGAGGCGGAACGGACAGCTGTGACGGAGCCGCGGCGCTGCACCGTCCGGTCCCGTTCCCATCCAGCCACCCTCCCTCCCTGGGTAGTTCTCCCACACTGGACCCTCTGGCACAAGGTTTGTGTCCGAGCGGATAATAACAAACGTGCCTTAGTGGGATTAATGCGTCGAGCTGGAGGGGAGACCACGTGGATGGAGGAGGAAGAGGAAGGGGAGAGAAACATCCAGGAAGTCCGAAACCAGGAACTTGTTGTTATCGTCTTGCACTGCTGAGATTACGGCCCTTAAAACACTGATGCCTTCTATATGGAAAGAAAAAGACTGCTGCAGTCTCTATATACCCCCCCCCCCCCACACCCGGAGGATGCTTTGAATACACACATGAAGTGACCACTGTGATCCCCTGATGTATGTGTGTGTGTGTGTTTGCAGTGTTCAACACAACATTGTCATTGTTTGAGGCACAACATCACACTTGTTGTTAAATGACAGTAGTGGAGTTGCTGTTGCTTTTTTTGTGAAGAATAAACTGATATATCTGATTTATGAATGATCTGCAGTTTAATTCCTTTCAGAAGATCCTTATGAAAAGTGTCTTAACCCTGGAGCAAGGTCGACCAGCAACAAGATGATTTGTGAATTGTCATAACACATTTGATTGGGAGCAAAGAAATATTGAAAAACGGAAAAATTGAAAAGACTGTGTACACTACTATTTTAAGGGTGAAGATACTACACATCCCATAATGTCAACAACCCCACCGACCTCCAGCCTCTTCTGGAATTTCACCTCGTTCTGATTTCACTCCTTTAGACTCTTTTCTCTAGAAAGCAGCAGCATGGTTACTGTGTTAAACGCAATGTTACGCCGAACCGTCCAATGGTAGCGTCAGGTTTGTGGTAAACATTTCCATGGTAACAGCTGCACCAATCAGAGACATCACTATCACACCTGAGGATTGTGGATAGTGTAGTTTTTCCTCCTTGACATCACAAATACAACAAGTTGTTCTCACAATGCAGTTGATATACGTACTTGTGGCTTCTACAGCAGCATCTATCATTGTTCCACAAACTTGTGTCTTGTGGTAAGTCTACTTTAGATGGTTAGAATATTATGGCTGATTATCAAATTCTCTTTAAAGCTTAATGGGATTTTAACTTCATCTAAAGTATCAAGAAGCATTCAAGTATTCCTAAATGTTCTGCAGAATAAAAAAACTACAAATGTGACTGATGTTTATGCTGTACTTAATTAAAGCGAAAGTATGTGGCATTTAATGTTGCACTCTAAGTAAAGCACTCAAGTAAACCATAAACACTGTATCTTAAATCCAGTACTTGAGTAAATATAATTGGTTACTTTTGAGTAATAGAAATATAATACACTTTACTTTTCGTTTTATATCTCAGAATACTGTATCTTGAAATGTTACTTAAGTCCTGTCAGCTGTTGAAATACCTCTCCTGAGTTACTTTTCACTGTCAACCAAAGTATTATTTGTGTTATGTATTATTTTAAAATTTGTATTGACAGGGTCTGTGCCAAAAGGAGAGAGTGGTCATCATCTGCATCAATGTCTTTTTAATCATAAAACATAGAAGTCTCCCCTGTCACAGCACATTCCTCTACATGCATGATAATAATTAATTCATGTCTCATAAGGCAGATACAAAGCCATCCCCTGCACATGCTGTGTTTTATGTATGTATGCGTGTGTGTACATGGGGTTGCATGAATCGCTGTTCACTTGTGACATCACGGCCCCTCCATACATGGCTGAGAAATCAAATCCTATGAATTTATCATGGCACCCGGGCAGAACGAACAACAGTGCACAAAGTGCTCGTCAATTATGTATATACAGTTCCAGGGAGGGGAAGTTGTTCTGGCTTCAGGTGAACTGTGCTGCCCAATTTAACCCTTTTCACTTAGCCATTATTCTTATTTTTGTTGTTATTGTTATTTGTATTTGCAAAGGGATAACACAAAGACATTTCGTTGACATTGAATTGGTAATTGACTGATATGTGAAAGATCAAGACAGACAATAAAGTCCTCCATTCTTCTGTATCTGACAGTGATACAAGTTATCCATTACACTACACATTACCAGAGTAAACGTAAGTACTTGCAACGCGTAACCATCCCAATTGAGCAGATGCTACCATTAGAGAGAGAGAGAGAGAGAGAGAGAGAGAGCGAGCGAGAGACGGGGAGGGCGAGAGCAAAAGGCAGAGACAGAGAGAGGGTTACAGAGAGAGAGACACAGAGAGATCGAGAGGGAAAGAAAGAAAGAGAGAGAGAGAGAGAGCTGCTGCTGCAACAAGAGACGAGACGCTTCTTGGATCACAAATAGGAGGATGCGGGGCGCATGCGCACTGGGCTCCGTTTACTGTAGGATATTCACCGTGGAGGAAAAAAGGAGGCAGGCAACAAAGCAGGCTTTTTTTGTACAAAACGGCTAAAAAACACGGGACCAGTGCAACGTGAATTCCTCCTATAGGAGGGACACGATATAGGATTATCAACAGGTAGGATTTGAATTGATCTGGTGATCGGCTGTGTCTCCATCCTCCCTCTCTCCATCCCTCGCTTTCTCTCGCCTCTCTTTTTTCCTTCTTATTTTTTTTACCGGCCTTGTCTGGTGTGGCGCCGGCTGCGTCTCCATCCCTGGGTGAATTCATACAAATAGCGGGGACATCATGGGGATTACTGTGGTAATTCTAGTCTAATGGACGCGCGGACCCGCTGCGCCGTTGTGCTTCATCCACCCGACCGGGGCGCAAGGACGATGGTTTTACCCTGCTGTGTTTTTTCACTGGGATCCATCGGATTCAGACGCGCGTAAAAAAAGCACGACTGACAATCGGAGGACGCATTAAAACGCGTAAGTAGACACCCCACTGCCAGGCATTGATATTTAGCCTTTATGTTCAATTATCTAGACAATAGAAAAATGGGTATTGCTTAGGATGTTCAGCAATATTGCTACCAGCAGGGTTGTTGTAGTCACTTCTCCCATCCATTTCCATCCATCCTCATGATCACAAGAACATTTATGTGGAAATGCGCTTCAGAGGGTCAGTGTAGTCTCTTATTAGTCTTAATTCTGCCTGATTATAATGTAAAAAAAAAGACAAAAATGCTCTAACGCCCCTGTAATGAGAGCACTGCTCATCAACGTTAATCCAGTTAACCTTTAATCAGACAAAAACACGGATGCTCTGTGTTATGCATGCGCCCTCCGTGGATTTTTCCACAAAGCATAGAGACAGGGGCGAGTTTTATTCAAGGCATCCGCTGCTTCCTCTGTTCTGCAGGGTGGAGGGTGTGAACAGGAGGATTTGTCCCCCCTCTTAATGTGGAAAAAATGTCCAATCCAAGCCCTTGTTTTTTGGGTTACGATTAGTTTCTCCCTTTCCGACATGTCAGGGAAGACATGGCTCTTTTGTAACCCAATGGAGGCTGGGTTGTGCCTTTTCTCTTCTCCTCCTTACACCCGTGATTTTCCCTCAAGGATCCAGACGCAAATCAAATGATTGTCACAGATGAATGGTTTTGGTCTAATCAGGCTCCATCACTTGTCTGTCTGTGTCGCTTGCTGTGAGGCGCTGTGCCACTCCAAATGTGAAAATGTTGGGAAGATAAATAAATAAATGGCAGGGAAGCAGAGGGAGGCTGTGACTTATCTCTAGAATGTGTGCAAGTGCAGTTGAAAACAATGCAGCTGTTGTGTAAGACCGAACGCTGATGGGTGGATGACATTTTTCAGTTTTTTTTTTGTTTTTTTTAGGTGTGATGAGACAAAGGAACAAAGGATGCCTTAGGGGAGAGGTTGCCTATATGCCTGGAAACCTCTTCAAAGCACATCGCCAAATGGATCTAACGCCTCCCCCCGCCACCTCTAGATCATGATACTCGGCTGAAGCTATTCCGCTATCTTTATGATCCCTCCTCCATCTATGGCGAACTATAGTCATGCAGGGGACCACACCATCTTGCAGAATGTCTCTCCTCTCGCCACGTTCCTCAAATTGACCTCCCTGGGTTTCATCATCGGCGTCGGCGTGGTCGGAAACCTCCTGATCTCCATCCTGCTGGTCAAAGACAAGAGCCTGCACCGGGCCCCCTACTATTTCCTGCTGGACCTGTGCGCCTCCGACATCCTGCGCTCCGCCATCTGCTTTCCCTTCGTCTTCACTTCGGTCAAGAATGGGTCGACCTGGACGTACGGCACGCTGACTTGCAAAGTGATCGCCTTCCTGGGTGTGCTCTCCTGTTTCCACACGGCGTTCATGCTGTTTTGCGTCAGCGTCACCCGCTACCTGGCCATCGCTCATCACCGTTTCTACACCAAGAGGCTGACCTTCTGGACCTGCCTCGCCGTCATCTGCATGGTGTGGACGTTGTCGGTGGCTATGGCGTTCCCGCCGGTGCTAGATGTAGGGACGTACTCTTTTATCCGGGAGGAGGACCAGTGCACATTCCAGCACCGCTCCTTCAGGGCGAACGATTCGCTGGGCTTCATGCTCCTGCTGGCGCTCATCCTCCTGGCCACACAGCTGGTTTACCTCAAGCTCATCTTTTTCGTCCACGACCGTCGAAAGATGAAGCCTGTCCAGTTCGTGCCTGCCGTCAGCCAGAACTGGACCTTCCACGGGCCGGGGGCCAGCGGGCAGGCGGCGGCCAACTGGCTGGCTGGATTTGGCCGAGGCCCCACCCCGCCTACTTTGCTGGGCATCCGGCAGAACAGCAACGCAGCGGGCCGCAGGCGCCTGCTGGTGTTAGATGAGTTCAAAACGGAGAAGAGGATTAGTAGGATGTTCTACATCATGACGTTTTTCTTCCTGGCTCTGTGGGGGCCCTATCTGGTCGCCTGCTACTGGCGGGTGTTTGCAAGGGGCCCCGTGGTCCCTGGGGGCTACCTGACGGCAGCCGTGTGGATGAGCTTTGCCCAGGCGGGGGTCAACCCTTTCATCTGCATCTTCTCCAACCGGGAGCTCCGGCGCTGCTTCAGCACCACACTCCTCTACTGCAGAAAATCCAGGTTACCAAGGGAACCCTACTGCGTTATATGAAGGTTTTTGCTGTGGCTTTTTTCTCATCTATGTCTCTATTTCCCTGATTGATCTTGATGTGGGCTCGGTCCCACTGTACAGCGCACTCTCGCTTTCTATCTCTCTTCTCTTCATCCTCCAGTTTTCTCCTCGCGTTCCTCCTTCTTCAAACCCCTTTTTTCAGAGGTGGAAGGTGGACGACCAATCACGAGGCTCCGCTGGGGGTGATTGAGTGTGAAACGTATCAAACATGGAGGCTGAAGGGAATGGGAAATGCGCAGGAGGTCTCTCTGGATCCCCCTCCTGTGTTTATGTTCTAGTAAACAGACGTTGTTGGAAGGCCATTGCCAATGCAGAGAAGCAAAAAGCTTGAAAAAATGAAGAGAAAAGATTTGACGAGAACAATGAAAACTAAACCTCTTTCTTTGGATAATTTGAAGACGCGTTATTCTGAGAGGTGTAAAATTTAAAGAAAAGAAGAAAAAAAAACACGACAAAACAAAGAAATGATACCTCTCAAGGAATCACTGGAAATGTTTAACATTTTTAAGAGTTGCACTAAAGAGAAGATGTAAAGAAGCTTTTTTTTTTGGTCAACAGTTGACGGCTGCGTTTGCAAGGACAACTTTTCCCCTTTTTTTTGTGGGGGGGGGGGGGGATGGGGGGGGGCAGGGGGGTTCCCCAAAAATAAACAATGAATGCTTTAATTTGCAACAGACCACACAATCGCTGTAAGTAAAGCAAAAACTTAGTGACTGTTGGATTACACCATCCCAAGAGGATAAAAATGGTTTTAATGTAAGTGATGATCTTTTTATTTCCATTTCCTGGGGGCGGTGTGGGGGGGGGGGGGGGGGGGGGGGGCTTAACTACGACGATGGGGAATGGGGCGGTTCGGGGTGTGTGGGGGGGTTTACAATGTGTGGTTTTGAAGTCGCAACTTAAAAAGCTAGAAATGATTTTTTCTTGTAGTTTTACGATCCATATGTCCCTATAGTGTCCGGCATCGTTATTTTCTTATCACCTTTGACATAAGAAAAAAGAGGACGGAAATGAAAAAAACGAAAAAAAAAAAAATGAAATGATGTTTGGATTTTGGAAAAATAAATTGCTTTTAATAACGACCTTGTGCTTAAAAAAAGACATTGAAGAAGTAGTTAAATGTTTCATCATATCCATGTACCTAGACACTATCATATTGTTACAGTATTGCTGATGCCACTCCGGGTGTTCTTGCCTTAATGGTTATGATATTGTCATGTTTCTTGATTGTTTGGTTTATTTTTTTAATTCATACCTAAAGATTTTTTTTTTTATTTCAAGATGCAAAAGGGAGATTTATTTCTTTTTCTTTTTTCACATCAATGTGAAAGTGCATGTCCAATTTTTTTTAAAGCTGGTCCACTCCCATGAGCATCACAGGCCATAACACTGAGCAGCCCATTTTTATTCTGCAGAGGTTTGCTACACCCCACAGAGTGCTCAGAGCACAGGGACTGTGTGTGAGTGTGTGAGTGTGAGTGTGTGTGTGTGTGAGAGAGTGCGTGTGTGTGTGCGTGCTGCGTGGATCAGACAACAGTCACTTCAAGACCAGAGCCTTAGTATGAAATCTTGCACAATTTGTAAAAAACTGTAAAAACAAAGCAAAAAAAAGGACAAAAAAAAATGACATTTAAGGCACACCGTCTTGTTTCTACTTTCCCTACATTTGCTCTCTACTGATTGTTTTCGATTTTTTCTCTCTTGTGGCCATTTTAATATTTATTATGTATTCTTTTTTGTATATTATAAATAGATTGTGTGTAAGTATGTGAGTCTTTTCCTTCTTTTTTTTTTGAAGTCCCGAATGTGAGTATAGTTTCGGTTTAGGATTGCATTTGCTGAAAGTTTACTGTGTAATCTGTTGCTTTTTTTGAAAATAAAAGAGTTTCCATTTTGCAAAATTTTGATTTGTTTCTAATTAAAATCCCCTCTCATTGGGTGGAAAGCTCACTGTAATGACAGGACAGCTGGAAAACTTCTGCAAAAGCCCCCTAGTGTTTTGAAATGGCGCTTGGTCAGGTGATGGATTTGTCTTCACTCCCCCTACAGGTCAAAGGTTAAATCTTGTATCTCTTAAATGTGGTTTTCTCATTGAACACATTGTTTTATTATAATGTGACATGGTCCATACTTTGTATGTAAATGAGTAATGCTGGTTGCTGGTATTTCTACAAGGATGTTATGTATTGTCTGTTCATGCCTACAGTGTTTTAATATTCCTAAATGATACGGTTTTCATACATGTCTCTTTTGAGTCCTCGGGACACCTATATGCTAAACCATGTGATTGAATGTGAAACGAGTTCGACATTTAATGGGAATAATCTGTCCCTGGGCACATTAACAGTTGGTCCTGCGTTAAAGAGGAATACCACTGACTTTCAGATGTAATATATGCGACTCCCATATGGAATAATGGCAAACCGCTCTGGATTAATGAACACCTTCACACTCAGCCCTGTGGCCACCAATGACACAGAGGTTTGTCCTATTCTCTCCTTTTTTTATAAGGTCACTTTGATGTGAGGCTGCACTGGAAATGAATTGAGGAGCGTGACGTACTGAAATATTAGAAAATATATATAAAAGTGCCTTTTGCAGGAAGTTTGATACCTCGAAAGTGTCAGAAAGAAATCATTGTAACCAAAGGTAGAATAATTGAATGTAATTTAACCAAAATGGAGCTTCACCATTTTTTTTAAGGTAACAATTCAATGTTTGTTTTTTGAAAATTATCAGTGGAACCACCGGGGAGACCATGTTATCATTTGTGTTTGTTTGTGAACAGGCTGAAAAAAAAACAACTGGAAGGATTACAAAGAAATGTGTTGGCAGGATGCAGTATGTGTCGGCAAAGATGCCGTTAAGTTTTAGAGACAGGTTTTTATTTGTCACTTTCCTGAACATTGCTTTTTAGCTTTTTTCCCATTATAATTGATTTCTCAGAGAATAATTGATGAATCTTGATGAATCTGCACCAAATGGCCCAAACTCATAAATATCAGTCCCTTAATCATTTCAACAAGATCCATGAATTATTCTCTGGCAAAATCAACACAGAAGGTTGAAAAAATACTCTTATCTGGATCCTGGATCAGCCCTCTGATCCGGATTCACACCAAAACCTAATGCTTTATTCCCTGACTCATATCGGAACTTTCCACCAAGTTTGAGTAATCCTGGTGACAGACACACAAACTTTGATGACAACATAAACAACCAGTGATTGTTATTCTTAAATTGAGAGGTCTTTCTCTGTAAAAGTCTGTACTTGCAGAATGTTGGTAATGTTTGAGTTCCATTATTTTACGATTCCTCAAACATTGCAGCTTTTTTTCTTTGCTTCTGACCAAATAACCAATGAGTCCCACTCTCCAATTTGGCCTCCAGACACCATTCAGTTAAGTAATGACCTCATCCTCGGTGTCTGAAAACACTAAATATGAGGCTGGAACTGGCTTGTAAACACTCCAGGTAATTGCACGCTGGGCTGCAGGTACACTGCTGATGAGAAACGTCTATTAGGGATCCATTCTCATTACGGGACCGGCAATTACGGGTTTATTTTGGAAACTGATGATTCCAATTTGGGCCCAGAAAAGCTCAGGCTGATGCAGCAAAGGCATTTATTGAAATGTGAGGGAGCAGCTGAAATACTGGGAAGCGCTCTGGTGGCGTTTGATGCTCATTTCTGTTTTTTGTTTTTTTCCCGCATTATGCTGTGATGCCTTTTCTTTCGAGATTTATTTCGAGTGAGATTGTTGATGTCGATGAAACGAGGCACGACGTCTTTGTGGGATTGAATCTTTAAACTCGGGGCTGAAACTGTGCGACTTGGGCAGGAGCGAGCGTTTCGCTTATGTATATTTTAGCTCCATTCAGCACATGCAGATCACAAACAGTGTCACTTTTGAGCACTGGCCCATTTTCCGGTCGTCCCAGTAAACCCCCCCCACACACACACACACCTCTCTGCAAGGCACTGTCTCTCCAGAGGAACATCGAGAAACATATTGTTCCTAATCAAAGCAATTAGGACGCCGTAGTCGACTGTACAGCCTGATGAGGGTTGGATCTTTGTGCTTTTGTGTTTAGATCACGGAATAATAGCAAACGGGTCTTTTTTCATTTCAGAGAAAGCTCTGCTGGGGAAACTTCTCATTTAGAGATCAGAAGATATTGCTGTTGGATTTTGGCTGCCGATGAATAACGCTACCAATCTCTAATTACTCGTATCTCAGCGGACTTGCACATAGAATCTCTGCTTTCTATCGGGCCGCCAGTGGGCTCGCAAAAGAAAGCATCCCACCCTTGACCTGATTTGATGTCTGTAATTTGAGTAAATACCATCTGTTGACGCAAAAACATGGGCTTCCTTTTGTTGTTGAAAAAAAGTAAAAGGGGGGGAGCTCCTCTGATGTGAGCCTGTCTGCACTCTTAAGCATTTTCTATTTGTATAACGCACGCCAAACCTTAATTAAAGTGCAGTAAAGGGTCGGTGCCGAGAAGCACTCAAATATGGAAAGCTGCCGTGAATGGAATGGAGTGGCAGACTCAATCTTCTGACAAGCTACTCGGGAGAAAAGGAGGAATTGCTTTCGGAGTTGGCATCGGCCCGGCTCTGCATCTCGGTTTCATTGTGTTAGCACTTGAGAACGGAGCTGGAAATATAACGGTCCGACTGGCTTTGTGCGGCTCCTCCCATGCTTTCATCCTCTTTTGTGAAATGCTTTACGGTAGGAAATGCAGTTTGTGTGTTAATGTGTCTTTTCTTTCGCAAAAGTGTGTTTACTTTGTGGCTGCAGGTTATCATGCATTCAAGTCTGTCCTCGACTTTATTTACGTTAATTTGCTGCTTGGACAGATCTCCTGTGCTCCAGCTTCAGCTCCTCTTCTCACTCTTGCAGCTTTACTCTCAGATTCATCATCTGCTCTTAAAATTTGTCTTTCTTCTTTCTTTGGTCTTTCCATATTTCCCAACAAATAGATTGGCAGGTGTAGGGTTTACAGATGACAACCTTGTTATGTGTAAATAAAGACGTGGAGAACTTGAACCTGGTCAAAGTAAACCCTTAGGAGTCCTTCAGGCTGTTAACATATATTTTCAAATGTCTCAATAGAGAACTTTGACCAACTTGTTTAGACTTTTTTCGAGCTGAAGCGAGGGGCTGTTTGAGTTCGAGCGCAGGGCTTTGAGTGAAAACGTTGCAAAATCTGAAAACGAAATCAATAAGTCCTGCTCTCAAACTGAAAGAGCACTGAATAAAGTTTGGAATAAACACACACACGCCATCCGAACAGTGTGTGACACCAAAAACAGACCTCTGCTGTGGAGAGGATGGCCGTCTAAGTGAGGAGCTGCAGTAGGCATCCCTCTAATGGCTGCTCAGCCTAATGGTTGATGTGCCACTGCAAATTGGTGATGGTCAAATGAATGATCACACGAGGGATCGCTGTGTGTCTGCATTGTGTCGGTGTTGCCAAATAGCTCCCTACTATTGTCGTTTCTTTTTCCTGTCCTGCTCCCTCTCCAATCACAATCCATTGTTTTGACTGTGAATAAATCGCCTGTCAAACAAAACATCTGGGACAAAGCGAGCAAATGGTTGAACAAAAGGAAAAGTGTCTCTATGAAAGGGATCTTTACTTTGGACGGATGCATGAAATCAGCCCCTCTCCAGCTCGCGTACATGAAATCTGAATCGAGAAATGTGCGGAAAAAAACACGTTATCTGACAACAAGTACCCGAGATAAAGACTAATTAGATGACATGAGGTAAAGATGCAGGGTGGGGGAGGGGGGCCAATAAAAACGAGCCATAATCATGATTACTGCTCGTCGGGGGGCGGGGCGGGGGCGGACGGGGGGCCAGGGGTTGCTGTGGCGTTCATATTGTTCGACAAGCTATTACACCAATGAGGCATCGCAGGCGGATCTCTTCCTTTACTGCAGCTCTTCAACGGAGTCCTCCCGACTCCTGCAGCCCATCATGCTAATGCCTTATATAAAGAAGATCCCCTGCTTTAAATATTAACTGATTTAATTGCAGACGGAGCTTCAAAAGACTCCGTCCTACATATTTTAACAGTATTTCTTTCTCTCCTCTTCTCTTGTAATGTGGGATCCGGTGGATGGGTAACTTCTCAGAAAAATCGGGGTGGAGCAAAGTTTTTGAGAAGGTTTTGTGATGTCCTGTTCGCTTGGAGGTATATCTGGGATGGGGATGTGACGTGTTTGCAGAATAGGTCGATTTTGTTAAGTGAGCTTCTGAGGGAATGGTTACGCATATGCAAATCTTCATATGCAAGATAATATCGTAGGTCAAAGTTCACGAAAGTTGAACCCAACACAAGGCCAGCCAGTGGAAGCGGATGTTTTATTCTCGTAAAGATTTGATGTAAACAGGAGACACAGGTTCCCAACTATGTATGTCTCAGATATTTTGTAGTAACCAAGGTTGTGTGGACAGACGTTGAAAGGGATAATCCAGGATGTTTGATGCTCTGCTATCTGTACAGGTGCATTATTCACATTGGGTTGTGACTGAGCTGTACATGAGGATGTAAATGTCTCAGCAGAATGAAATTGGGCTCTGAACGGAGCAGGAGCTGCTGCTGCAGGCTCCTCAGCGTACAGGTCAGGATGTAAGCTCACATGGGTTCTGCTTCCTTACGGCTAAATCCTCTAGGCTGCAGTGGGAGTCAAGAGTAAACACGTCCCCCCTTTTCCTGCTTATAGTCAGAATGAGTGATGGATCCGCGGACAAATCACGACCGGTGGGTTAGCACTTAAGCGCATGTATGCCAAAGTTGGTATATAGGAAGGGGGAGTACTGGTCTGGAGTAATCCTCCGACGGGGATTACCCACGTCTTTCATGCAAGATTAAAGGGTCCCATGATACCCTTGCCGCGCTATGCCCTCCGAGAGCCTGATAGCAAATCAATGATGCTGATGTGTCGTCGTCGTCTCTGCTGCTGTTGTGTGTTGCTGGGTGATGAACGTGTGGTGGAGGGAGATTCTTCCACATCCACCCCAGATGTGAGGGGGCTGACCAATCAGGAGCCGATCGGTCTTACACTGTCTGTGTCTCTGTGCAAGTGTGTTGAGATAATCATCTTACACACACACACACACACACACACATACACACATAAAGACACGTGTATAGTCGGCAGAGAGGAAAAGCAATATTTGGGTCACATGAAAATTGAATAGAGCCTTTTGGTAGCCGTCGGTGGTAAAAATGCTTCCCAGCCAATCGAGAGCCTCGTCTCTTGCTCCCGCTCGAATTAGATCGAGCTTCTTGGGGGGGGGGGGGACGACAAAACTAGCAGGCTTTTCCCAACAAACTGAAATATTCACAAGCTGCTGTGTGGCTTACCGGGGGTTTACAGAGTATTATGATTCACAAGGAGGAGGATGAGACTGCCATGTTGTCATGGCACGGAGTTTTGAGGAGAGAGGGCAATCTGTCACGACGCAAAAAGCCAAACATGTACGTTACGCTGCCTGTTAACATCATCCGACCAACTGCTTACATCCACTCCCAGCGGGGGAGCATCGGCCCCCAGAGGAGCAGAGGGAATCAATATTAAAGAGACAGAAGCCGAATGTATTGTGGATGAGTGTGCATTCGTCTTCACCGTACAGTGAAGGATCATTTCATTTTTTTTTCCGCTTTTAATGACTGGATTGGAGAACGACGTCATTATTTATTTACTTATCTACATTTTCTCGTGCATCATTGCAGTTGGGGAGAGCGTTTAGGGGCGTTTATACAGGCGATTTGTTCCCACTAATTCTGCATGTTTTGCGATGAATCCAAGGGCTTTTGAAAGAGAGAGGGGGGAGAGAGGGGGAGTAACAGGGGAGGGAGTTAATCCACTCGTCTTCTTGTGTTCCAGCCTGTTCAGCACATTCTCTACCTCTCTCTCTCTTCCTCCCCGTCCCCTCTCCTTCCCCCTCGCCCCTTTATTTTTGGAAACATCTCATTCTCGTGAGTCAGGCCCGTCACACTCACAAAGGCTCAGACGAGTGAGCTCTCGCCGCAGCCGCCTCCTCCTCCTCCTCCATCCTCCTCCTGATATCGGAACAGAGAGGGAGGAAAACCAAACTCTTCATCTCTCCCTTTGCAGACAGAGATGGAGAGGTGGCGAATTAATGGCGTGTGGATTTTTAATCCAGGGAAGTTATGAAGTCGACAGGTGATGGATGGGTTTGTTTGTGGCTGCCGGTGTAATCGCTGGCTACAGAAAAAGGGGCTTTGGGACGGTGACAGGCGGCAATTTCTAACCCGAGACGGCACATTTTTTAAACTTGCCATTTTGGAAGCGAAATCGATGTGATGATACAACCACATTTCGGGCATCCATCTTAATTTGTTGGACGGCACTGACGGCAGCGCTGACTGATGATACCTGAGATGACTGATAGGGGTGTCACCTGCGGGTTTCTTCTCCATTTGTTGTTTTGTCTGCACTTCAAATATATATATATATATATTAAGTCTGAGAACACTTTCTTATTCAAGTTAAGTGTCAGAGGCAGCAAACGGACAAGCTAATTATCGTATTCGTGTTTTTCTGTAATTGTACCTGTTCACCTCCAGGAAAGTCAGCCAAACTAAATTTCCTCTGAACAACAAATTATACATCAAATCATTGACTGTATATAAATATAGATGACGTGTCTTCACTTCCTCCCACTAACCAGAAATGGAGCCAAAAATATCGCTAATACAAACGTTTTGCGCTGATGATTTATTTTGTGTCCGTGGAGTAGCAATCAGGAAATGGAGCTTTGGTGGTGATGCCCTGAGTCGGTCTCAAATATCTTGTAACAAGGATGCAGCCCCTGAATTGACACGGGTTTATGACCTATACTGCAGCCAGCCAACAGGTGGCGATCAACACTCTTGGGAAGCTGTCATGTCATCCATCTTACAATCGAGACAAAAACACATGCGTCATTGGACTCTTGATACAGGATTACATGGTTTGACGTTTTTTGTTTGTTTGTGTTACGTTTAAATATACTCTTACATAGAAGAGTATATTTGACTCAGACAGTGTTTTTGTTTGTCTGCTGCTTGCAAGACCAGAATGATTCATCTTTCATTCTCTGCTGAATATAGGCATAACCCGCTGTGACCAATCAAACATTTTCTGTACATGCACAAAAATAATAACAACAACATAAACAAAGACGGACTTTTATTGTGTCGGATAAGGATTTAATTTGGCTACAGGCATAAAGCTGGATGTAGGACCATTATTTGAATAAGTTCGTTATTCCGCCGTTGCGTTATTGTCTGAAATGATCAAGACAGAAAGCATTTTGAGATTCTGGTTGAACTTTCTACGGATGCACATCTGCAGGCATCATCTCTTAAAAAGTAATTTCCACCCTTTGTGTTCGAGGGATTACATTTTCCTCCAGAATAATTATTTGGTACATAGATATAATAACCTTCTCCTCAGATACTGTTTGCACTATTGGAGAATTTATACTCTATAGTTCACACAGTGCAGGGCGACCACGGGAAAGTCACATTGTGCATTTACTTTTAATGTTGTTTGTGTTCGATTTGCATTATAAATCGACACTGCTATACATCATTTATCTGCAAAAATCCAGATATGAACGTGTGCATTTTTTCCGCCTGGCGTTGGGAGAGCAAGGAAACGGTCGTGAATCAGAAAAAGGGCCTCGAGCAAAGCAGCGGCGAGTCATCATCATTAGTCATCAACAACAGCACGGCGCTGCGAGAGTTTCCCTCTGAATCACCGCAGCCCCCCCCCCCCCCCCCCCTCCGGCCGCTCGGCCCCCGGAGCCTCCGTGAGGGGGGGGGAAAACATGCTCCCAGACACACGGCAACAGAAAAACCCTGCAACCCGAATAAATCACCGCGGTATTGGATCCGCTCCGGTAGCGAACATGACATCCGCGTGAACGGGCTTGTATTGATATCCAGCTGCTATTGATTACTTCCTGCTCCTGCCTGTAACGGCTGACACACGTGAAACTGAACATACGGCACGAGGCCATATGTCGTCTCTATGTGAAATGGGTTATTCCACCTTGCAGCTTGCCACCTTCTGTATTTTTCGTTGCAATGTAATGCTGTCATTGGATTATTATAAATGAGGTGCATAATACAGTCCCTACATGCCTACAGTTTCTAATCCCCCTACGCCATGAAGGCAGATAGGAGCTGTCATCTGTTCTGACCTTGGCTGCCCCGCGGATGAACGTCCATTTGTCAACATGATTGTTAAGGTGTAGGTACAGTGAACTGCACGTCACCTCACCTGTGATCTGTTTTTATACCAGATCCATCATCCACTTGGGTTTCAGTCGTTTCCCCCGTGAACCTGTGGGATATGTCCCTGTCCCTGTCCACATCTTCCTAGAGACACAGGAAATAGGTCATTTTTTTGTCTTTTGTGTGCGATTTTTAGGATTTATTTTTTACACAAAGACAAAAAGCTGAGGACTTTAAACTGACCCCCTTTGCTTTTCGACTCCAAGAGCGTTTTCACACCTCAAAGTCAGACACAAGCTTAACGTCTTACATTGTTCACGTTCGATCCAGTTAGTTTTGGTTTCGTAATGTAATTTATGGAGCACAGTACTTTTGGCCTGTATGAACACTTACTTGACCAGGACTCCTTTTTGTTTATTCTAGCTTATTCTTTGATCATGTAGTTTACATGAGCTGCTAATAGAATATATTCCTCTTATATTATTGTTTACATGTTACAGAGCATAGTCTTATTATGAATCATGGGCTTCATTATGTCGACTACATGATACGTCGTATCATGTAGTAGACATGTGACTATATCTACATACGATTACATACATACGATGTTAACATGGCAGTGTTTTATGTAGACTTTTGGCTTCATAAGGTAAATAACAGAATATGGTTGCCCATGTAAACATAGTCTTTGATTTGTTTGTAGACGGACGCAATCTAACGTTTTTGTATAGTCTTTCCGTTTAAATGAAGAAAATTAATGAACTTGTAAAATCAACGCCCTTGTCATTCAAATGTTATATTGTCAGAGGCGGAGACTGCAAACAATTCTGCAAGATGCTTCTGCTTCTTCTCATTTTTCTATGATTAACTGCTGTCCGCAATTGGTCCCAATATCCCAACTATCTAAAAGAACGTTTTCAAACCGCAAACTATCCGAAACATGATTCAGTTTGATCCGGTTTGGTGGTTTTGTTGGGGGGACTGCAGCTGAATACTCGTCTGACATGTCATCCGTCTCCTCTCCCACCAACGTCCTGTCTGTCACATTAATCAACTTTGTGCCATGTCTGATCTACGGCCCCTGAAAGGGTTTTCTTGCCAGAATCTTCCTCCCCCGCCCCCCCCTTGTAAAGCAGCTCTCCGCTCGGTGCCACATGAGTTAGCATAGCAACCACTTAACATTGTCGGAATGCAAATTTAAACAATCAGATTGCTGGTCTGTAATTATGCATTATATAACCCGTGTTACCAAGACGTGCATGCATGCATGGTCGGGTTTGGCGCAACAAAAGCACAGTATTGTGCTGGGACACAGTACATTAGGAGCACCTCAAATGATAAACATTAAAAGATGGATGGATAAACCGCAATTGACCTTTGACTCCCCTTTTTTGGTAGTATTTGTTTTTTCAGTTACACTGATCTATTTGTGACAGATCAGGTCAGGTCAGGCTCGCTTCACGACTTCACACACACTCCTGCTGTTGCTTGGTGACTGGGGTGTCTGATACTGTGTGATCCTTTTGGTTCCGTTGGCTGTTTGATATGTTGGGCCTCTAATGCCTCTCTTCCCTCACATGGGATCCACTAATGGTTGTTACCACAAAACATCACCAAAGTTAACTGCGGTAGAAGGTCTGTAAGGACCGAGGCAGAGTACTAGAGCCGGACATAAGAGATAAAAACATGAGAGGACAATAAATTAAAATAAAATCACGTGCTTTAGGTCCTATTGTGAAAAGAGAAACATATTATTCATGAAACATTACATTTATGTCAGTAACACTTCAAAATAAAAGGCTAAATTTACCAAATTGTTACATACAATACTATGCTGTGCTATACTATACTATATATACTAACCAGGCCATACTATATTATTTTATACTATATCATATCATTTACTAATATACTATGCTGTACTATACGATGGTCTATTCTATCCTAAATGACTATAAATCTGGCCAGGGAAAGGGAAAGTGTTCCGGTTCTTTTTGATGCCAGCCTGACATTTTTCAAGGGAGAACACACTCAATTTAATTTTATCAACGACATCTATAGTAGCTACTGGCAGCCTAATGGAGTCTTGATGTCAGGGTTGTTGGATTCTGCACAATGAATAGAAGTTAACCTCATTAGATCCGTCCTTCCTTTAAAATAGTGTATGTACAACTCGATTTTACAATATGGATCACAGGAACTGTTGCCAATCTTACACAGCAGAATGGCCTCACTAAGATCAAAGCGGATCCACGATGTCGTCAGTTTTTCGGGGGGGAAAATCACTCAGATGAACTCATTTATAGCTTGCAAGATATTTCCAGCCATTTAATCCGTCATTGGTCAACTATCTTCATCCGTGCTCTCTTATCTCTCCTACCAGAGTTGAAACGGTCACTTAAGAAATTGAATTTGTTTTTCTGGTCCCTGGGTTTGAAACCAAATTAAATGAAATCTCTCCGTGTCAGTTTGAAGATGGATGTGGGATCTTTCTGTGGGCTGTTTGGAAAAGGAGTGCAGTTTAATTTCTTCTAAGAGTTCCTTTTATTGGCCCTCCACCCAGGCCTGTTAACGAAGCCCCGTCCGCGGCTGTAAATCAGTGCAGCGGCTTCGGTTCATCTCCAGGGTCGAGAGCTCTCCGCAGCTGAACTACTTCAGAAATTCAAAAAATTCACTTTAATTATTTCCACGAGCGCTTATCAGAGAGAGCAGCAAGTGAAATAAAGACCATTTGAGGAAGCATATAAATATAGTTGATGTTTTCTTGTTATTTTGAGTTGTTGAGTAACATTTTGTGTATTATGCCGCGTTGTTGTAGATCGTCTGTTTCTTTCTTTCTATCGTTCCACACTAACCAGCTGAAGCAATATCACATAATATACATTGCTGAGGCCCCGCGATGCTGATGTCATGACAACGTTATGTGCTGTCTGTACACTGCTGATGTATGAACATAAAATGATGCATTGCAGTGAGCTTTGTCGCCCAAATTGGCTTTAAAGCAAAACTATGTAACTTCTACTGAGCAACAGCCCCCCCTGCAGCCACATGTGGTGATTAATTCAGACTTTGTCCGAGTGATTCAGTGGTTTTCATGCAGTGAAAAGGATATTCCTCATGATCTCCTGAACCAGAAGAGCTGCACCTGTATAAATACACCAAACTCTGTTTAGCAGTCTTGATATTGTAAGTTTCGTCACTGGATATATGAGGGTAAACAGCAGATTTGTAATGACTTCTACATCTTTTGAAGTCATCTACAGCTCGGCCTTAGCCTTAAACTTGTCGGACGGGATTTCGGCAGTTTAAACTCAAATTATAAGTCAGCTACAAACTTCTCACTAGCGTTATACGGCGCAACAACAGATGTTCAGGGTGAGGAGTTAAAACGAAAGCAGCACAACTTTCCCACTTCCATTTTAATTCAGGGACCACCTCCTTCATGGGCTGTGTCAACCACGAAGGACAAACCAAAATGAGACAATCTGGAGGATGAAGTATCTCGGTGATCTGCGTCACCAGCTTGCGGGAAAAGCTGGTGACGCAGATTGCAGAACGTTGTACGATCGAGTTGAAGCGCGATACATTTAAACGTGTAGGAATCATGAAGTAACATCTCTTCGCTTGTCATCGCCATTATCGCTTTAAAAAAAAGTGTGTCACCAAAGCGCAATGGATTCTGTGAGGGGTTGGCCTGAGAAGGATCCCCAGAGAAGTCATTGCTCGGGGATGGAAGGACTCAAGGTAAAGTGTCCGCAAATCTCGGCCTGGGACAGCCTTGGCTTCAAATGCAGCCCCTGAACAAAGACACGGCTGACGTTCTGTTTAATTTCAAAGAAACACAAAAACAGCTGCATTTCAGGAAAAATAACGAAAAGTTTTAACGAGTGAAAATTTGCAGAAATACAGACAATGAAATTTGTATCTATGAGATTAGTAAAGAAAACATTCTCTAAAATACTGGAGGGAATGCAGTGGTAATATAATCAGTTCCATCAGCAGCTGAGGGCCATGGTACTGATATGATTACACCTACTCATCCACAGCCCTGATCTCATTGTTCCCTGACATGGAGGTGACTGGGTAGCACATGAATAATAATGTCAGTGTCCTGTGGATCAAGCTTCACTTGGAGTGACAATCACAAACATCTAATTGTGCTGTCTTTTAATAATAATTGAATTTCCTTTGTCGCTAAAGAGACAGCATATAACTATTTGGAGTGAAGCAGTGTGTGTTTGAGCCCTTATTATTCACCTGAGCAACACAACAAGATTATCTTTTGAATCAAATCGCTTCAACCAGGGGAAGTGCTGGTCCTGGCACATGCTGTTGCTAGGCAACAATTGAAAACCGGTTTAAAGCTGAAAACATGAAACATTTTGTTATCTTGAACTCACAGTTGGAAATGCACAACAGCATTAAAATCCTGAGATAAAGAGGTCAGAGTGGTAGAGACAGATTCTTAATTTATGTGAAACCTAATTGTCCCTGTGGTGTTTCACGGCTGATAATAAAAGATGGACACAGCTCAACTGGGAACCTTCAGGATATAAAAATGCAACCGCGTGGCCTATGGAGTGGCTGGAGATGAGCATGCACTTGGCAAAAGCAGCCTCGGCTGGAGGGAACGCTCACTGGTACAAAAAGTGTAATTTCACGGTGCTTGTTGTTCAGCTATCAGGCTAAATGTGCAGCTCTTTAGAAGGCGAGGTGGAAAAAAGCAGGATTTCTGAAGAAATAGAGGAAAAGTGAGGCTCTGACCTAAATTTCAACCCTGGAAGCTGTGGCCTGCATTTTCAACATGACAGTTTGCTGAAAGGCATTGGAGGTTCACAGGGAAAAATACCCAAATGCAAACTACCAACTGTCAGACGCAGCAGCATAAGGAGGCAGCAGCACTGACAGGTTTTCTCCACAGCAAAAATTGCATTTCTTTGCCGTCACTGTCACCAAACTTAAATCTTTAGGAAAAAGTTTTTCGCTTAACACAGCAGCTCTCGCTTCATGTAGACGGACGGGTGAACAAAAAGGTAACAGCATAGGTCAGGGTGGCTTAATTAAAGGAGCGCTGCATAGTAATGGTTCATTATAATGGTGGTTAAAAGTAAGAACTCTTCATTTAGTTTTCATCTACCTACTAATTCTATAAATGTCTGTCTGTATGTGGAACTGATATCTCAGCAACAGTTCATCTTATCGGCTTTAACCTGAGGAAGTGCAGGGCCGAGTTTGGAGCGATTTGGAAATGTGATAAATTCAGTTGTAGTAAAAATACAATACGCCAGTTATTAACAGTAATAAAGCAAGTTCAGTTTCATATTGACAATAACATCTTCACTGTAGATAAACCAGGGAGGATGAACACAAAGTTATCTAACGTCACTCTGCACCATAGACCGTTTATAAAAATCCCTGCACACACCGTCCAGACACAAACAATATATTTGACAGCATATTTTAGACAGAGTAAACATCCCATTCCAAACAGGCAGGTTCAGAACGTGCAGTTCACCAGTTAAGTAAACTGGTTATAGACCCATTTGGGCTCAGCTGCCTTATCAAGCTCGGTCACAGCAGTGTCAGTTTAGCTGGTGAGTAAGAGTAGGAAAGTGGGTCGCGTAGTATTTTACAAAATTTTGCGGTTTTACTTCATAGATAATGAACCAAAGGCTAAACGGGGGAATATATTTCCCAGGGTGCTTTACACCTGCCTGCTTCTGTTTGGTGCTTCCCCCCCGGGATCACTGAAGAGGTTCAATGAGGCGTCATTGCTGTCAGTTGCTCTCTGATTGTGAGCCGTCCTTACTCAAACCCACCGAGCAAACACTGAAAATAAACCTCATGCATAACTGCCAATTTTGTGTTGAAGAAATCATATGAAAAGGTACCAAGAGTACAATCACAGAGCACGAAGAAAAGGAAGACGTCTTAAGAAGTGACAATTCTGCCTTTCAACGCTGAATTGTGTTTGTGACACTTCTGTCACAGGACAGGGTAATTAAACGAAGGAGATGAATGCATATGTGCAATTCTCAAAAGCCATCGGGGGATTGGTATTCTGTTTCTCTGCTGGTGGAGGTTTTCATTAAAAGTGCAGCGGCTGATAATACATATTGGCACGCTGGCCCACGATGGCATTGAAAATGAAACTGTCAGGCTGAGGTAGGATGTCGATCAACGGGGGGAGAGTGTTTCTGACTCGTCTCATCTGGTTTCTCTGCCTCTCCATCTTTCTCTCTTTCTGCCACGCGTCCTCAGACAGACATTTTCTCATCTGCAGTCTCACCGCGGCGTGTTTTGAAAGCCACAAGGTGAGGCGGACTGAGCGTCTCGGAGGAAGTCTTACTCTCTTTTCTTGTTAAACTGCTGCTCTCATGTTAGAGGATGGTCTGAACTTCATTAGCACAAACCAGCTCATAGACATTCATGGTTTGTTGGGATCTGGTGATCGTGCTACATTCCTCGTCTTATTGATAGACTGTATATAAAGATGGACGACATGACAGCTTCCCAAAACTAAAAAGCCAAAGTGTCTCGATTGCCCCCAAGTGGTTTGCTGCACTGCAGATCTTAAACCTTGCCTCCTCCATGTTAGTGAATGGGACATGGACCAAACAAAAAGTACCATATTTCCTATTTCGGGTAGTTCCTCTCAAACTGAAGTGTTACGTTTACGGTAAGTTTGGTTTTAAATAGTTATTTGATACTATATTAATGCTGTGGACATCGTGATTGACAAACTGATTCAAGATGGTTCATTCAAGCGTTTCAGCAAGACCTCGCGCCATCCCCCCAGTTGTTATTGCGTAAATTCTGGCAGCCAATGTTGTCTTTGTTGCAAGATGCCAGTTTTCACTTTATAATGATATTTTGGCTTCAGTTCTCTAAGGTGGGAGAAAGTCTCTGGTCTAATATCAGAACATTTATTAGACACAACATTTCTGTGTCGGCCTTACTTATTTGTCTCCAAAACTGACTTTTTGCCAAACCCCAACTCCAAAAGTTATACATATTTACACTGAAATTAGCGCATATTTGATTTAACCTCTCCCCATAAAACAGTTTTAGTCAAAAAGCCGGTGAACTCAACTTGCTCTTATTTGCAACTGATGCTAGAGCAATGAAACAAGGTTACATATATTCCTTACTCTTGTTCTCTATTTGAAAAGGTTAAAAACAGAATCCCTGTTTCTTCAGCATGGAGATAAATCACAGGCTTGACAGACTTGATGGGTATGCGGTTGCTAAGCTACTGGACAGTTGTTTTCTGGGAGAAAAGGTTTAGCGAGTTTTCTGAAAGTCCTGTTCAGTGGAAATTACAGTATTTCAGATTCTAAAAGTACATACATTGAAACAGAGCTAGACATTGTGTTCAACTGCAAGCCTGAAGCCTGCATTAGGTAAATATAGGCATAACCTTTGATATAAAACTTTGAGATTATGTAACCATATATAGGGAGTCGTTAAATCTGCTTCCAGATGTGACACCTCAGTATTAAACCCTTAAACACAGTGTAACATGGTTCTGGCAGACAACACCTGCAGGCTCCAAAAGACCTTCCTGTGGCCTTTACATCACACCATGCCCGTAGACAGACTTGTAAGCCCTGCCACCACAGCTGTGTGATCCTGATTCGAACCATTGAGCACGCAGAGGAAGCGGTTTGATTGCCGAGCGGGGCTCCATCCATTCCCACCCTGATCGCAGACATGCAGGTTACAGTGTCCCTGTCTGCCTTATCTCCCGGAGCGCCGTCTCGGCTACAAGCCCGAAGCTCCAGCCTGGCCCCTGCTCAAGATAAAGCCCGAAATAGACCACTCTCGCTGACAGCGAGGCAGCGCCCGATAAGATTGTTGTGTCCACAGCTTTAAGCGAGGGATTTGGTAGGTGAAGGAATGGGGTGGTGTGCAGAGGAGAGGGCGGGAGGGAGTAAGCAAAGCAGTGTAGTCATCAGTGCATAGGGTTGATGGGGTGTTGTTGCTGGTGCTCGCCCTTTCGCCCTCGTATTCAGTCAAAGGTAAGAGAAGTTGTAGTTATATGCACAAATCTGTGTTCCCCTCGCCGCTCTCACAGTGGAGGCCATTGATTTTGCTTATTGACCCATGTACTTGAAGCCCCAGCCAATTTGGTTGCTGTGGCTTAGAGCGATTACCTTGAACCGTGTGCACACTTGCATGCGTGGATGCAGCCTCGTGCTCGTGTGTGCGTATCTTCGATTGTTTATGCCAGCTCGCCTAAAGCTTATATTATTAAACATCTGGCAGATAGCAAAGTGCAAAAGTGCATCTGAAAGGGTTTTCTTCTGTTGGCATGCAGAAGCCAATCAATAGCTGTGTGTCTTAGTAAATTAGATCATGTAGACAAGGGGCAGTAGTCAGCAGAGCCATCTCAAAGTAACCCCTTGCCTGGTTAGTTCATTCTCTATTAGACAACAGGCCGGAGTAATTGAATTGGCCTTTACAAGCTCAGGGCTTGGCCTTCACTTTTTAGCCTTCGACAGCATTTATTCAGGTTTGATAACTTTATTCCTCAACAGAGAGCCAGTGTTTGAGTGTTTGTATGTGTCTAGAGAACGAGTCGTGGTTAGGACAGTTTCAAGTGGAGCCAGCTTGTTGATAGAAGCCTGCTATCGCTTTACTGGAAACATTAGTTTTTTTAAACCAAGTGTGACGTCATAATGCCTGACATTTTCATATCGCATATCTAGCAGCTAGTTTGGCAAGCATCCCAAAACAAGGTTAATCAAGAGTCGAGGCTGACATATCACAACATAGTGGGCCAGGTGGAAAACCCGAGTAGACTGGGCGTCATATGGAGGTCGGACTTAAAGAGACAGGACCTAAAACCAAGGGTTTCGGTCAGAGGCTGAAGAGAGGAGCTGCAGCAGTGGAACGTATGGGAAAAGTGATGTGTTTTTGAACATTAGAGAAAGTTAATAAGACAAACTAAAATCATGAACATGAAAAAGTTTCATTTAAAACAAATGTTGAGATGTCTGATTTCAACATTGCAGGAAAGTAAACCTTTTATTCGTGCATTACTAACTTTTGTGTTAACAGTTAATTGACAGACCTCCAGAAGTCTCGTCTGCCAGACTCAACAAGACATGTCTGTCATATTAAATAAGGGTAAATAAGCCACTGAGGCAATGACGAGATGTGAGCTAATTGTCTACTCCAAGGCAATCAATGAGAAAAGCAGACAGTGAAGAGGGAGAGCGATGGAGGAAAGAAGGGTTTTCGGTGCCTCTCAGTTCACATAGTTATACACTAATACAAAGCATTCATAGCACAGAGGCTAATTAGGACAACATCAATATCCTTCTGTCTGCCTTCATCCCCCCTTCAGCCTCATTATTTCAGAACTTCAGCATCAATTGCTAGAAGGCCAAAATGAGCAATTTATCATGTTTATCCAATAAAGTGTTAACTCTAGAATTCATTTTGACTTAATTACAGAAATCCACAGACAGTTCACGCTTAAAACCTCTGATTATTGAACAAAGTGAGGTTTCAGAGCCTAAAATGACTTTATGACCTGTGCCACTACATCGTGGTATAGCTGCATACAATTATTTAGTCCCATCCCTCTATATATTTATCCTGCTTTCCACATTCTTGGCGTCACACCTGGCCCAGTTTAAAAATATTCCTATTTTTACACAGAGCAACTTCATTAGAGCGCTAACGAGCTGGGGGGCAAACAAACAATCTTTAAAAAAAAAATCTCGTTGTCCTTCCCCCCTCACGGATCTTTTTTCACTCGTGAACACATGCAATGTTTATTTTTTTTCACTTGCACTTGCGCTGAGGTAGGGGTCGATGCCAGCTCAGATGGAAAAGGAACAAATGTTTCGTTAGGAGAAAGCATGATGAAGTATTTAGGACCTTTTTTTCTATGGGCAGCATCTGTTAGAGAACAATTCTAGCACGCGAGCATCATTACAGTCTCATATTTTCATAGTCAGTCTTTGTAAAGGAGGCAGATCCACACTCCTTGGTACCTTTGTTGCTGTTAACATTGGTCTTAAGTTGCCTTCATAAAAATGACTCTGACCTGCATGTCCAAAAGGTATTTATCTTTAGCAAATTAGTGTATCACAGCACTGTAAGCACTTCATTGCATTTCCTAGAGTTGTTTCAACCCAAAATGAATGAGGTGGCCCTTTTCTATTTGTAAATACAAATCTTCATCATGCAAACGTAATTGCTGCCGGAGTGTCCCGTCCCGTCCTAATGTGCAAACCGGGGGGGGGGGGCTATGTATTTGTCTTCGGTGTCTTTCTGCAACAAAAACATCCAGCGTTGTCTGTGGCCATGATCCCATGTGACGTGCAGTGCATTCAGGGGAAAGGGATTGCTTAGAGAATAACACAGAGGATGGCAACTCAAGAGGGAGAGGTGGAAAGAAAGACACCAAAGGAAAGAGAGACTTCCTCTGCCATGCAAGAGGACACATGTGTGGTTGTGGTTCTGACTAACCAAGCTTGGGCACTTCTCAAAATTCATTTAATGAATTTGCGTTATTTGATCCATGTTGTTCTGCAGGAAGCTGCCACCTGAACTCTCAGAGGCAGTTTGGCCCGATGCCGATTAAATGGAAGCACGACGAGGGAACACGGCTAACACCGGAGCTTCTCTCTGTCAAAGTGGCTGCGTGGGAGTTTGGTTTATCACGTCTGGGCGAGTGGTTCAGTGTGTTCGGACGGCAAAGTGTGAACAGGAAGCCCTGGTCGCCTGAGCTCAGGATAAGCACACACAGTATTAGCTGTAATCTTTTCCAGTATTTCCTTATAGAAACTCTGTCATATGGCACATGGGACACATTTACTGTGAATTTGTGATATTTATCATTCAGAATTATCCCAAACCTTAGAGGACACATATTCTGCTCAATACAGGTTCATAATTACATTTTGGAATATTATTTTAAAAGGTTCACTTATTCTTATGTTCATAAAACTTGCTTCATGCCGTCCATTACTGCTGGTCCTCTCCTCCTCTGTCTGGAACCGTTGGTCTTTACAACTCTCTTTAAGGCCCGCCTTCCGAAAAAGCCCAGTCTGCTCTGATTGGCCAACTGGCCCACTCTGTTGTGATTTTTAAACCATTTCCAGCACTCACACGATATGTCTGCTCTCGATTTACCTGGTTTTGTAAAGGGGGGGGGGGGGGGGGGGGGGGGCGTGACAAACTAGCTGCTAGATGTATCATTAAGCAAATGCGAGGTATTATGATGTCACATGTGTCATCATGTCATCATATCAACTGGACTAGCTTCAGAAGCAGTGTTTTCTGTGGACTTTAGGCTTTTCACATACACACAAATAACCAGAGGAAAGGGGAAAACTGGAAAGCATGATATATATCCTTTAAAACAACAGAAATATCAATTTAATTTCTGTTATTCTTTATATTGCACCCATTTCTCTTGCCGTTCTCCTTAATTTCCAGATTTTCCTTTACCCCGGTATCTACTAATGCATCTTCCTCTCCTCCTAACCCCCTCATCGTTCTGCCCTCCATCCTCTGCTCTCTCTTGCTGTCATCCTTTATACCCTGGGCGCTCTTTTGCTTATCCCTCGATATCTCCCTGTCCCTCTTTCCCCCCATTTCTCTTTGATGATGGCGGCCGCGGCGCAGGAATCCGCCGCCTTCCATTCCAAGCAGCAGGTAATGGATTGAGCGAAAGGACCTGCTCTGGCTTTGGATGAGCCGGCCCGTAGGTGTCTGAGTGGGCGTTCAAATGGATTCGGAGAAGGCTCGTCTAGAATAACACACTTTGTCACCGCGAGCTTTGTCTTCACAGACCTCCCCGTGTTCGCTGTCGGCGCCACCCTCCCACTGGCCCCATCTTCCACCCAATCCTTTCCCTTCAAACAATAAAACGCTTTCCAAACAAGACAGCAGCATGCCAACATCTTATTGCCTGCTAGAGGGATATTTAGATTTTGTCTGGACATTTCTCCTTAGTGCCAATGATGTGGCTCTAGCAAGCTGCTTCACTTGTCTCCGGACAAAGAAACGCCACCTATGACGCAGGACTCGTGGAAATCAATACAGCGAACGACACCCAAAAAACCACAGGGATGTTGCAATCTCCACGGAGCTCTTGCAGATACCTGGAAACCAATATACACCAACATCTGGTGATGAATTATGGATGGAGATGAAATGCATGTAGTCGGCCTGTCTCTCTGCGGGGGATGTTATTTACAGTCTCTCAGAAATATGCCTCCCATCACGGCTGCTGGGATTTACGACATGACACGTGTGGTGTTGTATGCCGCTGTACAGTTATGGATTATTCCGAGGCCATAAAACACATAAACAGAGCAGAGATGTTCTGGCAGAATATTCCCAGCAACATCTTAATATTTACAAAACTTGATCGCGGTCTAATAAAGCTCTTTCCTCTAATATAAACGCTCACATTTATTTCCTCTGGGACCGGAGCCCCGGTAATTCAAATGTGTTTATCTGTTGGAATAACCTTTGTTGCCAGAAAAATGATGGCCTCGTGCCAGACAGAAGAATATGTGTGCACATGTGCGCGTGTTTACATGTTTGCATACGAGTGTGCACGCTGGCCGAGATCCCAATTTTGTGTGTGAGTGTGCATCTGCTGGTGTGTGCGTGTGTGTGTGTGTGTGTGTAAGGGAGATGATGGAAGGGCGGCTGACCCTGCCCGGAGGCAGCAGCTACCCCATTGTGGAGGGTGAACACGCGGCCAGACACCTGTTTTTCCCCAAATGAATTATGAAACGAAGCCAAGTGTGTTGGGTTCTTCCTCCCCCGGCGCCGAGGACAACAGAGGCCGAGGCCGAGGACCTGAAGAGCGACAGAATGAGGATGGCCTGCAAATAAGATCTCCACAGTAAGACAGCATGAAGGTTACGAGTCCTTGTTAACTTTAATAGACTCTTATAATGTGGAATGGAATTCTAATAGACTTTGGCATCGCATGCTTTGCTTTGTGACGGATGCAACTAAATTAAAATGGCTGGAGAAATCCATTTAAATCTAATGAAATATTCATTGCTGATAGGCAGTCGGGTGTATGTTCAGACAACTCATGAAGTAAACATTATGTTTATGCCGGAGCTGTCATGTTAATATATCATGAGTCATGTGTGCCATGTTTTAACCCCCAACATGCAACAGCAGTATGAACACAGACAAACACACACACAAACATACAAACAAACACACACACACATACAGTATAAACACAGAGTGGTTTCTCCATGATTTCAGAGGACATTGATTTCCTGGAAACTTACTCTGGCCTCAGCTATAACTTAAACTTTAACTCAACATTAACCTCCCCTTAGGGAAAACAAGTCCCCATAATATGATTAGTTTTAGATTAGATTAGATTTAGATTTAAGTCCCCACAACACAAGTACACACACATACACACTTTCTGCACAACAATCAATATATCAGCATCAGTGCATTTTTCAAATTTGCTCAGAGTGGAACAACAACATCACAACTGCAAATCGGCTCCTGATAGATTGACAACTCGTCTTTTCCTGTTTCATGCTGAAAAAGCCAAAACCTTTCTTTGTCATCATCTGTTCGTATCATATTTATTTTTCCTGTACGATCCTCTCCTAATCTGATCTACACATTTCCTGAAGATGGGGCGGCAGCTCCTTATGTAAAACTGAAGCACGGCTCCTGCAATAAAACAGCAAAGGGAGAGAGAGGGAGCGAGAGAGAGCGAGCGAGAGAGTGCTTGGCTTTTACTGCAGTGTGTGGGCAGCTGTCGACTGCACCCGTGCGCTAACCTGCGCCCGTTGATGTCACACACGCCACCCAGCCGTTGGTTCAGGCTCCGAGCTGCCACACTGATGAGCTGAAAAGTAGCACGCCTTCTGTGCTGCAGGGAGCAGCTCGCCTCATATTCACTCGTTACATTACATTTCTAAGGATTTGCTAAATGCTGTGCACCAGAATCTATACGCCGTAGGATCCTGTCCCACCTTCATCTTCATATGGTCCAAGACTGGATCACATTAACACAATGATGAGTCTCATTTAATTGTTGTCTTGACTGTTATTCACTTCCCTCAGATCTCTCTTTATTGAAACATACTGCCAGTGTTTATAAGTGTGTTAAAATCTTTAGTTTGAGAAAGGCCCTACACTGCCACTTGTTGTGCAGTAGAAAAGTGGCTCTGTGCAGACAAAGCGTATCACATCACACACGGATCCCTCAGGAGGTGATTTGCCTTCGCCGTCATCCTGACTAGTGCGTACAAAAGGCTTCATAGGAAGGATGTCAAGCTGCGGCAGCAGGAGAGACGAGTCGTGCCGAGTAACCTTGGGGCCAACTTACTGCCATAACTTGACTTGAATGTTTGATGAAAAACGACACAGTGGCTCTTCGTGTCAGGGGTCATGAACTCACTCCACATGACAGCAGTCGGAGTGAAACTGAAACGTATCGGTGGACTTTCATCTCCGACGACCCCTCCCTACTTCAGCCGTGGGTACAGGATTGTTAAAGACGCTGAGGGAGGTTAGCGTTTATCCGTGTAAATATCATCTTAGCGACCTGGAGGTCACAGGTTCTGCCCCGTCTACTCGGAACAAATCAAGCGGAGAGACGGTGGCTCGAAATACCTCCAGTGTTTCATCATTAAGACTGTGGTATGCACGCAAATGTCAATTTGCATAGGGAGTCATGCCCAGCCGGAGGGTGGCGGAGGGTCTGTATGTCACCCTGCGTATTTGTCTCAGGACAGGAAGTGGCTGACATACTCAGGAGGTGTGAACTCGTGATTAATTTAGCTCTTCCTGCCACAAAGATTACCAGGGCTACGGTCTAGCTCCAATCAACACATCTACAGTCGGTGTCATCTGGTGACGGGATCCTGTGTTGTAACTTGATAACTTTGTGTTTATTTTGCCTCGGCAGCTTCTCATAGTGTAAAATAGTGTAAATTGAGGTGATTTGCCCGGATCAATGGTGTGTTATAGACAAAAAGCAGTGCATGTAAAGGCACATCTGAAGGCTTCCCAGTCAGGCCGGATTAGAGATGTGCAATGCGCTGGGATGTCGAGTTTTAGCCACGACACAAGTAATGCACTTTAAGGACCCTTTAAGATTAGATACAAAATAGTGTGAAATGAAATTGATCCACAACAGAATCAAAAGATAGAATCAAAATAAAATATGTAATTCAGAAAAATGCAGAAACTGCACATAATATACACCTTTTCGCTTTATAAATATTTGAAAGCTATTGAGTTGCAGTGGCACAGGATGTGTGCTCTAGCATGTAAACTGTTAAGTGACTGATAGAACAGTTTTGTTTGTTTTACCTGATTTATTTCATTTGCAACCCCCCTCGGAACCCTACTGTGAGAACCCCCTGGCCTAACGTCCTATCCTGTCGGCCTCTGCTTGTGCCGAGCAGCACCCATCCTCCGAAGCCCCGTGCCCGCCGACCTCCGCTTCTCACGCTCTCCAGTCCTTTGAAGAACTACAGAGCGTTCGCCTCACAGAAAAACAGCTCAGAGGAAACGTAAACATGCGTGGGCGGCACGGTGCGCATGTGCTCGTATCGTGTGCAAAAATGTACACAAACACACACACAGACACGTGGATGCACACGGGCTGAGTAAATTGCCGTTGCTTTGCATTCACGGGAAGGGAAGATGAAAATATGCGGTGTGCATTTTTCTGCCGCGGCCATTGAAGATAATCACCTATTGAGAAAGCAGCGTCTTTACAAATATCTGTGGGGAGATAAACTGGACAATCTGATGCTGTGATGATGAAACAGTTTGGCACCATTCCACACTGCACACACACGCACACACACACACACACACACACACACACACACACACACCAGTCAGGCCATGCATGGGTGGCTTCCTCTTCCTGCACAGGCTAAAAACCTATGTTTAATTTCCATTTTCCTGCCGCATTGGCTGTCCTGTAAATTATTAATGTCCATCGGCGACAGCGGCAGTTCATTTTCAAAGCTCTGTATTTGTGTCGGAGGGAGAAAGAAAAAGGAGAAAAAAGGAATTAAGTGAGACGATAAAGTCTCGGAGAAAAGGGAGATGGTTGGGGGGAGGAAGCGAATGAATAAAAGGGAGAAAATGAAAAGCAGGTTTGAGATTAAGGGGACGAGTGGGAGTCATCTGGGCCCTTTGTCACGCATGACAAACTAACAGGGGGTACAGGGGAGGCCAACTTCTGCTCATTTCAGCACAACACAGAGAGACGGCGGCGGAAGAGGCGACAGTGTGACGCAGGAAGAAAACAGCCCAACAGGTGAGCAGACAGGGGGAGCAGACCCCGATCTCTGCACCATGTTCTGCTCCAGGAGGCCCCTCGAAGGTCGGGGCCTCCCCACGTGCTCCTCTTTCCGAAAGGCACAAAGGGAACTGTTATATTTAGCTGAGGCCAGTTGTTTTGTGTGTTGACTGGAAGCGACGCTGCCCTTGGAAGGCGGCCAGAACACTGCAGCACGGGCTCCCCTCCGTCTCCACCCCTCTCGCCGTCCCCTCCGTGCTTCCCCTCCTTCCTGGAACACCCCCCCCCCCCCTTCCTACTCCCTGTCACTTTCTCTCCATCTCTCTTTCCTCATTTTTCTCTGTTGCACACAGCAGTGTCGCACAAACAAGCCCAGTGCAACAGCGAGCATCGGGGCAAAACAACCTCCTCCTGCGGCACGCGTGGAGGAGGGGGCGAGATTTATTGTGACGCCGTTTGGAGACGTTAACGAAAACTTTAAATATAAAATAAACATCCTTATACAGGAGGAGGAAGAAGAAGCAAAACATCCTTGCTGTTGTTGCGTTCATTCCCGCACTCGTCGGCGTCTCGAAGAACTCAAACACTAAGCCACTGTTTTTACTGAGATGAGAACGTTTCGCCTCTTTTCTCGTCTTTCTGATTCATCACCTTGGCAACAAAGTGATGGTGCATGATGGGAGAGAGTGGGAGTCGCAATTTGGAGCGCCTCGTGCAAAAGCTCAACATTGCAAAAGAGTGTAAATGTGTTACTGACCTATATTCTCAGCCCACATATAGAAACCCATCCCGTGAACCAGATCCCTCCTGTGTATCAGCCCATCCATCTGCTCCAAGTCCCTCTCCCCCGAGCCTGGTGGGAGGTAATGCCGCCGTGACAGGTGGCGCCGGACCGGAACGTGATGAACGGAGAAGTTGTCACACCTTGATTCTTTGAGCCTCGCCCTCAGGTATCGTTTCATGTGCATGTTTACGTGTTTGTGACATAAATCATCGATGTAACCATGTTCCCAACCGAGAGCTGAAACCGCCGTGATTCACCGGGAGATCGAGGTAAAAGCAGGTGACACACGGGGAGGAGAGCTTCAAAGTAGGTCAGAACACCAATTTCAAATGTTCATCTTCCGTCACCTCAAAGAATCTTCACAACACCTTCGGGGCTCAATCTGTGCAATTCAGTGGCATCGAGCGGTGAGGCTGCGATTGAACCTCAATCCTCCAAACGTGTGGGAGAATCTGCAGTGGCCTCCAGGTAGAGTGAAGACATGAAAGACCATCTCCAGAGCCAGTGCTTACTAGATGTACAGTTATGATATTCGTATGATTTGCCCTATGTAAGAACAAAATTCCCATAATGTGAGATAATTGTCATTGTATTAATCAGTATACTAAAATATATGTTTACGACAGGACTGCTGCGACTAATTCTGGCAATTTAGATCATGCAGCTGTTTTTTGCATTACATTACATTACATTACATTACATTACATTACATTACATTTCATTTAGCTGACGCTTTTATCCAAAGCGACTTACAATAAGTGCATTCAAACCCGAGGGTACATACAAAGGACGACAAGAATCAAGAAAGTACAATTTCTTCAAATAAAGCAAAACTACAAAGTGCTATAAGTAAGTGCCATTTAAGTGCTACTAAAGTGTTAGTTTCAAAAAGTTGTTAGTGTTTTTTTTTTTTTATTCAAGGTATAGTCGGAAGAGGTATGTTTTTAGTTTTCGACAGAAGATGTGTAGACTTTCTGATGTCCGGATGTCAATGGGGAGCTCATTCCACCATTTAGGAGCCAGGACGGAAAACAGTCGTGTTTTTGATGAGTGTTTAGCTCGCAGTGAGGGAGCAACGAGCTGATTGGCCGAAGCAGGGCGGAGTGAACGGGGTGGGGTGTAACGTTTGACCATGTCCTGGATGTAGACTGGACCGGATCCGTTCACAGCATGGTACGCAAGTACTAGTGTTTTGAACCGGATGCGAGCAGCCACTGGTAACCAGTGAAGGGAGCTGAGGAGAGGAGTAGTGTGAGTGAATTTAGGTTGCTTAAAAACCAGTCGAGCTGCTGCATTCTGGATGAGCTGCAAAGGTCGGATGGCAGTAGCAGGTAGACCTGCCAGGAGGGAGTTACAGTAATCTAGACGTGAGATGACCAGAGCCTGGACCAGAACCTGCACCGCCTTCTGAGTGAGAAGGGGGCGTATTCTCCTGATGTTGTACAGCATGAATCTACAGGACCGTGTTGTTGCAGTAATGTTGGCAGTAAGGGAGAGTTGGCTGTCGAGTGTTACGCCCAGGTTCCTAGCCGTCTGAGTGGGGGTTAACACAGAGTTGTCAAAGTTAATAGTCAGGTCGTGGATGGGAGAGTCTTTCCCTGGAAGGAAAAGTAGTTCAGTCTTGTCAAGGTTAATCTTCACGATATGTGGGCGCCGTCAAATAGTTGTTCAACTAAAGATTGGCTGTGTGTTTTATGAATGCATTGTTTATTTGTTAAGAATGTAGACTATGTATTATTTTCTTGAATATAACTAGTGTACGATCATTTTAAACCTCTGGAAAGAGACTTAAACATTTTCCACGGGCCTCTGTAGAAACTTGGCAGATTCAGTTGTATTGAGGGCTGAAATCTACGGCAACGAAAACAATGATTCTTATTTTTTCGTTAATGAGGGAGCATACATCCGTAGAGATATTCGTAGACTCTTGCCTCCAAATCCAAACGCTGAAACGATGGCGCATGCAAGCCAGCGGAAAGAACGCCAAGGACAGGAACGGTGAGCTAGCTGCAGGACTCTAACTCACATGGCCTTTGTTGTCAGTGGTCACTCTCCTTGTGCTCCTATTACAATAAGGGAATTCACTAATCTTAAATCCACAGTCGTGTGTAGATTTCTCCGAAGTCCAAGGTTGCTTTATGTAATTATCTTTTTCAAATAATCGAATCATGCATCATGCACAAGGTCAGAAAAGGCCTCATGATTGTTTTCACATTTCTCATCCCAAGCCAATTATGGACTTTGTGTTAAACCCTCTGACAAACTGCTTCCCAGTAACTCCAGACATGTCAAATGATGAACGTTCATAAATAATTTCCCAGCATGAACATATAGCTTCTTCCCGGAACATCATTTGCATTGGATGTTGCACGTCAGCAGATAACACCGCATCCTCGGGCTCATCAGAACAATCTGCCACCGCTCCTCTCTAATAGCATCCGGGCACAATGGGGAATAAGTGATCGCTACAGCAAAGATACGCGGCTCTAACACACAAGGTTGATAACACACAAATCACATGGACGTTAAGGACGCACAAAAAACTCATCAGACGAATTCCCCTCTGTACAAAAGTAGGTTTGTTCCGCTTGAACAATGAAAAGAAAGAAAATCAAACCTGTGGTGGCAGGCGTGAAAGAAGAAATTAAGACATTTAAACGCAGCCAGCATGTTAAAGATTAGAAACACAATATTCACCGCCAGTAGGTGTCTCACTAGCACCGGCATCTCGGTCCAAAACAAATACTTTCAAAAGACATCACAGTTCAAATACAGCACCACAACTGTACTATGTCCACTGAATCACTTTAATATTTATGTCACGGACATAACAAATCTTTCTTTTATATTTGGTGTGAGGAGAATGGACGACTTGACAGCCCGCCTAAAGTGAAGCCAAATCATAGTGGTTGCCCCCTAGTGGTTGGCTGTAGTTAAGGTCATAAACTGTCCTCCTCCAATATATCAAAAGAAGTAAACATGAAATAAATATTTCTCAAAGATGGTTTCAGTCATGTTATGTAGTTGTTAATAAACCAAAGATTGTTCAAACGGACATTTTTCCATAAGTTTGTTTTTAATAATTTTTTTGATACTATAGAAACGAGGTGAAAGGTTCATAACTGATACTGATTTGAGATTTGCTAAGCGTGTGTATCAGTGAGACCTCAATACATCCAAAATCACAAGATGGTGGCACCATTGTCAGAACAAGTTTGGCTTAATTTGTGTGTAACAGGAGGTCGTTGATATACATTGTCCATCTTTATATACACATACACCTGGACCGGCCACTGAAGTAAAATACAGAAGTTCCGATCCCACCACACACAGAGTGTTAGAATATGACTTCCTTCTCTTTGCTCCACTTTATCTTAACCCAGAAAATCGTTGGCCGCTATATGAATATTTAAAATCTGGTACTTCTGTAAAACCTTCCAGCAATTTACTTTTCACTGTTAAATTGAATCTTTTTGTCACAATGAGTGATGAGGATTGGGTTTCAGTTCCAGTGTCTGGCAGGATCTTGTGTACTTTGTGACGGCGCACATTAACGCTGTGCCAGTCCTGTGTGTTCCTCGTATAAAATAATTGAAAAGAAAGCAAGAAAAGTGATTTGTCACCATTTCCATCCCGTCCCCCAATATCACTGTCACTGATAAAGGACTATTTCTGAACAGTTGATAATTGAGTTTGGTGGACTCATGGCCTCCAGTGCACTCTCAATAGACGCTGTCCAAGCCATTATTCGGATTTTCTGGAAATGAACCATCTATGAACTCCTTTGCCTTGGGATACAAAAAAAAAAATGATTCCAAGCTTTTAAAGAAAGAATTTCCCTCTCTCTCTCTCTCTTATGCCTTTTTATTACTTTTTTTAAACAGCCCCCAAATAAAGAGGTCAGGCCCCGACCTTCAAGCTGCAAGTTTTGTTTTTTTATGACAGTAAAATGCTGCAGAGCCTTCAGAACTTCACTGTGACACTTTGTCGGAGAACAGGGAGATGTTTCATTTCTCTGGACCCGGGGCCACAGGTCGGCACTAAAACATATAAGCTGTGTCCCAATTCAGGGGCCGCCTCCTTAGGGGGCCGTGAAGACACCGAAGGCCAAACCATAATGAGGCGGTCTCGTCGACAGAGGATATCGATGTCACCAGCTTGTCCCGCCATTATTGCTGTGGCCTAGCGACAGAGCTGCAGTTAAATATGACGAACCATTTTTTTTATAACACGGATGATCAGAAGACACAATGTCAAAGTGAGGCTGGTATCCTCTTTAGAAAAACTTTCAATGCCGAAGCGCTATGAATTCTGGGATGGGTTGGCCAGAAAAGGCTCCAACTGTCTACTTTGTTTCCAGATGATAGAAGGACGCATTTGTCGCCCGCACCTACGATCAGTTTTCAAATGCAGCACCTGAAGTACTGAGGCACAGCTGGAGAGAATCCAAAACCAAGATATGGTCAAGAAGGCACTTTTCTACACGCTATTAAAACGAATGCACACCTTGAAAAATACACATATGCCATGTATTCAAGGATATTAACACATTATCACAGTTACTACATTTCGTTTCTCTATAACTATGGGAAACAAGACAACAGAAGAATGGCTGCATCCTTCATGTCCAGGCCCTTTCAGCCGACTCGGAGGTCTTCCACCTAAACACGCTTATCGCAGTCAACAGGCAGAAAAGAGTTTGACACATGCTTTTGTCTCAACCCACGTCCACCACTCCTACACCCTTTCCTTTTGTTATTCACTTCTATTATCACGGATGCCTCCAGAACAAACAAACCTGCACCCACCAATTAATGCCCGCGCCCTCTGTTTGAATCTGTTTGCTAGAAAATATATCAGTTCAGTTCAAAACACGGCTGTGATTGCAGAGCCTGGGAAAAGCCTCCAGTTATACGACCCACATCATCGCTGCATCATAACAAGAGCTTCCCAGCCATGTCTATGGTCTGGGGCGCATTATCGTTTACTCCCTTCTCATGCCATCACACACACACACACACACACACACACACACATATTTAATGTACGTCATCCACAAATTGAGCCACGAAAAGGATTTTCCCAACGTTTCCAGCATGTGCAGGAGACACAGTGTCAAAGCGAAGCTGGTATCCTCCTTCCCAAACGTGATTAATGAGCTCGCTAATGACAATTTCCATACATGTGTTTCATGGACGCCTCACTGTGCAATGTCGTCTTCAACAGAGTCTTTGCGTGCCGCCTAATGAACGACTCGAGACTTCCTGTCCTCCCCCTAAATGAAGATGTATCATCACGTTCGGAGGCAAAAAGGTTCAAACTGTTATCTGGCTGCTTCGCTCCATCCCACAATCAGGCTCACTGCGATGCTGCCTTCCCACAGTCGGGTGAGGAAAGCAATACACTGAATATTATTCACCCAAAATGTATAATTTGGTATATCATTCAAATTTTCTACTTTAAAATCATGCCTAATTTGAATTAATTCAGCGTACTTTGAATGCAACATCTCCCTCGCTCTTTTTTATAATACCCTCCGCTCCACCACGTTGATTGATGACCCCAAATCTGCGTTGACTGGTAACGTCGTCTTCCCCAGTAGAGTTGGAGTTGTTTATGAGCAGCTGGTATATCTGCAGAGGGACGGTTGACATATTTATCGGATGTCTGCATGCACGCAACAGAAATACATGTGTAGACATAAAGCAAAATAAGGCTAATTTATTGCAGAAAGCACCAAAAGGCAGGAGCAGGGTAGCGGTGATAGCAGGGAGGGGAAGGGGGGGGGGGGTCTTTGGTTAAACCCCCGCAGTGTGAGCGCCCCCCCATGGCCAAGAAAGCACTCAAGACATTTTGAGGTAATTATAAAACTATTAGTGCCGTAGCAATCTGGTGCGAACGTGCAGCAGCTGCAGCCTCAGAAGTGACAGAGAGCAGCTGACCATTAGCAGTTGTCGGTTCTAGTGCAGAGGAGATTAGAGGAACGTCTCAACGACCCTCTCCCCGTCCTTGTCCTCTTGCTCTTGATCCATGGAGTAATCGGACACGACGTGCGTGATAGTGCCCAAAATGTCGAGTTCTGTAGTCAAATTGTCGTGAAATGAGCCAAACTGGTGTTAGTTGTATCTTTTCGGCCTCCTCTTCTTCCCCTGACTTGTATCTTCTTCAGTGCTGTCAGAGCCTAACGGCGCAATCGCCACATCTCCTCAGCCCTTTGTCTCGTCCCATGAGGCTTCATTTCCCCTTGGATAACCTCTTCACACCCTCCCCTGCATTCCACTTATCTGCCTTTGTCGACATCGTCACTGCCGATGTTAGACTTTTTCTATTTTACCCAATAGCCTCTATGTGACGGGGTGAGTTAAACATGGTCGGATTTTTAAGTTGCTGTTTTAAACCGGGCTTTCTTTCTTTTTTTTACTGTGAATGTGCTTTGTATTTTTTGGACTTTCTTCATGATTTTTATTCATTGTTGTTCTTTTGTTATCTGTGTTCATTGTGTTTTCTTTCCATTTGCCCCTAAAGGACACGGACACTGACCAAGCCCAGGCTGCACTCAGCAAAGTGGTGACACGGGTGGCGACTCGTGTCCGTTCAGTGTGAATACTCTAGCCTGGGCCGGCAGCGTGGTCATAACCACCCAGGGAAACTGAAAGCAACTTTCACCTTGTAATGGGAAGGGCATCGGGAGGTTCGGCTGCGGGGCCAGGCGAGGGATGGAGAATCTGGGTTGGTGTATCCGCAGGGAGCTGCCTGTTGTGTTTGTCTCTCCAGCTTGATCCTGTGGAGCAGAAGGTTCAGAACCCAGAGTACGACAGTCAACATTCGGGTTGGACCAGAGGTTTCCCTCGCTGAGAGGCAATATCGGCCACTCTCTCTCTTTGTTGATCGTTCTTTCCAAATCATCAATTTTAAATATATTTCACTTTTGTTTAAACTCTGTTGTTTAAACTCGTTGTCTGTGTTTTAAGTCTTTTTTAAATAATCATAAAATGTATTTTATAAAGTTGAATAACTATTGATCTGCTTTAGAAACCCCTTAACGGGCTAAACACTTAACCACTATACTCCCAGAAGAAGAAACTCTGCACTGTCATCCCTTAACACTGATGTATGTCACTTTTAATGCACACGAGCAAGTCATCCAACTTCCTCCACGTCTCGGCATGTTTTCCTGAGCACTGCATTTAATCATGACTTATCAGAGGGCCCAAATTCCAAATTATGAGTGAGAGTTGCCAGAAACCCAGCGTCCTGCTCCACAGCATCCAAATTACCTAATTTCTATATCACACCACGAGAAGGAGCGCAGTTTGACAGCCCTGTGCCGTTCTGTATTGATAACTAGGGCACCGCAGGGGGAGAGGAAAAAAAAAGTGTATTTCTCCCAAGCCATCTGCAGGTGAGTCATGACCAGGGTACATTACGGAATGATATGACATTATAAAACGTTGGCCTCCTGGCTGTGAGGAAGAAGAAGAGGGGGATGGGTGCCAGGGAAGGAGAAGAGAAACTAGGATGATGGAAGATGAAGCCAGTGAGGGCAGAGGGAAATTAAGGAAAAAGACCAGGATCAGAGTTTTGGTGTTGGGAACCACCTGACGCTGGGTATTGTTTCAAGTTCTTTTGTGTCTTTGCAAACACATTATGAGCTCTAATAGCAATAATCCAGCCCTTCAAAAACAAACACAGAAGCCTTACCATAGAACAGGGAAACACCGTTCTGACCTGGACCTTGACACTATCATACGCGGACCAGGACCTATAACCATTCAATTATATTTAATATATATATTTATATTTGTATGTATTTATTTTAATCAGTGCAGCTTTACAGCACAGGTCTAGCAGCCAAGGAAACTAACAGACAAAAGTCATGCTTTTTCAATCATCCCACATGTGCCTATTTATAAAAACTGACAAAAATATTATGAAATTATTGTTAGTTGTTGATACAGCTTGTATTTCAGTTTATATTACAGTAATTCATAACACCAGGTTGACATCACAATGTTCTGGACCTTCGCTAGAGAACATTTTCTGTATCTGGAGCTCTTTGAATTTTTCATCAATACCCTTGCTATGGACTGTTTAAAAGATGTATGACATGACAGCTCTCACAGCAAAGCCACATTATCTTGATTGCCCCCTGGTGGCTGGCTGCCGTACAGGTCATAAACAGTCCTCCCTCTCAGCAGGGGGTGACATGTTCCAAACTAAAAAAAATAAAAAATGTCTTCCCTAAAGATGGTTTCTTTCATGTTAGGTCATTACTGACCCACTAATGGTATCAGCTGGACCATGATTACCACCGCTCAGACTCTGGCTCCAAATGCAGTCAAAAACCAAAGATGGCAGCAACCGAATCCAGGCTGTACTTGGCTTCATTTTGAGTTTCTCATGTAATCCATTACACTACAAACAGGGTGATATATGTAGAGATCCAGACAGGAGGGTGCACTAATGACGGTTAATAAATAGACACACTTACAGTCAGATGTGTCGAGAGGGCCGAGGTTTGGCAAAAAGGGACACAGGCACAGAGATGTGCACAAAAATAGTCAAATGAGGCATGAAGACATATCAGGGAACCTGAACAGACACAAGGACAACACAGAGACTGAATACACAGGGAGGCAGGGATTATTGGACACAGGTGAAACAAGAACAAGCAACAGACACACAGGAAGCAGCTACAAAGTAAAACAGGAAATGACAAGTCCAAACAAATAAAAGTACAAATAAAGTCCAAAAAAAGGAAAGTCCAGAGCAAAACTGACAAAAGCCAGAATGAAATCCAAAGAAAACGACATTTTTTACTGGGCCGACATACAGAGACAAACAGCTATTCACGCTTACATTTACACCCAAGTTCGATTCAGGATCTCCAATTAACACAATCTGCATGTGTTTGGACTGTGGGAGGAGGCCAGTGCTCGGAGAAAACCCACACATATACGGGGAGAACATGCAAACTGCACATTCAAATTCACATTTGGACCAGGAAAGTCCTCGCTCACCACTGCACCATCATGTCTGTTTCTCTTTGTCTCGTCCTGTTCTTCTTGTTCCCTGGTGTTCAGCTTACAGGCTCAGTGGGTTTCTATGTGTGCGTCCGTATGACCAGTCCTGTTGCCTGCCATTTTGGGGATTCTTTGCTAATTGGTCTGAACCTATGGACCAAACCCTGCTGCAACAAAGACAGTGCTTATCCTGCCTCTGAGTCTGCATGTAAAGTCTATGGCTGTAAATCCCAATGGTTCCCCCCGCAAGGCCTCGACCCCTGAACCCTCACGAACTTCCTTGACATCAGCTGATTAGTGATAGAGTGTAACAGTCAGCGAGGGACAGCAAGTTGCTGTGTCACGTTACTTTGGCAGGTTTTTATTTTAGATTTTTCTCTTCACAGCCAAGATGCTTGAGGGACTGACGGACGGAAATATCATGTTCCAGGCTCACGTGTGGGTGAGAGGTTATTTTTAAATGCTGAATTCACTCTTACTTAGTTTATTTTTGAAAAATAGTATCATATGCAATAATAAATTAATGGGACTAGCAGCTGCAGCTAAATTCTGGCTTTGAATCCGCAGAGAGGGTTCTTCCTTGTTTGTCTGTTTATGTTTTCGCGTTGTGCTTGTGCTTGTCTGCAGATTTCACAATGGGAGAGTCATACCTTTATATGATAATAATTGCATTTCTACAGCACTTTACAACACAAAGGACAAAGTGCTGCACAACAAGAAAACACATTTTCAAAATGCAGAAGGGGATTCAAAATAATCATCGTAATTATAATAATAGAGATAAAAGACAAAATGGCCATAGCACCTCAATTTAATTCAGGAATTTGCCTTCCAAATAAAGTGCATTCAGCTGAGATTTAAAAAGGACAATCCTGAGCCCCCCCTGAGACTGTTTTTAATCAGTGTGACAGAAACATTTTTAATTTTAATTCAAAATAAATCTATTCATGCAATCATCAAGAGTTTGTCAATGAGAACTGGAATAAAATACTTATTTCCTTTTTTACATGGTTGCCGGTTGAGGTGAAGTTGTGTATCTGTGGCAGGTTCATTATGCAGAATACAGCTCCACATAAAAAAAAAGCAAGAAAGCCGGGTCTGATAAATACTGTGCTCTTTTTATGACTGAAGACTCAACAGCAGATGAGCCATGCCAGTGATAGCTCTGCTGGGAAATGGAGAGACGGCCAGAAAGAGGGGGAATAAAAGGTTAGAGGGACGCTGCCGAATAAGGGCGAGGCTCGATTTTTACTGTGTTTCGCCCTTTAACCCTTTGCAGAAATGACTTTTTTCCCTTTGGGCAGTGAAACCGAATCCCCCCCAAACACCGCCTAGACCGGCAATTTCCATCCAGACACATGTTTGCTCTGTGCCTTTTTCTGAATGCTCCCACTCAGCAATATACAGCAGAATGTAATATTCAAAGTATTCCTTGGCTATATGAGGTAATACACTGAGCTTTCTATTTTAACTGCAGCCTCTTATTTGCTCACTGGGCCTGGACTTTGTAATAAGTCCACATATTGCTGCAGGGCTTGTTATATATTTTTCTTTCATTTCTTTGCTTTTAATTTCTTCCAGACGCCCCCGTCGCTCGCTTTCTCTCTCTCTCTCTCTCTCACACACACTCTGTAAAAAGCCCTGCTAGCTTTCAAGTGTTCTCTTAATCTAGTCTAAGAGAAGAAGAGATCTCTCAATTGACACAAGAAACGTTTCATCCCTCTCTCTATCCTCCGCCTCCTTTTTTGTTTTTTAGTCCTCTCCATTCCTTGTTATTAGGCTGAGAGCTCACAATGACTAAAACACATGTTCAATCACACAACAGCAGGAACCAGGAAGGTTTTCATGATAGAAGGTTGCCGTGGTGACAGCTCGACACGTCTCTATGGCGATCGGTGTCCCTTTTCTAATGCCACTCGGAGCGGGGGTGGCTCAGGACAACTTCACTGCTAATGGCTCCAACGGCTCATTTGAGCGTTTAATGCCGGGCCGGTGACTCACTGGAGTTCAGAGAAAAGAGAGTTCCCGTGAATGTTGTCGTCAAATTATGAATATCCTGTAGTACCTGCACCGATTTACACAGCGGTCAGTCGGAGACAAAGGGGCAATGGAATCGGTACTAATAGACCCATTAGAATTTGAATACTTGACTTTTAAATCCTGGTTGAATTGATGATGCAAGCAGCTGAGATGGCTGTTGTATTCTGTTATACACAAACGTATCAGCTGCGAACTTAAACTTCCGATCCGTGCAAGAGAGGGTGCGGGTAAAACATTTGCTTCCCGTGTTCAATGTTCCGTGACCGTATACACACGTTATACACTTAGAATTTGCGTATGTGTGAACCTGCCCTAAAGATCCCCAGCGTGTCTCCATTTCCTCCCACTATCCAGAAATGGAGCCAAAATATCTTGCACTTGAAAGCTGCCATCTTGTCAACCTGGAGCCACGACATTTGACCAACCGCGATGTTCACGTTTCATAATGTTTTTATGGCATCAAATAATCGATTAAATCAAACTTATGTGAAATATGAAAATTTGGACACACAAAAGAAACGTTTATTTGACATGTACTTTTTTTCTTTGGTCTTTGTCCCTTCTATGAACACGGAGGAGGCATGTTTACAATACAGCCAGCCACTGGGGGGCAATCGAGACGCATCAGCTTCATCTTTACACACAGTCTTCGCCGAACGCTGATACAACCCATTGATTTAACACATATTGTACCAGATTACACAAATCTAGTGATTTGACAACTTATAAATGTGAGTCTTTGTAACTCAGCAGCCTGTTGCCCCTATTTAGCATTCCCTCTGAATCCTCGTCACTCCCTGAGCACTGATGTGTTGATGTTTATAATGAGTTTCCACTAAAAGGGGGAAAGATTATGCGCTACACGCGTTTGTTGGAATATTCAGAGTCAGCAAAGGGATCGGAACTCCCTCGGTATAAGTCAACCAACATTAATCCTGTTTTTAAAAGTAACCGCTCGCTGGCATGTCAGCTGCAAGGTTCAAGCAAAGCGCACGTCTGGAATTCAGAGCTATTTAAAAAGCCTGTTTTTCTGCAGCGCTGGAGCATCAGAGGAGCGCTGATGGGAAAGCTAATGGGGCTTTTTAAGGTTTTGAATGACACACTATTTTGTTCACTTTTGAATTAAAACTGGTTACTGAGTTGCTGAGTGAGCTGCATCGTGCCCTCTCAGTGGGAGGTTACATTCACTCTGGCTTTTTTTAAAGCATATTGACGCAAGAGTGATTCCACCTTTGATATAAAATACTCATTAAGAGCCAGAATACAATTTATTAAAAGCCCCAGCAAATGAAGACATGAATGCTATTTCAATGCACTGTTTGCAAAAGAAAAAGGTAACAGGGTAATTGAAGGATGCTCAATAGTAGAGATGGTACCCGATGTTCCATGACGACAGCGCAGAGACTATTTCGGTACTAGAGCAGATCACAGAGGGGTTTATATGTGTGTGTACTCTTTTTTGTCACCCTTTTAGGACCTTTTCCAGCATAAACACTGACGTTGTCAGGACTAGTGGACATCATGGGGACCTAAGCCTGGTCCTAATGAGGTAAAACCTGGTTTCTGAGCTCCTGGTTACTAGTATAGGTGTGTAGTGAGTGCATTAATTGGTCATGGTTAAGGTTAGTGATAAGGTTTTGGCTATAGGCTGTCCACACTGAATCGAAGTCTACATGGAGAGGAAGGATAGCTGCACAAACGTGTGTGTGTGTGTTTGTGCTGGACTGTAGAAAGTACATCACTATGTGTATTTAGGATAATTTAAGCCATAATTCATGATGTCATGGAATTGTTAATTTACGGAACGGGTGACAAAATATACAACAATCAGCAAACTGCACGTGGCTTCCTACATTTCATTTTTCACAAAGGCAGCTAAAATACATTACACAAGTATTGCTGTAGCAGGGGTTGAGCCTAAATTCATACATGTATAGAAAAGAGAGAAACCTGAGAGCAGTGTTACAACTAAAGATGTACTCAGCTTTATTTAGATGTGAACGTTATTTACCCAAGTAAACATAGCTCACAGTTGTATTATAGTTGCATTGTTCACGTTGCACAACTTGATTTCTTCTTATTCCGAGTCTTGCATTCAGGTTTTGAGCAGCGGTTTTTAACGATGACAATGTGTTTGAAATAATGTTGACACAAAATATCATCGTAATTTTGTCGTGAATACAGGCTCCTGTCAGTCAAATGGTTCTACTATTCCAACTAAAAGATTCATCACCCATCAAGCCATTTGTCATTAGTCATTCACAATTTGTATACCTGAAATGTGTGTATACTTTACACACATATACACACAGACACCTACACACCACGTTAAGGTGAGCGTGTTAAACACTTTCATGCATCGTTAGAGCAGTGATAACAGCGCAGACATAAAGACAGAGATGCATGATTGACCTGAATATTGCATTTACCTCAACAGATTATGACTATGCAACACACGTGTGTAGGTGTCTGTGTGTATATGTGTGTAAAGTATACACACATTTCAGGTATACAAATTGTGAATGACTAATGACAAATGGCTTGATGGGTGATGAATCTTTTAGTTGGAATAGTAGAACCATTTGACTGACAGGAGCCTGTATTCACGACAAAATTACGATGATATTTTGTGTCAACATTATTTCAAACACATTGTCATCGTTAAAAACCGCTGCTCAAAACCTGAATGCAAGACTCGGAATAAGAAGAAATCAAGTTGTGCAACGTGAACAATGCAACTATAATACAACTGTGAGCTATGTTTACTTGGGTAAATAACGTTCACATCTAAATAAAGCTGAGTACATCTTTAGTTGTAACACTGCTCTCAGGTTTCTCTCTTTTCTATACATGTATGAATTTAGGCTCAACCCCTGCTACAGCAATACTTGTGTAATGTATTTTAGCTGCCTTTGTGAAAAATGAAATGTAGGAAGCCACGTGCAGTTTGCTGATTGTTGTATATTTTGTCACCCGTTCCGTAAATTAACAATTCCATGACATCATGAATTATGGCTTAAATTATCCTAAATACACATAGTGATGTACTTTCTACAGTCCAGCACAAACACACACACACACGTTTGTGCAGCTATCCTTCCTCTCCATGTAGACTTCGATTCAGTGTGGACAGCCTATAGCCAAAACCTTATCACTAACCTTAACCATGACCAATTAATGCACTCACTACACACCTATACTAGTAACCAGGAGCTCAGAAACCAGGTTTTACCTCATTAGGACCAGGCTTAGGTCCCCATGATGTCCACTAGTCCTGACAACGTCAGTGTTTATGCTGGAAAAGGTCCTAAAAGGGTGACAAAAAAGAGTACACACACATATAAACCCCTCTGTGATCTGCTCTAGTACCGAAATAGTCTCTGCGCTGTCGTCATGGAACATCGGGTACCATCTCTACTATTGAGCATCCTTCAATTACCCTGTTACCTTTTTCTTTTGCAAACAGTGCATTGAAATAGCATTCATGTCTTCATTTGCTGGGGCTTTTAATAAATTGTATTCTGGCTCTTAATGAGTATTTTATATCAAAGGTGGAATCACTCTTGCGTCAATATGCTTTAAAAAAAGCCAGAGTGAATGTAACCTCCCACTGAGAGGGCACGATGCAGCTCACTCAGCAACTCAGTAACCAGTTTTAATTCAAAAGTGAACAAAATAGTGTGTCATTCAAAACCTTAAAAAGCCCCATTAGCTTTCCCATCAGCGCTCCTCTGATGCTCCAGCGCTGCAGAAAAACAGGCTTTTTAAATAGCTCTGAATTCCAGACGTGCGCTTTGCTTGAACCTTGCAGCTGACATGCCAGCGAGCGGTTACTTTTAAAAACAGGATTAATGTTGGTTGACTTATACCGAGGGAGTTCCGATCCCTTTGCTGACTCTGAATATTCCAACAAACGCGTGTAGCGCATAATCTTTCCCCCTTTTAGTGGAAACTCATTATAAACATCAACACATCAGTGCTCAGGGAGTGACGAGGATTCAGAGGGAATGCTAAATAGGGGCAACAGGCTGCTGAGTTACAAAGACTCACATTTATAAGTTGTCAAATCACTAGATTTGTGTAATCTGGTACAATATGTGTTAAATCAATGGGTTGTATCAGCGTTCGGCGAAGACTGTGTGTAAAGATGAAGCTGATGCGTCTCGATTGCCCCCCAGTGGCTGGCTGTATTGTAAACATGCCTCCTCCGTGTTCATAGAAGGGACAAAGACCAAAGAAAAAAAGTACATGTCAAATAAACGTTTCTTTTGTGTGTCCAAATTTTCATATTTCACATAAGTTTGATTTAATCGATTATTTGATGCCATAAAAACATTATGAAACGTGAACATCGCGGTTGGTCAAATGTCGTGGCTCCAGGTTGACAAGATGGCAGCTTTCAAGTGCAAGATATTTTGGCTCCATTTCTGGATAGTGGGAGGAAATGGAGACACGCTGGGGATCTTTAGGGCAGGTTCACACATACGCAAATTCTAAGTGTATAACGTGTGTATACGGTCACGGAACATTGAACACGGGAAGCAAATGTTTTACCCGCACCCTCTCTTGCACGGATCGGAAGTTTAAGTTCGCAGCTGATACGTTTGTGTATAACAGAATACAACAGCCATCTCAGCTGCTTGCATCATCAATTCAACCAGGATTTAAAAGTCAAGTATTCAAATTCTAATGGGTCTATTAGTACCGATTCCATTGCCCCTTTGTCTCCGACTGACCGCTGTGTAAATCGGTGCAGGTACTACAGGATATTCATAATTTGACGACAACATTCACGGGAACTCTCTTTTCTCTGAACTCCAGTGAGTCACCGGCCCGGCATTAAACGTGTGTTGCATAGTCATAATCTGTTGAGGTAAATGCAATATTCAGGTCAATCATGCATCTCTGTCTTTATGTCTGCGCTGTTATCACTGCTCTAACGATGCATGAAAGTGTTTAACACGCTCACCTTAACGTGGTGTGTGTGTGTGTGTGTGTGTGTGTGTGTGTGCGCGCGCGTCTGTGTGTGCATGTGGTAATAAAATGATTTAAAGAGTGAGGTGTGAGCGAGAGGAGGAAGGACAAAGTAATGGCGTGAGTGTCCCAATGGAGGAGGGAGAGAAAGAGATGGAGGGATGAGGACTTGTGCTTCGAGTATCTTTTGGGAAGCTGCACCAGTGAATCATGGGCGAGCGCACGGGAGGTGTGCTCGCCCTGATGTTGGCGCTAGTCATGCGGCTGACACATTTACAGCAAGGTTTTCAAAACGTTTGCTTTCAAAGCACCGCTCCTTTGTTACCGGCCGGTTGTTTGCAGATTGCAGTGGTCTGGACTCTGTCAGATACACACACACACACACGCACACACAATGCTCCCTGTGTGTCGACACTTAGTTAGTCCTCTGTCTCGGTCGCACAGTTGTCACATTCAGATAATCGGGCGAGCAGCACTTCCTGTGAACGTTTGCGTAACACTGGTTTGGAGAGGACTGGGGGGGCGCAAGGGCTTGTGGGAGTTAAACTACTCACTGCTGTTGACCTGATGTGACTGTTATTTGTCTTTGTTTGATTCTTCTGCTCACCTGCACTCACTCTGGATTGATAACCGTATATTTCCCGCGCTCTGAGCCAAATGCTAATATCAGCTTACATGGTCGCAGTTACAACGCTAACCCCGACATCCTGAAGGCCTCTTCCAGCTCCAACCAATCAGCAGGGGGGTGTCCCAGGCAGCTAGAACCAATCAAGCCCCCTAGACGGGAAAAACGTCCCTGACAAACACAGGCAAGCTCGACTCCTGCAGATTCCAATGAGGAAAACAGTAGAAGCAGAATTAACACTAAAATTCTTATTGCACAATTGAGAAAAAAGAAGTGGACAGAAAAGGAATAAACAGAAAGATAAGAGATAGATGATTGAATGGTGCATTAAAAGGACTTCACACTCCTCTGAACGTAACAAAATCAAGATTCAAGAAATGTCATTTGAGGACATTTCAAATGACATCCCCCCCCCCCCCCCCCCCCCCCTCTCCTCCTCTCTGTCTGTTATCTAGGTTGGAGTCAGTAGGTTTTTGGCCGACAGACTGGCCAACAGATGCTGATTTGTTAAACCTGGGGGAGCACAGTGAGACTCCTGAACGCTGCCCTGTTTTCTCTGGCATGTGTTACTCGACGCTGGTGTGCATGTACCCAGCCGAACAGAGCGGAGGGGAAATCAAGAGGCTAAATCTTGTGTTTGGGGCCCATCTGCCGAGGAGAGGGCGGGCGCGAACCGGACTGTGCTCACACTTGACAAACCGCTGACTAATCCGGGCCAATTACGAGACAAGCCCATTAAGGCCCGGCAACGGAGATAGAAGTCAAATCCCTCATTTGTGAAACCGCGTGTGTTTAATGAACAATGCCGTTATCATCAGCGCCGTTGATCACACAATGAAAATCCATTCGGCGGAGGTGCACGGTCGGCTTTAAGGGAGTGCACGGCGTTTCTCACAATGACACAAACACATTGGTTATTCGAGTCGTAATTTCCCCCCCATCTGCACAATTAATGAATCAAACTTTTCATTGTCACAGCCCGGTGGGACCGAAGAGGTCGGGTTATTAAAAAGTCACCGCCGCCTCATTCGCCGATGTCAGGCACAGGACTGAATTAGATTGGTAAGGTGTGATTGCCCTCAACTGGTCGTTATAATCCGAGTTCATGTTAATGGAGGAGCGGAATGTGTCTGTACCTTTCAGGTGGAACTTAATACCAAGCTGAGAAACGTCAGTAGCGTTGTTCTTCCCTTCGACAGAAAAACCTTCCCTGTGACGAAACCGCTTATTAAAGAGTCGTTTTCACATTTCAGACCCTGTCGCTTTCAACGTGTTCTATTAGAGACTGTTACTGCGACAAGGACGTCTCCTGTGTGTCTCTCATTCCGCGCTGGCTCTGGGGTTAACTCTGTCAGATATTTTCTTATTTAGCCCTGAGGTCTTTACACAGTGGCGGCGGTTTAGATTCTTTCTCTTTTTTCCCCATTTTCTGACAAGGTCGACTTTACTGCAAATCAAAGCATTAACCAGTCATTACTCACTACAGTAGTTTAGACCATGCAATAACTTCCCTGTGACAGACTGCCTGTGTCGATACGATCTTGGTACAGTGGACATGGTTGTTAGAAAATGAATCATTACTGGTAAATTCATTCTGTGCCTTACTTTGCTCCATGCTTTTGTCAGTGTGTTTTGCCGGTCAGCATGGTCTTGATATGTGCAGTACAAGGACATTTCTGCGTATGCATTTTCTACTTTTCTCTTGTGTTACTGGTGTTTTGTTTGCACAAAGGAGCTCCTCCCACCCCTCAGAAAACGAATCAGTAATCCAGTAGAGACTTCTGGGTTGTCGGGATGTCACAATGACACGTGCCAACACAATGCCCCACATTTTGATAATGCACAAATACAGCAGCTAGTCTGGCGCACCCCCTACAAAAGCCAGGTAGAGAGAGAACGTAGGCCGATATTTCCTACACATGTTGGAAGGGGATGACCAATAACAACAGAGTGGGCTTTAAAGAGACAGGGGCTAAAACCAAGCATTTCAGGCAGAGTTTTAGCACACGTAAACCTTTTCAAGTAAATAACTCAAATGAAAACCATTAACCTGAATATGAGAATTATATATCTTCTTTAAAAAGAGATTTGGTTTTTTTACTTTTTCATAGTCATAACACACTACTACACCTTTTCCACTAATCTGCTGAAGACACATTAGGCTTAAATGACACCAGATTGTCAACTTCTTCTCTCAGGGATGATTAACGCACATGTTTTTTACATAGTTTTCACCAACAAAATCAACAGTGGTCTGGCATCACGTCTGCAATGTTGACAGGAAATGAAGCAGCCCAGTCGCTGTTTTTGGTCCCATCCTTGAGAAATGACACAGAGTCTTGGCGGATGACACATTGTCCTTGTCCCTCGAAGACGTTTTTTTGCCTTCTGAGCAGGAGGTGACTGCCAGTGGTGGATTTGACTTCCTTTCAGCATTAATCAGCAGAGGGAGATTTATTTTTACATCCTCTCTGAGCAATACTGACTGAGGCTCTTATGAAGTTTGCTTCTGGGGAAGTAGGATGGAAATGTACTGTAATATTCCCTGATTTACTTTTTCCTATTCTCTCCTGCTGTCCCGTCTAATCCAGTTTTTCTTTGGCACCACCATCCAGTGAAGTTTTTCACTGAATCAAAGGACATTTTCTCCTCCTGAAGGAGATGCAAAAGTCAACAAGTCTTCATGCCTCATCTGCTTCTCTATTCTGTCTGCCTCTCCCTCATCAGCCTCTCTCAGCGTTTCTCTCCCTTTACCTGAGGCCCTTTTTTTCACTCACAAAATTCATCTCAGCATTGATGGATGTACCAGGCGCAGACGACTTTTGATTCCGGGCTTCTGATTCTGTCTGCCCATCCTAACATCCACTTTGGGTGCAGCGCTCCATCACATTGATTTCTCAGAAGATGAAACTCTGATTGAACAGACCTCTCACCCCCTACAGACGTGTGTCTTGCACCATTATGATGCATGAAGGAGGACGCCGACGCACCCCATCACCTGACAGGCAAACTACATGAGGCCAGTCACCCGGTACACGCTAAAATCACCTGTATTTAAGTTAAAATTAGTCCTGTCTCTCAGTTCCTGCTGAACCCTAACTCTGCGCTGTCAGGATGAAGGATACAGAAAGGTAGTCTGTAATTAAACGGCTCTATCGCAGACATTTGCACAGTGATGCTGACAGAGTCTGATAGATTAAATCCCCAGTGAGCCAAAGAGTGGAAATAGATTCTTTATTTTGTCCTCTGCTCTTTTTAGACTTTTCAAACCACTGCTCATGTTTTCATGCGATACTCTTTCTACTTGTGCAGTGATCCTGCAGCCGAGGTTCAGAGCCAAACGTAGGAAGAAGTGTGGCTTGTATGCAATGAAGCACCACTTACAGGTAGTAGTGGCCTTGTTTACTAACGCCAGAGCCAAAAATTTGAATTGCTTCTCAAACCAAACATAATTGTGAACCCTATAACTACTTATTCATGTGGTGGTAGTGAAGAGGCCCTGAATACTCACTTGACACTGGAATACAAATGAACATTCATATTCACAGTATTTCAGGCGTGTGTTGTCTTTATGTGTACGCGTGTGTGCGTGTGTGTGCGTGTGTGTGTTCAAAGAGCTGCTTTGTAGCGAGCACAGACACACTGGGACCATTAGTGTTTCAAAGACTTCAGACATACCTTATTAAAACCATCATTCATTGGTTAAAATCCCAACCTTGAATCAATAAATAAATAATAAGCACAGCCAATGGACACAGCTGGGGCAGAGGGAATAGGTTTTTATAAAAATTCGCAAAACTTTATAAATATATCCCCTGATTGTCGAGATAAATAAGATGAGTCATGTGAATATTTTAAATGCATTAATTAATACTACTGTAGTCTATGTCAGGACCAGCACACCTCATGGGGACCTAACCCCTGAGGAGGGGAAACTTCACTTCTGAGATCTTGGCTAAGGTTAGTGGTATAAGATGTGAATTGTGGTCAAGTTAAATTTAGGGTTAGGCATGAATTGGTCATGTTTAAGGTTAGTTCCAAGGTTTCCGTTAAAGGCTGTCAACAAAGAATGGAACTAAATAATTAGGATATCTGCGCTCTCCTGTGAGTGTGTGTGAGTGTGTGTTATGGCTGTTTTATTGTGCAGTCAGGCACATGCAGGTGGTGTGGAGGTGTGTCTGACATTAGAATGAAGGTAGCCTCTGCATAATTCAGATGAGCCTGTCTCCTTTAGTCTCCTATATCCCACCCTTCTCTCTCTCTCCCTCTCTCTCTCTCCCTCTCTCTATCCTCACATAACCCATCTTCATTTCAAAAGTAACTCTCTCGCTCTTTTTCTCCCTCCGGCTCCATCTCTATCTGTGTTTTCTGAAGATCTTTTTCGCTGTAACCTTCAAGGGATCACAACATTTCTGCACCATTCATGAGCTCTGATCAGGATGTGTGCAGCGGTAGTGCCCTTCATCTTCGAGGATGGCTCATTACGCACACCTTGCACGCACGCACACACACACACCCGCACACACACTACAGTTTAGAGAAATTACTTGATTGCTGGATTCTTCAATTATGCATGAAGGCAACTTGAAGGCTTTAATTAAATAAATGTGACGACTCTTTCATGGTGTTATTTGTCGTCTTCTTCCTCCAGAAATAAATGGATGTTCAGAGGAATTAACGGACGTCTAATGCAAGCAGCTTCCACATAACTATCTTGCATGAGGAAAGCTCTCCCTTGTGTGATGTTATCCATCTGCTTTATACATCAGTGGACACACAAACACAGACACACACAAACACACACACGTAACTGTCTTCTCCTGTGAAAAGGTTGTAACTGTTGGTGCCTGTTCACAGCAGAAGTATATCCTTACTGGGCAAATAGATTAATTTTTTTCTGCAGTCGCGGGACCAAAGGAACCACATTCCCGGGGCGATCAACCACCACAGCACAGCAATCCTGCTGCTGAGGAGTTATAAAAAGAAAGGCTTGGATTGAGATCAGTCAATCGGCTCCTTGTGTTTTCCTTTAACGAGATTAAGGCCGTCAGACTTCAACAGCCACTAAAGAAACACCTTTCCAAATATGAAACTGATGCCGCTTATGCAGGAGCAGTACAAATTTAATTGCACAAATATACTGCAAGGTACGGTATATATACCCTGTACTGCTCACATTAATAGGAAGTGGGAGTCCCTGGTTAAAGCATTTACATCAGAGAGACACAGGGAAACATATAAACGTGATTTGATCATGGAAATGTGCAGTGTATAATGCGTGGGCATCACTGACAATTTGTAGGAAGGAACATATGCAGGAGGAAAAAATCTGATTTGATGTATTGCATTCGCTGTGTCCTTAATGCACAACACCCCTGATCTTCCTCATTTACATAAGCTCTTATCATGGAAAACCCTTTACTGATGGTGTAAAAAACAATGTATACTAATATGTTTAAGCAGTATTAGTGTTATTCACTGAGAATCCTGAGTTCAAACTGGATTTCGGTTCATTTTCTGGTCAATTGGAAGTTGAGGATTATGAATTAGGACAAATGGATCACAGCAAATCTCAGTTTTACATCCCGCTCTCAGACATAAACATGGTGTTGAGAGGGTTGGTTTTAAATTATATATCAATACAGATGAGGGAATACATTTTCTTAATTTGTGAGAAATTCTCATACAGTTCTCAGCTTGAGTAAATACTTTGATTCACTTTGGAATTCCACTGATTAGGTCAACCAGTAGAAGATTGGTGGTTTGACCGCAGGTTCCAGTCCACACAGTATATATGGTTTATAAACCTGTAGTTGAGCTGTGTGAATAGGTGAATGTGGTTCATCATGTATATTACTTTAATAAGACTAGGGTAAGGGTTAGGGTAAGCGCTTAATAAATAATAAAGGACGAAGATTCCAGTTTTCCTTTGACCTTTTATTTCCCAGAGCATGATATGTCACAGTGAAATCCAGGGTCCAAGGCAAGGATAAACACAAAGGGATTTTACAAATACTTTTTGTCTCCACTTTTCTGCCTTTCAACTAATCCTATTGCAAAACCAAAACCAAACGTTTTGACCTTCTCTGTTTTCCTACTGCATCGAATGGGTGAAATAAACAGAAATGACCATCCCTGAAATCCGCAATGCTGCACAGGGCGAGGAAAAAAGCTCACATGAAGCTTGAGAGCTAAGACGGTTGTTTAATAGTATGTTGAAAAGTGGCAAAAGATATAGTGAACATCATGCTCTGTGGATTTCGTTTTATCTTATATCAGACACAAACGTCAGTGTGATAAGAACTACCTTAAAAGAAAGAAATCATTTTTTGTGAAACGTTTATTTAACATCTACCTCGATTTTTTAGTTCCATCCAGTTCCATTAACATGGAGGAGGCAAGGTTGATGACCTACACCGCAGCCAGCCAACAGGTGGCAATCAAGATGATTTAGCTTTACTTTTCGGAAGCTGGGATGTATTTTCATATACCGTCTTTGTTACATTGTTGTTGTTTGTTAGACCTGCAATGGTGAATGTAACTAAATAAAGTTACTCATACTTTGTATTATAAATACTCCATCATATGTATTCTGTTACTCACAAAAGCTGCATAAACATATGAGAGCCCTTTGTGCATCAGCAGCTGAGGGGGCTAAAGCACTGTTTGTTCCCAGTCGTGCCTTATGTCAACATCTGATCAAAGCAGCACACACATACCAACACACACACACAAACACACACACACACACACACACACTCAGAAAAACACATGCATGAAAAAAGTACACACATGCATGCGTCGGCTTGCTGAGTTCACCCTCAGGGTGTTGAGTAAGCCTGATTCTTGATGTTCCCCTGATCGTTACATTTATTGCGTCAGTAGAAAATCCTAAATAAACCTTTTAACAGGATTCTCCTCAGTTCTGCAGTAAATAGGCTTCTTATCCTAGCGGCCACCGGGTTTATCTCTGTCTACAGAGCCCACTGTATTGAGACTTTTGTAGTCTTGAGTTGCAGGATTGGAGCAAGTAACAGGCTTTTCATTAAATATTCGAGTTACAATCACAGGACAATTTACAGATCATTTTAGAGCCATTGGCATTAAAAGTGATATTTTGCATTTATTTCAATACATTCTAGAACAGAACAATTTCTTTAGAAAACATCAGAAGTGTCGACAAACTGAAGTCCATCACAGGCACATTTGATATTTTGATTCATGAATATTATATATCATTTTTTTGGTTTTATTATTTATGGTTTGACTGATTTAATATGTCATTTGCAATCTGTTCGCCATGTGATGGACTGGTGACCTGTCCTGGATGTACCCTGCTTCTCCTCACCCAATGACAGCTGGGATTGGATCCAGTGCCCCAGCGACCCTCAAAGGATAACTGGTATAGATAATTGATATGAGATGAATGGATGGGCGGAATGAACTATGTAATCTATCCCTAGCTTGAGGGTGTGTGCTATAAACACGAGCTCACAGACATGTCACAACAGAAGAAAAGCATCTCTGTGATTAATAACATTGATTATAACCATCACGGTCAATGACAAGTCACAATGTCTTTAAAAAATTGAAGGTGAAAGTTTGTCTAGATGTGCAAAATCAGAGGTGGAACTTGTTTTTTTTATATTGTTTATTGTTGTTAATAGAAATTTTAAGCTACCTGTCAAATTGACTTTCATGGAATGACTATTGCTAATATCTATTTTATCATTTTCTTTTCCCTTTAATTTGAAATGTGGTTGTATTTTTCTATTTGTCGTCTTTTATCATGCATTTTGTACTTTATTATTTGCTGTGTTTGAAAATTTAGGACATAATTTGATTTAAATTGTGTGATTTAATTTTCTTTGTCATAGTTTTCATTAGTAATGGGTTTTTTGAAAGGTGTTTTATAAAAAAATTAATAATTTTTATGATAACTATTATCATTATTAGTGCAAGGTTCTATCCTGAGCATAGATTCACTAACATTGTGAAAAAGCGCAGCCTTTATTCTCTTTGACACTTGCGAGATGCCGTAGTTCCGAGAATCCGGTAGCGGAGCTGCTGTCACCTAAACAAACGACATGTAAGCAACACTTTCACTATAAAGACATTCCGTCCTGTTTAGTTGTCAGAGCGATCACTCGGACATTTATACAAGATCAGTTTCTCCTCGTTCAAACTGTTGAAGTGATGATATTAAAACGTCGTTTAGCGCGTTAGCTGACAGCGAATGAAAAGTCCGAAGGGAGGCTAAGTTAGTTAGCGAACTTCCGTCTGCAGTCAGTGCCACATCGTCAGAAACACGGAGCTGCTCCGCGGACACAGATTTATATTGTTGAGAAGTTGTCAGGCTTTTGTTTGTTTGGACATTTGCTGAATTGTTTTGTTGTTCTCACCCTAGATTTATTAGTAAGTGTAGCTAATCGAACTATAGCATGTTCGAAGTCCTTGTATCCCTCTTTTATGTTATAATGTATGAAAATAATATGAACTAATAGGTGTTGAATTGGTTTTAGAACAAACCAATCTCTGACATTCCTCAGGACATGATACACGTAACTAATACGCATGTGTGCAGAAATATACAAAGCTTTGTTTTCCTGACAGCAGTTCAGAGAGACTCCTTGTTCATTCGAGTACCATTTCTGTTGGATTGTTTACAGGGGTTGATATTGCACAGAGCCATGAAGAGGCCTCATCCTCCATTTACAGACCTGTGAACGTCCAGAGAAGAAGACAGGAGGAAATTCACTTCAGCTGAAGTTTGGATAAACAGGGATAAAGTCAGCCATGGCTCTGGAAGAAGATGAAGAGGAGCTCACAGTCGATAGACCCAAGGAGGTGGACGTGTTCACGTCCGTGCGTTTCCTGGGCTACCTGTCCAGCATCAACCTCCTGGTGGCGGTGTGCGTGGGCATGTACGTCCGCTGGGAGGTGACGAGCGAGCCGATGATCCTGGTCATCTTCATCCTGGGCCTCTTCGTCCTGGGGATAGCCAGCATCCTCTACTACTACTTTTCCATGGAGAGAGCCAGCCTCAGCTTGTACCATCTGTGGTGTGGCTTCCTGCTCGGGCTTCTGTGCTTCCTCAACAGCCCCGCTTTGGACTCAGACGTCAAGGAACTGGTCACCAACTATCTCCTCCTCACCAGTATTATTTTGAAAACTGTTTGGGCTGTAACCGAGCGAATATGCAGCTCCATCCATTACAAACCCACTTTGTTGACATCGACCGAGATGCTGGAGCTCCTGGGGTTTGGCATTGCCAGCACCACCATGCTTCTTCACAAGTCAGCGGCCATAGTAGGCTTGGTAGTGGCCCTGGGCGCTCTGATTGTTGACCTGCGGATGAAATCCCTCCTGGCCTTACCCAACCTCATCTGTTTTGCCCTGGTTACGTCTCTTGTGTTTTTCAAAGCCATAGGCATCGCAGCCAACCCATTTGCTTTAGGCTGCTACATGGGCGGGCTACTGTGTGAGCCTGTGCTGGACGTGTACTTCAGTGGGCTGGGGCCCAGCGTCCGCTGGATGCCAGTGCTCTCTCTGGGGAACGTCTGGAGGAGGCTGTCCCTGCTGCCTCTGAGTGTGACTGAGCTGGCCTTCTTTGTCCTGGCCGCCTTGAAGGTACACTCAGCATTTTGCAAAAATGTTTGTGTCAGAAAATTGACATTTCCATTATGCCAGTCATTAGGTGTTTGTGTAACTCAGAATAGGATGAGCTCTTCAAACAGTCTTTTTATTCCAACTGCAACGTGTTTTTTTTAACTATGATACAGATTTGAAGTTGCTAGTTTACTTATATTTTAAGGCTGTTTATTGACACTTCATCTGTTTTCATAGCTTGGCCACTTGGAGCTGTGGTATCTGGTGATCCCAGGCTTTTGCCTCTTCGGCATTTTCTGGGCCATCTGCCACATTATTCTGCTGATCACAATTTGGGGCTTTCACACGAAGCTGAGCGAGTGTCAGAAGGCCTGGCGGGCCCAGCGGTCCAGTAGCCGCAGTCTGGAGCAAGTCATGGCCTCCAGGGGCATCCGACACTTCTGCCTCATTTCAGAACGGCTGGTGTTCTTTAGCTTGCTGTCCACGGTGATACTGGGGGCTGTGTCCTGGCAGGTAAGACAAAATAAAGTCACATTACTAATGTAACAGGAAGACACATTATAGTCATATCATTCACAGAAAAAAAACCTGTTGCTGATCACAAGCGCCAGAATGTTCTAGAAGAACTCACACATCTCGATAAGGCCCCTGCTGTAATCCCTCCTCTGCCAGCTTTAGCATTTTTATCGTTATGACAAGTCCCCTGTAAACACAAATTGCACCCATTCCATAAACTCCTAGAGAATTGCTAGAGGCTGTGGTGTAGTTAGAAGATGCTCCGGGAGCTGAATCAGCTCAGCTCTCATGCGTAACCAATGTTAATTAGCACCTTAATATCCCTATCTACTTGCATAAGGAGCAGCAATAACTTATTTAGCCTTATTAGACATTTGGCTTGTTAGAGTCTCATGGGGCCGGGTCTTAATTTGAGATCTGTTCCTGTCAGATACAAACTTGCCTGAGAAAGGAGGAGCTGTCATCACTGATGTTTGAGAAAGTTACGATTCACATCAACACAGCAATAAACACAGCTTTGTCAAACTAAGAATATTCTCAGATGTGTTGATTCAACTCAAACAAATCTTAAATCTTTAAGGCCACAACGCGAGCTGTTATATTTGTTTTACTGCTTTGCAATGAGTGTATACGGGAGACCCACTCATCTAGATTATTACTTTTTTACTTTGTATGTGAGAATTGACTGAAAATAAGAATAGCACTTTTAAAAGAGACTTTCCTCGTCTGTAACCCAGCTCATGAATGAGGTGCAGAGCTTCTCACGAGTAACGCCAGACTCCCACAGCTTGAGGTCAACGACTGCAACACTCAAGTCCTCTTTCACGCTGTATTGTGCTTCATAGTCGTATATTCAGGCACCTAAAAAAATCGTAAATGCATCTTGCAGGTTCAAGTGTGGCTCCACTTAACTATGCAGGTATTGATTTATGCAATAATAACAATGCAGTCTTTTTAACACAGGATCTCCTTTGTGGTGCTACATTGTATTATACATTTGTCCTGATATTTGTGTAACTGCCAGTTTTTATTTTTCAATTTGGTCTTTGACATTTAAACATTAATATGTAAAATACTTTTAGCAGATAAAATTAGTAGTTTTATTGTCTTGAGTCCACTCAGAATGTACTGGCCCATACACTGCAGTAATTGGACGCTTTTAAAGGGTTTCTCGGGAGGTTTAGTCTTCTGCCAAACAGCGCATTGTGTCTCCATTCAGTTAGGTCCTGTCATGTTCTGTCCTGCAATAATAACGCTGTCAGTCCCCTATTGTATCACCGCCTCGCAAAGTGTCACCACCAATTATCTGGCTCTGATTGCTTTTGTACGCGCTGTTGGTTGTGAGAGAAAGTGACTCTGATTCTTTGATATTTTCCGCAGCCCTCGAATGGCCTCTTTCTCAGCGCTCTGCTGGTGGTGTTGCCTCTGGAGTCTCTGGCCCATGGTTTGTTCCACGAGCTGGGCAGCTGCCTGGGGGGAACCTGTGTCGGATACGCACTGGTCATACCAACGGCCTACAGCAGGTACCTTAAAACCGCACGTCACTCTTCTACTGTATATATTGTTGTTTTTTATATTGTTGTTCGATATTGTTGTTTTTAATTTGTGGTTTGTAAAGTGCACCAACCACATCAAGGCAATGTCCTGTATGTGCAAATATACATGGCAATAAAAAGAATTCTGATTCTGATTCTGAAGAATTACATTTTGATTATGATCAATCTCTTTATTATTCAGTTTGACAAATTTATTTATCCTTCAGTCAATATAACAACGGAAAGTTAATCTGTTTAAAATTTAAAACAAAATTGCCAACAAAATGAATAAAAACAAACAAAAAAATATATGAGAAGCACTAATGAGTAAAAGCTTTGGCTCTTTTTTCTCCTGGTAAATGCAGCTAATGTTTGGGCCCTTAAGGAATCATTCCACTGCTCCCTCCACGGCATACAAAGTCGATCAGCTGCGGCACTTGGCCATTAGCTGCCGCTGATGCCTCTCCCAGTGCCCTCTCAGTCGGCCTAGCGCTTTGTGAAATAGCCGAGTTAGTTTTGATGATGCCGACATCTTGCCCCCTGCTTCTTAACAGCAGAACCCAGCCATCTCAGTTATACATCGCTGCTTATTTTATTTATGTTTTTTTCTCTAGAGGCTTTCCACTGTTGTAAAATCCAGCCTGTGAAGATTTTGGGCTGGTATTTTAAACATTTTAGCCAATGTTAGCATTCCGGGGGGGATGTCAGGCTTTCTTGTGCTTAACTCTCCCAGGTGATTTCGGATGCAAGCCGATGTCATGTTGGAGCAGTGGGCGCTCTGTATGCATGGCCGTATGTGTGGCGTCCATAGGGGGAACCGAGTGCACGACGAGAATGGGGCAGTGTATAATCGCCTGTATGATGGCTGCAGATTGTGTTTTCACAATGACAAGAGCCCCACAGGGAGATGAGAGGGTGAGAAGGGGGGAGGGAAAAACACAGAGGTAGGCATGAGGGGAAGAAAACACAAGGAGGTGACTGAGGTTGTAAACGGGGGAGAGTGGTGATACACGCCAAAAGGGACAGACAGAGAAGAGGAAGGTGAGGAATTGGGAGAGAGGAAGAGTGCAGCGCTGAGAAATCGGTGGAGAAAGGGACAGGATTTTTTTTTTTTCAAAGGATGAAAGAGAGAGTGTAACCGGGGGAAGATGTGGTCGGAATCTCAAACTACAAGCTTTCACTCCCCTGGGGGCTGCAAGATCTGAAAAGATTAGATGGCTTTGGGTGAACAGTGTATTGGCCGAAGCCACACAGAGGTTTGCAGTCATTTACAGCTGGACAGAAAACGGTGTTGTTTGTATATGTTCTTCTGCAAAAGGGCAGAAAAGGACATGAGGTGAAAACCCGGCTCAATGCAGGTAGCATCATTATCAGAGTGACATCGCAGGCCTGAGGAATACATCTGCTTTGGCTGTCAACAACTACTTATCTGCCCAGTGGCCAGTAAACCAATTCTATCTCTTCCACTGGAGATAAGCTTCCAGCTGTCGTTGTCAAGGTGAGCTTTGAGGTGACGGCGGGGGCATAGGGCAGATGCCGTGATGGCTTCCGAGTTATGCAGATGTCCGTGAGAGTGAAGTATGGCTTAATCTTCTGATTGCCCATGAATAACATCAAGTACAGGGATGTAAAGAAAATGTATGGCGGCATAGAAGAGCTGCTGGCCTTGACTTGGAGTGTGTTAGTGTATGTGCGTGTGTATGTGTGTGTGCCTGTGCCCCCTCTGTGTTATCATCCACTAATATTATCAGGCAAGGCTTTGTGCGTCCACACACACACCTAAAAAATCACCTTGCCCTCAACCATCTTTAACTTTAGTTGCTCCTCCACTGATGCTCATAAGTTTTCATTAAGCTAATACTATCTGTCTACACTAGCGTTTTGATTCCATATTTGAATCCCTGTCCATACTAAAACACATTTATCGTGTGATCACTCATTCAAGTGTCAGAGTATCAGCTCGTCACAAGCATGTTAGCAGTTGTATCATTGTAAAATCCAAAACTGAACTGCACAACAGCAGTTATAAGTTTCAGCAACGCTTGTAATTGATTATCCATGTTGCGTTCTACACTGGTAGCCAAGGTTAATGCCAGGTGTTTTCTCCCGGATGCGGGTCATGTGATATGAGCTTGACGAATCAACGAAGGCTACTTCACGACCGAAAAGACCCAATTGGCCAAGAGAGCGTCGTTGCACAAGCGGTTTCTAAACATCTCCGTTTCTTTCCTTCCAGACTAAAAAAGGTCAATCAGCGAATTTACTAAAACTCTGGATTAGTGTGGACGACAGTTGTATCCGTAGCAGAGTTGATGTGGTCTAGTGGTAGAAACTTGGACTATGGGCAGAGAAGGTCTCTGGTTCGTCTCCGGTTCGACTCCACGGAGAGACAACAAAAGACTACACTGGATTGATCTGTCCAAAAATCCAAGAGTCTCCCTACCCTGTCTAGTGCCCCTGAGCAAGGCACCTTACTCCCCCAACATCTGCTCCCCGAGCGCCGTACATAGTCACTCCCTGCTCTGTGTGTCCTGCACCAGATGGGTCAAAAGCAGAAGTTAAATTTCCCTACCTGCATGAGTGTGCCTTTGCATGTCTGTGCATGTGTTTGGGACGAATAAATGCATCTTGACCTTAATCTTGATCTTGATGTGTGTTAGGGTCAGTTTTTGTCACCCTGCTCACTTCTTCTCTCGATCCTTGTGTTATATCCTCCAGCAGTGATCCACCACTCCTATTTCCCCCCGTCTCACTTTCCCTACCCTATTATGTTCTCATCCTCTCGTCACTGTCTCCTCAGTCCTTTATTCCTCATTTCCTCTCTTCCACCTCGTCCTCTGACAAACTTCCTCCTCAGTATTACGTTGTGTTTTTCTCACATCCTCTCCTCTGTCTCCCTCTCTTTCGTCCAGTGCCAACGGCCAGCCCACTCTCCTACCACCTGAGCAGGTGCAGCAGTTGAACCAGCGCTCCACGGGCATGCTGAACAGTGTGCAGCGCCTCTTCTCCCACCACATGATCCAGACGTTTGGCTGCGACTACTCCACCAGCGGCGTTACCCTGGAGGCGATGCTGACCAAGCTGCGGGACTTTCTGGATCGTCACACTGTGGACGGGCCCCGACATGACACCTATCTGATTTTCTACAGCGGGCACACGTACAACGGCACCGGGTCGTGGGCTCTGTCAGGTAAGAGCCGCACTTCCACGTTATTATTTGTATTACCTTCGCCATGGAGATTATGTTTTAGTCTCTTGTTTTGTCCTCAAGCGTATTCCAGCCAACGCTTACCCTGACCCTTTCATTCGACTCCAATATCAACAATTGCCGATCATTCGATTCTTCCAAATTACATTTCTACCACCAGTGGTGGTGACCTATGCTTTCATGCTACCTGTAGGAGATACTTCCGCAGCTGTCAGCAGATGGAAAAACAGTAGCTCATCTAACAAATAAAAAAATGTATATGATATGATTAGAATAGAAAACAGTACAGTGTGTGTGCACTCTGAGCCAGCTGCTACACTTGATCATTATGTGTTGCTGTTGAGAACAGAAGGAAACTAGATTTGCAAACAAGCAGAGAATACACAAGAAATAACGATGGACAAATGGCCGAAACGTCCAGTGTTGTCGGCTTCATCTAAAAATTTGCTTTAATTATCAAGTATAAACAATTACTGAAGATTTCAGCCAGGCATGGGTAGAACAGAAGTCCCATCTACTGCCGAACTGTTGTGTTGAGTGGCATCAGGTCGATGCTGAATTCTCCCTGCAAACTATTTGCATTACAATCCGATTTCCATTGTTTTTCATTCCTCGCTCCCCTCAGTCAATCAGAGGCTGATTGGATTTGCACGTCAGACTGTGAGCGCCCAAAGAGTTAAAACCGCTGCGAGTGACTCGCCGCTGAAGTTTTGTTTCCAGCTGAGACGTCTGTGAGGGAAAGTTGCAGACGGTCTGCTGTGACACGAGCCGTCCCTCAACAGCAAATGAGAATCGCAGCAGGTTAACGTTGTGTCGACTCCCACTCCTCTGTTCTGAGATTACTTGACACATTATCTCTGCGTGACGCTGCAAACAGGCAGAGAAAAAAACTCCCTGTTCTAAAGATAATCACTTTCCTTTGTCATCAGCATCTTGAAGGGACGTGTTTCGGAGAAAGTGAGCATGTTTTTACAGAAATCCAAATTGGAGACAGTCTCTGTTTTAAAAGTTGTATTTCTGTCCTTTGATTTCTGTAGTTATGCAGCGTAAGTGCAGACGTGTCCAGTGCTAAATTATACAGGGATGAAATACGTTTGTGCAGTTTGTGTGGACACTCGTCTTCATGCTGACGGCCGTCAGACGGGAACACAGACGGACCCGCGAGTGAAAGTCGGCAGGTTTGATCCCTTTAAAGCCACTTTGTCAATCAACAACCACGAGTCATGTCGAGGTGTCCTTGAACGTTACACGGAACCGATTGTAGCTCTGTAACCTCCACGACACTGCATATAACACAGAGTGTGGTCAAGAGTGCTGTTTTTGTAATGTAAATGAAACATGGCAATGGTTAGGATGTAAAGACACTAGAATGCCTCATTTATCCACGTGTCTATTTGCGAGTCAACTGAAAGTGTATTTCACAAAATTGGGTCACAAAAAACGATGGAATCAGCTTTTCTACCTCGGCTGCAGTGGTGTCTCCATCCATCCGTACAAAAAGGCTTTTCCATATTATAGTCTGTATTGAGACATGGCGTTAATTTACAAGACACAGCAGTAAGTACTTGAGAGGGGCTCATCCTCTTTTCTGTCTCTCTCCTCCCCATCTTCCCCTTTGACTTCCCCCGCTGTAGGAGGTGAGACTCTCCACCTTGCCCAGTTGCTGGAGCTGTGGAAGGAGAAGAACGCCGGCCACTACTCCCGCCTCATCCTCGTCCTGGACACGGAGAACTCCCTCCCCTGGGTCAAGGAGGTGCGCAGGGTGGACGGGATCTATGTGGCCGTGCAGGGGGCCGAGCTGTCCGCCGTCAGGGTCGACCCCGAGGCCGGAGACATCCCTCTGTTGGGGGACTTCACCACCGAATGGGTGGAGTTCAACTGCAACCCGGACAGCAACACCCAGTGGTCGGAAAAGGGACGGACAGTGACGGCCTCGTACGGCGTGTCCAAGCGCTGGAGCGACTACACGCTGCACCTGCCCACCGGGAGCGACGTCGCCAAGCATTGGAAGACCCACTTCCCCAGGGCCACATATCCCATGGTGTACCTGTCCAACTGGTGCTGTGGTCTCAACCTGTTCTGGTTGTGCAGCGTGTGTTTGCGCTGCTTCAGGAGGTGCAAACTCGCCTGGTTCCCACCCGCTGTTCTGGACACTGGGCAGGGCATCAAACTGGTGCATTCATAGGTCGCATGGGAAGTTGTAGCTATCGTTTGTTGTCTTAACAGTTGGGAGTGTGTTGGGTGCACGGTGTTTACATAAAGGAATTAGAATGTGTCTATATAAGATTCTACCCCAGGAGGAGACAGGAGAAGGTGTTCAGAGAGATTCTTTGCATTGTAATTTCTGATGCACATTTTTTTATGGGGACCCCAGAATGAGGCTGTGGGAAGCCAAATACATTAACCCCATGCATGCTGCACATGAAGAGCTCAAAGAACAACAGTTACTGAGTGCAGCTCCTTTATTAAGGTGTCTTCATATATTAATGATTGATCAGTCATTAACAGTCAGACAGTTATTTTATTCTGTCGGAATTTTTTTTTTTGCTACATAGTGCCAATTTATCCTTACAATGCTGTGCCTTCTGAGGGCCTTAAATTTGCTGAATTCTTTTATATTTATGTGTCTTATACATCCTTGCCTTGCCTCTTATTTGTATTTAGAGATAAGGAGACAGTTGTTTGAGCTGGGGAGGTGCTCAGTGTCTTCCTAAAGCCTTTCTATAGGATGGACAAAATATTGCCTGTTGAACTGATGAACTCAGTGACCCTCTGGTTCCAGGGACGTCCGACCTCGACCTGCCGCTCTCGCTGTGCGATCCTTTCTCTTTCCAACTGTTTCAAATTCCATTTATATCTGCACCGAACAAAGACAGATGCATGGCAGTATATCACCACCAGACAATAGCCTTCTATTTGTAATATATTGAGATTAATTCATCTTTAAGTAGTCATTTTGCTCTTTAGAAACTCAGTTTTGACTTGTCATGCAAAGCAACAAAATCCCGAGGTTCCGGGTGCTTGCTTTCTGTGCACAGACTTCTTTATTTCCTTCTCTACTTGCTGCGTGTCATCTCTCCCCCCCACACAAACTCTGGAGAGGATTGCTGCCTTGAAATAAGTTTGTTTCTCTGTGATGTTTTCAAAGAGGTCAAGTGGTGTTTTCCAAGTGTCATTCCCCATGTGCCTCACCTGAGGTGTCTCTAAATAGAATAATTAAACCTGGATGAAAAACTGGTCTGACAACGTTGTGTGAGACATGTATGAAAAAAGTAAAAATACATATGAGCTGGATAAAATGAAAATGATATAAGAACGTTTTTATAGAAATACACTAAGTACCTGAAAATACCTGAAAATACCTGAAAATGTACTTAAAGTATTTTGTCTTTGGCAAGACTTGTATCATAGTTCGGCCAAACTCATTAGAGCAAATACAGACTCTGCTCTTTTAAAACTTAATATTTGAATTGTGAGCTTGGAGAGAAATGAGAGTAAAGGGGGGGGGGGGGGGGGGGCTGCTCGTCTCGGGGAGCAGCACTGTATCCTGACTCACCTGAAGGGAACTATTAGGAATAGAGCAAGATACCACCGTGAGATCTCAGAAGGATGAAATTTGGTAATGAAGCAGCATTTTATCACGGAGAGAAGGGAAAGAAAGTGGCATGAACCAGAGCAAACATTCCCAGCACTCTGAACCCACTGTGTTTAGCTTGTGTAAATACCAAACCATTAGGCAAATGCGAGCAATAAGTCCACTGTGGCAATTAGCGGGAAAGGAGACGAGTATAAATGTCCTCTTGTGAGGCCGCTCCTTTCATGGCTGCAGCCTGTGAGCTGCTGCTTACAGCTCAGGTCAGGGATTCATGTACTGTATACGGGGGGAATCATTTATGAGAATATTAGATTACGGTCCGGATTCATCTCCTAAACTGGATTAGGTAATAAAAGAGCCAGCCGCCTTTGAGGGGCCCAAGTAGATGTGCTGACTCAGAGCCTCGCCACACACACACACACAGATACATGGGCTGGATGCAGCTGCACACACCAGCCGTCCTCTGTTCCTGTTTCTCCTCGGCCGAGCCTCTTGTCTGAGGGTAATTACAGCCTGTCATGGGGCATTACCTTCTAATACAGGCAGTGATGTGCCCGATGCTCGCCCACGATTTATTTGGAGGAAATAAATGTGCTTTTATAGCACAAGTTGCACCCCAGTAAAGGAGGAAATGCAACAAATGTTTTGTTTTTCGATTATTGTTGTTCCAGTCGCTGTAGGGCCACAGCGGGGGTGGCACTTTTATGCCTTTTTTAAAAAATATCGCATTTCCCCGAACAATGTTTGTTGTGAGCCAGTTATGTGTTTAACCATTCATCGTTATCTTAAAAACAGTTTGAAGAATGAAGGGAAGACATTCTGCGTAAAAAATTGTTTTCTTCGATTTTTAAAGTGAAAATGAGATGGTGTCATCCTTGAAATCCTCCATCACTCATCCAGCTCAGACATCCATTTGAAGCCTAATGTTCTAGAACAATACGTACTCGTAAATTCTGAATGTTGCCTTCTCTCTTCTTGAAATGAGTAATGGGATGAGAGAGAGAGAGAAGAATCAGCAGCGTCACTGTTCCAACTTTCCTTGCTGCGTCTTGCACTGGGTCCGACATTGAAAATGTCAAAGCCATTATCTCAAATTACAAGGGCTGAGGATGCATTTAGTGGCTGTTTAACCGTGCAACACTCCCCCCACAGTGCAGACAATAATTTGAGAGCGGCTGCCAAAATCTCTCCCCCACTCTCATGCTGCTCTTTAAACGATGCACTTTCTTCAAAAACCACATGGACATGTTGGAGTCGTGGTTTGCATCAGACGCTACATCAGCTGGCGTGACCTTGCACGCGATTAACTTCCTGCCGGGATGTTGGAATGTGGCCAGTTTGGACCTGTGGCATTATTTGAAAAATGCTTATTGCTTTTTAGGGGTAAAGTTAGATGAAAAAAGTAATATTGAAATGATGCTATAATGGGGAGGTTGTTTAGGAAACACTTAAAAGTGGAATCCCCAAAATGTCAAAGTTACCCAGAAGTAACCATGGTTGGCGTAGCGTGGGATGAAAGACCTGCCCCCCTCCACCTGCGACCTTCTCCCATTGGACGGTATACTAAACTTGAACCTAGGGATTGAGACTATACACTATTCAACATCCATTTTTATTTCCAGTCTTAATCGCAGTATAACCTGGAGTTTTTGCAGCATTTCGCTACATTGACATGCAGTAGTTACCATCTGCGTGATGTCAAAATAAGACTAAGTATCTCTGGAACAGGAATAAGAATGGAATATTCATTTAAAACATAATCGTGTTCAGAATAACGTCAATAGTTGGAATATTGCTGTCGGTTTAACCATAGGCATCGTCTCATCTGGAGAAGAGTAATCGGGTTTTAGCTCTGGATGTAACTGCCTCCATTGCACATTGCAGGATGGGATCAAAACTCTTAATATGCAAGACATGAAAGGCCCATGATATCAGATCATATAACGGGATGCGTTTCATCAGTGTGGATGGCTAATTCTGAAGCTCGTCCTTAATCAAACTCGGGATATTGGCTTGTGTAGGCAGCCAAACATATTTAGTATGAGCCAGAGGATGCGGATACACTTGATTCAATTAAAAGTGTAAATTGGAGGCTAACAAGACTGTCAGTGCTGTGGGATGGGCGGTTTGGTAATTAGCTCTGTTGTCGCAGTCGGGCTGAGATGGGACAGGGATAGGCTGAGCCAGGCTGGTGGAGCAGATGAGTTTCCTATTCTGCTCTCACATCTGGGAGCACGGGCGTCTTCTGAAGACAGACAAAGCATGAGGCCTCTCCCGCTCCAGGGAAATGTCCCTCTGAGTCGCAGCTTGATTTGGATGGTGGAAATTCAGCACGAGGATCCAAGCTGAAACGCTTTGAGGTACATGTTCTCTTTTTTGTTGATGAGCAACATCACTTTTTATCATGCAACACATTTTTTTAAATGTCAACGGTGCTATACTGAAGATTTAACCAATTTCTCCCTGAGGAATTAAAAGTTGAAAACATATGCTTTCTTGCCGAGAGCTAGCTGAGAAGGTCTTTTAGAAAATATAGTAGGAGGATGGAGCTAATAGTAGCCTAGCTTATCTTAGCTTAGCTTAGCATAAAGATGGGAAACAGAGGGAAACAACTAGTCTTATTAACCAACACTAAATGTCCTTCTCTGAGATTTAGCTGTGTCATATTGTTTGAGCTAAACTAACTGGTTGCTAGCTGTTAGCTTCATTCTTACTGTTCAAACAACAAGAGTAGCATTGATAGTATCTAACTGTTAGCTAAAATGCGATATGCTTTAGCTTTAGCTGTGCTAGCAGGTGCATTTGGGTATCTCTTTTGTCAGGGACACAGGAAGTAAGGTTGCCCCCCCCCCATTAGGTGAGAGACTGTTATTGTAATGTAAACAGTTAATTGTTCAATAAAGATAACATTTTATTTTCCTGAGTAACATTTTGACAGATGCATGTTTGAAGGCCTAGCATCAACCGATTTTCTTTATATTTTTTATCATATATGGGCTATATTTAGAACGCTCAGTGTATTTTTCTGTATCGTCCATTGCACAAACGTTGAACTGGACGTAGATAACAGGTGCATAATGGTGAATATCTAGTTTCTTTAGAGACTCTAAAATCAAGTTTGCCATCTATTGTTGTGTAAAATGTTGTTCAATACAAAAATCATGAATGTTGCACTACTGCACTACTTTTAACATTTTGTGTTATACAGATTTTTATTTCAGCAGCTCGAACTCTGACTGGTTTTCAGCATCCCTGAACCTAGATTTCTACTCTTTTTGAGAAGCGAAAATGGCTGATTCTTTTTTTTACATATCACTCAGGAAAAAGGAAAATACAGGTGTTTCCCAGGACTGTAAACTATACCTCAAAGAAGTCGAACATTTTGATTCGATAAGGAAGAAAAAAAAGTAGGTATCAGTAGATTTATACTCAGCCCTAGAGATGATCTCTGTACTTTACGGCTGATATAGGTGTCCTCGTGAATCTCTTTCCTGAGCAAAATTTGAAGTCAGACAGATGTCAGCTCTGCTCTCTGTGCCGGCTCTCCATAGACTCCCATCCTGCCTTGAATCTCTCCCCACCTAATGCAGCGCTCATGCATGACTCACCCTGAGCCCGCTCCCTGCAAACTGCAATCTGCCTGACTGTCGGTAAGTGGGTTATGGAGCCTCACTAGGGGTCTCTTCTCAACCATGACATAACAACGAGCACACGCACCGACTGGAGTCATACCTGTTTACTGCCTGGAATAGGAAGGTGCCTGGCTTTAAGTGCCGCTCGGGCATTGAGATAGGTTGGGTTGACGGGGGGATTACAGGATGGCTGCTCCACGAGATGATAGATTTTACAAGAGGTCTTTTGCTCTCTTGCATGTTTATCAGGCGGTTGTGTTTACCTCTCGCACCCACTCGCACGCATTGCTCATCTTGTACCGGTGGACCCTAGGATGTGTGTGTTTGTAACCTTTTGCCCATTTATTTCATATCCATTCACTACAGAGATGTTCAGACTTCATCTCCTGACCTTTTCTCACAGAGAGAGAAGATTCTAAAGGAGATTCTGGTGAAATATCTCCCTTAAATGATGACAAAATCCTTTTTGTAGAAACAGACGAAGGCAAATCACGACCAAAATTATGCAAAACAAATTCAAAGGCTTCTTTATTGCCGGTGTTATTAATCACGTTCGATTGTCCCTCACCTGCTGGTTTTGTGATTGTGTATAAGCAAGGATAGGCACACATCTCCTATCCTTTCTGAACGTGCCTGCATTGCACTCACGTGCGTTTGTGCCCGTCTGCTTGTGTGTGTGTGTGTGTATGTGTGTGTGTAATGTCAGCAGAACCCCAGGGGGTCTCGTTTGATTGCAGCCACACAGCTGGCTCCCTATGTTAGTCAGCCAGGCTCCGAGTGAAGTTAAGAGAGAGGAGGGGGGGGGGGGTGAGGGCAAAGAGGAATGGGGGAGGAAAGATGACCCGATAAGCACTGGCAAAAAAGAGAAGACAGCTTGTGTTGCTGTAGCTCTTTCTTCTCACAGCCAGCAATGTGGGAAAACCAGAGGGAAGCGCTTATTAAAGAGAGAGAAGAGGTGTAGAAACATAAAGGAGGAATGATTGATGGAGATAGAGTGGAGGGATGGGGGGGATGGAGGCAGGCAGGTGTGCCCACGGCCAGAGGCGGACAGGCACAATAATTCAGGCCGTGAATTTGACTCCTTTCCAGGCCACCCTTTTCACACAAGCACCAGACCTCTAATTTTATTGGCTATTGCCCTATTTGTTGATGTAACGGTTACCAGACTAGTAAACAAGTAGGTCGGTGCGGTAACTCCCTGCCATCTTTTCAGTGACGTCATCGTTGTCAACTGCCATAAGAATCTCCTTCTCTGTTCCCACAACCAAAACATTGAAAATATGATATATCCACAGGCTTTTACTTTGAAATTCTACATCAAATTGTCCTGATATTGTCAGAGAAAGACTCTGAGGTGATGAGCTGTCCTCGTGAAATGAAATTAGTTTATTTTTGAATATCAATCTGAATATCATTCCTAGTCTAAATTCCCCTGCTAATGGAATGCCCTGTGTAGCGTTGACCAATTATATTGTCCCGCCCCCGTGTCAAAGAAATAAAAGGGAAACTGGATATCGGTAAGTCCTGCGCCTGAACTGAATGAGTAAAGCAGGATACATACATGCAGCAAGAAAAAAAGGGCCTATATTGTTTGGCGACACAGATTGTGTTGCTGGGTTTATTGTGGGATTTAAATGCAAGCTGAAGCTCTCAGTCAGTTTAACTGCTGCGGTCAGAGCCTCGTGCTGCTGGGCAATTGGGCAACGGCATGGAATAGCCTAATTTAGAGGCAGATGACTTTATGTCCGTGAACAGTGGAGAGGCGGAGACAGAGAGAACGTGAGGCTTTGCGCGTAGAGGTGGCAACATAACAAGAGAATAAAGAAATTGCTGAAGTGGTGAAAGAAATAGATGAGGAAAATACTTCCATATAGAGAGAGAGAGAGTGAAAACAAAACGCAGACACACACACACAATCCCATTGAGGACTGCTGTCATCCATCGCTGCGTGCAGTGTGGGAAGATGCCAGACTCATCTGTTTTAGCTGGAGTGCAAAAGCTTAGAGAAAGAAATTCACTGAGACAGAAAAGGAGACTGCAAGAGGAGGAGGAGGAGGAGGAGGAGCAGACAGTGAGGAAGAGAGAAAGCGAGACGGACAGATGAGAGAGGAAACAAAGAGACAGAAGAGAAGACAGTGTGTTTTGGGCTGTTAGGTGATGTGTTGGGGGCGGCGAAGGAGAACGTGCCCTGGTTTTTCTCGTGCAGATGCTCTAAAGGCCTGTTCTCAATCACTCATCACTGAAACAGCAGATTACCTCCAGACTGCGTCGAGAGAATCTTCTAGAGTTGCCATTTAACAAAAGTAGCACACAATTCCATTCCAATGAATTCCATTTGTATGGAGCCAAATCACAACATACATTATCTCAAGGCACTTTACATTGTGGGATTGAGACCCTTACAAAATTATAAGACTCGGAAGTGATCCACAATAATCCTTGTTGGGGTGAGCGGAGAGAAATGAGGTAGAGAAGAAGAGAGGGGAGAGAGAGGAGACCAGAGACCCTGGAATAACAGATTCACATTCCCCACACAAGGACCTGCTCTATTCATACGTGAGTTCAATCAAACATTACATGGACTCTGTATTAGTGAGCTGGCAACTGTAACATAGCTAAACTAGAATGGCACATACCTCCGCCAATGCCCAACAGTCCCCTCAAATTCAATCATGCTGCACTACATCGCACATGCTCATAAATATCAGTCCTCATATTATGCCTGATTCTTTTTCATCAAGATTTTTGCAGTGATTTACCTGGACACATTTGCGATCTCGCAGTGCATGTCTGAAAGCCCAATGAGGAATTAACAAAAGTATGTTCTGTGTTAATTACCTGTCTCTTCACGTGAAAGGCTCATTGCATTTTAATGTATGAAAGGTTCTATGCCCATGAAGTCTGATTAATTGAATCATTTCATGCTGAAAACAAAAGGGAGATTTAAACCTCTCTGTAGCAGCTCCTGAACAATACCTTCAAGGACACTGTCGGGTCTGAGCTGTTATGCGAACAGGTTATTATTTATTATTTTATTGATCAGGCCTCTTTGATGACCTACCTCGCCCATTAATCTGCAGCCGGCCTTACTCTCCCCCCCTCCCAGCCCTCCCCATAACTGCTGCTTCACCTCCGGCTGCCAAACTGCTGTTTCAGGTTGAGCTGTTTTAACAGGCGGCCGTGGATCATATTTGGCTTAATTACCTGTGTGTGGACCAGAGGCGCATTAGAAATCTCGACCAGATGCATATTCAATAAATTGACTGAAACAGCAAATGGACGGCCTGTGATGCGTAGTCATCTGTGCATTGGGGGCTCGTGACCTTCATGTGTCCTATTGATATTTGGTTATCACTGAAGGAAATCATATGCGTGATGAGGACAGCTTCATATACTGTATTATTTACTGCATGATATCAGAGATGGTTAAAGACGCTATGTGCCGTAGCTTCGTATGTAGAGGTCCCAAGGAGGCCATTGTAATGCATATTTGTTTCCAGACGCAGCACGGGAGCGCCACATATCCCATTGTGATGCAAATCAGGAAGCGAAGTCTAAAGTCAAACGGAACGAGATGGACCAGCTGAGATGATGAGAAATGTCTCGGCCCTCCTGAATGAGCCAGCGGGAAATGAGTTTGAGTTACAGATCTCGAGGGAAAACCAACGTCTCTGTAATGATGTTTTCTTAAGTCTGTATTTCTTTTTAATGTGAAGGGCGAGAAAAGAAAGATGAGAGTGTAGTCGACCTCTCATGACACAAGCCCACAGTTTATGTTTCTAATATCTCTGCAATTTTTCCCCTGCTCCCCTACGTTTGTATCGATAAGGTGCCCATTTTTTTGCAATAGTGTGCGTTTAATGTCTGCTAAGTTAACACTGTAACATTTTTATTGTTTCTTTTTTATAATCAGCAGATGATAAATGAAAGTAGAGACCTGACCTGCAGAAAGAAGCAGCCCCGCCTGCATGTTTTCTTTATTTACTCGTCTTTGATGTTCACCAGAGGCTAACAGATTAAAGTTTGCAACATCAGGGACTGACGTTTATTACCCAGGGGTATTTGTATTCCTGGTCGTCCACTGCAAAAAAGAGAAAATCTTTTTTTATTGATCGTCTCAGAGCAGGAAGGGGGGATTGGGGGGAAAAACATGCGCTGCCGCTGAAAAGGCACGAGCTGCGTTGGCAATCTCTGTGGAGTGCATCCACCTCTTCAAAGTGGGCGACGGGAAGCAAAAAACGGCTTTAATGATCAAGGTTTTCTTCCTCTTTGCACTTTGGTTTTGTCATCGGGTGTCTGGCCTTGTCCTTTCCGGCTGTGTGCACTGAGTGGACGCAGGTGTGTGCACGTTCCGAGGTGCATACATACATTCAGCGGGGCATTCACAACTACTGTGTCTTAGTAGTCATCTCCTATTCCTAAATTTAAATTTAATCTAACAGTAATAAGACAGTACTGGAAACTATGTCAGCCTTCCGTAATTTCCATAGCAAGAGAATTATCCAATCTTTGCTGCTGCTAGCATCAACTGTGAGCTGATGTAGCTTAAGATAGTTCTCAACGTGATGGTATTGTTATTGTACTTTAGGACAGTCTAAAATACTGTATATCGCAATTGACGGTTTTAAACACTACAGTGTTTAAGTCACACGATAACTGTGACTCGTCAATTGCTTGTCAATAACAAAAGCGCACCCAGCAGCATATCTGCTGTAGATGCCACTGCCCATGCTTTCGTACTGCACGGTGCTAAACCCAACCCTGAAAAAGAAGTCGGCAATGATGTACAGTGTGAACTCTTGGTTTTAATCAAAAGCGGCTGTCAGACATGCTGTAAACAAAAATACATGATCTCCACAGCAGAGGTAATACTTGAAGTCCTGCTCCTACCAGCTGCTCCACCCCTCACCTGAACGCTCCAGAGATTTCTGGGTTGGTTACACGTCTGAACGGAGAATCTCCTGCTGCTGCTGTTTATGTGTGAAAGGTAAACCCCAGAGAAAATCCGGACCCACCTCTGCAGACAACCCCAGAGTTAATGTGTGGAAAAGGCTATGCAGAAAACGTGCATATGCCAGTGTGTGCTTGCACGTATATGCACAAACACAGCCCTCTAAATACACTTCACTCGGGTGAACTGTGTGCACTTTTATTGGCTCGCGCTGCATAACAGAAAATTAACTGACTGAATAACTTAAGCTCTCTCTGTGCTAATTAAAACAGCTCGCTCTGCGGCCAGGGCAGCGCTGTAATTAATTTCTGCTTTTTGGACACAAGGATGTTCTGAGGACTGGCAATGTCAAAACATCCTGAGCAGCCTGGCTGAGGGGCCGTTCTTAAAAGTGATTAATTAATGTCGAGCGGCACAAGAAATTAATTTCCAGCCCGGTCAATACAACCACTGTCGGCTCCGTGTTTATTGTCCTTTTGTCAGACTGACTGTTTGCAAATGACTGATGAGCAGATTTCACACTTCCCCAGTCAGAAAATATGACATATCTCCCGTAAACCATCTCCAGCGCGGTTGTTTAAAACCTACTCCCCGCTGTCTCACGGTGCTTGTTAATTAATTCAGAGGCTGTATCATATTCCTGTATAATATGATGAGGAGGGAAGATGTTGCCAACGAGTCGTCCTTGCCAGCAGCCTTATTATCAGTCAATAATGAATTTAGACGACCCATGCGATGCCAAGCGAATGGCCTCACTCGGTGAATACAAACTCCAAACATTTGTATGCATCCACGGCTGCCAAGTGCGAACGTGCTTGTGATCCTCTGTGTGTGTTTTTGTGTGTGAGCCTTTCATTTGCATGCACACCCGTGCCACTAGCAGCAGGCAATCTGAGGGGAAACGTCTGACCCAGAAATCCGAACAAGGCATGTGAGGTATTGCCCTGTCGAAAGCTCCACCCCACCATTCATTTCCATCAGGACATGTAATAATGCCTGAACTCGCCGATGAAATTGCTTTCCGCCTTTCGGGTCAGTGCGGCTGCAGCGTTGGACGGATGGGGGTTGTGGGTGCAGTGAGGGTGCTGTTCCTGTGTGAGGGTTTCTCTTGGTTTTTTTGTTGCAGTAGTTAGACGCCCCTGCTCAGCCACCATGCTACGGTCATATTAGCGAAGTGATTTATACATGCGAAAAACCCCTGGCAGTCCTCGTAATAGAATTTTATTATTTTTTTTACGACAGCATGATAAAGTGGCTTCCGTGAGCGAGACGCCATCGCCACGATTTCCCCACATTTCACCTTCTTGTTCTGTTGCGCTCTACTCCTGCACGGCTTCAAATTCATTAGCGCTTTGATGTGATGAATAATGCACTCTGTCATGTTGTTTTTTTTCTCCCACAGGGGGCTTTGATTCAGAGCAGCAACATGACAAAGCTAAATATTTATCTCTCTTTCTATCCGCGTAGCCAAACAGCTGTGCTGAGATATTGCAGCGAGACAAAGGAACCCATCGCTCCCTCCAACAACAGCCGGTCTGCGTTTTTTTTCCTGCTAAATAAATATATAAATCAATAAAAATACAAATAATCTGCACGCAAACCCTAATTTCGTGTGATTGGTCAGAAGGTAATTGGTACCTTGCGTTTGACGTTGCGCTGATTGACCCGCCTTGACATTTTCAACTACACTGCGCCATGCTCGTCAGCCGCCCAGGGTTCTGCTTGACAAATCACGACCAATCACGGCAAATTATGCAAAGAATCCTTGGAAATGTGAAGGGGCCTGGAACTGCAGTGGGTCAGGAGGGGGCTGCGGCTCGGGATCAGTTGAAATTTTTAAAACAATAAAGTATTCGCTCTCGGAGTCGATACTTAAAGGATTGACTGCGCTGATTTTTTCCGAGAACGATCTCACTGATGGAGGCAGTACACTGGCAAAGAGCTTTTTTTTCCTCCACTACATTTAAGGGTGAGTGGTTAAATGGCTGATTAAGCAGAGGCTGATTGTCCTCTCTGTTTTAAATTATGTAGAGAGATGCTATATCTGCTGTGTCAGCTCCTATAACAGCATCATCATCAACATCTGTTTTGTCATTCGGACAAAACGTTACTCCTCCTCTTCAGCGTGAAGGCCGCGTGAGGGTGAAACGGACCGATTCAATCAAATCATTTGAAAAAAGTTACAAGACAAAAATAGCACTAACTAATGAAGGACAAAAGCAGATGGCAACATCTGGATTGGTTCTGTGAATACAAACAGCTGTCTCTGATCACAACAAAGCAAATAATATAATATTTCCCAATACAGATACATCTATACTTTTTCAGGCTGGGCTGGGGAGCCATCAGGGGAGCTGTCTCTTATGTTCCGCTTTCTCCATGTTAGCAGATGAGACCAAATCCAAAAGCAGAGTGATTGGGGTTTTCATAGCGACACATTCCACCTGTTCCCAACTGTTCTCAGTGTTTCCAGCGCGACTCCTGATGTGTCACCTCATGCACATCTGCTCCCTTTTCTTTATCAGCAACTCCATATATCCCCTCCAGCCACAGAGGACCACTCACTCCAAACATTAGGTATTTTTCTTTATTATTTTACTGCTTCCCGAGGCCTCTGTCATATGGGAATATTTAGGGTCAGAGACAAAACTAATTTCGTCTGCAAAATTGCGATTCGATTGGACGGCACGGGTCCAAACCTGATGTTGACATTTTGGGCTGAAAACTGTGCCACTAAACAAACTTGGCCATGATTTGAATAAAGAGCATAGGGCAGATGCTTTAAGATAGATTTTTTAAACTTTATCTGCACACATGCAGTGGAGCTAGTTTCCGACAGACGAAGAATGCTGCTTCTAGACTGTGAGTCTTTTTGTAGGGTTGCTTCTGTTTCCTCAATCTCTCAGCAGAATAGAACATACTTAAAGTCCAACTTTACTTTAATATCCATCTTCTGCTGGATGTTGGATCTCTTGACCTTGTAATTTATATTATTTTGTTTTTATGACAGAGGAAGTTTCTGTGAGCTGGGCAGAAAGGCCCCCTTCGCTGCAGAAGGCTACAGAGTCAGAGCCGTCCTGGGCCACAGGGAGTGGATTGCCTATTTGTTGCATCAGTAGTTAACCAGTCGCAGAGGCGGGTAGGGAGAGCGGATGCGGGGCCCTTGGGGGAGCCACAGTCTCCAAACTTTTTTGGAACAATTATTATTGGAGTTTCTACAAAGTGGCTCTGTGGCCATGCGAGACAGACGTGCAGACAAACAGAATGGGGGAAAAAACTCCTACAATTTGAATTAATTACTAAAGTTGGAACCCTTGCTATTTAAATCCTAGTTGAATTGATGTTAACACAGTTATAGCGCATAGAGCAGTCAAGTACAAGCAACCACAACAATAGCTGTCTTATTTTGTTGGAGCAGTTTTACGGATTTCCACCAAATTTGGTGGAAGGGTGTGGTATTAGTCAGGGAGGAGCCTGATGTTGATGCGGAGCTGAATATATGGGCACATCCAGGACTTGTTTAACTTTCTATGTAGCATTTCCCGCTTGATTCACTCAATTAGTGGCAGTAGCGTGGTTGCACATGTGAAGACAAGATATCGCATGACCGAGAGAACTACATGAACTGAAACTATGAGGTCTGACAGTCTGCATGGATGGTAACATCTTTATGGACAATAGAGCACAATGAAAATGACGTTGCACAAAGCTATGCAGCAAAGTATCGAAACACCAATATGAAACCATGGCAGAACAAAGTAGAATAAAGCCACCACTGTCAAGAGAAATAATAGGAAACATTAGCCTTGGTGGAGGTATGTGCTTTCAGAACGTCCTTCTAGTTGATAATGGATCACAGTTAGTGTTAACTGCTGCGACCATACACTGTATATAAAGATAGACGACATGTCTCCACTTCCTCATACTATCCATAAATGAAGCCAAAACATCCCGGACACCAACGCCATCTTATGGGTTTAAGAACCCCAACAAAGGGGATATCCCATTTGTCAGATAATAGATTGAAACATTGTTGTTTTTTCATACTGCATTCCGAGCTTCAAGTCCGAGACTAAAACTCTGAAGGTCCAAACCAAGCATGGTAGGTGTGATAGCCCTCTTAGTTTGGGTTGGCATAATGGTTAAGTATTTATTTGTGATGGTTGACGTTGGGCATTATGTCATTGAGTGTCCTCACTAAGACACAAGCACAAGTATGTGTGTGTGCAGCCGCCTGCCAATACTGCCATCAATATCTGTTCATCTAATAAATGCAAAACCTGCAAAATAAAATTGAGTCTCATTCACAGTTGCCAGCAAAGCCATATTGAAACCTATTGATCGACTGCGCTCGTGCTCGCCTGCAGCGGCGGCAGCCAAGGGCCCGACTGGTTTGTGGGATGAGATGTGATCAGTGCAGCTGCCAAATGAGTGCAGCGACAGAGGCGGCACCGGGCGCAACTCAGCAGAGTTTTTCGGCAGCACACGCAGCGGCACTTAACCTTGAAGCTGTGCTCAACTTAGCAATGAACAACGCCCTTGGGAGGGTAAAGGGAGGGAGGGGAGGAGCTGTGGTTGAAAAAGAGAGGCAAGGTGAGAGAGAAACACAGCGAGAGACACTGCATTGAAAGAGCTGCAGAGACGACGGGAAGGTTGTATATAGGGGGAGGGAGTGTGCATGTGGGTGGGCGGGGGGGGGGGGGGGTTGGGGGGAGTGGAGCAGAAGAGGATGCCAGAAAGGTCACAAGGCAAAAATGATGAAGTCATCTGTATTAGATTTTCTGTGGCTGCAGCCCGGATGGGAAGCTGGCTGCTGGCCAGAGAGGTGAGCTGCCGCTACCTGCAGCCAGAGCTCCTCAGGCATTACAGCAGCTCATCACTTTTTCTGGATTCACAGAGAATCTTAATCAAAACCTCGGGTTCACTGAATTTGCGAGGCCTTCATCCAGCTGGGGTGACACGTACTTGCTGAGATAACACAGAGGGAATAAATACAGCACCACGTTTTTGATATAGAAGTATTTTTATTACCTACGCAGACCTGACAAAGGAGCAGGAAGCATCACATAATGCTTTTACAGCAAAAGCCTCATCAGCTTGTTGGAACGCATTCCTCAAAAGCCAACGTTTATGGTCGACATTATTTCTGCAAAAGCCATTCAACGCGTTTGTAGTTAGTAATGATTTCTTTATACGGGCACATTTATTAGCCGTGGCGTGGTCTGTCGTTGCTGCACTGGCTTCTTGCGGCCTATAATAAAAAAGGGATTGACAGGAAAATAGGCCCGTTATCTCATTGGTAACAGCCTCTCTGTTAACTGTTGTCGTGTTTTACGCTGGGTGAAAGCTGCGATTAGTTACCTGTCATGCAAACGGAAGATCCTATTACTTCTCCTTCACATTAAAAGCATTCAGGTGGGGTGGCTTCTACTGTGAAGCAGCCACAGGAAATGCAATTTGTCACAGACTTAGACAGTATATAAAGATGGACGATCTGACAGTTCAAGCACCTTGATCGCCACCTGCTGGCTGGCTGCAGTATGGGTCATGAATCCTGCCCTCTCCGTGTGAGTGGATGGGATATGGACCAATCTAAAAAGTCAGAATTCATGTTGAATAATTTCTCTCAAAGATTGTGTCCGTTATTTTAGGTTTGTATCCGGGATATTTTGGCTTCATATCTGGATAGTGGGAGGAAGTGGTGACGAGTCGTTTATCTTTACACACAGTCTATGGGTCGGACTGGTTAAACAGGCTGCATCGTGTGATGTATAAACACAATCGATTGCAAAACGTTGTTGAAAAATCTTGAGGTAACTAAGAGTATGTTTAAATTGCTCAAAGAGCTAGAAGTAGTGAGTACATTATTAAAATGTCAGATTCCTGCCACTCAAGTGCATCCTCCGAGGTGTAATGAATACTTTAGTTCATCTGACATGAAACCACTGATGCGTGTTGTCTGAGGCCGTGCTGTGATCAGTCCAGAGTTGCACAAGAAATTACATGTTTTTCATCCCAGGGTATCAGACCCCACGCCTGGGTGTGTGTGTGCGTGCGTGTGTGTCTGTGTGTGTACGTTATATCGTGCCCAGTAAAGAGTTAATGCAATTACAGGGGATCAGGTGTTTTTCTCTCTTCACCATTTGATTAAGCGCCACTACACTGGCTGAGTAATCAAACCATACATGACAGGAGGGCACACACACACATACACAAGATATACACCAGGTGAGCAATCAGTATTAGTTCAGTAAAAGCCTCTTTCCATCCACTCTCCCTCCTGTGCCCTTTTCTAAGACACACACACACACACACACACACACACACACACACACACAATGTCTCCATGAGCGGTCTTAACATTGACTTAAATTTATTTTCTAAATGGACTCTAACCTGAACCTTAGGTACTTCTTACCGAACCATTAACCTAAACCATAAATTTAACCAAAACCTAATCTTTATTTACAGATTCTTCTTGTGAATATGCTGAGGGACAGGATTTTTTGGACAGGAAGTCTTCTGGTTTCCATTTCTAGTTTGACCACTCACATATGCAGATAGCTGTTAATAGAGATAAAGGATTGCTCAAATGTCATTGATTGGACTGTAAACCCTGGACAACAAAGAGAAGACAAGGTACACCACTGTCGAAAAAAATATTATTTGTTGTCCCCTTAGGCTTATTGGCTGTGAAATGATAGTTTATGGGCTCCAAGAATGACCTTAACCAAACCTTAAAACTTGTATTCACATTAATTTGGAATCATTTACATCCGAGGAGTTTTTGTCCCAATAAGGAAGAGACCTCCCAATAATGCTGAAACAGATTTAGGTCCCCACAACATGAGTAATACCAGGAACGCACACACACCCACACACCCACTGATAGATGCTCTTCTCTTCTTGACCTCACCCAAAAAACATACTCAAACATTTTTGTTCAGAATCTCCCAGTGCAGCTTGCAACTCTTATTGCCCTCCTTCGCTCGCGTCCTCTTTTCCTCACACACACACACTCCTCTGCAGCCGCTGGGAGGAGGTCAGCTGGTTTCAAGGTGTTTCGGAGCAAATCATCCATGTTTACTAGCCCCACTGCACCAGGGTCTGAGGCTTTTTACTTACAGGTTCTGAGGATGCTGACCACTTCAGGGAGCTCGAGCTGCAGAGAGATTTAGTGGGATCATTAGAGGGAGATTGGGGAAGCTTTCCGAGCTTCTGACAAAGTGGAGCTATGGCTTACTATATACACCAAAATGTATATGGGAAGAAAAACCCAGAAACACAAATCTATTTGGCTTTTTGCTTCTTTTATCACAGTGATACTGATAAAGTTCGACAAAATGTTCTGTTTGGCCACTTTGCACAGTTTGTTATCATAATACCAGGTTTGGAAATCATATATTAATATGGTTGAATTATATACAATCTTCACTGCTGGTAGCTTTCAATATGTCGCTTTATTTATTTCTTTCCAAAGCGGAATGACATGAGAGAAATACCTGTATTATGAAGTCTGCTTGAAATACTCCAAATCCAATGTTGCACAGTTTTACCTGAGTAGAAATGTTGCCAACTTGTTTTTTTGATATGTAAATTACTCCGCTTGGCATCCTCAGGAGCTTGACTCTTATCCAACTGCCATCTGCCTTTTGACTGAAATACGTGCAGATGAATTTTTACCGAGGTTCACAGTCGGCGCCGAGGACAACCTTGAGACCAAACATGCCTTAACGAAGGCTACGCGCCGTAGTCAGTCCGAGGACGCAGGCTTGAGTTATTACTTTCATATGTGGGAAGACGGACGAGGTAGCAGAGGTTGAAATGACTTACAGACCCTCCGTTCTCATCTTCATCTCCGAATTACCCAGCCAGGCCTAGACCAGGTAATAACTGTAAATCAGAAGAACAAGAGGGGATCATTTAGCTATTTCCGAACGCTTAAAGAAGCCGTGGTGGTGAATAATAAGATTCGGGGTCAAACAGAACCAAAAGACTAATTAGAAAACATCAATAATGAGTTGGGGGGGGTCTTGGGGTTCACGGCCACCTTTCCATTGGGTGATAGATGAAAGTGAACCAGTCCCGCTGACGTCCCATTATTTAGAGACGACACCGACGGTCGTCTCTAAATATGCAACACAACTTATTATTCATGAGCTCTCCCTCATTGGTAGTGAAAACTGAAGAGTATCTGAATTACATTTACAATCTCCATCATCCTATGGCGTGGACGAGCTTCTCTACCAGGAGGGGCCCCCGTCAGGAAGCAGGTCGCCTTTTTTCAAGACATCAAACTCCAAGCGTTGTCACAGCGACTCAATGAATGTGGTTAACATCTCACGACTGAGTGAATGAGGCAACGTGACTGTGGAGACTTTATTATTCGGCTCATTATACCCCCGCGATACATCCTGGCACCTGAAATAGCAGCAGCGGAGTTATTTTTTCTTTTTAACTTTGTCAGGGAGCAAAGAATGTTTCTGACTGACGCGCATTCTCCTGGGTTATCAGGCAGCGAGCGGGAAGCGCCTCATCAACCTGATTTTCATAATGTGATGATCATTGTTGATTAATGCATAAGAGACAAGATACGCTCCTCCGTTTGCCAACCAGTCTGGGACATGCAAATCAATTGCAGTTGAGTAAACTTTTGTTTCACTCTGTTTTCCCCTTTCTGCAGAAGCCATATACAAAACACCATGGATTAGAACAATTTAAAAGTACTATCTGACTACGTTCACACACTGGGCCCACGTGGCCTACTTTCATATGTGGTTCCAAATCAGATACAGATCTGATTTTTGGGGAATGCGACCACAGTCTGAACGTCCATGTGCCCCGTATCAGCAGGAGAAGGGGAGGGCGGGAGTCACCCTGCAAAAAAAGAAAGAAAAAGAAAGACATCTGCGACTGTGGTAGTCAGTGGAGGGACAGGGAAGCTTTAGTACTAGGGGAGACACGTCTGTACAAGCAAACCTTGAGGGCTCGTCACGTAACCGCTCTGCGTTTGAAAGCTCAAAGAGAAAAATGTAACCGTAAACGCTCACATCTGTGGCCTCCATGTTTATTACCGACCTCTTCTTTCTTCAGTATCCTGGGTCCGTCCACTTACATATTGTTGGTCTTCTGCGCATGTGGGTCACATCAGGGCCATGACCAGTCCACATTGGAGTCTGACGTCGGCCACTTTTTACAAGGTAATGTGCACAGCTACATTAAATAATCAGAATTGTGCTCTTGCATGTAGCACAGGCTCCTGGCTGGATATGTCCACCAACAATCAGTCCACCGGAGCTTCCCCATTGCAATCACCTGCTGCACTGCAATATAAAGACTCCGGTCTGATCACATCCTGTGCGTTCACATGATCTCCAGAAGGATCCATTTCCCCGTTGTGCAGTTTGTTTTTAAACAACATATGAATCGCATTACAATTAAGAGCGAAACAAAAAGATCAGGTGTGACAGACATGTTAATAATTTAAAGAATATGCACAATAATCACAAAAACATCTGTATTCCCTAAACAGTTGGGTGCTTTTGAGACAAAAGTAACATTTGACAAGTTCACATTAAAAATTACAATTAAGAGCTGATTGTCAAATTATTTTGAATTTGTTTATAGGTAATGACATCCAAAACTCAGCATGTTGAAAAAAAATGTCATTGACTTTCCAAGTGTTTCTTCTGACTTGAGATTTCATTGAGTCAGTAACTGTGAAATAATTAAAAATGTTAAAACGCTGTAGGCTGGTGAAAGTAACTCTTATGGTCAAAGTGTGTCCACAGGAGAAATTTCTCCTCCAATATCCATTTCACTAGTTTTAATTTCCTCAACGAAAATTACTATGAAATATATTCATCAGCCTTTAAAACATTTTTTGCTCTTGACTAAAACTAGACTAAAATGTTCATGGTTTTCTGTGAATACAATAAAACTAAACTCATTTAACTAAATATTAGTTCTCCTGTTCACCTCCAGTTAACACTTACTACAAAGCCAATGAGTTCTCCAATTTAAATATCGCCATTCGTCCTCACCTGTAGACACAACCAGTAGAAACGTCTAATGAAGTCACGTTCCTTTACAGAGCCTAACATACCTGACCTTTATCGGCTTGATCACAATGATAAAGACGCACTTATGCTTTAACGTTACTATCCGTACCTAGATTTTATAGCTGCAGTCATGCTCATCTGCATTAATCTAGCCATACACAGCAGGTTCTGAAAAGAAGTCTTAGACACCATTAACCCCTTATATTAAAAATGCATTTTTTTTAATCAGGTTGCGATCGCATAGTTCTTGACCACCTTAAAATACAAATGTAAATACAGGTAAGACTCACTGTGGATGGCTTGTGATTATCTAAACCTCCCGACAGAGATCAGAGGTGAGAAAAAACATGTCTTTACATTAGTGTCCAAATGAAAGGTGGTGCAGAGCAAAGGGAAGAGATGTCAGCTCCAGTTCCCACGGACATCTGGCGGGAGAGAGATGCGCCTCTACTGATCAAATGACGTGTGTTTGCATTATTCTGTGATCACTCGGCCATAGTTTTCTCAGCACGTGAGAGATGCTACCATACATGCATCACACCCTGAGGCACATGTCAGCGTATGGTGCAATCCCATATGAGCTTCAGTGGATCATCACTGTCTCGGAAACGTCCTGGAAAATGATGGCTATAGAATTTCGTGGGGAACCCTGAATTAGACTTACAACAGTAATGAGCTGTCTGTTTGGTTAGTGGAGCCATTAGACCATCACTAAGTGACAGATGTAGTTATCATTCAATAGACTGATGTGCTTATTACCATGATACATCTGGTTGAACGTGTCCCGTGCATTTCCTCTGCATCATTGTCTAATGAGTTGTGATAATGACAGGCTGCCTTTGAGAAGCAAGATACTGTCAACCAGAAATGATTTTCCCCCGGGAATATTATACCCCAGAATAAACCGCTCCATATCCAAGAAGAAAATATTACATTACAATTACTACGTTTTTTTCTGCAAGCACCTGGATTTGCTTCCCAACAATCAACAAAATTCTTTAACCTTGCATCTTTGCAACTGACACAGTGCTGAGCCTGGTACATTATTATTTGCTGAGTGTCGTAATATGCTGCTCTGTTTATTAACCTCCAATTATCAAAGTGTGGAGCCTGAAATGGGAATTCTCATGAAGACATGCGTCTGGTGAAATTGACACGTAACATTGCATTAGTGTTTTAACTCCTCCTTTATACACATTATCTGCAAGAGAGGGGTTGCTGCATCCTCTCCTAGATCTACTGTAGTATGTTTTTCATTGGTATTATATAAATATAACAAAAATAATTAGCTATCTGATGCCAAGAAGCTCAGTGAATTGAAACTGAACTGTTTATAAATATTGATGACACATCTACACTCCCTCCCTTTATCGATAAATGAAGCCATCATTTTCTGATACAAATGCTGCCATCATGAACAGAAGAACAGGGGGAATGCAGGTTGCGAGGACCCGCAGATCCCATGCACTGGACCAATCGCTAGTTAGCATCAATTGACTAATTAAAACCAGACTTATCAGAAACATGAACACATGGACGTAAATCAGTGGGATAAGAATTAGCTAGCGAGACAGAAACCATCTTTCAGAAAAATGTATTTGACGTGTACTACAACCAGCCACCAGGGGACGGTCAAGGTGATTAGGTTTGAGTTTCTTAGTGTTGTTCATCTTCCTATACAGTCAATGTAAGGCTGTCGTTTGTTAGACCCTCGGTTAATTTAGAACCTATTCTGAGGCTATTTGAGACTCTTTGGCATCTTGCCGAATCTTCTTGTGAGCGTGAATGTCATCAAACATTTTCATTCTTTGCCCTGTTTCTGACTATAATTCAAATTTTTGTGTTTCCTGGATTTTCTTCAACACTCTGAGTTGAATTTCTTGTTCATTACTGCTCTGCCTGAACATTTTGACTCCGGCTTTTAAAAAAAGTTCTCTGATAAATTTTGGATGAAGACCCTTACCTTAGTTATTCTACTTTTTCATATTTTTTCTACTCAGGCAGCTTTTTAACCTCATACCTTTTGACACAGTCTGGTCTCTTCTCCTAATGAATGAATACAGCTGCATTGTGGGTGCGTTTCCACTGAAACAGATCTGAATTCATTCTGGTGCTTTTGAGTCTTCTGCAAGCTTCTGCATCCGGCCATCTTTTTTCCCGATGTTCTCTACAGCGAGTGTCTGTGAAAGAACAGTGGAATAATGAGGAGGGATTTGAGAGTAAAATAAATGAGCGAACTCCAACATCCCCCTTGATGTATTGCATGTAATGATGACATCATTAGAATTGTGCTGGGCACTGCCAAAGATATCCATCCAGGAAGTTACAGTACTAAACCAATGTAGATCTTATAACCAATGAGTCTGTGAAGCAGAAATCCAATAGAACAAACTGGAAATTGAAAGATAAAGCTGTGTTTATGTCTAACTGCCACAACTGGGTAATGTCATCAGAGTTGTGCGTCATAGTTTTAAGCAGAGCTGTTGTTTTTACCACTTTAACTCGACTTTAATAATGTCCAATCTAGGTCTAGAGAATTGTAAATGATTCTTATTTATCTGGCGCTTTTCTAGTCTTATCTGGGCCTCAGAGCGTTCTACAGTACACGTCGCATTCACCCAACCATATTATTTCTATGACACACTTCAGGAACAGCCATCAGGGGTCTATTTGGGGTTCAGTATCTTACCCAAGGACACTTGGACTTGAAGACTGGAGGATGTGGTGATCAAACCATTGAACTTCCGGTTAGTGGACACTCTATTAACACATTAGAGGGCATTAGGGTACATTTAGGCAAGGGGCGCGCCTGCATAGAGCAAGGAAGGACATGACATATAAACCATCACGCTTCTCATCAAAAATATTCTCTTCTATGTGTATGGCACCTCTTTTTCATTCTGAGATATTTGTATCTCCCAAGTCCTTTGCTTTGAATTCACAATTTCAGGCTGTATTTTAACATTGGTTCACATGGAAGTTTTATTCCTGACAGGGAAAGTACTTGAGAATGTCCGGAGCACCTGATTGGACATTTGCGTTCTCACATACTGCCCCTCTGGATGATTTCAGAGTTCAGTGCATGTCTGAAAGCAGCAGGTGCCAAATTGAACAAACATTTGTACTTGGAGATGGATAATTGGGCATTTGTGAAACTAAGATAAAGCTAGTCCCAGCAAGCAAGGGTTTTTAAAAGAAACCTGGACCAGTTAAGCAAAAGAGCAGTGCTCAAGAAGCGAGTGACACATGTCCTCCAGCTTGGAAGGAATGTCCCATTTCACAACCCTTTTAATACTCCTACAGAGAACATGGCCATTAGGACTGAGAGACTAAGCCTCCAGGAGACAAGCACAGAAAGTAAAGTATAGCAAAGTATAAGTGACATATACAGCTGGCATCGAGGAGCAAGTTGTCTCTGCACTGATACTTTCAACAGCAGGGCTGAGTCAGCGGAAACATTTTTAGGCAACTGAACAACAACATTATTAACAGCAGAATATGAGCAGAAGGGAAGAATAGAACAAACGCTCACTGCCCCGGCTCGTTTTTTACTCCACCATCTCCGAGCTGCCAGGGCACAGCGTCATCCCAAGAAAAACAACCGCAGCATCAGAATAATGACTCTCGTCTATTTGGAAGTAAAGGAGGAAGTAGTGGGATATTGTTACAGAGGGAGAAAAGTCCACAGAGAAAAGAGGTCAGAGTGATTGAATGAAATGACTTTTGTTGCCTGAGTGTTGGGTTCCCATGAGAACTGGGAGTGTGAAATACATAACTGGAGAAATTCCAGATAAAGTGGTGAACTAGAATTTATTCCTGTGCTTGTTTGCCTCCGTCAGCCAGTGCGTTTTGACCTTTGATCACTGCAAAGGTCATACACTACATTACATTACTAGAGCTGTGAAAAATAACGCGTTAACGCGTCATGATTAAATTGCAGGATTAATTCGTTATTTTTGTTAACACATTTTTACTCATGCGAACAAGGACCTTCCAATATACCCACAATTCCGCCCACTCTGCACTAGTCGCCGCTCGGCGGCAGCTGCCATTCAAACAAACAGACAACATGGATAATTCTGATGAACCTGAGAACCTTCTGGACGGGAAGATCGTGTTCCAAAAAAACAAAGATCGAACATTCAACTAAACCAAGGTGATATGTACACTCTGTGGGAAGAAGTTACCGTTTCACAGTAGTAATACCCGCCTAAAGTACCACCGCAACGCGAAGCATGCGAGGGGCATTCAAGTGCAATGCGCCAAACCAGCTTCACTCGCAGGACACATTGGGCAAAAGAAGCGGTCAGCTTTACTGTCAGAGAATGTGAACAAGCTAGTTTGCCTCACCAACTGTCTAAAGAACGACTAGCTAAGAGGACCTTTAGATGAATGATTAGATTGTTTCATGGTGTGGTGAATGGTTGTTTGACAAAAAATTTAAAAAAATTCAACCATCCTATAAAAAGAATGGCTAACGCCGGGTTCACACCGGAAGCGGAAGCGACGCCAAAGCGCCGCTGTTATCATCCTGCAGTAAAAACATTTTAATAATTTTTTTCAAGCATATACATATACTTGTTGCTCCAAAATTAACTGCAACAGCGTCCCAACATGTGTCCTTTTTAGTGTTGTCTTTATACAACATGTTCCAAGGATCATACAACTCACTGTACTTCTCCACTTCAATTATTAATTTAATGTCATCCATGTTGACGAACATCTCCGCTGTTTGCTCCATTAAATGTCGGGTGTCGAGGGTAAACTACGTATTCTTCACTCAAACCTATGTGGAGAATACGTAGCCCTCTCTCTCTCTCTTTTTATCTTTATCACTGCTTGTGTGGCTGTAGTGGATGGGCAGAAGGGGACATTTAATAATGTGGTCGGTAAAAGTGGTAAAATTAAAACTCCTGGACAAAGGAAGGTGAATACAAAGTATGGGATGCATATTTGATCATTTATATCATATGTCGTCAATATCGTTTAGCGGAAAAAATAGACTCAACGCCAAAACGATCGCTGCACGGCGCGAGGCAGCCGCGGCGCAACGCTACGCTTCAGCGTCCGGTGTGTTCAGCACAATGATTTAACATGGGAGTGGATGGGAGCGAGAGGATTGCCGCTGCGCTTACGCCTCGCTTCGGCGTCACTTCCGCGTCCGGTGTGAACCCAGAAGTTAAAATGCATACAGGATACAATTTGAATAAATTCCTTAAAGGCAGACCTGAGGTATATCATGTTTAATGAAGCACCAGTTACCTTTGACCACCCAAATTGAATCTAGTCTAAGTGAACCTTTGTGCCAAATTTGAAAGGATAATCTCAAGGTATTTTTGAGATAATGTTTTCACAAGGCAACACAAGTTAACCCAATTATCTTTTAGTTATTGGAGGGGAAACAAACTGGAATAAATTGTCATCGTGACAGATAGGAATATTATCTATTTTCATGCCGTCATTCATTTCATACTGTCATTCATTTCATCTTCATTCTGGGGGCATGTTTCCATCGAGCACAAGCAAAGGCTTTGTTTCCACAGAGTGTGTGGAGCTGTGGAGCTCTGAGACGAGGTTATCTGATCGATCTGCTGGCTGAGCGTTGTCCCTCGAGCTGTAAATCTACATGCACGTGTAAAACAAGACAACAAGGACTCTGAAGAGACACAGCCTCTAACGTGGCGACGGTAGCTGTCTCACATTTCACTGAACTGTTTGTTGTTCCTGCTTTCTCTTTACTCTTTCTCTTTACAAACTTTAGTTTTTTATTTTAACAAACTAGGGCTGCGCTCACTTATAATAGTCACTATGGCAACACCCCACTGTCATTTGAATTCAACCTGATTATCTTCAGAAAGCAAAAGAGTTCTCATTTCCATTATTTGTATATCTTTCGTATTTGTGCAGTAGTCTAGTTATTTACAGAAGCCCAGTTCCCACTGGTCCTAAACCCAATTAACACCCGCTAACATCTGGCCTTTGTCTGTAACGTGAATGGATATAATCAGCTTTCACTCCTGGGTCAAATGATTTGCAGTCGACACAGGTTTTTATCAGCAGTGATGGAAACAGGACGGCATAGTGTATCGCAGTGTAGACGCTGCACCTTTACTGGCGCAACATTGTGATGTCCAAGCATGTCTGTGGTCTTATTGTTTTTTACATCATGCAAAAAAACAGCTAGAGCAATTTTTGGATTTTTAGATGCAACGCTGGCAAGACAACGAGGAGATAGAGCATCTCAGTTTCTGGCATATTCAAGACAAATGGGAAAAGCGTCGATCAACTTTTTAAGTGGGTTTACACATGTTAAAAAGCTTGCGTATACCATCTAATTCTGAGGATAAAGAGATGAGATAAAGTTTAGTCAGGAAGTCCACACTTCCCTCCATCCCAAGGCGGTAAGTTTATCCTGACTGAATCAAAGTATCGTCTATTATATTATTATATGACACTGCAGGGCGGATACTTTCGCTCAGCAACAAACAAGGGGAAGGGAAGCCATATTTGAACTCTACGATGACTGAAACTAGAACACTGTGTGCGTGTGTGCGTGTGCGTGTGTGTGTGTGTGTGTTAGTGTGAGTCACAGGAGATGTGGAGCAGACTGCGTCAATCTGGGGTGAGGGGTAAAAATAAGGACACAATCGTGGTCTGATCAGACATCTGATGCGCCGGCGTTACTGTGAGAAACGCAGAGCCAAATCCATGTCTGTGTTAGACTCATCTCTCTGTATGGGGGCATATGAGGTTGATCATGACATTCAGCAGGCCAGAATTTAAATATGCAGCATAACACCTGGACTGTTTGGTTCATGGATTTGCAGCTAATCCATGTTGCTGTATTGTACTTGCTAACAGCTGGGTGCATTGTATTTTTATTAGTTACAAAGGTCAAGGTTATCCCTGAGACGCCAGATTGTTATAATTTACATGAACAGTAGAGGTCACTGAACTTCGAAAAGGTAACTATAGTTTGTAATATGCAAACAATTTATGTGGTTGATTTTTGGGGGAGGACTGTTAATTAATTTGTTGATTGGTTTGTAAGTTAGATTTCTGGTGGTTGGTTGGTTGGTTGGTTGAGAAACGCTTGAAGACACATTTCAATAGACTTAGTGGAAGAATGGGACATGGGCCAAGAAAGAACCCTTTACTTTTTTGGCACAGATCCGAAATAAAGCAGAAGATCCAGGATTCTTTTTTGGGATTTTCTTTAACATTGTGTGAGGACATTTTCACAGATTAGCCAGGAAATAATTCAAGGGTTTAATGAAAAATTTGACATTTTTGTGGAGCTGATGTCTATGAGTTTGTGTAATTTGATGCAGCCTAATTGAAATTAAGTTGACCGTTGGGCCTGGATGGAACTTTTTTGCTCGCAGTGTGTGGCTGAATCATTTAATGGTCACATACAGTATCTGTTCACAACATGTTTTTACAGGCTTCCTCAGTGGGACGCTGGAGGAGCCTCTGCGGTCCTGGAACGAACCCAACACATCTCACGATAGGACATTCTGTACAACAAGGATCACATTTTGTATTTTTTAAACCATTTCTGCTGTTGGCGAGAAGCAAAAGATGCTCTCAGGGAAAAAAACAACCACATGTATTTTTGTCAAAATCGCCTGGTGGGAGTGCAAGTAAAGGAGTCGCGCAAAGCATGAATGTCGAAGACAAAAAAACAACAACTAGTTGAGTCATTTTCAATCATTCACTAACCCCATTTTATTAGGGAGGAGACTTGATAGGAGAGAATGTGTCTGGGGATTTTAAGTGGCTCCGTGGCTCTAATGAGGAAATTAATTTGTGAGCAAAGACAGTCACCTTGTGTACACAACAACAGTGTGAGGCCGCCTGGAGACATGTTGACTGGGGCTGCCAAAAATGGAGGGTGACAGACACGAACCCAGAAACTGGCATTACCCAGAACAGGGGCTGTCAGTGACCTCTGAGGCACCGTCCCCTCTTAACTCGAATCCAAGCAAGATATAACAGTTGTGTTGTAACGGGGCTGAATAACACCACTGTCCTCAGCTGTTGTACCAGGCAAGACATTTTTTCTTGTGAGGGTAGAATACACCCTCACTTTCACTGCTGCATTGTAGCTACTTCAGGGGCTTGAAACTTCCAGCGAGCTCATGAAACAGCACATTTGGGCTGTCACAGTCGAGTTGTGTTAGCATCTTAGTGGTGTTGAGAAAGGTAGTGTGCAGGACTGTGGCTCTGGCTAAGCCCTGTTGTTTTCTGTCTGGCACCAACTGTATGTGCCGTGTGTCAGTCCTGCATTGAGCAGCTGCCTTGCAAAAGTTCTGCAAAGATAAAAACGGTAAAGTAAAGAGAACATTTCTCCTAAAGGTCCTGGGTATTGTGATCTCACGCGACATCACAACGCGCCACATTTGCTGAATGCACAGTTAGCAGCCAGTCTGGCACTCCCACTAACAAACCATGGTGAAGCAAACACTTCCAACACGTGCTGAAATTAGTTGACCAATCGCAATCAGAGTGGTCCAACTGGCCAATCAGAGCCGACTGGGATTTATTGGTAGCCCAGGCCGTCCCTTTTCCTGGACGGCGTGGATGTTGCATTGAGCAAAATTTGCATTACAGAAGCATCTTTGCACTGACAACGCATCAATTCAGGTATTAAAATAAAACACACTTAACACACACATGAGGAAAGGTTGCATAATAAATCAGGTACAAATGCAGAGATGATGTGATTAACATTTTTGGCTCTGCATGTTTTATTTCAGATGTTCATTCACTGATTATCTGGCAGATGACAGGCTGCTTCTGTTTCTTTTTTATTTCCGTGCTCTGCTGTGTAGTGTGAGATATTTGTAGGCCCATTTTATCAAGTTCACCAGCAGATTATAATTGCTCTTTCTGTTCCAATATGCATCGCTGCTTCATCGAAAACCTTGCCACGAACCCCGGTGCCGCCGCAGTGAACGCAGATCTTCAGACTGAGACGATGCGAGAGATGATAAGAGTGAAAAGTGGAAAAGTTTCCTATCATTAAACCCGGCTTCCTGTCACCGCAGAAGTGAACAAGGAGGTAAACACTCCAGGGGTGACGGCACTGATGGAAAGGAAAACCGCTGCCTATAAATAACATTGGCACGTTCACTGGCCCCTAAAAAAATGATTATGGGATACATTTGAACCGCGAATGCCTCATAAAAGGAGTGACAGATATACGGGGTACAGCTAACAGACAGTAACCGGCTTTATGTCTAAGCTTCTGCTCTCATGCTCATTTTTTTAACAGGAGAAAGTTGTAAAGATAAGGTTGTCTTTTAGAGAGAGGACGATTGTGGGACATTATGTTCAATAATTTGTAGATGAAAACACATTGAAGTCTGTTGTAAGTTTATCATTAATAATTAGTAACTAGAACGGCAACTCAGTAGATTGCATACCTACACACTAGGCCAAACAGTCCCCTTGTGAAACCCGGTTTTAATTCTTAAGATCCAGATTTTTATTTAGATATACACACAATAAAAATCTGTCCCCGAAACATGTCAGATATTTTCAAGATCCCAAAATTATTCTCTGAGAACTCATCGAAAATGTTGAAAAACTCCCATCTCGCAATGTTAAGGAAATCCTGGATTTGTCCCCTGATCTGGATCCATGACAGAATGGAATGGATTCTCCCAATGATACATACCAACTAAAACTGGAACTAGTTAAAAATAGACATGGAACCACACTAGTCCACTAAAGACTGATCCAAGTGTCTCTGTGATGTCCAATGGACATCTCTGTCAGGACAAGGGGGGGAATCGTCCAAAGGCGGGAATATGTATTGATGTTTGTGCTCCTGTTGTATTATTGCTGTTATTATGTGATCCTGCTGTTTTAATTGTGTTTTTATGGCTTTGCTTTATTTGAGTTTGTGGCTGCGTTGGTGTCTCTGCAAGGATGCTGTGATGTAGCCTCAGTAAAACCAGATGGATCTTGGCAGCTGCAGATGATCTACCTGTTAGTTTAGACACTTAAAAGCATTTATTTGTTCACAGATGCACTGTAAAGGCATTAACCATGTAGTATTTCTATACTTAAAGTAAAGGCTGTCGCAACAGGTTTAAATGTTTGTATACCAGTGCGCCCTCAAGTGTGGTAAAGCATGATGAAGTATTCTATGGGCCCTTGACCAGCTAAACCTGCCACTGGATATGACGCACATTGAAATGGCTTTCGGAAAAATTTAATTTAACTTTAAAGAATCCTTCTAGGATCAATAAAACAAAGGTATAAAAGTAATAATTGAGCTTTCTTGTAGATGGAGATGCTCATCCCATCCCATCTCTTGTATTAAAGTGAGCTATGGAGAAAGCTTTTTGAACCACAGTGGATTTTTTCATTGCAGTACCACAAGTGACCATAGGGGAAAAGCAATGAGTAAAATTACAGAAATGTTGCCAAATTATTACAGATACAGGGGCTGCCATCTTGTATTGGTGACATCATGAAGAGCCTCAGCCTTAGGACCCATTACACCCAATCGGTAGTCAATCTCACATGTCATTAATGATAAAGACAGAATGTCTAACAATTATTCATTAACGTCCAAAAATAACTGGACCTATATTATAAATTCTGTTGACTTGTCGACGACGTTCAAACCCAGAGGAATCCAGAATTTGACTCAAGGTAATGGGACGTTTGAATTTGGTCTGGCCCATGTCTCATCTGCTGTTATGGAGGAGGCTGGAGGCTGCTTATCCTTTGGCTAGAATTAAAATAAATTTATTTCTCCAAAATGTTGGAACTTTTCCTCAAAAGAGTCTATGGGGCTAAAACACCGAAAAGCTTGTTTTTGTAGTTATCATCCAGTAAATGTATTTCAGGATGTCACTTCGAATTAAAATTTTCATGATGTGTTTTTTTAATCCCTTTGTCGAGGCCTCACACATGGAGAGAGTCTGTCTTCCTTTGGTGGGGCAGTGGGTCTATGTGTGTGTGTGTGTGTGTGTCTGCAGTCAGCCTTGCACTGAGTGACCTTGTTTAATTCAGCACATACATCGCTCTCACACGCATACACGCACAAACACACACAGCCAGAGGCACAAGGCACGAGAACACACACACACACACTCACACTGTCTTGCACACACACTCATGCTTACAGTCATGCACAAACATAAACACACCATGGGACATGCAAACACACACAAGTGTGTTCTCCCTGAGGCTGAGGACATATTTTGTCATTGGTGCTTATCAACAGATATAAACCACAGACAAGGAAAATGTGTGTGCTGCTACAGGAGATTTTTTTCATTCTGCTCCATGATTATGTCCTTGTGCTGCATGTATTATATATGTACCCCTGGATAAAACCTGTATCACCCCTCACGCATATGCTTCTCACCTCACCCAGGCAAAGACATCAGGAAATCAATTCATGACTCTCATCATTTCTTAGAATGATCTTACATGTGAATATGTGAGAAATGATTCCTCTGCCCCTCCTTTGTTCACCTCACTCTACCTCACCTGATACAATACAAGCAATAAAATAAAAAACACAGCACTGTGGAGCTGAGCTAATTACATTGGAAGAGTGGTGTGGCGATAATTAGAGATCCAGCGGTTGGCTCAGGAGCAGATGGGAAAACAACCAAACAGCCAACCAACCAGGGAAAAGCTCTCTTTATGGAACCAGCCAATCCAACTGGTGAGTTCCTACGGTGATGAGCCGAGGCGACCAATCAACTCGCTCATTCTGAGCCTTGGCAACAACCTCCCGGCCAAGCGAAACAGTGTAGTGTGATGTGAGAGTGTGTGGATTGGAAGGGGGGAGCTGCATCTGTGTGTGTGTGAGAGAAGTGTGTATTTGTGCAGTCTTGCTCCACTGTGCATGTGCGGCTCATACAAAAATCGTTCTCCTCTGTATTCATGTCCTGTGCACAAGCTGCCGTGTCACACCGGCTGCCACGTCTGTTCTGATCCACTGTGTACATTGAAGACTACGGCTGAGCCACTTTTATCCCGTGAGTGGCAGATTAATTGATGACCTCATGAATTCATCATTATGATCTCCTACAAACACACGACCTGGTACACAAACAGGTGTGCGCCTGCATAAACAGGATCGAGCGGGGAAAATCCAACCAAGTTTTGTTAGGCAGAAATTGATAAATTGATTGAAGAAGTGCTGATGTTGAGATAGAGGTCCCCTGTGGCAAAGATGAAAGCCTTATAATAAAAGCCATATCAGTTCAGCATTTGATAGATTGGAATTTATTTTTTCTCTCTTTATTTCAAGTGGACCAAGATCAATGTCAGACGGGTCATTCCATCCAACCAGGACACATATTTCTCTGTCTGCGGGGTCGGCCAGTCCAGTTTTGTTTGGCCCTCACAGAACTGTTTTATTGAGTCAATACATTGAAACACACAGTGTAGGCACAGCGGCCGTGTTCGGATAGATAAGCTGTGAGACTGCTGCAAACGGCCGTAGCACAGCGGTGATAAAAAAAAGCAATACAGAAAAATCAGCATAGAGATGCTCCAATTCATTTCAAACTCCTGTGAGCGGCTGTCGAGGGATCAGACAAACAGCTCCTCTGCAGCTGTGGCAGGATGCACGGTTTATATTTTCTTCACCACTTCGCAAATCTTTTTTTCTTTTAGTGAGTTTTAAAGCGCTTGTTGCATGTAAAAGTTACAAAGTCAACACCAAATGGGAGATAGTGTCCTTTTCTCCCACAGAAAGCATCGTCCATGACACAACCGTTCACATTTCTGACTTTTTTTAAATATGTAAACAACTGAAAAATATCCTTTGTTACCGTGGCTACAGCAGTAGCTGTAAATACTCTAAATATCACAAAATATGATACGCTTTGAGATAATTGTTTGTTTGTCCCGACTTAGAACCAAATGGTTGAAAATGGCCATTTGTAGTTTGCAGGGGGTGATTTGCTGAGTTCGCTTAGCGTAGCTTAGCATACATTTCACATAAAAGCACATTGAAGGCTAAGCTAAGCATTCCCTTGCAGTAGCCTCTTGTTTTAAAGCACTTTGGGCTTCGGTTGTGGGCGGCTGATCGTGGAGCTGAAAGCAGAGGGGAATCCCACTATCTCTTCCTTCCTGTCAGCAAGGTGCTGCCTGCGAATCAGGCAGTGAGTCAGTGCTTTAATGGAGGAGATAACGCCTCGGCCTCCCATGTGCAGACTCTGCTTCAGGAGCCAAATACCAATGTTGACTTGAACTGAATCGCGTGCTCATTAATGGTGGTCGCATCATTACAGAAAGAGGTCACAGGCTGGATGCTTCCCTTTAAAAGGTTGTATGTGTGCAGCATGTGTGGCAGACAGAGACAGGTATTCCCCCCTCAACTGTGGCCTCTTGCCTCGTCTCTGCGGCGTCACCCAGTGAACGGTCGTCCTCCCTGACGGGGGTCTGCGCTCGTCGCTGGCCCACATCATGCAGAGGGAGATAAGGGAGGAAGAGGGGGAGGGACGGGTGGCGGCGTTTGTCTGCGCACGTTCACTGAGCGTGCTCAAGTGTACTTGTGTATGAGCGTACAGTAGCTATGAGTCACGCAGTGTGGGGGCTACGATGCATCTGCGCCCAGCACGACAAATGTGTACTGCTTGACTCTGTCTCAAACCTACAAGCACATTCCATATGGTGTCGGCTTTGCTCGCTGCTGCTTGTTTTGCTCAGAGATTAATGAGATGTGAGGGATTCAGCGAGCGGTCGTTTTTATTGATACCATTGTGCGGCCTGTTGCCCCGGAGTCAGGGCCGTCAATTTAAGAAATGTATAAACCCTCTGAATGACTGAGTTCACACAAAGGATGAAGATGTTTTTTCTATTTGAAGATAAATAAGCATAATCTACTGATCCATTATGTGTAAATAGAAAAATAAATAAAACATCTCATTCACATTGAGTATTCCGGCATGATCTAACAGAATCTCGTGATTGAACCTCAAAAATCCATCCTCTGTATCTTGTTTATGCTCAGTTGCATGTGCTCGGGTGATGGCTGTCAATTCCAGGGTTGATACTGCAGCCGGCTCAACGGTGAACAACTGCCACCTTCTGGTCAGGTCTAGAATTACACTCCCTTTGACATCATAATTGCTGTGATAGAGGGTTCATACCAGTAATGTCGACGGCAATGTAAGCAAAATTAACACAGGCCATAATCGCATCGGAGCTTTAGCATAGAGATGATTCATGGCCGCATGTTTTTAATTTCTCCCATGCTCCAGAAAAGGAGCAGTATAAATAACCTCCACTGATCTCAGCTAAATTACTTTTTCTCTGCAGCAGCACTTTGATCATTCCCCACTTTTTAACAAAGTAAAAACCCTCAGTACCAAACAACAAGTGCCACTAGTTCTGTTCTATACTAATACATGTTTCTTTGTCAAAATGTAGGTTTTAAAGGCTTAGCATGAAAGATTTAGGTGAAAGGGATCTATTGTCAGAACTTGAATATAGAATATCACAACAAAGGATCTGCACCAGTAATAATAACATGATGACAGTAATACTCTGAAGAGGCAAACAGCCTCACGGATGCGTCACAAACAATTTTCTTTTGATGAGGTGAAGTGGTGAGGATTGCTGAAAGAGCTGAAGCATAAGATACCTTTTAATCCTCTGATCACTACGAGAAAACTAGAACTTACACATTCAGAAAGCTAGCTTCCTCCGAGTTTCCTGAGCATTAAGTAAACCAGAACTGGCAGAAACGACTTGCAGATTAAGTGGACCGATAACAAAATGGTTTCATGCCCATTCTCTGACTTTCTCTTGCCTGAATGTGCCAAGATGTGGGTCCCACTGGATTTTCCGGTGGCAGACATCAGGCTTTAGGCCACGAGAGTAATGCAAGTTGCTATGAATTAAACATGGTTTGCACTAGCGATATTTGTGGTAAGAATCAGCCCCAGTGCACACTCAGTGATTTATATCGCAATATGCTGGAAAACCATTACATGTATTTTCCGTTTGGTTAATGTTCCATCCATCAACATGGAGGAGGCTGGATCCGGACGTATAATGCAGCCAGTCAACAGGTGGCGATTGAGATGCTTTGGCTTATTTTTGGTGAGCGGCCATGTCATTCATCTTCATATACAGTGTGTGGCAACACTTTAAAGGGACAGTATTTATCACGATCTATTGGGAGAAATTGATAAATTATCGATAATTGTGTTTTTAATCCTGTAAAGCCAAATGAAATGAAGAATTTTGTTTCCTTATAAAGAGTTTTTAAGGAGACACATCATTTTGCACTGCCGTGTTTCTACAGTATTCCAGAGCCGACAAATCAAACACTGGCTCTCTAGGGGGCCTCTCAGATTTTTTAAATAATAATATTATCTTTAATTTGTTCAGAATTTCTCAAAACATATTTACAGTGTTCTTTATTTGTATTTTGTGTTTACTGAATGCCACCAAAGGTTCTCCTACGTGCTTGGAAGGGGAGGGCGAGGCGACAGTATTGTGATGCTGCAGCACATCTGTGTTCACTACAAACACACAGGGTAGTTGTCTCCAGGGTTATCATGTTCCTGCAGTGGCAATGATTTCCTCTCGTGTGTGCGCGCGTGTGTGTGCGTGCGTGTGCGTGCGTGCGTGTGTGTGTGTTTTATCTCTGCACCTCCACAGCCACCTGATTATTCAACAGCTGATCTGATAGGGGATGATGTTTCCCCTGGAGACCGAAACAGATAAGCAGAGGAGCAGGAGATGCTGTTTGAGTTTTTGTCTTTAAGACTTAAGATTATTCATGTTCCAAGGAAAAAAAAAAATCTCTTAAATTTACAGCATAAATCCCTTTGAGGATTTTTCAGCACGCCGCAGCCGCCGTGTGACGCGTCAGTGCACTAGAAGGTGACAGAGCTGGATAGTCGATCCTCTTGATGTATGTACGCAGTGTCATTGTAGTCGTCGGAGGCAGCAGCCATTTTATCAGTCACAACAACAAGCCCCTTGGCATGTTTGGATAGAGAACACACAGCGCTCGGTTGGTGACAAAGTGCCGCTTATCTCCCGATCCATTTTTCATTGTGATAGCTACTGTACACGGGCCTCGCTCCGGGGACAAGATGGGGGGGAAGGAGGAAAAGGAGAGGTCGGAGAGGAGAAGCATGAGGAGGACTAAAGGGAGGGATACTGTATGTGGGAGGAACGCTGGTGTCAGTACCAGGCACTTGTGAAGAAATAGTGCCATAGTAAACGAGTCAGAGTGTGTGTGTGTGTGTGTGTGTGTGTGTGTGTGTGTGTGTGTGTGTGTGTGTGTGTGTGTGTGTGTGTGTGTGTGTGTGTGTGTGTGTGTGTGTGTGTGTGTGTGTGTGTGTGTGTGTGTGTGTGTGTGTGTGTGTGTGTGTGTGTGTGTCTCTCACACTGGTTCAGGCCTTTTTTCTGCAATTAGCTGAATCTCAACTCAGGGGCTGCATCCTTCGGAGTCTATGCGGCACACGGAGGAGGCGATCTTCGTGAGACACAGACCATGAAGGCCAAACCTAAATGAGACGGCCTGGTCTACAGAGGCTCCGTGATCACAGTCACCAGCTCGTCCAGCCCTTATTGCTGTTGCCTGGCAACAGAGCCTATGTTGGACATGACGAGAACGTTTGAATGCCCTTTAGTTTAGTTATGTGTACCGTTAGCTGTAGAGTTGAAGCGAGATACTTAAGCATTGAACGTCTCGTTGCTTTGCGCCATTACCTCTTACAGTTAGTCACCAAAACGCAATGGCTCCTGGGATAGGTTGTGCCGGGAAGGAGCCACCTGTTGGAGCCTTAGTTTCTCTGGGATGAAAGGACGTATTTGAAGAAGCCTTCAATATGGGACAGTCTACTGACTGGCTCACCAACACAGTGTCACATTACACTACATTAACTCAAGTGAGAGGCATCCCAGCTAAAATCGATTGCCATGAAAGGTCAACTGGCGCTAACCGAACGTTCATAACCATAACAACCACATCAACCAGTGGCTGGTAGATGTTTTACGCTGCAGGTTCCAGTGCAGTGTCTCGTCTCGCACTCAGCAGGACAACAGGAGTCCAGGAGCTACCGGAACAAGAGCGTTCAGTCTCCTAAAATTGCGTCAGGCACACAACACAAAACCAAACTAATTAGTGATTGAACAGAAAATGCCTTATCACATCTCTCGCTCTTTTTATCCTCTATTATTCCTCCTAATTGCATCATGTTGGCTGTTTTTTGTGCAAAACCAATTGTGATGAAATGGGAATAATAACAATGGGCCATTAGCATTCTCCACATTCCTTTCTATAACTGACTGTGTCCAAGATAGCAGGGACCTAATCGAATGGTTGGATACATTTCTTCCACCAAATTATGTTAAATAAGTCAAATTCTTGCAGAAACATAATCTGGTTAAAGGCTGCTATAATCAATATTTTTTTTATTAAATATTATTTAAATGGTTATGTATGAGAGGGGCTGCTGGGGGTGAAGACTCCAGAGAAGCTCTGAAGGGTATTCCTACTTCTTTCAGCTCATCGTTCCGGATGAATCACTGGCAATAAACCAGTGATGTGTTGGCCAGCTTGTTTCTGCTGCCCCCGGGTGGCCAAAAACTGATCTCTTTGTTGGCATCAAGTGTATGCTGGGATGGATGGATGGCTGTTGAATACAGAGGATCTAAGAATGATTGACGTCGCTGTCACTTGACAATGTTGGTTGTGGTGGAAGACTACAAATGTAAAAATTAGAAAACTACATTGGATGACCTCTGTAGCCCACTCCTCATCTCTGCTACCTTTATATCACCCCCAACCTCTCCATCCAGACTCAGCCATGACATTCCTTGGCTTTTTACATTGTGGGTAATGTAGGCGTGTAGATGTAGGAGCGACATGTGTATCAGCAACGCTCAATAAGTAGAACACGCTTTTTATCGTTTTGGGATGCTGTATCAATTCAAACCTGTTCCGACAAGGCAGTTTACATTTCCTTTGTTACCACCTCGAAAAACCTTGTCAGATCTAGTGAGTTTGTGAGATCAATATATATTCTGTTACATAATCCTGCATTAAGTCCTCATTGTTGAGGAAGTCTACAGTGTATAGAGACCAACCTGACAAAATGTACTCAAGCAACAGCAAGAAAAAGTCAACTTAAAATTCTGTGAGGCTAATGAGTTGTTGAACTAAATGCAGCGTGTGTGTTTCTAACTGCAACAGGTCAACACTTTTGTTGGGACTATTTGAAGCTTCAAGCTAATAGTAAAAACTTAGTAAAGACTTAAATGTGAAACTTACTGAATCAGGAATTGTGCATGGATGTATAAGGGCCCCCCGATTCAGAAAAATCAAAGATGTGCCGCTGGGTTTACCTCTTAAGTTGGGTATTTTAGAGAAATATCCCCAGATACTATGATGCATTGTGGGTTGGGTCTGGAGTTTTACCCAGCAGTCATTTTGTTAATCTTAGTTGAAGTTGGTTATTTTACTTCTTTTAAATTAGATTCTTTTTCGACTTCTTAAAAGAGGAGCCTTTTTTTTTTTTTGACGGCCATATCAGAAACCTCAAACATTCAGTCTGAGATCTATCTGGGAAGGTGAACAGTAGGCAGGGGTGAACTGCTCAGTCCCCCCACCATAACTTTACCTTGGTTGAACTCTAATAAGATTTGTCCCTCAGCCCAAATTACATTTCTTTATCTCCCGGGATTTGAAAGTGAAGCTGAAAAAATAACCCATCTTCTCACCTTCTGGCATTTTCATTTCCAGTGATTCTTTGACCCAAGACATCAAATCTATGTCGAGGATGTGTCCATTAAGCACAGTATATTTCGTAACTTAAACATTACAACCACCTGTTACAGCTTTTTAGAGTTTATTTCACCACCCTTGTCTTTAAATTACACACCTGATACTAAAATACAACTTAATGTAATACCAAGGTAGTGCAACATAATACAACAGGACAGTTACATGGTTTTTTTTACTATTAACCAAAGAGAAATACATAGTGCCAGACAATTGCTCACAAAAATCATAAATTACAACGCTCCAAAGAAAAAGGCCACAAAATTAATATTAACACAAGAAAACAAATACACACTGTATGTACAACACCAGTTAATGTGTGAATATATTAATGTTGGACTCCACACAAAGCCCTGACACCCACCTCCTGTAGATGTAAAGTGTAGCTACTGTAAAAAAAAAAAAAAAAAAAGAAGCATCGTCCTTTACAGAGCAGAGTGTCTGATATGGCCGACTCTTACGTCAACAGAAGGAGAGTGTTAGAGACTCGAATGATTTCAGGGGAGAACACATGTGAACAATTTGTCTAAAAAAGCAGGAAAGCATGATAAATGGGTTACTAGAGTCCAAAAAAAATAATTATTAAACTTAAAATTCTCCCACATCCACTCTCTTGTCCCTGAACTTGCTTCTGGCCTTGGTCCGAGCCTTGAATGCAGCAGAGTTGTGCAGATGCTAAAACAAAAAGATGGGATTTGTGTCATGAATATGCGAAGAGGCATAATTAAGTCGCCACAGGTGATTAATAATTAATAAACACCAGTAACCTGTGTAGTGTACGTACCCTTTCAAAGCGAGGTATTTTCATGGCCTTCATTGTGGCGGCATCAACCAGTATCGGTGGTCCAAGTTCAAACACGTCTCTGATGAATTCATTTCCCTGATTCAAGTAAAAAACAAATATATTATTTAATGCCGACTGTTAATAGAATCATTTTTTATAAGCATGAAGTACAATCTAACCGGCAGTAGCAAGTAACTTTTAGATGCTGTGAAATATGTTCAATTCTCTCATCTTCACATGTGAAATGTCACACTTTTCCACAGCCAGATACTTGGAATAGGTTGTTTTTTTCCATCTTACATTATCTCCCTGTAGAAGCACCCATTTCATTTTAGAGTTAGGCAGTGAGACAGATATTTATCAAGTCATTAGTAAGCTACCTGTAGGTGGTCATTCATCCCAGAGCCCACAAACTCCCGGAATGCGTCATACGTCCTCTTTCTGACCCAGCTGTCGATGGTCATGCGCTCTGTCCCGAAGCGAATGGTCTCAGATTGGAATTCACCATCCTGGAGAGACACGAAGGAAAGTGAGAAAAATATCCACGACCAAATACGGATCATTCAAAAAAGAAAAGTTTCCTCTCAACTTCATTCTGACAAAGAACAGAATCTGAATCAAAGCTCAAGAGTTTAGGCTGTAAACACAAGCTTCTGTCAAACTCACCTCTACAGCCTTGAGCACGTCCCTGAACACAGAGCGCTGCTTTCTCTTGTCCGTCTTGGCTCTGTGCTTGTTACAGTCTGTGGCCAACGAGTTCAGTTTATCACACAGTTCCTCCCAGCCATCGAAGTCAAAATCCTGAAGGGAGACAAAAGGTAGAAATTCTGGATTCAAGTCCAATGTAAAAATTAGAAATCGCAATCTGCAGACACCATTTATCAAATTCAAAGTCAGATGAAGATGCAGATTTAGTTAAAGATAGTCAAATGAGGGGCATTTGCATCATGTAATAGTAATTAAGAAGCAGTTTAAGTCCAGATGAATGTAGTAATAATAAGCAGTGGGAGATGAAGTGGGACAGATATGAACTTACAGCGTCCATGTCTCTGGCCAGCTCAAACAGAAGGGCAATGGTCTCCCCTGCAGCAATCCTCATGTTGACATCCTCACTCTCCAGCAACTTCGGTAGTTTCGGCAGGTACCTGCAAGACCGCACACACGCAGTTAATATTAATACAAATACGCCCATACGTCTCTGGGTTGCAGTGAACTAGTAACTTAATGTTGAGGTCGACAGCGGGTCGTACTTGTGCAGGACGACTTTGAGCTGGCTGGCGGTGCAGATGGTGAGCAGCAGTGCCCAGGACAGCAGGGCGTTGGTGTACAGCTGGCTCATCTGCGGACTGACCGAAGGACAGGTACCGTCCGACCTCGCACAGGACCGGGAGAACAGGTTCTCAAAGCACTCCATGGTGGCATGCACGTCCTGAAGCAAGAAGCGGTGAGCAGCAAGCACATAAAAGCTGTTAGATAACAGGTTTATCATTTCTGACTAATTTCTCCAGGCGGTACAGAGTTCAGCTGCCAGAGCAGTTGACATGATGAATGGTAAAACAGGAAGAGGCAAAATGCCAGAATCTATAAGAACAAATAATACGGCCGACAGAAGGCTCTAAAAAAATACTTTAATGTGTCTTGCCCTTAAGCTTAAGAGGGTCAGCTAAAATAAATACTTCAAAAGAGATCAGAAACTTACCAAAATGTCATCTTCTGCAACTAAACTACACAGTCCCAGACTTGTTGCCACCTAAGACAGATACAGAGACATCTTTCAGTGAAAAATCTCCTTTAAAAAGCTCACAGATGCAGGCACAACATTTTTTACAGCATCTTTATCCAAGATGCATATTTCCAATGTATCTGCAGACATCATCACAATATAAATCCTGTACTCACAGCCTGTCTGGCTTGTATGTTGGCTGATCCGTCTGCCAGGATGTTTTTGAAGACTGGTTTCAGGGTTTTCAGCACCTCCTCACTCTCGATGCCCGAGCCCAGCTGGATACACAGCAGGCAGGCCAAAGACGCTGCCGCTCGCTGCTCCTCGCCTTTACCTGGCATCCAGAGAGATGGGCATTATGAGACAAGTCGGATTTTGAAGAAGTAAAGCACAAAAGCTATTTACTTTGTGTATTAAACCCCAGCCTTCCAATTCCCTTCAGACAAAACAAAAAGAGCAACACCAGACAGCTGAATTCATTTCAGGTACCTTTCTTAAGGCAGCGTTCGATGCTGTCTGTGATGGTCATTCTTCTGTCAGAGATGAACTCGTACAGGATCCTTGTGGCCATTGCCGTCTTTAGTCCATCCAGTGCCCCCTGACGGGTCTTAGCACTGAGGAAACACATACAAACATTCATTGTTATTATTATACAAAATTATTCAATCTGACGGAGGAGTGATGCACGTCATCAAATGTCACTAAGTCATTATTGACCCATTAGCTGCTCAGGTTTGCTATGATCTGCATGCTGTGATCAGCAAACATGTTTAGACTGGGGGTGAAAAAGGGCCAGGTTTTTACCTCTTATCCACGGTGCTGTCTATGAAGCCCTTCAGCTTGTACTGAAAATCCTCCTGGGCTGTGTCTTCACTAGCCTCGCCACCTAGAGACACAGACGGACAGTTTAAATGCACGCTCACCTGCTGGTGTGCACCGAGTAAATGTAGAAAAAGTCTGTTGACAAAAAACAGAGGAGCTGAGGTTTTCTGAGTGGGTCCTCTCCAACATTCGAGGACTAAACCAAAATTTGAGTTCTTTTGTTTACAAAACAGTTTATTTGCAAATAAGAAACTTTCCAGTAAAAGATTCAAACCAAGAGTTATCTCATACACTCCAGCCATCCAGTACATTCCTGTTTGACGATGAATGCTTAACAACTGGCAGCAGCAGCAGGATGAGCACACGTAATACAGACAAACGCACACCCAGCTGTAATGTACACACAAACCTACCTTCGTCCGCTACACTGGTGGCGTCACTGAAGCTGCTGCAATGACTGAGGGTCTCAATAGAGGCGTCCTCATCACTGAAGGGCTGCACATTGCCATTGTGCCCCCCTGGAAAGAAAACAGAACAGGTGATGTAATTCGGCCTAATCAAATTAAATGTGTTAAGGACAGGGCAGCAGGTCTATGAAAGTCCATTACATAACACAAGCTCCACACAGGTACTGTGGCAAAAGCTGCTGTTATCTAATCAGTTTATGTCTGTAGCAGACCTTATCCTGCTGTACTTTTCATTATCTCACATGAAAATACACCGTGACCACGTCTTCTGGGTCAGGGGGACGTCTATTTGCTGTGTAAACACGACATTGCTTTCGTCGTCTTGCGTGGGTCGGCGGCACATGGCTCGGGCACACGGCGAACTAAGAGACGTGGCATGACAGAAACACAGGGAACCACTGCATTTGCTATTCAGAAGAGTCAAGTGCTGTTTGGGTGCATTCCATAAACACAAGAGTCAGCATCCACGTGTCATGCAGGGACAGACAGAAGCCAGTTTTCAGAGTCCACAGATGGTGCATGTGATTATCATTACAATACATAAATCACAGTTAGAAGATTGTTTTCTGGAAGGAAAACCTGCAGACAACAGGCACTTAAAACACACAATACTTGTATAGCTGCCAGTCTTTGGATATTATGTTTTTAAAGTCTTCCTGGAAACTGGAGGGGTGTGAAAACTAGCAGCAAAGTGGGTGTGAAAATCAGTCTGGAGAGCTAATCATTTAACGATTTGGAAAAATGACCAAAGGAGATTGTTTACCAGCATTTGTTTTTTTTTTGGTAGATAGAAGAGTTACGCAAAAACTACTAAACCCATTTTCATAAAGCTTGAAACATAAAAAGGATGGGGAGGGTTGAAGAAGGAGTTCATTAAAGTGTGGATTGGTGTGTCTAACTGGGTTTTAGATCGTTTCCCCCCCTCTCCATTAGTCTCTATTCCAGGTCAATTTGATATTTCCCTTGAGACAAACATTCGTGAAGATTTGTCTGCTGTAGGAAAATAAACACAAATTTGTCTAAATGTGGATCATTATGGAGTTTGTTGGGCCTTGGTTAGAAAATGCTTTCTACTAAATGATAGTCGAACTCAATTTTATTAAGAAACACATCTAACTAAATATAAACAACCATTTTTAGCAGACACTGTTGTGCACTGAAAGCAGACTGAGCAGGAGTCTGTGCCATGACCTGACTTCACCTCTGATAGACATGTCAACGTATTACTGTTTGATTTACAGGACTCAAAACCAAGCATGGATTCAGAGCAACTCCGCGAACGAGGATTAGAGCTACAGGAAACTCCATCAGAATCGAATCAGCCATTTAATCCATGTGTGTTCGGTGTTGACGTGGACTCTCTAACCCCCTCCACACTCTACAGCTGATTTCTGAGAAATCCTCCTCCCCGCTCTCTGGAGTCCAAAATATCCGCCCACTGTGTGGAAACTATAATATCCACCTCACAAACTAGCTTAAACCGAGCTAACGCCAACAGCAGGAGCGAACCGTGAGGCTAAAGTTTAACTGAGGTCAACGTGTAAACAAAAGGAAGTCACGTTGTACGAGTTGTGAGCTAAAGTGTGTTGCCAAGACATTCCTCTTTAATGCTAATAGCAACCATATCAGCTGCCATTGAGTTACCAAAGCGACATCTTGCTAGTTGACGCTAAGCTAGCAGCTGTTAGCGTACAAAGTCCATTAGCCTTAGCTCTGGTCGAATAAATAAAACACTGAATGGCTGGTAAACACGTGTGACCACACATATGAAGCTAAACAACGTTGTCGGGTGAAAGCAGGTTGTCAATAACAGCGCCGCTTTGTGTGACCGCAGCTAGCCCGCTTGTTGTTTTGACGTATGCCAGCCTCCATCTTTTGTAGTCCTCCCCGCCAGCTCACTCCACTCAAGTCAATGGTCGACCCGCGCTTCTGGGAACTACAACTCCCGTCAGCCAAACCGGGGCAAGGCCGGAGAAACGCGGCCGCTCGGCACACTCACCTCGGCTGTGCTTTTTCTTGGTCCTCGGCATTTTCCGTGCGGATCAAGGCGGAAAAACAACAGAAACCTCTTGATCCAAAATCACCCGATACACGACCAGCTTTTACTGTATTGTCTCGTAAAATGAAAACCTTCCCGCGGAGCAGAGGACGAAAAGGAGCGGAGAGCGATCTGGGAGAAAGACTGGAGGCCGAGACGATACATTTTCCTCATACACTACGGCTGCGTGCACGCACGGCGGCGGCGGAGCTTTATACCGGCGGACATGTCACGAGGAGGTTTCCCGGCACCGCTGACCAATCAGGGGGCGGGAGCAGGGCGTCGCGTGTGTTGGCGCGTGATGCAGCGAGCACTCACACAAACACGGTGAAACGTCATCATAACTTTCTACTGATGTAACACATGCTACAGAGATAACAAAATTCTCACATATGAAACAGGAGTTTATATATAATACAAACTGGAAGACATCTCTTCATACAACTTATACAATACTTTAGTCAATAGTTATGATAGTGGTTCAGATCAATGGCTTCTCTGATGGAGCTGGAACACTATGAACTTGTATTGGTGTGGCAAATACAATAAACAACAACAACAGATGATTAGTTTCAATTATTAATAGAATAAAGAAAAGAAAATGTACATTCTAACTAATGCAGTTTAATACAGTTATCACTGGGCTCTCTGGAGCAGGTGACACAGTTTCCACTGGGCTCTGTGAAGTAGGTGACAGTGTTTCCACTGGGCTCTGTGATGCAGCTAACTCTGTTGTCACTGGGCTCCATGATGCAGCTGACTCTGTTTCCACTGGGCTCTGTGATGCAGCTGACACTGTTACCACTGGGATCTGTGATGCAGCTGACTCTGTTATCACTGGGCTCTGAGATGCATCTGACACTGTTACCACTGGGCTCTGTGATGAAGCTGACTCTGCTTTCAGTGGGCTCTGTGATGCAGCTGACTCGGTCAACACTGGGCTCTGTGATGCAGCTGACTCTGTTATCACTGGGCTCTGCGATGCAGCTGACACTGTTATCACTGGGCTCTGAGATGCAGCTGACACTGTTATCACTGGGCTCTGTGATGCAGCCAACACTGTTATCACTGGGCTCTGCGATGCAGCTGACACTGTTACCACTGGGCTCTGTGATGCAGCTGACACTGTTAGCACTGGGCTCTAGGATGCAGTCATTTTAAAAGATTACTCTGATAGAGTTGTAGTTCTGTATTACATAATGCTTAATATAATGTGATGCTGTATTTTAATTAACAGCATTTTTTCAGTTCTCCAAGATTTAGGTACGATCCAGAATACATTTAGTAATGCCTTAATACTGGGGGGGACAAAATAACAGGATTACTCTACAATTAATTATTTCCTCAGTAACCATCAATTTAGGGAAGGTGCACTTTAAGTTCAGCTGTGTGATGATCCTGAGGGAAATGTGTGTGTATGTCATGCTTTTACCCTTTAACTCATGCAAACAGCAACTAAATGCAAAGCGGCAGATCCATAAATGAGATACAATACGTAAGAATGGACTTATTGTTCAATGTAATGCAGTAGAACATGATAAAACTCAATTGCTCTTGCTCTATCATCATTAAAATCAATAATGTTTTTCCTCATTGTGTTGTAGAAAGCAATTAACACGAGTGGCCTGCAAATCACATCAATTAAATGTCCTCTTACTGAACATTTGCATCTTTTGTTTGGGTGTAAATAAAGGCAAATAGAATAAGAACATTTTTCTCAACACGTACAGCTGATAAACTAAGATATTTTAATGTCTTCCCTTTTTAGAAGAAAGAAATATACATGTTTTTATTCCCTAAACAATCCCAATATGGCTTCAGTCTTGTCGCTTTATTTACAAAAGCATAAGGAGTTATGGATTTATTCTAATACTAACGTTGTGAATGAGAATCCATTCCAGCTCGTTTCACATAAGCTTGGCGGCATCGCAGTAAACAGCAAATCTGATGAGCTAACGCAGCGTAAAGTTTGTTTCTCATAATCTAAAAGTTGAAATGCTTGTTTGGCAAAATCGCCATCCAATGGTAATGGGCTCCAAAGTAGTTTCACTGGTTTGATTAAGTATGAGTGTGATTATGTTTTGTAGAAGACAGAAGACGCCTCATCATCCCAGGGAACATTCAAATTAACATGATACTCATACACGCACCATGTCAGATTTGCTTACTGTGCATTTGCTTGGCTTGCAACAGAAAAGCCTCTTTTGTATTTCAGTTAGTGTCAAGGATAATAATAATGTTTCAGTAGTGCAGCCAGAAGTACGTTTCCTCAGCTATATCTGGAACAGTGTGAATCAGTGGCACATGAGCTTCTAGGCCTGTAAAATCCAGGCATGTGGCCAGTGTCTGTTCTCTAATACTCTGAGTTTTCTGCTCTGTCTTTCATTTTAGCTCCAGTATTCTGTATGGACTTTGATGGCATTGTATTTTATACTGAAGGTAAACTGATGGCATGTCTGAAGTTGCATGAATGTTATATAGTGTTCATTTTATAATAAGAAACTAACAATCCATTATTAGTCCCTCTAGTGGGAAATTTGCAGTTTTATAGCAGCAAAGGGGACAGTGAAAAATAGTAATACATTTTATTTTTGATAATGTATACAATGTAAACAGAATATAAGAAGTGTAACTGGATTGCATATATACGATATTCAAATTGCACAGTCACTTGCTATATTTATAACTGAAAACCCTTATATCACATGCAAACATACAGCTGTGTAATGCTTGTATGTTGGTTTCCACAGTCTATGGAGAGTTTGAAGGGTAAACCCAGGATCGACCTCTGACAGCTGAAGGACTACTTCTCTCATTAGGTCTAAAACCCCAAGAGCTAAACTTCATTGTCTGTCTCAAGTAGAACTGTGAAGACACTGATATGGAGTCAAGCATGGGTCAGAGTCGAGTTTGTTTTTATAGATCCCAACTTTTGCATGCATTGCAGAAGTGGCGTACACATCAATCAATTTGTTTTGTGCGCACGCAGCAGTTGTAAATGAGGCCCCCTGTCTCCCGTTATTCCAAACCAGCTCATTAGATTTCCATCCCAATAACCTGTTCCTGTTAATTATCATTTCTGGCTTTTTCTATTACTTCCAGTCACTCTGGCTTTTGCTTATGCAACATAAATAGCCCCCCCCCCCCCCGTCATCTCTTACCGAGTGGAAAATCTCACAGATGCAGCCTCCTTGTTGGCGTTCCCACGGTCCAACTGTCAGCGGCGCTCCTGCCAGCTACACGACCTGACAAACATCACAACACAGGCTGGCAGCCTCCAAAGCCTCATTTTTCATGCAACTCATCTTCAGCCACTGGGACGTTTCCAGGGCTGCATCCCAAACCCACCTACAGGTTGGTCGAAAGCCTCCAGCCTTTACCTTAATATCTAATACCTTAATAAAGGAAGCTGCTTTTTATCATGTTTTCTTCTCTCTCCGGGGAAGCAGGTGCAGTATCAAGACGTGGGTGGTCAAAAAAAAACACACATTCAGCAGCTCTCCTGAATGTTCTGCCAAGATATTAATAAAGAACAAGCACAGAAGCTCCAACAAACAATGGCCTCGTACAAGAGCACAAACAGCAGGCAGCAGCCAACGGCAGCAGGACTCAGCACTTAAAATCTAAAACTCATCAAAGCACAGACAGCTCCTTACACCGTCGAAAGCCTTCATTAGTGGGTAAGACACAGAAAGTTTAAGTGTGACTTTCACGAAACAGTTAAGGACCGAAAAGCGGAGTAACTGCACGTGAAATAAAATGTGAGTACACGAGGTGGCAAACACTTTTTACCCTGAAGATGCTTCACAAGCAGCCTGCACTCGTTTTCCCAGAGAAAAGCCAGAGTGCACCTCAGGGGCACAGCGCCTGGACAGAGCTGCAGTTCTGTTTGTGGCATCACACTCTGAATTATTCATCAGGTGTGAAGCTGCGGCTTGTGTTAACAAAGTGTGGGGCGGTCAAAGAGGAAACATCGAGTAACATGAGGGATTTCTGTCGATGTGTCATGCCCAGCCTAAAACGGATTTACAAGTCATCTTAATAAGATAAACATTTTATTTATTCTCAATTTCTTAACCCACACATTTCACTCAACCTGACGTCCTCTGGGAGGTTTTGAAATCGAGCGACTTTGAGGGCCAGAGGGTGAATCCCTGTTCAAGACCCTCGACTCCTCAATAAGTTTGTTAAAAAATAAGATTCAGTGCCATATTTGTGCTTTCGATATATGTTTGTAATTTTGGTTGTCACATGATATCTTTTCACCATTTTCCTCAATTGAAGCAGGAAACTTTATTCTGATTATGTTTTAAGCTGCACATTTTTTCACACATTTTTCAGACATATTAAGAAAATGATTCCAGAGTTTCATCATCTCAAATTTCCCCCTGTTTGATCCAGGAGTCCAACACCAGTCACCCGGACCAGCCAAAGTAGTAATGAAACATCTGACAAAAACAAAGGTAAGTAAAAACACTCAATAATATATATGGCAGACTTTATATTTTCTTAATTGCTTCTTTTTTTTTATTTCCCAAATTCCCAAATGTCGTTGTTGTGAAATGTTGATGTTATGAAATTTGACTGTGATCTGCTGAGTTTGGGTTTTATAGCAGCAGTAAGGAGTGTACATTTGCAAAACTAAACATCCGACTTCTACCCACAAACACGAAAATCAAAAGAGTCATTTTCCAACAACCCACAATCACACAGCCCCCGAAAAATCATCTTAGACTCAACTCACGTCGTCCCCTCAGACAGACGGTACACGGATACACCGCACCTCCTCCAAACCCTCCTTTGACGCCCTGTCGATTAAAGCCTTCAACACCACCGAGGCTGAAATATGTTGAGTTTGTTGTGAAATTTACTGCAAACGTCTCCACTTTTAAGAGAGCCACCAAATTCTGGCTAATTCAGCAGCAAACTTGTACCCATGTCTAGTCTGCAATGTTTGTTCACATGCGTGTTATTATATATTGTATATATAAAAATAAACCATAAATAGATATATATATTTGCACTATATGTAAATTAGATCTATATATGAATGTGAATGGCTCACACTTACCTGGTCCTGTTTTAATGTATTTAACCAAAATTAAAGTGGTATTGTTTGTATTCGATTGTTTTTTAATCATTAAGATACCAATTACACAACTGAAGTGTGACGTTAAACCTATATTTGCTTGATGAGAAGTGAGCCTCCACAGTTCATAACGGTCCTCACCACTAGGGGGAGCCATTCTGTATGAAATTCCAAGGACGCGCTGCTCCCCCTGCACCACAGCAAGTGAAATTCCCAGAGATGATGTGTTTTTTTTTTGATGAATGATTTATGGAGTCAGTGAACTGTGCTCACCGCTGAGCCCGACTCCTGCTTTAAACGTTAAATAGGCCGAAGCGTGCGAGGAAAAAATATCACAAAACAAAAACCAGTTTGGACAAGTGTGAAAGTACCATTTTGAAATATGCATGATCAGTAATGAAAGTATTCAAAGCAGACTTTTATTTGGAAGGGGGCTTGGATCGGTGCAGGCGAGCCAAGGCAGTGAGCAGTGGAAAGAGGAGAAATCACCTGCCAGTAAACCAGTGCTGGAGCGTGGAAACAACAGAGCGGCCCAGTCTAGCCTCACTCAGCATGCCTGACACGTTGCATCAATGGGCACAGGCCCGGACTGACCTAATGCCTCAGGAATACAGATCATTACCCAAATCACAGATAGCCGGGAGAGGGAGGGAGGGAGTGAGAGGGAGCTGACAGCATATAATGAAAAATGTCAGAATTTTAATTTCATGTGTGTTTTTAAATAATTCATAAATGAAGTGGCCTGGAGCGATTTGGTGAAGCTGCTCGGGTTTAGCCTGGCAGGGAAGGGAGCAGGGTTAGAAAAGGATCTCAGGCTCCATAGCTTGATCGAAGTGCATCGTACAAAAAGCTTGGCCGAGGGGCTCTCCTTGAAAAAAGCCTGAACTGCTTCTCTTTGAGATTTCAGAAGAATGAGTGATCGCTTCCTTTACTGGTCATTTATTGAATCACGAGACTTTTATATCAATGAAATATCCGGGTTGTGGATTGCACAGGCCTCTCTGGGTGTGCACACTTACAACATACTCCATGGTATGTATACTGACGCTGGAGGTCAGTCAGAGTTAGGTGTACTAAGATCAAATCTTTTTAAGGCCTTTTCCTATTCATCTGAATGACCAGCAACATGTCTCAGTTTTAGAAAAGCAAACAACCATAAAATTTGGCTTTAGGGCGTCAGAGATCTGAAACATGTTTGATTAATTCTGACAAACAAAAATCCACAATCTCTGCAGTTCACATCATTTGTGCATCGAATGCGCTCCATAGAAAATACACTGAAAGTTCCGAAGTTATATATATAAAAAAAAGGTTGTAAGGATCCTACTGTGCTACTCTCAAAATGCTACTGTTGAAAATTAAATTAAAGTTTCTTAAATTGATTATAGAAAACTTGTTTGCCTTGCAGTTGTTGTCTCTCACCTCTAGAGGGTGCTGCCTTCCAGTGTCCCTGCTGTATTGTCAATATGAAGCTAAAGCCGCTAGATGTTAGCTTAGCTTTGCATGTGTTTAATCCAAAATCTTATCTCCCGTTTAGTTCACTAAACTGGATAGGTATACTTATAAATCTGATACAGGAAAAGGAAATAGACAACCCTTGTATAAATAAGATCTAAAACTACTCCTTTGATTTAAATATGATATGATACAATACAGATAAGTCATACCTGGCTTTTCTCTTTGTTTCAACACCACTCAAAGTCAATTTAACTTGATGTGACTCGTGTGAAAATTTACTAACTCTTCCGGGCTTGAGCATAAATATTCAGCCCTTTTCAGCTGCTTGTTGATGGAGGTGTAATGTGCAAATTACTCCATCCAGCCCCTAATTACAGGCTCTTAGTCATTGGCTCAATCCCATATTCCTTCCTCTTTATTTTCTTGTAATGAGACGGTTTTAGCCAGACAGCTTACGATGTGACATCCAGGCTGCGCTCCTGTCGATGTAATTACCTCCCCACTGCTGCACACATTTGTCTTACCGGCTCATATTTTCAATCTCAGACCATTAACCTTTTTTTTTTTTTTTTTTAAAGGAGGCTCCTGGCAGATAGATGGATGAAGGGGAGGGGTCGTCTTTGTTCTGAGGTCCTGGTGTGCCAGGAATTCCTGACGAGAATTTTTTGTTATTGTGGATCAAAGACAGTTAAAAAGAATAGAGAATAGGTTGGGGAGGAGGGGGGGTGGGGGGGGTCAGGCAGAAAACACCTGCATGCCGCAAACCTGCTCAGACATTTCATGTCGACTTCAAACTCGATCGTGCTCCGAGCACAGAGTCACGGCTTTGATTAGCTGTTTGCAAATTAAAGCCAAATTAATCACACAATCCAAACAAGCTGGATCTATTTATATATTTGGAACGCCAGCCTTGGACTGGCAATGGCGGCACCACTGACACACACACACACAAAGCGTATGAGCTAATGTCGCTGTCATCTGATTAGGTTGATTAAAAACACATTCAGTGGCTGGTTATGGCTTCATGAGGAGAATGGCTCCTTCACACACTCCTTATTACCTGCTGCCTTCTCTGATAGCCACCATCCTGCAGTCGTGACACTTGTGATGTTGTAGCTGACCTAAAACAAACCACAGGGACGTTAGGTCCATTTCGCAGGTTTCCACTAACCACTTTAGACCGAAAAGCCCCATGCACTGAATCAATAGATGTCCGAGCAGCGATAGACGTCTTGTGCAATTCTATTTCCTCTGAAAAGCCCCCTTCTCCTATTAGGGGAATTTCCTCTGTTTGCTGCCTTCCTCCTCCACGGGAGTGATTGTAGAAAACAGGTTGGCAGGAAAGCACTTGAAATAAGTTCAGACATCCTCTCTTAAGGTTCAGTGCAGCCATCCGGAGAGGCTAACTGAACCGAGCAAGACAGTTCAGAGATGAGCTGTGAGGACCAGTGGGCTAAACACCCTGTGGCAATCTGGGGTCCCCCCTACCCCAGAGCTACAGTTATATTAAGAAATAACCCTGCTGTCCTTGTCTCGTGTCGTGTGTGACATTTGAACTGCTTACACGCAAAGTGTTGGACTTGTTCTTCAATGTGTCCAACAAACACAAAGTAAACTCCAGTACTGTTCAGGTCATAATAACATCATGATGATTGTTGGTGTTTATTGTGAACTTGTAAAGCCAGCGCAGGTCAGTGGGGGAATAAGGAGGGAGGACATGCGGCTATACTTATTACTAACATATATATCATGCCATAAGATTTAAGTTATGATTCCGTGAGTCAGCCTCATAATTCAGTGGCAAATAGGGATAATGAGCAATTAACAAAATAAGATGCCTACTGTGGGTAATTGTGGATGCTGCTGCTGCTGCGGTGTGTGTGTGTGTGTGTGTGTGTGTGTGTGTGTGTGTGTGTGTGGGAAGGCAGCTGCTTTCCAGACAATGGAATTCCATCTAAAGAGAGGACATTACGCCCAACAAAGGCTATTAAAACAGGCAAACTATCTTTTGGGAAATCTCAAGCGCTCCGGCTTGCAACAGAGGATAACTACACCTGCACTGTTGTATGTTATCCATCTATTTCCCCCTGTATACTGTGCAATATCTGCCCCACCCACCTCTTTCATCACTCCCTCTCTTTATTTTTTCATTTTGGTATTCATGTCTGGGTATGTGCCTGTAGGACCTACCACAACTGGGATATCTAGGTGCAAATCGACTCCTCGACCTCTCTTCTGTGTTTCCCCAGAGTATAAAAGATGCAGATGAAAGAGTACGAGAAGGAGAGGAGTTAGATTTTTGCAGAAAGTTAGTTCTCGTGTCACAGAAAGACCTTCCTGCTTTCTTAATGCAAGCGTGGCTACAAGAGCTGCTTCTGTCTTCCATACCATACAGTGTCTATGCACCTGCAGCCGCCACACAGAGGACCAGAACATCCATCTCCAAGACCCATAATGATGCATTCTAGAGGATGGACAGTGAGTGGGTTGTTCACTCATGGAGCCCCTGCAGCCCCCGGTCTGAGAGCACAGTGTAATCACAGTATAGAAGCACTGCGGTGAATCAAAAACACAGAGAGCACAGTGGTCATTCCAAGCAGCTACACTGGAAATGAGTTTCACACAGGGTCATGTGAAGCTCAGCTAAAAATCGAACAAACCTTTTGTAACCCAAGCGAAACTGGGCCGCGAAATACACATATCTAGATAGAACCAGTTGCCATGTTGTGTGGACATGATCATATGTAGATATGTATGTGAGCATTTACTTCACGTCATCAGGGTTTTTCTCTGATTGGATTTGAGACTTTCAGGTTTTTGCAGAAAGCCTGTGTAATGAACTGGGGGCATGCTGCTGGAAGGATCTGTTTATTTTCAGGGCACAAAGGGCCAAATGAATGAGTTGCATTATGGGAATTTATGGGTTGTCCCCCCCCCTTTTTACACAATTTTGTGGCTAAAGGTCAAGGTGACCTTGTGAACGCCGCATCTCAATAACATCTTGAGGGAATTTGGGGATCTAACCGATCTAGAGTCCATAGGGGATATTATTACATCTGACACAAACAGTAGAATTCCCTGCATACAGCCACAGTGTGAAAATGTCTGACTGCTGCTTTTGACTTTTCTTTTAAATCATGATAGCACTGTTGCTCATTATTTATCTGCAATACTAAATATGTATGGGCAATACTAAATTACATAGAAACCTCTTCGGCTCAGTCTCACTACCTGTTTATCCTGATGATTCACAAATCTATATTCGTTTCAGTCACGTCTGTCTGACTAAAAGTGACCAGACGCCGGACGGAGACTCACAGCTTCCAGACAATTCAGCACATTCAGCAAAAACAATGTTGCGCTTCTGAAGTGGCTAAGTCAGTTCTGTGTTTTTCCCTGTTCGCTATGAACCATGACTCCATCATCCAGCTCTGCAGCAGCCAAATCAGACACACTACAGATCAAGCAGAAGCAGACTTTAGTTTTCTTTTTTCGACAAAACCCTTTGGCAAAGAAAATAAAGCTCCAAACAGACAAGACTTCAGAGAGGTCACAGACTTGGCTGCAGGCTCAATGTGGGTCCAAGTTCCTTTGGCCGTCCGAGTCCAGGAAGTTAGTTGGGAAACCTGACGCTGTCATCTGGTGTCCAGTGGAAGTTTCTGTTCTCCTTCCAGACTTCTCCTTTTGACCAGCATCATTAGCTTAGGTAAGCAGAGATAACAGGACCTGGATAGCCCTCTACCTCTGAGGCAACACACTTTCAGGAGAGAACTGGTGATTAAAAGGATTGTTCGTGTGTGTGTGTGTGTGTGTGTGAGAGAGAGAGAGAGAGAGAGAAAGAGAGAGGGAGAGAGAGAGAGAGCAACAAAAAAAGGTTGTAGGGACGCAGTCAGGCAGACATTCTTGGAGTTGCCTGGCAACTCTGTAGCCACAAAGAGGGGGAAGTGTGGTGCTGCTTATGACGACATTATGTAACCGCAGGGATGAGTTCGTGGAGAAAGACTGAAACAATGCCTTCCTAGAACTTCTTCTCTTTTATAGAATCTGGGAGAACAAATTTGAAAGAGAAGAAAGAATCAATTAAAGCAGGTTAGGTTCCTTCTCTTTAAAGGAGTTATATAATGATGCTTTTTCAGGTTCTCTTTCTTCTAGTGTGTTATATAGGTTTGTGAAAGATCTTGAAAACAAAAAATCTACCGGACTATGAGCAGTTATGCATCCACTTAACCAATCTACCACTGGGGGAAATAACATCAGCATCTCAGGATGTAACATCTTCTCAAAAGTTTAAATAAATGCCCTAATAGAAACTCTATATAAACTACACAGGTTTCTTTTGATGGATTCACATCCATAACCCTGCCTTCATCATCCATGATGGTGTCTTCTTTTCCGTAGGTCAGCACCAGCTGTGCGCTGCAGGGTGGCATTAGATGAAGCCATGAGAACCTCCGGTGAACCTGCGGTGAATCCTGGCAGGGGATTCTTCTCTCCCCTCCCCGGCCGCCCTGGGGAGTGTGGAGCCTGGGATAAACACAGCCCATGGGTGCACCGAGCTAGATTTGCCTGCAGCTGTGTGGTGGATTATAACCCTGGGTTAGAAGAGGGGGAGAAAGAGGGGGTCGGTTTGGATGGAGAGAGCGGAGAATCGGGGAGGAGAAAGGAAAAACGACAGAGAAATGGGGAAGAAATGGTGGGCAGCAGCTGGAGATGATTAGGACTCCCAGGTTGCATCCTTCACCATGCTCCAATTCCCCCTCGCTCACCCCCTCCTCCACTCTCCTCCGTCTTCAAGCAGTGCAGAGGGACACCTGTGGTGCGCTGAGATCCACTCTGCTCTTCCCATTAAACCAAATAAAGAGTGAGCAAGTGAGTTTGGTACATTTGGAGACTGTTTGGCTCTTTGCCTTTCCATGAAAACACACATGCATTTGTCACATCCCAGCAAAGTCATCGGGATAAATGTTGCGATTGTGGATTGTTGATTATTTTCTGGTCACCTCTTGTTCCAGGGATGGTTTGGGCCTTCTTTAGATCTTTTTATGCTTGTCCCCACACTCGAGACCTTTAGTTCCTGCTCTTTTCTGACCGGAACTTTGAGGGATTGTATTTGAGAACACAACTGTCAAAGTCAAATGTTCCCAAAATGTCGGAGTGAGCCCCTGTGAGAATACAGCAGGAACATATAAAACAAATTTCATACACAGAGGTAGATTCAAGGTCAAAAAAAGAAAAAGCACAAAAGCAAAACGAATGAATCTCAGGATGAAAAAGAGCAGCCGTACAGGTGGAAGACGCCAACTTAGATGTCCCCTTTGAAAGATGAGAGAATCGAGAGCTTTTTGATGATGACCCGATGGGCTGTAAACAACCACATGTGATAATTGTCTCCCCTTTCCCCCCTCCACTCACCTGGAACCGCACTCTGCATCCTCTCACCTGGACTCTGGAAGCCACGATACCTTAAACAGCTATAATGGGTGAGTTTAAATAGTCAACTACTATGCATCCTCACAAAACGATGCCTGAAATTATATTTGGCTGAACACAAGACACTGTTCATTGGCAAGTGTGTTGAAGAAACATTTGTAGTGAAGCTTCGAGTCAGTGCAGTATATACAAAGAAAGTGCTGTATGGAATCTGTGCGGATGTTATATATGACTTTACTGTACGTCTGAACTGATGGATGGAATTTATAAAACGCATGTAGTCCACGTGAGGAGAGCCAAATATACAACAGATACTAGACTGCGCATGTATTATACATGTCAGTCCGCACACGTTCATTCAGTATTCAGTCAGTATGTGCATCCAGGCATCTTGATGGCATACTAATTCCCCACATTCACACGGCCCATGCTGCGCTCTCCGCCTGAACCCTAACATTATCGCCAGCGGCCACAAACAAGGACAAGTAAATCAGCTACATGGCGTCCAGGCAGCTCAGCCCCCGAGCCACCGAGGAAAGGGTAAACAGCTTAATAGTAAAAAGTAAGACGATGAAAATGAAAGCGAGGATAAAAATTGTAATTATTATTTTTGGATAGGTGAAATAGTGAAAACAGGAATGAGTGACAGAGCAAAAAAGAGTCGAGGCGGAAAGCGTCGGGAGGTCAAGTGAGCAGCGATGGAGAGAAGTGATAGAGACAGAGAAGTATGGTAATGGCTGTGGGCAGTATTTAAATGAGTCTGTGTGGCGGTCCAGTGCACAGATTGACTGTGAATTATTACCACTGTGTGCCTGCGAGGCCAGTGGGCGCTCAGTAATTCAGAGAGACAGACACGGATAGGCCAGAGAAGGAGACAACCCCGGAAGATAAAGGGTACAACATGTTAAATTACAGAGTATAGGTCTCCTTAAATCTGATCAATTACTTTGCTATTTGTTACCCGAGTGCTGGACTGCCTGTAGTCAGTTCCAGTCATTTTTACTGGAGCAGCTTTATAAGGTCTCTATGGGCCGGAGGTGCTGTCGGAGCTGCAAACTGGGAAATGGCGCTTGGAAGAAACTGTATTAACTGTATTAACAATAAAAAACACGAAATACACATAATTGAAATAGCTCATCATCTCAGCATTTTAATCGGCCCCTGGTGGCTGGCTGGAGTATAGGTCATAAGATCCACCTCCTCCAGTTGAAACTAAAATGTAATGTAAATGCATTCTCTTTTTGAACCCTATCTTTACCGCTTCTTTCTTTTCCCCTCCATAATTTCAAACATCCCTTTTTACCTCCATGCCATATGACTGCATATCTGTACTTTCTGCTTTAAATTGAAAATGTGTGCCATAAGAAAAATATCATTGCACAGAATGTGTGTATTGTTGGTTCTCAGTTTCAAGTCAGGCTCATATCAGAGCAGAAGAAAATCCTCCAACGTGCAGACAGCTCTTGTTACTGGTTTGTTTTGGTCTGGAGGCTCTCGTGCATAATGTGTTTAGGCTGAATAACAGAGAGGCTCTTATTTTTGTTGGGGCGTAAACAGCTGGCTGAGGAGGCTTTGTCTATTCCCACCTGGATGTTTTGTTGGCTGTCTGGCTGCTGTCAGCTAAAAGAAACAGGCCTGGCAGAGAGACAGCATAGCGTTTACAAAAAAAAACTATTTGTACATTAGTGTGCACCGTCTATATCTCCAGTCTACGTCTCCTCTTTGCTCGCTCACTCTCCGTCTCTCCCCATGTGTCTGTTTTACTTCCTTCACTTATCGATTCTGATTTTGGCACTTGTGTTCAAGGCAGCGCTGCTTCCTGCTGTTTGTTTGTGTGCAATGCCAGTGTGTATTGCATGTGTGTGTTAGACCCCCCCTGTCTGCCCCTGCTTTTGCAACAAGAGATCCAGCTTGTTGACACTAGACTGTAGCACGCTGTCTGATGAGCCGTCTTGTACTTAACTGGTGTAAGTGACGCAGGGACACTGGAAAATCTGTTGTTTTTTTTCAAACGCCATTACTATACTACTAGTCTGTAAACCTGTGCTAATATATATGCAAGCATTGGCTTTTCACTGAAATTGAAAATACCTGAGTGTCAACATTGTGTTTCCAGTGTTAATAGCCTACATAATTCGCAGAAAAATGACAGCCATGAATCCAATCCACCCCCAACCTGCCTCATGTATAATAAAGCCTTAACTCCCTCCGGAGAATTGCCAGGGAATTCATAATTTTCCAGATTTTTTCTATTCCTCTAAGGTGTTTTTACCACAAATCCACCACGGTAATGTATGCAGCCAGCGCAGAGATCAAAGATACACACACATACAGAAGATCGTATTCTGGTATCGCCCCTTTCGAGTACGTATGTGAGCTGCTAACAGGCATGCATGTATATCTTCAAAAGCGCCATGACGAGGCCCCAGGCAAGAGAGGACACGGAACGCGGGTCTTGATGTCAGATGCTTCCATGTGTGCCGCCTTCATTCGAGGTCAAATTATACAGCTCTAGCATGAAGGTGAATCACTGATTGTGAGGCCTCAAAGCCAGGGTAGATTGACTGCACCGACCCTGAGTAAATACAGCTCTGCAGGAGGGTGCAGGCAGCGCTAACGCTCGACTACAAGCCTCCTGGCTAAGAATAGGCCGAACTTTGGCATAATGTGTATTTGTAGTTCAATAAATGGTTTGATTTTTTTTTTAAATGGTTAGAATACAGGTATATGAAGCTACTGCTAGCAGCTGTTACCATAGCTTTCGTGTTGTATGGTAAGAATGGAAAGCCTCTAGCCTGGCTCTGATAGCAACCGGAATGAGATGGTCTGGTCTACCTATTGAGCTTGTCCTGCCAGGGTGTTTTCGTTGCTCCAGGTTTTATACATTGCTAAGCCAACAGGCTAATATGAGTATGTCATCAATACTCAAAAGTAGAACAAATTTAAATGTTCCTAAACTGATGTTTTCCTTCATTCCTCACTGTTTTCTCTCTGATGATAGTTAAATTCCAGAGACATATTAAGGTCCACCGTGCCATTTCCTGACACTGTGCTGTGCTGCAATCATTCCATCGATTCGGTCTTCATTTTCGAGTGCTACATGTCATGTTCGGTTAACAATAGCCCGGGCTGAGCCTTCAGTGAAAAATTGCTGCAATCATGGTGGGCCGCTGCCTAGAAATATAGAGCAGACTGACGCAAGAAACTGAGCCAAAGGGCTTTTTAAAGGTTATGTCATCGCCAGTGACAGTCGGAGGAGAAAAGGATTCAGCTCTTTCTGACAGGCCAGAGATGAGGGGAGGGAGATAGACAAAGACAAGCAAATGGGTTTGAGTGAAGGTTTTTATACAGGCACTGAAAGCTAGAGGGGAAAAGAAGAAGGTGAATTGTTTAGTTTTATCCCCTTGATTTAATGTCGTGCTGCCATTCACATCTGTGCAGGTGAAGTAGTGTTGTTTCAGAAGGAGGTACAGTTTCCCTCAAGGCTGTGTTTTTATATATAAACAACACCCAAGCTCAGGGATAAATTGAAGCTTATCCAACAACATGGTGGTCAGGGACATCGGACACAGTCTATTTGTTTGCCCCTGCAAGGTTTTTAGCAAAGGTGAGGGGCGGGATCGGTTGGTCCGACTTTAACATACACAGTACCTGGAGTGATGAATCGTAATCATAGGAAAGTAACTGCTGTTTCGGTTCCTCTGTGTATACCACCAGGTGCCAGTCTGTCTGTCACCCGAACCCTCACGCATCAATTCATCCACCTACTAATTCCAGAACCGTCTGCCTGTCAGTCTGGCGCTGTGTGTGTATGTGGAGCGCATATCTCGTGAACCGTTCGTCTGATCGACTTCACACTTGGCATGTGTATAGCTGAAAGCCAGCGAAAGGGCAGTGTCAAATTTGGTGCGATTCGAAAATGATATGTTTTATTAATATAATTTGATTAGAAATGCAGACGAGTGGAATTGCAGAGCTTTATTTTGAAAAAGGAGATTTGAAGACTGTGTCTCTGGAATCGCTGACATGATCTCCATATTTAAATACAAGCCACAAACGTGAGCAGCAAAAGCCTGAAGCAGATTCTGTTTCATTTCACAAAAAGCACGGCCGAGTAAATCAACCAGAATCTGCTGGTTTCAGGAAGAGAGCTGCAACCAGCATCACCACAGACCACCAGACCAATTCCAAACAGGCCCGGCTTAAAATGGACACTGCCCTCTTGCAATGACATTTCTTGTTGTGTTCCCTTTCCTTGTGGCTGCAGCTGCATCTCAGATGTGAGCATGTAACAGTGCAGTGAAGGTCTCAGGTCAGGGAAACAAACCAGGATCGGCCTGACGCAGAAGCACAGGCAGGACTGATATCAAGCTGTCCTGACATTTTGGAAGCAAAGCCTTTTTTTTGTTTTTGATGTGGGAGGCAGAACAGATCTGTCTCTCTCTGCTTCTCCAAATCGGTCTGTCTCTCTCCGCCTCTAACTGCACGTCTGTCTTTGTTTCTGTCAGTTGCATAATATTTGACAACCCTCTCTTTTATTTCTCTTCCCTTTTCTATGCACTTGCAACACTCCCCCACTGTGTGCATGTGTCTGTGTGTTTGTGTGAGTGCTGCAACTGGATTCACGTGGATGTCTCTGTATTGCGCTGCTGTCCGCTGCAAATAGAGCAGCAATACGCAACCCCCCCCCCCCCCCCCCCCACCACCACCACCTCACCTTCAGAGAGTTATCAGGGTAAAGCCTGGTGTGTCTCCCACTGAGCCAGGAGGCACAGACCTGCCCCTGCAGCAGCTTTCATCTGTGCCTTAATGCAGTGAAATCAGACGCACACTCAGAAACACACTCACAGCATTTATTCACAAAAGCTTTTTCCACCGTGTCACATTCATTTTCGTCCCAAACCTTCCTCTTACCTGTAAACCAGCCTTATCGGGAACATTTGATGGTGAACATGTTGCGCAAGTGCACACACATGCTCAGCAAAATGTTGCGCCGCTAATTATTTGGTATCGACAAGTGTTGATTGTGGTGTTGTGTGTTCGTCGATGATGTTCTGGGTGGAGGGTTGGAAACCATTTAAAAGTGTTCACTTGAGAGTGGTGGTGCAGACTGTCACAGGAACTGACAAAGTGCTGAATCTACATTCCTAGTTAAATTAGCATTGATTATTACAGTTAACAAGTTGATTCCCCGCATTGCTATGAGATAGTAGAGAATGATGCTGAAATGTATTTCATCCTTTTGCTTGCTTTTGCTTATTTCCTCCACCAAGGAGGTTATGTTGTCACCCCTGTGCATTTGTCAGGGAAGAACCCTTTAATTTTTGGCGGGGTCCCGGTTCAGGGGGCATCGGATCCCGGATCTGCATTTACTCAGGGAATCATGGATCTTGATGTAAAAAATCATGCTCATTTAGGGAACTGATATTTATGATTGTATTAAATTTAGTGCAGCTTTATTGAATTTAAGGGGACTACTAGGCCTTGATGGAGGTGTGTGTTCTACTGAGTGCCATATCGAAGGGAAAAACACCACAATATGGATACTCTCAAAAATGATTCCTGGAAATCTGGCATTTAATCGATTTTTATTGATTTTGAAGGATTTATAGCAGCTTGGTTTTGCTAACTGAGGGCAGTGATGGTTTAACAGTCCACCACTTTGGTCCAAACCGAAAAATATGAACAGCTATGGTATCAACTGCCATGAAATTTTGTACAGACATTCATGGTCCCCAGAAGATGAACCCCAACAACTCTGTTGATCTGCTGACTTTCTAGCAGCCCCATGATGGGTTTTGAGTGCTACTGGATGAATTGTTGTAAAATGAATATTCCTCCTTTATGATGAACTGTAACAACTTTGATGATCCCTTCCTTTTTGATCTAGGGCCACCATCAGGTCAAACTATTTCCGATACATTAATTTATGACCGAGTACCTGCAGCTTGTTTGAATCTAAGGTGGCAGTTGGGCCTTGTCAGAGGTACGTGCTCTTCTGAGTGCCCTTCTAGAATAGCGTGCATTTGATATTGAGGAGAAAAAACACCTTTAAAAACATGAGAAACATGTTTTCTATTGTCGACTCATGATTTCTATTTGCACCATGTTGGGGTATTATATGTGACAGTGCAGCACGGAGGCCTGTTAGTGATTTATGTATACTGTATGTGACACAGGACGCTGACCGAGCTTATCAAGGCAATAAATCTATGCTGGTCCACATCCTGCTGTGATTTGCAATATTGTTGACTTATCAGTACAGATCAGTCTTTCCTGTTTCTGGTTTTGCTGACAAGCCAAATTCACACTACACGAGTGCACGAGCCACAATAGTGCTCACACATTTACATGCACACCCTGCATGTAAGTGTAGGGTCTTTACAGAAACAGACGACAGCTTAGATGTTAATTAATTCAACTTTTTATTCTAACAACTCTGAGACGAAATATAGTCGTTATTGCAGTTTTACATGTTTATCTCCAGGATTTCTTCCCACTGCTGCATGAGCTCACCACAACAATAATGAAGAAAGATAATCGCATCATGGCGGAAATCCCAGATTTAGATCACCGCCGAAATTAAATTAACTGGCCCATTGACCTTGTGTTATCGCTCCACCAAGTTTCAGTCAAACAAAATCAGGACCGGACTGGTCAGTTATTAACATTGATACAAAAAAAGAAGAAAAACACACTGGTTCCATGCAAACACACATAGACACAAAAACACCATTTCTTTTTTCACACACACACACACATATATATTCACTGTGATCACACATGAAACAGTAAGCTTTATAATTTAAACGGAGATATATGGAAATTCATATTTGCCTCTGTATTTTTCTAGAAACAAAGTCACACCTCCTGCTGCTATGTATTTTTTAAATATTTATTTATATAGTTTTATGTATTAATTTATTTGTCATATTTAATATCTCCACATATGTATTGTGTATCTCATTATATATCTTTTTATTAAAAAAAATCTTTATTTAATTTGATTGGAGGGAATACAAATTTACCATGACAGCCGACATGTACTCTTTACAGAGGCAACTGCTAATTAAAAAAACTAACAAAAAGTACTACAAAGACACTTGAAGAGGACAATAAATAATATTGAAAATAATATTGAAAAAAGTCAAGAAATATAACTCTCACATTATTCGTCCTTGAAGACGTCTACATGTATTTTGCTGAGATGAACCTACTGCTGACCTTCAAATAAATCTGAGCATCAGCAATTACAGTATGTTATTTCATGGCATTAGAAGGATCACAGTGTCATTGGCATAATTTACATGGGTCAGCATGTTTTTTTTCTTTTTCACGTTATTAGTCCATGTGAACCTGCTGCCAGGGTAATCACACCCTTCTTGACATTTTGTATATGCAGGGCCCCGCTGCATCAGAGAAGCAGAAATTACCACCTCGCCCGCAAAGTGAATCTTTCACACCAGCCCTTCGTGGGGATTAGATGATGGAGGTGGAGCGGTTACAGACGCTGCAGCACAGACTGCTCCTCACACCAAACACCCACAGACCAACAGGCTGGTGGGAGAGTTACAACGCCGGGCAGAAAAAGAGCAGAACAGCCACTTAGAGCTGGTCGGGCTCTCGCTAGTCTGTGGTCTTACAGATATGACTAAGACAGATGATTGAGCACAGAAACAAATGATTGCATGTCTGTGTCCTGCAAAACACGGACTCTCAACATGCTATTTAAATTCGTGTGTATACGTATGTGTATGTGCTATGGGGTATAAAGAGTGTGCTGTCAGCAGATGATATGAAACATGTATGTGGGTCATTGAGTAGGTGCAGGGAGGGGACACATTGCCAAGGATTGCTTTCAACTTGCTAACAGATACAGCCATTTATGACAGCCATCTGTCCAGCATATAAGTGGTGTGTGTGTGTGTGTGTGTGTGTGTGTGTGTGTGTGTAAGCATACACTTGCAGGCACAATTATGCTTTCGCTGGTGGGTGTCGAGGTCCAGGTGGCTGGATACTGTAATATTGCACACACAATATGCAACAGCCCAGGGGATGCAGGAGCCCAGCAGGGCACGTTAGTCAGAAAGATACACTCGTAAATGCCAAATATGTATCCTGCTGCGACAATAAACCAAAGAGTGTTCCCTGAGGACATGTGCTACTCTGGCTTTTTAGGGTTAAGTGTTAAGACTTTTGCACGTCGTATGTCGTTAGCCTCAAATAATGGACGCTCGAAGGAATCATTGTAACACCCGTGACTCGTCGATTCTGTATCTTTGGAAGAAATTTAAAACAGAGTCAGTTCCATTAATCTCCCTTTAATAGAAAGTGGAAGTAAAGTGGCGAAAAGGCTGAAGTCGGATCACATGGACAACGAAGTCGATGGGATTCTGTTGCGAGCTGAAACACTTTGCGAACCGAGGAAGCACAAATTCCTTGAGCAGTTGAAAATAAGCATTAGCTGAAAAACAGAATATGATATAAGCTTTTTGATGGTTAACATTTTCAACATTATCACACAGGCGGTTAAACTCGATAAGAGATAACATGAGTGGGGGAACGCTGTACTCTGCAGTCCTTTGATTCCCACTCGAAGGTGACAGGACAGATTCTTGTACAGCAAACCAGTTTTCATTGCGTCTCAGCACGGTTTTGCACATCAAAACCCATGAAGAACCATCCGAGGTGCATTCCGCTCTGATGCCGAAGAGGGAGACGGAGGAGGTCTATTTTTACATCCAGCCAAAACAAGGTTTGAAGTGAAGGCTCCGCGGAGAGGAGAAATGAAAGTTGAGCTGATGTGCCGCTCTCATCCACAGTTGCTGGGATCTGCGGATGCTGCTTCATCATTCAGAAGGAGAATACAGAGAATGATGCCCACTAATCTGGTTAAAAATACATTTGTGTTGATGTGAAGGATTTTTGGGAGAATGTTGTAGCTTGAAGAGTGGACAGTCCAGAGCTTTGGCCCAAAATGAAACATGTCCACCTATGGCTTTGACTGCCATGAAATATTTGAACAGACAACGACAGCTGCTATAGGATGAAGTGAGGTCCCACTGGTCAACGAGCTCGACCAATCGCAAGTCATTCTCACGTGTGAATCATGACATTTAAACCAGCATCACATAACGAATCAAACTAAACTTACTAGAAAATAAGTGCCTGAACATCAGTGTTAATGTTAATATCAATTAGTCTGGCCCTTGTCTCATCTGTTAACATGGAGGAGGCTGGCTTTATGGCCGATGCTGCTGCCTGCCAACAGATGGCGACTGAGACGTACACTTAATTTGGCTTCACTTTTTTCTTTATGTACAGTGAGCTGAAATAAGACAGATTAGACGTACCAGCTCAGCATCGGCGAGCTAGCATTGTCACTTTGCGTGTGATAGCATGCTGATGTTAGCATTCTGCTAAAATTAGCTGTCATTTTTCACCCCCTTTTGATCAGTCGATGTGTTTTGAAATATTAAAGATTCACACATGCTATGCGAAGCTAGCCTGTCTTGCATGTGTGAGCTCTGTATTTATGTGTGTGCATGCACATACACATGCATCTGTAAATATGAATGAGCTTTGTGATTGGATTATGTCCTAATAAGGGATGACGTACAATAATCGGTAGAAAAAACAAAGGACTAATCCCTTCTAATCTACACTACATGTGCCTGTACTCTATGTGTGCTGCTATCTCGGCCTGTATTCCCGTATGAAAACCCTTTATTAGAGGCATCGGGCTGTAAAATGTAGTCGTCATATGGAACAATACACTGAGACGGGCGTTTTTCTTGTAAGGCACAGCCTATTTTCTTGGCTATATTTAGCCGCCTGTTTCTACTGGAGGTGAGGATATTGCATGCTGGGTGCGAGCTGAGGGAGGCATATGTTTTTCCTCCATCCGACCTACACTTCCTGGTGTGAATTAAATCCAAGCTGAGGAGCACTGAGAAGTGGTGATAGGCAGTGTTCTCTTGAGATAAGCCACTATCAGTTTTTGCTCCAGCCGGCCAAGCAAAAGTAAATCAGCGCTGTGTCGTCTCACTTTCTTTTGACAAATAAACTAGTTGTAGTTTCAGGGGGATATGGGGAGGGCGAGAAAAAAGACAGCATACAGGGCTGTCCCAGCATGAGACTGGAAACACATCACTGTCCATGTCATCTTCAATCCCCTCCATTAGATACAACCTGTTTATGGAGTCCTGTACATATCCATCCTCTCCCCCTTGGCCATTTTTGAACGCAGGCGTTTCATTTACTTGTGACCACGCACGCGCCAGAGAGGAAAAGACGCTAATGGCTGAGTGGCAGAAATGCTGAGCTTTTTCTACAGAACCCATCTGTGGGTAGTGGATATGTCTGTGGCATGGCCGTCTCTCTATATCTTCCCTCTATCATCTGGATGACACCCCACAGGGAACAGAAGGGTGTCCCTGATGAAACTCTGAGCAAACATGAAGACATGTACACGAGGAGAGGGAAGAGGAGATGAAGGGATGAAGGGCAGGAGGACCAGAGCAGGATGCTGGGTGACTTAGTCTTTCCTCAGTCCACCATGATAATCCTGCAGTGTGCTTGTGAACTGTGAACACCTCTGATCACTCTTTTTTTCCATCCCCAGTCCCTCTCCTTTCGCTATAGTAAACCAAGGGGATGATACATTTCCCTCTCTATATATATGTATGATTACTATTCAGGTGCTTAATATTGTCAGCATGAGAACGTTCTGTGGATTCAAGGGGGATAAAAGAGCTAGCGAGTTGTCTTTCTGACAATTATTGAAAAAAATGTACCCAAAAAGTAAAAGTACACTTAAAACACAACATGACCTGTCAGTGTTGTCTTGTATCCACTGTGTATACCGCTTCTTTGCGGGTCGCTGATCCCAGCTGACATTGTGTGAGAGCCTGGACAGATCCAATTAATCAAACCATCTGTCTTTGGACTGCGGGAGGAAGCTGGAGTACACCGGAGAAAACATACACAGGCACTGGGAGAGCATTCAAACTCCACAGAAACCCCCCCCCCCCCCCCAGCTGAATCAGTCACCTTCACATGTTGGCAATTCTTTAGAACTGTTTTAACTGACGTATGTGTTTCATATGTGAATTCTATATCTGGAATGTGACTTTATCTAGCAATTAAATATAGTGAAGTTAAAGCTACTTTTTCCTTGGAGTACAAGTACAACATGTACTCATGTACAGTACAGACAATAATAGCAACTTATGTGTTAATATCATTGAAAAAAAGACACAGACTAGGATGTAACCTTGGAAAGTCAAGAGCTTTTGGTGATAAGGTGTGTATACCACCTCTTGCTCATTATAATATTTATAATATATATTTATTTTATGTTATAGCGAATGTGTCAGACCTGGACAATATCCTGCTGTGTAAGTCATATGTGAAACTCTGGAAAAATGACTGGACCCAATTTTTTCGGCCATTTTCTAAAGTCTGAAAATGGCACTCACAGGAACTGGCAAAATAAATCACATTTCTCCTGTGTTACTATTTCTGCAGTGGCGCCATAACACCACCACATCCTAAAGAGGTCATAGTACCAGAGTATAACATTAGACCACTGTGCGCCCAGGCAGCACGAGGCAGAGCATTCAGCTATCAGACTCCCCTCCTCTGGAACCAGGAGCCCTCTCCACTTTCCTCTTTAGTAAAGCTTATAGTTATAGGGCTGGCTCAGGCCTACAACCCTATAGGTATGCTGCTGTCAGCCTATACTGCAGGGGGGACTTCCCATGATGCTCCTCTCTCTCTCTATCTGAATACATTCATATCTCATTAATATATAAGACTTACCTGGCTCCTTCCCTCTCCTGTAGTTTGGTGCTCTCTCATGTCTGTACTTTCTGGAGTCTGGATCTGTGACTGCGAGCAGCCATCTGCTACAATTCCTATTTTTAGTCTTACTGTTATTTGTCCTTGTACCATTGTTGTTGTTACTGGAAACACCTCTAGCTTTACAATTGTCATTACTGCTCCCTTCATCTCTGTCAGACATAATCTTTTGTAAAAATACTGAAACACCTCTCTGTTTATTTTAGAAGCCCTCTTTTCTCATGAACGTTGTAACTATTGTTATTTTGTTGACATGCTCTGTTACACACCACATCTATCTCACTTCTGTCCTTCCTGGAAGAGGGATCCTTCACATCTCAACCACTTTTTTCGATTGAAGTTTATCTTTGTTACTTTTCCCTCACTCTTGCCGAGGTTTATGGGCAGAGGATGCCGCACCTTGTTCAGCCCTATATGAGGCAAATTGTGATGTGTGACTATGGGCTATACAAATTAAATCAAATTGAATGATGGCCGATACATCTCTGCCTCCTCCTCCTCGCGGCTTCTCCCTCACGACCACACGAGGCAGATGGTCGCCCACTGACAGCATGTTCAAGGTTTCTCCCTTTCCACTGCGTATATCTGTTAATGATATTGCAAGGAGTCCTTGACTTGACAAACAAATATGACAGCAGCTGTAGTTTGCACGTAGATTCAGTGATGTAGAACATATAGTTTCCACTCTGAGAAAGTGCACACCGGCTCCAGTCAGCGGCCCCTCTCAGAAATGAATCCATGGGGTTTCTGTCTTACTTCGCTCCCCGGCTTATGATTTATTCATATAGAGAGTAGAGCATTCCCCCACACACCGCCGCACCCTGTACCCACAACCCCCCACCTCTCCAATCAGGAAAAAAAAATCCAATGTGTGGAAACGCACTGTAAAACGAATCCAGCTTTGTGTCCTGTAAAGTCGGTGTTTTAATTAAATGTATGTATTTTTGTGCACAAACAGGGCGGATTAGAAAAGGTGACCTTTGCTCTTTTAACCACAAAGCCGGCAGCACCGGGGCCTCGGGTTGCTTGCTTTTTTTTCCAAAGGCACATCCATTCATAATGCACCATAGAAACTACAAAGGTGGATGGGTAAGTGGACAGGCGAACGGGCGATGAGACACAGGGAGAGACGAGAGGCACATTTGACACTTCAAAGCATTTTTAATGCGCCATTTGCTGCATGGGAAATGAACCTGCGTCAGGATTTTAGGAAAAGAAAAACGCAACACCAAGGTACATCCAGACAGGTGAGGAGGTTCATATACTGAAAACTACTGAGTGACATGGATGTATAACAAGGTGATGCCCATATAAGATGTGTGAGCCCACGTGCCCTAGCACTCAACCTGGACACTGCGTTGGCTACTTAGAACCACTTCCCCTGAAGGGTGCAGCACCTGAATTGAGACACAGCTACCGAGAGCTGCGAGTTGAACTTTCATTTCTGCCTCCAGTTTCCAGCTGCTTCTTCCTCTCACCACATATCCCAGTAGAAGGCCTGCGTGTGCAAGAGAGGACTCACTGGTACAAGGGTCATGCAAATGGCTGCCATTATTGTGTGGCTCAGCACATAAGATCTGTAGCTCTTCTTGAAAATGCTGTTTGGCATCATCAACAAGGCCCGGGACCTCATCATTGCACGTTCATCTATGACTTTTATACTTGCGCTTTCCAAGACTAAAAACGGTCATAACTGTACAAACCTCAAATTGTAAATATCTTCACACGTATCTTTTTTCTATTTTTTGTGTTTAAAATAATTTGACACTGTTTTTCTGCTTTTTCAACACACCACAGCTAATTCCTTGTAACCTTCTTGGCAGTTAACCCTGATTCTGATTATTGTCTATAATGTGTGATTTGCATATCCATGGATAAATGTGATTCTAGTTATTGGATAGAGAGATAATCACAGGTTCCATATAAACAAATGTGTTCATCAGATTCCTCTCTTTTTTATTTCTTTATATTTTATAATTTACAGGCTTCTCCCACAGTGAAGTTACGTGATCGATCATTTTCCCACTCGTGTGCGCTCTGCGATGTGAAGATGTGAAGATGCTTGCGGACGAACAGCCTTCATTGACGTCACTGGATGCTACTACAAGTCCCATAATGCATCGCTCTCGTTTCTCGCGACGCTGCTGCGTTCAATGACATCTCGAAAACTGAGACTTCCACAACGAGACTCACTGGCTCCTGGGGGAAGAGTCCCACAGTGTTCTGTGTATATTTGACTTTTTAAAGGCTGATTTAAAATGGATATTTGCTGGAATAGGCCACAGTACGTTTATGGATGCTAGCAAAAAATGTTTTCTTAATAAGCTAAGCATATGTCCATCTCGCTTAAAAATGGCAGTAAATTCAGTAAGGGAAACATACCTGTAAAATCCCAGACAAGCTAGCATGTTAGAAGGTAAGGGTTAACACAAAAATTAGCTTTTATTCAGGTATGTAGCTTACTAGCTCAACTTTTTCTATGAAAAAAGGTGTAAGCTAAGTGTTAGCCTACTGGCCTTTTATGCTACTAGAATTTTACCTGGTGACAAGCAGGTCATGTCAAAATTTGAATATTTCATAGAATTTATAAGATATTAAATCTTACAGCTTTTTCTATATTACCTCATGTTAGGACCTAACAATGTCTAATGTTTGCGACCTGTTATTTCTTAACCTTACAAACATTACCCCATAAACATCACTATTATTAATTGATGTGTCTAAATATCTGTTTTGTTTCATCAGTGTTTTGATTTGTTCGCTCATTTTCAATCTTATCAGTTATTATTTTACTTTATTTGGATCCAATCACCAGGAAGGATTTATGAATTGATCAGGATGTGCACACAAGCAAATGGCACGCACATTTTCAATGTGTAAAGATTAAAATAGCCCCTTTTAGACCCTACTGTACTGTACTCAATTTAACCCAGCTCATTAGTGGTGCAGTCACAGTAATGGAAAACTGAAAACACCTCAGGTGGCAGATAATGATGCATTTTGCTGAAGCTTCCACGATGGACACGTGCAACCTGCATGTTTGTGGCTAGCAATGTCCCCAGCTCTCATGCTCTGCTGAGGAATATTTACCCAGTAAGAGGAAAGGACAATTTTATTTGTCAACATGTCATTCTATTGTTTGGGAAATTTGGACAGACATGTTGCACGCAAGAAAAGAGCAGTTGTGTCACATGTACACAGAAGCAGCACAAGGAGAGATGCTGAAGCTGAAGCGCAGGAAATTTGTCCGAGCACAGTTTGATCACAAGCAGCGTAAATCTAAGAAACAACCAGGGGCTATGTGAGTGCGAGCGCAGTGTTTTGAGGGAAAACGGTTCAAAACCAGAACGTGAAACCAATGAGTCCTGCTTTCAAACTGAAAAGCGCTCTCTTGAATAAAGACAGGGGGGAAAAAACATCTATTTAAATATATGTTAAGATTAAATAACTCAAAATATGTGATCATAAGGGCTTGGAATGAGACAGCAAGTGGTAATCATAAAAAGGTCAAGACCTGATAATTAAAAACAGTTCCCACATTGAGCAAACACTGGCGACTGTGGAGAAAATAAGACTGCCATATTTTTTTGTGGGGGGATTATTTGTATAATATTTTTTTATTTAATTTCGGGTTTTTACCCATTTCTGTGCAGCAATTTCTTGAAAGGCAATTGTAAATGCCAAAACAAATCTAATTTCACAGGGTCTTCAGGGTCCGCTGACTGTGTGGGAGCCACATCTTCCGACAGCCCGTGAAGGCAGCAGGTCTCTGTACCACTACGCTGAGCAGCAGCAGCAGCTCTCTCTCTCTCTCCCTCCCTCTCTCTCTCACTCTCTCTCCCCGTCTGTAACCTAAACAATGACTCCTACTACAGACCGGAGGACAGCACGTCAGTAGAATGCGTTACCCAGCACACAGCCCGTGCGTCTCGCTGCTACACCGAGCCCTCGCTTAAATGCGCCCACCGTAAACATGTGGATACCTACTGAGAATGAGAAATACGGCGTCGGTAAGTTCATTGCCCCTCATCTCGCGTGTAGATGTGTGAGTGTGTGTGTGTGTGTGTTTTCCTCGCACCGCTGTCCTCTGGGCTCCAGTCGCAGGGCATGTGTTAATTGTGTGTAGAGGTGAGCTGGCTCCGCGGCACGGGGGGAAAGTGTTTGTGTGTTTTTAAATGCCAGGCAGCATCAGCTTCTCTTTCTCTCTTTCTTTCTCTCTTTCTTTCTTCAGTCTCGCTGCCACATTGCAAAGCAGAAGGTTAAAGCTCTGACCCCCCCCCCCCCCCCCCACGGTTTGCAAAATGAGCTGCCACATATTCACATTTATTTGTTCGTGCTGACATTTGTTCTTGCTTTGTGTTTGTGCGCATCGTCCGGGTGTCATCCCATTTGGCTCTGGAGTGTTGTGTATTCGCTCTTGCTACTGTTTGAATGGGAGAGGAGGAGGAGGTGGAGAAGGAGGAGGGGGTGTGGGGGGAGCGAAATCAGCTGCTTACCACAGTCAGTCGCTGAATGTCTGTGTACCCCCCCCCCCCCCCCCCCCCCTCAAATAAAACAACCTCTGCTAATCCTCTCTCAAAAAAAGAAGAAGAAGAAAAGCAAATGTGCAAAGACAATGATAATCTGTATTGATCCTGCTGTATGTAAGGGACCGGGATGGAGTCCTGCAGCCACACACTGCATTGTTCCGGGGGGTGGTGGTGGGGGGGGGGGGGGGGGGGGGGCTGTCGGTGGATTCTGGATCGGCGAAGTGAGACAAACAAGCGACAAGCAGGCAGCCAAAGCCAAATAAGCTGGGGAGGAGAGAAGAGGGGGACAAAAAAGAGAAAAAGAAATCCCACACAGACTTTGTTCTGTTCTGTCCCTTTTTGCGTTGTCTTCACGCACACACACAAAATAAGGGCTCATTGAGATGCGGCTGCTGAGAGGCGGCTTAAATGTCTCCTAATAATATTCACTAGAGATGTTGGCCTGCTCTGTGTGTGTGTGTTTGTGGGTGTGCGTGTGCGTGTGATGCTCTGGGCCCCACATGATCCCGCAGCCCTGTGAAAACGAGCCAGTAATCATTTTGTAATTTTTCTCGCGAGCATGCCAGGAAAAAAAGTGGCCCCGTAGAAACCTCCTTAAACTAATAAAACTGGTATTTTGATAAGTGTTAAACCATCTCAATTATACATCTCCCTCCCTCGCTGTTCTCACTTCCCCCGTGTGAATCATGGGCCGTTGCGTAATAAGGCTCCCTGGCTCTTTTATAAATGTTCCCTCTAGTCCTAAAAATGCACTATGGTGCCACCTTGCCACCGTGACCTGAAACCAGTGAGGCACTGCGAACCAGTAACCAGCCTCTGGCCTGCCCTTGTCACACTTGGTCACTTGACTGCTCAGGCTGCAATTTCCCCTGGTTAGGAGTTGTTTCCCTTCCATGTCAATGTGCTAAAAACCTGATGTCACTTACCGTGGAGTTATATTACATCACTCTTAATCCTACCCCGAGCTGAGCCCCCTGGAGCCCACAGCTTCCATATTCTGATAGGAAACGATAGATTTCTTCCGTTTTGGCCACTTAAACCCGTTTCCTGTCAAAGTTCACTTGGCTGGATAATAGGAGGACAGTTATTTTCAAGGCTAAATACTTGCCATTGTCCCTAAACTCCTAGAAGGGGCCCTGTTAATGGGATTAAGGCTCCTTATCCCCTTCCCCTCCTCAATAACAGCAATAAGACTCTGTTAATTGGCTCTGATTTATTTTTTAGACATGTTTTGGCAGCGGCACACTTCTCTGTGGCCTGGATCTTTTCAGGAAGGAACTTGGGTTTTTTCCTGTTGTGAAATTCCGGTTACATGATCTGCGAAAAACACGCACGCTCACACAAAGATACGGGGAGGGGGTGTTTGGCAGCTCAGGTTGGTCCAAGGTTAAGACAAGTGTAAGTGCATCTGACCTGTGGTTTTGTTTGTACTGTACATCGCCCGGATGAGGATGGTCAGGATGTGTCCATATGAGGATAACGCTGCACGTCCTGTCACAAAAGTTGTAACAGGTGAAAGAGTGAGCTTGGGAGAGAAGGTCCAACCGTGCTGACGTCACACCTCGCTTGTCATGCAGCGATAATGTGTTTGTGAATGTGACTGATATGATTGGATGAAGCCTCGCTAGAATTTGGATGTCAGATATATGTAAGGGCGGGGAGGCTACTTTCCGAGTCTCCACCTGAAACGGCACCGGGTTACATCACACCTCAGTAGAATTAACGTCATTGATCCACATCTGTTTGTACTTTTCTGTGCAGACGTGTTGGCTCCTCCGTGAATATCCTCTCTATGTGGAATTGTGATGAATTGTGCTAAATATTAGCACAAGTAAGTCCCTACCTTAGCAGTTTTAAATGTGATCCCCTCCAGGTGCTTTCAGCCCACATTTGATCCCCTTCTGACAGGGAGGCAGGCCAACTAACAGGGAATTCTGCTGATCCCTGAACATTTGATCTCGGGCCAAATCGAGATGAGATCCGAATGTGTCGCTGTGTAATTGGAAGGTCGCAGCGTTTGATGTCGATTCGCCTTACTAGAGATGTGAGGCCAGGGGTGGACGGGGGCCTCTGCCATTGATAAAATATGAGTGGGCTCTCGTGAGTGGATTTTAAGGCACCCATTAGTCCACCAGTGGAGTGATTACTGGTTTTTGAACTGAAGCAAGAAGGGTGGGAGATTGATGAGCCGACCTGAATATCTGATTCCTTAATGTGCTCGCTGAGCTTGGGATATGGAGACATTAAATTGAGCCAATGGGTGAAAGTCTTTTGTATCTGTCATGTTTTTACAGACAAAGGTGGGTTAAGGTGCAATGACTCAAGGTCCAAATGACTAAACCAGACAAATCCAGAACACGTCTGTCCCGCACAATGTCCTCCTGGGACAAGGCAAACTTTTAGAATGGAATCAGCTCAAGAGGAAGCACAAAAATGATGCAGAATTGAGAAAACAGCATCTTGGACGATGTCTTTGTGTAAGTAGATGATGGACAATCTGTCGTAAATGTAACCAAAGACAAACAGACGTTGACTACTGAAAGTACTTGAGGCTGCATTGTGTTGAAGACAGTCCACAGACAGAGTGAGGCCTTTCTCCTCATTAAGGCCGTCTGATACAGCCAGTCAAGCATGTCATTGCTCATCATAATTTAGACACATAATTAAAGCATTTTAACGAGCTGGGTTTGATCCGCGTGCGGGCAAGTTCAGTTCACCGCCAGAGGTTGATTGGAGAAGCTTGATTTAGTGAGTAGCCCCGTTCCATTCTTTGAGCTCTGTGGACAAGGCCACTAGCTCCATCGGGTAGAAGACAGGATGGAGCTGGGGCCTGATTGAATGGCCCCGGGCCCGGTGTCGTCCCCAGGCCGATGTCAGGCCCTGGGCTCTCTGCTGCTCTCCCACGGCTGACATGGCTGGTTCCTCCCTTGGGGCGATGTCGCTATGGTTGATCGAGATTGGAAGGGGTGGGGGTAGCGGGTGGTTTAGAGATGCTGGCGCGTGTCATGGGTGGACTCATTGTCAGGGCATCCACACTGCCCTGTTACCCCCAGATCCAGCCCCCTCCACTCTATAGGGGATTAGCAGGTTGTTTTTGAGGGCCCTGAGGCCCATTCCACCATTATACCCATGATTCCCTAATGCGGCAAGCCCGATCTGTGGGGGAGAGTGGGGGGTGGGGCAGGGCGAGGCGAGGCCTACCAGCTTGTAATTGCTTCCTCACCCGTCACCTCATCTCCATCTGCAGAGATAGCGCCCCTTCTCTTCTGTGCGCGCCCACGGTTTTGCACACACACTCCTCCAGAGCAGTTGTTCAGCAGGGACGGAGACAGTGGGAGGCTCCCTGCTGAATTAAACAGATGCAGTAAATAAAAAAAATAAAGAAAGCAGCAGAGTTAATCACCAGTCCCACAGGCTGTTCCCTGGTGTGTGCATCATCTAAGGGTTAAATAAATCTACATGGACATGCGACATATGACGGGCTGGGCTTGTGCTTTATTCATGACATTCACACCGACAATAATAGCAATCGTAACACAAACACAGCCCATGACGTGAGGACGGAGTTGGAGTCAAGCAACTGCTGGTTCGTTTGTGTTATTCAATTAAATCATTCTCCATTTATGATGGAGTCCCTCCTTATGAAAGAAAACACCAAAAACACGAGACCCAGCAGCAATAGAGACGGTTGTGTTGTTGTGTTTTGTGGAACTGAACACACATTTTCTCTCCACCTCCTTTGAGCTCGTCTTCACTACACACACCAGAGACACCCTTGCAAATCTCACTGGACATAAAACAAACCACTATGCTGTAATTGTGTGTCCACATCCATGTATAATGTGGAGACGGGCAGCGGGAGAGAGCTTCTATGCATTTTCACTCCAGTCGGTCGTGCTTGCTGTAGAGTTGATGCTTCCACTCAGACATGGCCGAGTGATTTCTAGTTTACCAGAATGCATCTGGCTGTTGTAATGACCATTATATCACATATGGTTGACAGAAATTATTAGTGTCATATGCTTTTCTGTCTGCTGATTGCTAATATTCTTCTCACAGGCTCATTTGGGCATCGTTGGTTTTCGGGCTGAAACAATCATATTGAATTATTCTGGTGGTTGATTGCTGGATTAATCACTTGTTGTAGTAAGTTTATGTCTATTGAACAGGAGCCATGCACACAACCCAACCCAATCGTCGAACCAAAGTTAGATGCTAATTTTCATCTGTGGTACCTGGGCAGGAAAATATAAAATACATCCAGTACAATGCAACAATTCAGCAATTAATGGTAAACAACGGCCCTAATTTACAAACAGTTCATCACCTAAACCATTAAGTATATGTTTTATAACTTGTCAGTGACTTGTCCATCTAAAACTCCAAGGAGCTAATTAATGCTCAGCATTCAAAACATCTACATCAAAGGATGAAGCCTTATGTACATACTCTCTGTTCATTTCCTCTATTTGTGCACAGCTGAGGCAAGCTTACAGAAATGGACAAAACTGAGGAAACTTAGCAATACCCTTGAAAGTTCAACAAGATGACTATCGGACAATTTTAAAGGATGTATTACGTTGACATTGCTTAGCAACCAGGTCAACGTAAAGAACGCATGGAAGTCAGCGAGCAGTGACGGTTACATAGTTTGAAACTGACGCATCACTTTTCACATGTAAAGCTTGTATTAATGAGCCTTTAAACGCAGAACGCACAGAAACATCTTAGCCAACAAAAGGATCTTTTATATTTTTGGTAATGAGACTTTTCTTTGTTTTCCTAAAACTGAAAGGAGATTGTGGCTTTTGAAGAAGTCAAACCTTTTCCCCTGCTGGCAGTTAGGCGCCGTTATGTGTGTGTTGTTGTACAGTTGTGGTTTCCCCATCCTCGATATCAGTCTGTGATCCCTGCGTGAGGGAGGTTAATGGGATATGTCCTATTAGGAATTCAGCAGCTTAACTGATCAGTAGCGCTCCTGGAGTGGAGGCAAGTGCAGATTGTCCATGGGTGTGTGTTTGTTAACGAGGGGACGGCGGGGGGTGGGGGGGTGGGGGGGCGAATGACTGACGTGAAGGGTGCCTGCAAGTGACAATAACTGTGATTGGCGAATGAGAAGGGCTGTTTATGCGTCAAGCACACACTGTTATGGTGCCAGAGATATGGTCGCCTGCGCTGGTCCAGCATCAGTTATCTGTGTCCCGTGGCTGTAATCCAGGCTCGCATGTATTGACCATAAAGGAAGGAAGTACATTGATTTGTACAAGCGTTTGTGTGGGTGACCCAGTGCATTGTAATGACCCCGAGCCTTTCGCTCTCCCATGAATCTCACTTCAGTAACCGCTACCTCTGTTTAACCTCAACTCACCAATGTGTATTATTAACACGCTACTAAAAAGGAGTAGCTATGGTCTGTTTGGGTTGAATCTTATGTCATTAATGGATTATTGATGGCTAATTCAGTGTCAAGCCTTGGTTAAAGGACATATGCATAATTTAAGAAAGTGAAGAGGTAATGGTCGCGGTTGTGTCTTGTCTTAAATTACCCAGTTAATTCTTGAATACAGAAGTGGCTTCTAGTGTGATTCACACGGTCACAGTGGGGGATGTGCGGCCGCTGGAGACTCACACAGATCACTGTGGTTCACTTCTTTGTTTTGTGCCGCTGTTTAATCTATTTCTCTGCGGGATGTTTGACCCTCGTCAGTCCAGATCCATACAAGGGCAGTTTTTTGTCTCTTCATCTTCTCTTGTGGCTTTACATTGACACAGTAGCATGACACATTTGGATACTGTACTCACTCACAAATGCCAAAACAACTGAAGAATACCAAGTCTGCCAACGTATGACAAGTGGTTGGTTACATGATTAGATTCTGATGGGTAAGGATTTTTTCAGGCAGATTTCGATATTGATACAAATATTGCTATTGGATAGTAAAACATTTTTGACACAGATATTGGCCGATCATATATTTCCCCCAATTTTTTTAAATTATGTTATTAAAGAAATGTAATTGAGAATTTATATCCTACAGTTTAAGCATAAACTTTATGATGAATAAATACAAAGCACATATACAACCAAATATATAGAGCTTGAATGAAGGAAATAAGCATAAATCTTGGGTACAATCTTTTCTGTTTATTCTCTAAAATAAAAGTTGTCATAATGGCATGGTGATACCAATACGTAGGTAGACTCATAATGGCATATTGAAAATATATGTTAATGTAGGTGGATGCACCAGCCTTGTCAATTTGTTGGTTGGTCTCTACTTGAGAGTAATGCCTAAGATCAGAGTGTAGTCGGCTATGTTAGTAGTTTAATGTGGATGGATGGCCCCAATAAAAGATGCTCTGAATACAAATCATGCAGAGATAGATATGGCTCAGCAATGCTTAGTTCCTCTTCATAGCAGGTAGTTGAGGAGTTTATCAGCAGCGAGGTGGATTAATGCCAGCGAGAGGATCATAGACAGAGGGAAAAAAGCAAAATATCCTCAGACAGAAAGCTGCTGGGTGCCAGAGCTCGACCTTGACTCAGTCTTTCACATTCGCTGTCCTCACGACCTGCCCTCATCTGTTCTCTCTCTCCTTCTACTTTTGTTTTGTAGCTCATCAATTAAATGGAAATGCTTTTGTGTTTTTCCGTTGTACTGAATTGGTTTTCCTTTGCGTCCTGTTGCCTCCATTTGTGTCCGTTTCCCTCTCCCCTTTCCACTCTCCCGCTCATTCCCTCGGAGCGAACTGTTTCCAGAGACAGCAGGTCGCACTGTGATGACCCTTATCTCTCGCTCTGCCTCTTTTATTCTTCATCTATCACTCACTCACTCCTTCCTTTTCTGTCTGGCTTTCTCCCCCTCATCCCTTTCCTTTCTGTAGCCCACTTTCTTCTATCTGTGCTGCTGCCAGTTCGACCTTTATCTCTCTTCCACACATGTCTCTTTCTCTTTTTTCACTCTCCCCTCCTCTGAATCCATTCTCACCTGCCCCAGATATCCCCAGATACTGTTTGTGTGTGTGTTTGCATACATGCATATGCTTTTCTGTGTGCAAAGATGCGCACATGTGCATGTTTGTGTGTTGTATTTCTGTGTGTGTGTGTGTTTTTAGCAGCCCCAGTGGACTGCATGTCTGAAGATTATAAATTACTATAGGTGCTTTGGAGTGGAACTGTACCGACTGTATACTGGTTACTCGGCTTCTACTAAACATCCTTCCTTCTATTTGATAAAACATTTACCAGTGAGCAGGTTTTAGCGATGATCAGCACAGAGGCGACAGTGCAAATCTCTCTGGCAAATACTGAGATTTCACACGTCCACCATGGGTATGTCATATTAGTGGTGTATATTGGCCGTGGGCTCAGGAGCTGAGGCAGTGACATCGATCCGTTAGAAGCCTCCTGTCTTGAGTGCGATTGAACTGTTTGGCCCATCACTATCTTTGCCTCTGTCTCTGTAGAGATCACACCGGGAGGATCCGCTGATGCCTGGCTGATTTCTGGCCAGCAGCCTCTCTGACCTTGCTGTTAGCAGCCTTATTACCCGCTCACTCTGTTCCTCCTCTGCTGTGTTTTTTTGGATTCTACATTCGCTCGCTGTCCCGCTTGGAAGTACGTGCGATCTGCTTCCTGCTCTGACTGTGCCGTTCAGATGATGGCCTGGCACTCTCCTGCATGTCAACCTGCTGCATGCAAGGCACTGGCTCGCGGCCCGTCCTCTTCACCTCTCCTCTGGCAGCTCCCCTCACTTCCTCTCTCTGCCCCGCACACAGAAAAGCCAGTTTAATGTCAGGTTGACTTTCAAAAGGGCTTTTCATTGCAGCCCGCTACTGCTCCCTTGCTTGCAGGGAGCAGACTGAAGTGTTTTAGGCCAATTGCAATTGATTTTTTTTTTTAATGCAAGACTGCTCAGCTGATTGAAATGGCTTTATTTTACAGTAGAAGAACTTATAGGATGGAATGGTTTTTATTTCATTTAGATTTATGGGGCAAAAGAACGGGGTTACAACTCTGAAACCAGATTTACTCTAATCTCAGCGACAAAGCTCCAATATATAATTCCTCCGAAAACTGACTGTTTTTCCCCCGCTGAATGATTCTTGTGAACTCCCAAATTAATTGTGTGGGTGTTGTAGAGTGTTATTGCCTCACAGAGTCTGTTTAATTCATCAGGTTGACTAAACCTCCAACTGCGACCCAGTTCACTTCTTACGACTCCTCCCTTCAACCCAGCCTCTCAGCGGGGACTGCTCCTATTTGGGATGTTTATCCAGTTAAGAGGAAAGCCTTCAAACCACACAGAGACAGAAACAGATCTCTTAGTTAAATGCTTGAATCTTGAATCAATAACCCCCCTCCCCTCAAACATCTGAGCTGCTGGATCATTTGAAGTTTTGTTTGTCTGAGGGGAGAAAAACCAAGTGTCTTCCCCCTTCTTGCCTCTCATCGTTGATTGAATGGGGCCTTTACTGCCGTCTTCCAGCGACACCAAAGTTTGGCGTCACAGTGCGTTGTAGAGTTTATTTTCTTTGTTTGTCCTCCATTTCTACAACTTGCATCAGGCATTCCTTTTGGGCTGGGTTTTTCCTCTTCCCACCATTGTACTAGAAGATCTACAAGTAAATACAATAGACATTGTATGTGTTTTTTTAATTACAAGATTGTGAAAAAATATGCTTGTTTGCTTGTTTGTGGGGAGTTAAATAGGAAGATTGATTCCACTCATGATGATATACTAAATGTATAGCAAGAGCAAGCAGATGGTTGCTAAGCAATAAAACTGTCAGGCTGAGTCATCAAAAACGATTTGATGGCTGTAGCCTTAAGTATCAATCTTCTCATCTCAGGAAAATGAATAGGTATATAACACTTTTCCTTCCATGAGAACATATATGCTGCACCAGCCTTCAGATCACATGAAGCAACACATCATTAAAGCAGACATTCCCGGCTCAAGTATCAGTTTCTTCTGTCTCTAACAGGCGCTACCAAACACAGACAACATCCCGTCACAGTGGGGTCGGCTTGAGTGCCCCCTGTTTGCCACAAGCCTAATCCCTCTCCAAGCATCCACCTGGTGCCTTTTTATTTTCCTCCATCAACCAGTCATACCCTCAGGGGAGGGAGTCTGAAGAACTAAAAGCGGAAAGTGGCGCTGCTAAAAGTGGTTGAAATGGATCCCCTTTGTGTGGGGGCAGGAGGGGAAATGCGAAGGAAACCCTCCCCTCTGTGACAGCCTTTGTGTAGCGTGTTAAAGCCCTAGGTCAGGCCGTCGGTGGCAAACCGACACCTCGGGCTGTCGGCTCAGTACAGCGCAGGAGATGACGCAAGGAATATGTTTTGGTACGTATGATAGCTATGTACACAACATGAGCACAAATTGCGATCCTACAGTGGCTTCCCTCGGCGGATGGTTCTCATACCTTGTGAGGCCCCTGGCTATTCTTGTTAACAAGCAGTTTGTGTTGAGAGGCGGCCTCAGATAAAATATACAGACGCTAGCATGGAAACAGTTCAGAAGCTGGTTAGAAAATGCCCACATTTACTGCTGTTTATTGCAAAGGATCCCTCTGACGCAGATGGTTTTGTTGGTCAAGTAAAAACATTGAGATTGTGCTGGTTTCCATTTCGTTCCCAAGGACTTCTGAAATAGCATCACAGCTCAACAGGAAGTATTTTCTGCGCTGTTAATGGATCAATAATGGAAATCTCTTTTTGTAACACGTATCCCCCTACGTATTTATCTTAAGCCTAATGACCTGCCACTGGATGCTTTCTGACCTTGGTGGTCATCACCAAGCCCAGTATCATATTTCAGTCTTTGAGCACTTTGAGCTTGAAGTAAGATGCTTTCATGCTGTTTCATTCGATTTGACTTGAAAGACTGGTGAGAAAGAAAGCTTAGCATCTGTGATTTATGACTTTTTCTTTGAAACATGAATCCCATCCTCTCAGCTTTGTTTACAAAGCACCTCGGGAGCAGGCTGGTTTCACAGCTACGCCAGTGAAACCAGGCATATTCCTCTTCCATCTCCCTTGAAAAATAAAGTTAATTGAAGTAGCGAAGAGCAGAACACTCTTTGCGCTGCCAGGCTCCATGTGATGGAGGATCATGCCTGAGCAGCTGTCCGAGCTGAGGCAGAATCGCGGCCCGTCTTCCTCCCTGTCCGTCTTTCACTTCACTCAGAGCGGCTCGGGCCTTCTGCTGCACCGTGCTGACATAATGAGTGTGTGGATGCTAAAAATACTGATGCACAAATGGAGCATGCTGCACTGCACACGATTTTAACATATGTTTTAAAGCGGCTGCTGATGCTGGTGTTGTCTGTGGTTATCTGAAGCAGGAAAGGAAATATTCCTTGCCCTCTGATACCAAACCAAAGTGCAGCTGTTTCCTTCTGAAGATGCCTTTGATCAGCGGATGGTGACCTGGACTACACATGTAGATCCAGTTGTTAATATATCACAATATCTGCAGGTACATGGATGTGCTCAGTTTGACATTTTGTAGCGTTCAGCAGTGGCATCTCCTCCAGCTTGTATTGAGTTCAGAGGTTAGTGTGGTAATGGTAGCAATTGAACAGGAATGCATCCAGGCGAATTGATTTGCAGGGGGGGGGATGTTTCCAGGCATCATCGTTGGTGATGCGTTGTGCGCAAGCCCCCCCCTCCTGGACCCTCATCTGGACAGCAGCCATAATCCTCTTTGCACAGTCTATCCTGGTGCACTAGTAACCTTAGTGTAACCACCACCTAGGGTTAGAGACTGGCTGACAGGGGCTGGCTGTGTCTGCTCGTCTGGCATATAGATGTTGGAATGGATTGAAATATTACAGGCAAGCTTTTAAGTCCCCTAGGAATATAGCAGTATGGGGTGCTCTCTAACTGTGCTTCATTTTATGATTTTACTTAAATACTTTAAAATATGAGAGCATATTTCGAAGGTAATGTTTTCAGGCAAGCTAAGCAAGGGTTTTGTTGGATTAGTTTTATGTTATTATTCCCTAATACACATACATGCATATTATATAATTCATACTGCAGTGTGATTGCAGACAAAACAATTGCTATTTTAGGCCTTAAATATACCTATATTTAAATTTGCAATATTGGTTGATGATACTAGGCTGCCCCCTGATCATTCATAACATCCGCTGGGTATAGCTGTAAAACAAACATCTCCTGCCCACTGTGAGCACATCCTGTCAGGCAGCGTATTAATCCTTCCTCCTTTGCCGAGCTCTAACCATCTCCAAATTGAACCGCAATATAATCCGCTGATAGGTGAAGCTTTGTGTGGGTGGCTCGTGGCTGACAGACATCACTGACAGAAGCTGGAGTCCATTATAGGTTCAGGTTGAAGGTGTGGCCGAGCTGGCTTTTCAACATGAAGAAAAGAAAAAAATAAGTATATTTACATTTTTATGAATTCCGTTGTCCTTATTGATTAATACCAGTAATAACTGAGGCAATAAGTCCTGCTTGGAGCTGACAGCAGTGCAACATAAATCTGGTGCTCCTCAACAGAGAGAACAGTGTTGGATCCTGTAAAAGATGTGTGGTCCATATGCATTAGTCTTGTTTTACGAAGTAGCTGTGATACTAAACCCTTTAAATTATTGTTCATAGTGTTTATTTCAACTCAGATGCTATTAAAATGTAAAAAGTTGTCATTGTCTTTGAATCGATTGTCTTAGACCTGAGACTGACATACATCGGAAATATACTAACATGTATTCTGATGATGAGTGCATAAGATGATGAGATAACAGGGTTTTACATAACTTAAGTGCTTAGATGGAGTGTGCTTTATCTTGGCTTCATCAGCCGTCGTTAAGTAAATCTCAAGTTGTGGAACATTTATGCTGAAACTAGGAGTTTGCAGATACACCGGTGCATCACTAATCAGGTTTAATGCATCAACTGTCCCAATCACCATGCGCGCCAGGCTCTACCACTACAGAAAGAGAGGAGAATGTGAAGGGAGAGAAATAAAAAGGAGGTGGAGATGGAGCAGGAGATATAGTGAGGCGGAGAGAATCAGACGGAAACAGAATGTGATGGTTGATGGGCTGTCAATTGCCGGGTCCACACGGAGTTCCTCCTCTGAGCCGAGCTGCCAAGGCTGGCAGAGCACCCGTCCCCCTGTGTGTGTGTGTGCGGGTGTGTATGTGTGTGTGTGTTTCAGGAATTCTTTTTGTTGCTCATTAGATTCTTTATGCTTTGCATCCCCCGGGGAGCAGCAGGCGTTGAACGGGCCACGCAAATGAGGCTACCTTTCTACTTTGTGCGATGGTGTTCATTCGCCACTATGGGAGGGGTAAAACAAAGATGAAATTAATCACTGCAGCCTCACCCCCTCCCTCCCTCCCCTCCCTTCTCGTGTCCCTCTTCAAGTTCCGAGCTCCTGCAGACTTTTTAACTAGTTGTATGTAATTACAGAAAGCTTTAGAGGGTGCACACAACTGTCGCTGGCCTAAATTAGGAAACTGGGACATCGCCCCCTCCAACTTTCTTACTCCACTCTATTGATTTTGTCTGTGAGCTCTAGCAAATTACCAGAGCACGGCCATCAGTTTGTCACTCTCGCTCTCTCGGCCCCGCTGCTGCATTTGAATGAGCCTAGCCTGAATTAGCCGGCGCGTAACTTAAAGTGCACTGCAAATGTTTCTCCTTCCTCTTCTCTTCCCAATTTAATCTGGAGAGTATCTGAGGGGAATTGGGAATCCCAGCCATCAAAAAATAAATTGCAGTGCGGCCTCTTTGTTCACACCACTGTAGTCACGAGTAATGGACAAGATTAAGGAAAAGTGTGAAGCAACTCCTCGAATTTCAAAGCAGGCACCAGGGAGTTTTCTGCTGTGACAGTTGAGTATCGGTTAATTATTTTTAAAGTGCAGGATGACTTGAGTGGCTACTCTCTCTGTCCCTCTGTGTCTCTCGCTCGCCGTAGCTCTTGGCTCTGTGATTTCCTACGTGGTTTGCTTTGACAAACACAGCTCCGCGCCGCGCTCCCTCCTGCCCGAGATTGATTCCCGAAAGAAACCGATCCAAACCATAGTGGTTCTGTTTTTTTTCTTCTTCAATTCTTCGAGCCCAGAGTCCTCCGACCCCAGGAGTAATCCTCCATGATCCACCAATGGCATGTAGCGCACGGGAAAATAGCCGTGAGGACAGCTGAACCCCTTAGCCCGGCTGGAATGTTTGACCATGTGCACACACACACACACACACACACACACAGGCCATACATTCAACACACAGTGGAGCACAGTGCAGAGCACAACAACGTGATTCATTCTAAAGTTTGCAGGCCCCCTTCGCCTTGTTTACTTTTAGCTTTTATTTGTGAGGCCTGCGCTTCCTGACAGCAGGCCCCATGCAAGATGACTAAAGCAAGAGGAAGGAAGGAAATTTCATTTCCTACAGAAACCCATTAGATGTCTTAAAGGCTCATTTCTCCTGCCTTTATGCACGAAAAGAGTCCGTTTGGATTAACGTAATCGCCCCTGCCCACATACCTCCATGCGGTCCTTACGTTGGCATGGTTGTTCAGCAATTCAACCACATAGTCAGTCACGTTTAAAACAATGATGGTCTAACATACCAACCCGCCAAATCTCACAAAAATGTTCCGCCATTGTTTAAATATCTGACTCAAGGCCGATGGTTGTCTCACTTGAACTATTGGCTATACTACCCCCCCCCCCCCCCCCCCCCCTAAGTTCCAGTGGTACTGCTCCGTTTTGTCTGTTGCATCCGGAGCCGTAGGCTGTCAGAAGAAGTGCACAATACGCATCTAACGTTGAGCATAATTGAGCCTTAGAGCAAATTAGTTCCCTGATACACACACAGCTTGTGTGTGAAACAATAACCTCTAGTTGTTTGACAGTTGTGGCTGTAGCTTCCAGTAAAGCAGTGGTTTGTGAGGCACCCACAGTATATCAACACTTTCCTTACTGATACGCCCCAATTCATGCCCATATTCCTGTGTGTGTTTGTATGTATGTGTGTTAATGTGTGTGTGACATCTATTATTGATCTAAGTTATAGCAGATGTCAGGAGGACAGGCATTCCAACAGGCCACATAATCCAACCCACATTTTTTCAGTGTGTTGGCTATTTTTTATTGGGAAGAATGAACATTAGGGCCAATATTGACACACTCACACACACATTCATTCTCCATATTTTGTGGCCTGTGGAAAGCAGTATCACATGAACATTTTTTACTTTTATTCTGAGGCTAGATGACAGATTGCATACTTGTCGTACTCGTTGGTTAAGTCACCACTCACCGCCCTCGTCATCTTGTAATTTTTAGTTCGGCTCCATTGTCGCCTCCTCCTGCTTTTTCTCGTCTGCTGAGCTCTGACGGACTTGTGGCAGAGCTTACAAAGTTTCGCTGTTGCTTAGAATCGCCTGATACCCAGTTGTACACAGTGTGTTTGGCAATGCCACTGTTGAATGCCCCTTTGTTTGTAGGCACAAGGATGCTAAACAATATCGGTACCACCTCTCCTAGTTGTGTTGGAAACCAAACTATGGAACTTAAAGGCAACGTTAGCAATGAATAAAAAGGAGTCGTAGCTTTGAAAATGTGGAAAGAAACCTCCGAGACGGTATAAGGTAGCATCGCTCATCAACTACTTCAGGTTTAAGTTTTACAACTGGCACAACATCATAAGCCGTAATTATGTCATTATCAATTTATGCTCTGTAACATGTAAATGGAAAGTTCTATAAGCAACTCATGTAAACATCATTTGTGTAAATAACTTTGAAGCAGATGCCTAAGTAGGGGCAGGTTTGTCTAAATTGTCTTCTTTTGTATGGTAAATAACGATATAAAAATGTGTTATATCAAGCATTTGTTTCCCTCTTGACACCTATGAATGAAGCTGTATTAATCCTGAAACGAGCCATGGCACCTTTCAGGTCTACGCGCATCATGGATTCATGCTTGTTAACTTCCTTTCCGCCTCAGTTGCTCTCCCTCTTCTTTACTCTAACGTCTCTTCAGCGGTGCATTGATTGGAAAACCCTGTGTGCAGTCAGCGTGTAAGGTCTGGGTGCTTTGTTTTAATTGGCACTGCTTTGTTTTTCATAAAATGCCTCTGTGCTGATAACACTGGGTTTAAATACAGTTAGTTCTGGATGTTTGATATAAGCAAGTTCTCTTTTAACTGTTTTAGCGTAGCTGCTCTTTTCCCTCATGTTCTGGGGGGGCGCACAGACTCGTGGCTCTGGACGGGTTCCTATTGTGAGGCAGTGACTTGCAGGCTGGCTGGCAGGTTGAACTGTTAATAAGGTGCGCTCCAGTGGCTTGTATTTGTGTTGCACCTGCCATCTGTGTGTCCTTGAGTGCATCCACTGTGTGCACGAGTGATCTGTGTGCGAGTGCGTGTGTGCGTTTCAGAGTTCCTCCGCGCCTCCACCTCCTGTGAAGTGTCTTCAAAAACCCTGGCTTTGCTCGGAGGCTGCTGCCGTCTGTCAGTCTGTCTGTGTGTGTGTGTGTGTGTGTGTGTGTACTGCTCTTGTGACTGTGCACGTTTCAGTCACTACTTCTTCCTGCGACTCGAGGCCACGCAGTCAACCTGAGCTCACATCCAGCCTCCAGACCCACGCCGAGCAGCCAGCCCCTTCAACTCAGCGCAGACAACTCACTCTGGGGTCTTTTCATTCACTCCCCACTGACTGGAATCACTCACTGACGCTCCAGTGCTGTCTCTTCTCTTATACAGTCTCTGAGACTCTGTCTCAAGTTTGTCACTGAGCCCTGTGTTTCCTCTCCTTGGGTGGAGAAGCGAATGAAGGCCACTAGGCCAGGATGTGAAGCGAACATTCAGAATAATGACTACACAGCGTTTGGGATCCTGGGCCAGTGGGATACTCCTCTTTCTCATCTGTTTGTCTCGATTGTTTCATTCTCCCCCGATTTGATCTTTGTTTGCAACAAACTAGGCTAAATTAGACTCTTTGTGGTCGGTGCCAGAACGACCAACTTTTTATGAGTAGACGAGGGAAACAAGTGATATCATGATTGATTTGTCTTCACATCTCCTATTAGCTACAGCCATATCATTGACGCTGGCATCCTTCCCCTCTTCCCCGCTCTTTTACTTTGAACTCTAGTTACTGCCTCTTCTGGGAGGCTTAGCATTTAGCGGAAGAAGCATGGGGTCATTTGTCCGTGACTTACTGATACCGTGCTTCAAAGGGACACGTATGGTCAGGCTCATCACTAATGGAAGACATATAACCAGCGTGGTAATGAGTCAATATTAACCCCACAGCTTAACTGCTGACATTTACAGTTAGGTGCGGGTTCAGTCTTCCTACCCTCGCCCTAGTTTTTTTTTATCTTTACCAAACGTCTTTCTGCTTTTATACTATTCTAATGTCGTCTTCATCTTCTAGAGTTAAAGTTAATCTCTTTTTACTTAACTGTCCCTTCTCCTTGACTCTTCCTGTACCGCTTCATCCTTTCAACCGTGTCTGTCCACCGAGCCCTCCTGATCGACCCAGCTCTCAGTCTCACCCTTCACCTCCTCCTTCTCTTCTCTCTGCATACGTGGGTGTGTGTGTGCGTGGGTGTGTTTGTGTGTGTGTGTGTGTGGGTGTGTGTGTGCAGCCCCCGAGCAGAGGGTTGCTAATCAGATGAGGCAGTGGCTTTCCTGCCCACAGGGACGATAATAACACAGCCTGCGGTTTAGGCTTGTTTAGATACTGTTGGCATGAATGCACACACACAACAGTGCACTTTAACACACCGATGCACATGTACAAAAACATACTGTAGGCATTCTAAGTTACCTGATAAATACCAAGGTATAAGTGTATTTACAGCAAGGGGCCAGGCTGTGGGTTTGCACAGAAGCGAAGCAGGGAAATGCACCTTCTCATTTCCTCACCGACCTTTGTGCCACAGATTTCAAAATATGAGAGCGAGAGCGTATCGCTGCCCGTGCATGATAGAATTACCTCTAAGTACATCTATGTGTTGATCTGCTCCCAAAGAGACGGAAGGCCACCGATATACGTGGACGGATCTCATTCTGCCAAACAATGCTTTTCATTTGAGCTCAGAGGAGGTGTGTTTGTGCGCTCTGTGGAGTTCTATCAAGTTCATCCTCCGTCTGTGGGTTCGTGTGTCACGGCTCGCAGCCTGCAATTGAGAGCAGCGGTGGCGATGTTGCGGGCGGCGCGTTGCCTTAACAACGATCCAGTGTCCAAAACAGGCTGCATCTGCCTGCAATAACAAAATGAAACTTGTTCCCAGGTTTGTGTCGTGCAACAATGCAGCGGGTTTAACAAAGGAGAAAAGACTCCATATGGTTGTTTTTGGTTCAGCGCCGATTCAGAGACGCCGGACTGCCTCCCCCAGCTCACCACGCCAACACAAGCACAGGGGTGTGTTTGTGTGTGTGTGTGTGTGTGTGTGTGTGTCTCTACAGACCTCTCTGGTAGCCTCATGCATGCTGAGAGGCTAAATGTGTGCAGAACAATATGCTTTTCAATCAGACTAGGGTGGGGAAATATCTTTTAATGAGGTGATAAGCACCAGCTGTCCAATATGATACAATGGAGTCGAATGGTACGATTCCAGCACATTAGCACACTGACACACGCTGAGTGTGCAAATGAGAACGATCCCTCAAACGCCGAGCAGCACACGGCCACACAGGGTCCTAAGGCTGGAGAGACACAAACCACTTCAGAGTTCAAGGTCTGATTAGTTCATTCAAGAACGCCTGAAAATGACAGTTCACCTGCACATTAAATGGAAGCAGAAAGAAAAAAAACTCGACACAACTCATTGACTTTAAAGGAGATATTATGCTTTTTCAGTTGTTCACCCTTCCTCCGCACTGTGTTAAGCTTAGGAAAAGATGAGAAGCCCAAAGTCTGAAGTAATAACCCAAATTAAAATTATGAATCGGGAATATGTCTCCTTTGAAAATAGAAATGCAGATCTGACATCACACCTCAAAGACAACTAATGGAAACCAGAAATCCCATCCTTGCTTCTACACTAGACTAAACTGACAATCATTAGGCAGCAGAAGGAGCAGGCGTGCGTTAGCATCAGGTTGTATTTCATAAGCTGACATTCTGGTAGCAAGATGTCGACTTCAGAGGGAATAGAAGTGTCTTACTTATTTATTGCTTCCTTCCTGCATACAGATGGATAAAATTATCAAATCCATAACTCAAATATGTAACTCACAAGTGGGAGCTTTGCCACTATGTCATTCTTTGACATGGCTTGTGCGTAGGGCCGTCTGTCTGTTTGTAAAGATGAAAATAAGTGGTAAACTATTTTGTTTTCTTTGTGTACATGTTGTCGATGCCTGCAGGAAAACTGCAATCAGTGGCTTTTTACACATTGATATCACAGCAAGGTTGAAACTGACATGTGGGGACGTGTGAAGTGCTTGATTGGTGGAAAATGCATTGTCGGTGCAGTACTACTATATTTGTTTTTAAAAAAAACCTCAACCCTTCACCTTTACATCTTTAAGCAAGTTCTTCACTTCATATCTTATTGTTATCACATATTTACCTGCTGCTGTCGGCCTGTACCTGTGTGCGAGCCGACAGGGAGCCGACACTCAGCACAGCGGCAAACAAAGTGAAGTGGAGCGAGATAAGGAAGAGCCGACATCTACTTATCGCTTTGATTCTCTCTCTCGCTCTCTCTCTCCCTCGCTCACTCTTTCTGTCTCTCCTCGTTTCTGTCGTCTCTTTCTGCTGCTTCCCCCCCCCCCCCACACACACTCTCTCTGTTCCGCCGTCCTTATCTGTCCTTCACCTTCATGCTCTCTGTCTCTTTCGGTCTTTTCCTTCCCTTTGCTCCCCACTCAGCACAAATCACATTTTGTCTGTACAGTACACAAGCTCGGGGCTGGTTGCGGGCGACACTGCAGCTCTCTCCAATTTCTAAGTCTCTTGACAGACACCTAAACACAAATAAAGGAAGCCATTATCCCAGTTGTGCCTGCTCTTCTTAGGGAATCCACTTGATTTCACTTTGAAGAAGCGTTTTCCCTCACTTTACCCTTTTTCATGTAAATGCTACACCTTCAATTTTGTATTTTTTGGTCGACCAGCTCCTCAAGATAAAACCACAGATGCTTTTTTTTTTTTGGTGGATTTAGTTTCATCATGTTTTCATCATGGTTTCATCATCGTCAATGTGGACCTGACCGCTGTGAGGGCAGCTGTAGCCCGAAGCAATGAAGTTATTGCGTGTTTTTTTATTTATTTTTCTTTTTTTATTTTGTATTGGTGGTGGGTGAGGATCTTTTGCACTGATGTCCTGTCAGTGAAGTGTGAATTCAGACACTGTTTAATGCTGTAGCTGGAACCAACACGCGCAACATGGATTGAGAATGTTTGTGTGCTTGTGTGTGTGTTTGTTACTGCAGCAGAAGTGCATAGTCTGTAATTTGATTCACGAGAGGCTCAAGTAAAGATTGATGTGAGTCACACCTCCCCTTCTCTGAAAGAGAGCGGGGTTCACTGATGGTCGAGTGAGAATAGAGAGGATGTGGAGAGAGGTTGTGGCTGAGTCAGAACGAGAGGCCGATCGATGCGTTGGGTTTCACTTGACACTCCCGCCTTAACCGTTGCACCTGAAAGAAGAAAAGATCTTCTATCTTTCTTACGTTTTGTTAGTGGAAGCTGCATCCTACTCTCCACTTATCTCCTGTTCGGCCTCTATCGTTCACTTTCTACAAGTATCTCTTTCCCTCCTTAAATATGTTTCTTGCAGCTTTATCTCCGGCCTCAACCACACCGGTCCTTTCCCTCCTCTTGCTGGGTATATTTTCGCCACTCTTCCTCCCCTCTCTGTGTTCCTCTCTGCAGGGTGGGAGGATGGGAAGGCACCAGTGTGAGTTCAACTGCTGCTGGAAATTCAACACAATGCAGCTCAACGTCTTCAGTGTTCAGATTATCAGAGTGAGATGTTGGCTGCTTTTGTCGGTCTGAGGTCTTGGTTTTTAACAGAAACCTCAGAAACCTCAAGAAACCACAAGCTGGTAGGACTGGGCGATGTGGCTGAAACCATTATCAAGATTGAAATATTATCAGAAAATCGTAAACAAATCTGAGGTGCACGATTACAACCAATGATGTGTTACACTTCCTCATTGTGTTTGGATGATGCATAAGCAATACATCAACATGCACTGGTTTTAAAAATTTTAATTGCGATTATTTCTATAATTTTATTGCCCGATCGTTTCCATTGTTCTGAACACAGACTGGATATGTGGATGGACAGCATTATAGCTCTTCAAAAGGGAAGCCAAAGCATTGTAAGCGCCCCCTGGTGGCTGATTGCAGAATATATAATTAAATCCGGCCTCCTCCATGTTAGTAGATGGGATACGGAGCAAAATAAAGTAAATGCTGAATGCTTTTTTTTTTTCAAAGCTGCTTTCTGTCCTTTCATGTAGTTCCTATCACTGTGATGTTTGTCTTTATTTTTCTGGTAAGCTTGGTTTTATTTAGTAACTTGATGCTATAATATCGGGGTGAAACTTCATGATTGACAGCAGAGACTTATCGAGCCTGTATATATCAGTGGGACCTAGCTGCTACTCTTCCATCCCCTCATTGCTACTGCAAAGACTCTGGCTCCAAATAAGCAAGATGTCAGCGTTTGTCTCCAGGATATATTCGCTTCATTTCTGGATAGTGGGAGGATGTGGAGGTACATTGTCCTAAAATATAGGACAATGTAACTGTTATTTATACCCCAACCCACTACAGGTGCAACCTCAGCACTCAATATTTTACTTATGTAACAAAACAAATTTTTCATTTCCATCATCATAACTAACACATAGCCATAGAGCAACTATTGAGGGTCTATTAACAGGCATAACATTTATAAAAAGCGTTTTTCTGCCGGTTCACTGCTTAACTATTTAGATATCATAGATTCAAGGACAGAAATATTACAATTTTACACAAGAGGTGAAATCTGACACATTTATATAGTTGAGGTTAAACCTCCCAAGAGGATTAATATAATTATCACATCTGTACTTCGGCAGCAGTGGGCTATCTAATGCCGCAACTTAGCTAGCTTTGAAACTACGTGCACGTGGCACACACAGTCAGATTAATGTCTGCGAATGAAGTGAAGTTTTATCGCACTGACCTATATTTTGATTTAATCTTGATCATTTATGATTTCTCCTGCTCAGGCCAGTAGGACAGACTATAGGTCTGTGTACCTGTATTTTATGACTAGGGCAAAAAGCTAACCAATTCTTGTAACCAGGTTCCTGTTGGTTCTTAAAAAGTATTAAAATGTCTTAGATTCAGATTGGATGGGTCTATTTTAGGCCTGTCACTTCAAAAATTCCCAGCAAAAAATTTCTCTACCCTTAAAAAGAGGAAGATATATATATATATACATACCTATATTTAGATTTTTTAATTATCATTCCTGTATGTTGCGTAATGTGAATACATCTTTTATGTTATCTCATCTTTGAACATGATTTGCGCCTGAGTGTCAGGTAGATTTTCTTCTGCAATTTTGGTGACCTCCCAGGATCCCAAGCTGCTTCACCGTGTCATCAAACTTGGGATAATAGGGATGAAGGTAGTGGATTCTAACAAACATAAATGTGTATATATTTTCACTTTTCGTGCGTATTTTCATTACAAATTGGTTCTTACTTTTCAGGTGGTCTTAAGTGTATCAAATTTATACCCTGAGCAAACATTCAAATGAAAAAGCTAATGGATCAAAAAGCAGCTTTTTCTTCATTTCTATGTTAAATTGAGAAACTCAGTGTGTATCTGCGTGAGTGGATGTGTTTACAGCAGCAGTCTCCACAGTGATCATCGTGTTGGTGGAGATGCAGAGCTGAAAGCGGCAGGAGTTCATAGCAGTTTATAGACACGTTCTCTTTTTAATAAGTGGCTGTGCATCTCACCTGCACAGTTTGTGTTTGCTTCAGAGCTCTTTCACCAGTCTGATAGTTAGGCAGAGGATCCACGTTCAGTGTCTGACGCTGTGTTATTGCACTTTTTGTCAGGCAGCTATTAAAAAAAAGAAACCATAATAACTTTCTTCAACCGACTCTGCTCTGAAAGGATCTGCTCCGGCGGGATGATTCAAACGAGGGGTTATTGTTGCTGGTGAGCGGTTTTCTGATGGTTCATCTCTGCACATACAAAGACGGCGAGGGGAACCTGGAGGGCGGCCGACGGAGATGGAGGAAACTAAATGAAAGCTGTTCCTCCTGGGTGATTCCACCAGCCTGGCTTTTGTCTGCGCTGCCTATCAGACCTTTACATCCACACGCCTGTGTTGTCGTCTGTTTCTGCCAAGTTGATTCCTGTACAAGGCCCTTTCAGCACCGCTATTACTTCAGATACCTCCATGTTCTCGTCTTCCTGTCGCGATCCCTGCTTTCAAATGCCTTTTCTCCAAGCTCAACCGGAAAAATCCCCTTTTCGCTGATGCACACACGCTGACTTGATGTCTGTTAGCGACACTACAGCTGTCAGACACTTCCTCTGCTCCGTCACACTCCTGCATGTGTGCGCTCCATATATATGCATAAACACGTCTTTGTGGTTTGGGTTTTCTCACTGTACAAGATCCGCGAGTGTGTCCTTGTGTGATGCCAACCACACTCACCCTCTCGCTGGCTGAAATTTACAAGGTGGTGGGCCACATACAGTATTAAGGCATGACGTGGAGGAATTTTAGCTTATTTTCTTTTTTCTTTACCACATAGAAATAAAAATGCCTGAAGCCATTGATTAGGAAAACAGTGTCCATAAAGTTGGCGAAGAGAAATCATAGCTGAGCTGGCTTTGGTCTCAGCAGGAATGTTTCAGTCACATTGCTGGAATAAAAGGCAGTTTTGGGTTTGGCAACAGACTGTAATGCTTCTGGACAGTGTGATGCAGAATGTTCTGCGTGAGGGAGTGAAGAGCGTCTGTGTGTGAGAGAGAAAGAAACAGGATAAAAACAGATTTTTACTCCCCCCCCCCCCCCGTTTATCACTTCTCTTGCCTTCCTCAGAATCAACCCATCCATCTTTTTTCCCCCTCTGAATCTAAGCATTCACAGTAATGTGCATTTACATGTGTGACTGTGCGCGTTTGGTAACACTCACACATATATTCCCACACACCAATGAAATATTCATGATCCTTACATTTGGCAGCGGTGGAGGCCAATGAAGCGCCACCAGTTGCCGTGTTGTCAGATTTGCATATTAATGATATAAATGCTGTATAATTAACATGTGGGAGTGGATTACACACGTGAATCATTGTCAGATCATTTGGGGAGAAGAAAGGGTCAGGCTAATGAGGTTAGAAAGCACACTGAGTGCCTTGAGCGCAATTCGATTCGGTGAAAAAGGCAATTTTTTTTAGAGCTTTGAGATAGAAATCAGTTGTTTCATGCTTATTCTCTCTTAGTTTAAAGGCGAGGTCTCGATAAATTTGATTTTAGCAGCAACATAACGTTGAGCTGTGATCGCAGGCCTCACCTGCCTCACTCATCCGTTTCTGTTTCAAAGGAGCGCAGTGTGTTCTTGAAGGAGGAGGCTCGGCGTTCTCTGTACCCAGAGCTCGTGGCAGTGTTTGCCCTCGTAAGAAGCTTAGACGGAGCGACGAGGAAACCAAACGCAACGCGGGCTGACAGGCCATGACTTCAAGTGGCAGCCCTGAAACACATGTAAGCCTAATCCAAGCCAGTGGGCTTTCAAGGGATGTCCACTGGTTCGGCGGTATGCGCTCGCAAACCAGCAAACGCCGAATCGAGCACTAATGGATTAGAGCGAGGGGAGAGTGCATCACAGAGATCGAAATGCAACCTCTGACCTCAAGTCCCCGTCTGGACACAGTTGCTGTCAGTTGATAAATAGACTGTTTGCTCTCAGCGCAGTTTGATTCGATATCTTGGTTATGGCTGCAACAAGTTATTGTTTTCATTATAGATGATGCTATCACTACTTTCAATAATCCCCTCCAGCCAAGAAGGTTATGTTCCACCTCTGTCCATTTGTTTGTTGGCTGCTTTGTATTTCATTCCATGAAACTTGGTGAAAGGATGCGATGCAATTTGGGTGTGGATTCGGATAAGTTGCTTAGATCCAGAATCCAGACATTTCCACAGTTTTCTTTGGGAACGGTTCTGGATATTGAAGAAAAAAAATGAAGACTTAGCGGGAACTGAGATTTATGAATGTGAGCAGGATACTTCAGGGAAAACAACATTTTTCAACAAACGATGTATATGTTTCATATTTTTCTGATTGAAGTATTTTGTATTCTGCCTCAATAAATAAGTTGTGACTAAGATTGTGATTTGACCTCACTGTTTCAAGTGCTTGTCCTTGTTTTGTGCCAACTGTGACCTCTGCACCATCATCTCTTGGTGGCCTTCTCAAGTGGAGTGATGGATATGTCTGCTGCCCCGTGAAGCCCCTGTGACACAACGCATCAGTGTCAAACCACTGACGCTCCGCCAGAAACCCTCTTGAGCATTATTTTAGCTTGTGTATCTGCTCTCTTCTCCTCTGTTGATGCTTCTGTCAGTCTCTATTCCCTCATCCCTCGTTTTCTCTCGAGGAAATTGACAGCATGGATTGTTCTTACACGGCCTCTCTCGCTCCTAGTCAGTGTGCTTCTGTCCATTTAGCCGTGTGTACATTGCTCTTCCGGGCTACCGCCTTTTCTGTAAAGTCTATTTGAGGGATGATGGTCTGGTTAAGAATAGCAGCGTCCTCGCCATGACCCAGTGGGCTGGTGTCGCTTAGAATCAGACTGTGGGGATTTTTGTGTCTCTAAAACGATATGAGTTTTTCCATTTGGTGGTTAAAATGCTGGTCATGTGGAAACTGGGCCTAACACATTCAATAGACGGGGATGTGTGTGTGTGTTAATTTGATCCAAGTTTTATCAGGTCTGCATCGTTCAGTCATTGCAAAAGGATATTCATGCACCAGTAGCATCTAGAGCTCAATCAATATGGGTCTTTGCGGGCCATTGCTTTTTTTAGAAATGTTCCGATCCCCCGATACTGGTTCCAGTACCTAGACTCTGTGCATTTAAAACAATTATTTTTCATTGTTGTACTGTAATTGGCAACACTGGTGCCACCCCTCAAACCAAAGTCTTTTATATGTTACATGTCGCCATTTTACTTTTTAGACTTTCCAGTTGCTGACATGTTTGCTTGCTCTGGCTTATGTTGCGCTACCAGAAATCACTTCTTCTTCACTGCTCTGAAAAAAGGTAAACAGAACAGGTGACACATGCTCGGATGTAGAAATGGCTGACTCTCTGCAAGCTGTGCGAGCAAGGTGGCAAAGAAAACATCAGCGTCTTGATGCAAAGCAGCGTGGAGTTCAATTTGACCCTGAGCCCATATCTGTATTAAAATAAAAGTCTTTAAAGATGTGGTATCGGTGATAAATCACATTTCGTTTTTTCCATCGTCTTTTAATATCAGCACACAGGTGCAACTGCAAACATTAACACAGATACCAATATGTCCATGAAAGGCTCAAGCAGTGAGTTTTATTGGCAAATCAAAAAATGTGCTGGGTGTTCTTTGCAACCACTGAAACTTGCCACGTTTGGGATAGGATATAGGATTTTGTACTTTGCGTCAACTGTGTGATCGAACAGCCACAAATGACGTCTTTTCCACACTGCAATCATGGCAAATGGGGGAAAACAACAACAAATCAATTCCCTCAAGAGTGAACACCTCTCCCGTCACCTTCTGCGCTTCATCGTCTGGCTGTCGGCCAATCCGAGCATGTTGACAGACAGGAGAGTCCGAGACAGACGGATGACAGGCAGTTAGGGGCAGACCAACAGACAGCAGCTGGCTTGTGGATTCGACAGGCGGGAAGCTTCCATTTCACAGCAGCATGAAAAAGAAAAGAAAGAAAGGCGACTCGCGACTGAATAATTCAGTTCACCGCAGCTGGGAAAGTCACTTGGATAATTCATGCATTGGGCACACAGTGAGTGTAAGTGTGTTTGCTGTGATTGGGGCTGTGTGTGTGTGAGTGAGTGATTGGGCTTTGAATGAAATACAGAAAGTGGCCAAGTTTTGTGTTTCACAAAGTGTGTGTGTGTGTGCAAGCGGTTGCTCTTTGAATGAATTACAAAGTCAGATGTGACACTTGTGACAAATCCCCTTGTAGAGATAGTGTTTCTGCAGGATGAGGGATAACAAGGAGTTGGGCGAAGCTTCAACATAAAATGCAAAAGGACGCAGACTAACGCAGACACACACACAGACACACACACACACGAGTAACAGTCAGCACAGAGGGGTCGAGCTGCCGTTTTATTTCATCGGCAGACCCAATGTTAACATGAGAGAGAGTGGGTGGATGGTTAATTCAGCTGAAAAGCAAAATTGTAAAGTAGGAGCAGCAATTTTAAGAAAGTCCCCAACACAATTGGTCAAATGTTTTGTTGTTGTTTGAAACCAGGAATATTGAGTAAATGTTTCTGCTACAATAGCATGGATTTTCAAATTAAAAGCTCTGGAGCCATGTCCCCAAGGAAGCCAACTCAACTTATTGTTTTGGATTCATTGAATAGTTTAGACCGGTGTGTCTTCAAATGCAGCATCTTTATGTGCTCTCCAGTCCAGGAAACCTAACGTCAGTGTGCACAGTCTCTGCACTCCTGGTCTCTGGCTGCATCTCACTGTCCTTAAACTGTTTTGGATTAAATGAAATCCCTTTCCAGCGAGGGGGTAATTTCCTCATTGCTGTTTGGGCGGTGCATTCAGGTACACCGGACAATCCCTGCAGGCAGAGGAGATGAAATACTCTCTGCACAATCCGGCTGTGACAGGATCCCTCTCAGTTCTGCATGACAGGGACTCTTGTTATATTTATGTTTCCTGTCCAAATCCGAGTGAAGCTGTCTTTTCCCTCTCTCTCTGTGTGTGTGTGTGTGTGTGTGTGTGTGTGTGTGTGTGTGTGTGTGTGTGTGTGTGTGTGTGTGTGTGTGTGTGTGTGTGTGTGTGTGTGTGTGTGTGTGTGTGTGTGTGTGTGTGTGTGTGTGTGTGTGTGTGTGTGTGTGTGTGTGTGTGTGTGTGTGTGTGTGTGTGTGTGTGAATGCATGTCTCTGTGGGTCCATGTGTGCTCGCATACATTGCTCTTTTAAATAGACCACTTGTGTGAGTCCTGTGTAAGAGCTTGTGTAGACATTTCTACAGCGTGTGTGTTTGTGTAAACGGCCATCGGAGGTCAGCGGTTGACATATCGGTGTGTACATGTAGGTTTAAGTGTGTGGGTTAACTCATCTTGTGTGTGTGTGTGTGTGTGTGTGTCAGTGCTACATGAAGAGTTGTCAGCTGACACTCTCTGCTCATGACTATTACATCCTCACAGCTCAATGCACCACTCAATGCTAATGGAACCTGAGCATCACTGCCCCTGCTTCTTTACTTCTTCTCCTTTTTTGTTCAGGTTTTATTTATTATTCAACATTCAGAACAGTAAAATCTTAAATCTCGGCTGACAACTTTGGGGTCACACATTACTTGGCGTGCTGCTTTGGTCACATGAGAAATGTATGGAACCCAAGTTCATGCATATTGAGCAACTTTTTGGAAAGAAATAAATGGTTCTCGTTTCTTTTCTCCAGAAATCCATGTACTGTATCTTTACAGTATGCAATCTTCAATCTAAAAAATAACATTATAATGAGTCAGCTGTACATTCCAGTTTGCAGCATTCCAGCTTTTAACTATATTTTGGTCCAGTTTTTCAAAAGCCTTGTATTTCCGTGTCAAGATATCTTTTAGTCACTGGTATTGGTCAAGCATCCTAAACCCTGGATTCCCTGGGTTGGCTGAGGATGACTCGAATGCATGATGTTCCCTCCACGTGTTTCACCCATGTGTTTGTGCTCAGGATGGAAGGACTTGTGCTACATCTCTGCAAAACTTAAACGTTAGAATCATTGTGTCTCTCCTCACAACCCTTCAGAAGGTTTATGTTTTTTACTTAAAATACTCTTTAAATAGAAGGTCGACATCGTTTATTCCATGTTAGTCTGAATGTATTCATGCAACTTTTGTGTATCACTGCAGTTCTGAGCTTCTGCAGAAGTGCTGGGTTTTTTAAGCTTTCATTTTACTTCACCTACACAGAATATCGACTGCACCTCCTCTCTCAAAGTTATTTTTCCTCTAGCATTTTGTTTTTTTAATCTTTGATTCTGGCTTAGGACCTTTTGCTGACGCTACATAACGGAGCTCGAACATTTTTACAAAAAAAAAACAAAAACTCACGTGGGTGTATGTGTGCCTCTTCTCGTTGCAGTGCTGGCCAGTTTCCGGGGGACTGTCCAGCATGGCCTCCCACTGGAGATTGGAGACACAGTGCAGATCCTGGAAAAATGTGAAGGTACGTTGCACATGTGCACACTTAGTATTTGTATGTTGCCCTACAATTAGCTGCTTTATGTGAGGAAACAAAATGAAACGTAATAGAATTGTATATAATATAAAAGTAACTGCTTTCAAGTGAGGAGAGAAGTGAGGGGGCACTGACACACTTTTCCTGTGAAAGCTTTCACACATAATAGATACAGGCATGCACACACACTTTGCACGGTTACATGTTCACACTCATTACACACATGCATTGATCAACAGATTTAAGCATGCAACCATGAGTGCAAGTACTGTGTCTTCACCTGGTGGGGTTCCACTGAGATAACATAACACACTTCTCACATTTGTTACTGAGGCGCGTCGTGGTGGAGCGTGCACACAAAGTGAGCAGCACCGTGCCTGTTGAAACTCACCTTTCTAACCATTTCCTGCACCACGGCGCTGGCTGCGTTTCCCGCCTTCCGGCCCACACAGTGTCTGTTTTTCTCCGACACATGCTTTCTCACTTTCCTTCACTGTTTCTCCCCATGTATGTTAAAGTTTTCTTTCTCCTTCTATACCCGAGAGTAAAGGTAACGACGGAAATTTGAGGATAAAACATTTTTGGAAAGGGAAAGAGTGGGGATCATAATGCATTAGAGACTCAAAATTGTTTCGTCCTTGACCTTTGACACACACACACACACACACACACACACACACACACACCTCTCTCTTTCGGAGCTTTTGACACACTCCGTCTCACATCCTGTTCCGAGGCAGAAGCCCACGCTCGCACTGAGAGCATCAGGCAGTAAGTCAGTCAGTCGTGCAGCCTGCCAGCTTGAGGGATGTGATATTGCGGTAAAAGGGGAAGTAGACAATAGCACAGCCAGTGGAATGCTTGGCCTAGAAGGGGGGGAACAAAATGTGAATCCTGCCAGCACCAGCCGCAGAAGCACTAGAAGCAGTGAGAGCACTGAGAGATGGGCGGCTGACAACACAGGAGACAGACTAATGACTTTACCCCGTGTTGACACTGTTGACACGTCAAAAACACACGAGCATTCTGAGTGAAGGTGACTTTCACATGTCGCTCCTGTCTGTAAACACACCTCAGTTGTTCATTCTTGACCTGACCTGTCATTGAGCTCTAAGTTGATTTTGTTGTTTAGAACAGTATAGAACATATTACAGAATGTTTTAGTACAATTGAAACATGTAGGTCACATGTTCTTCGTGTGACAATATATTGACACCCTGTTCCTCACATGAGTTTTTGTGTGATTCTCTCGTCCACACGTTAACAGTGTTTGACTAGAACTGAGATTTCCCACGCCTTCCAAAGTAGAGATTATCTTGTAGTAAGTGTAGGGAAAGTATCGTACCGCAGACTTTCATTCAGACTAGTGTAAGAGGTTGTTTACTGGTTTCTGTGAAAAACAATATTGATTTAAGATCAGCATCACACACATGTCACGTAACAGCAGTGATTGGGGGTCCATGACAAGTTTCATCCACTGAAATTACCCTGATATATTCTTGAAACATGTCTGGTATCTTTCCAAGACATTTATCTCATGTTGTTCTTTCACATGACGAAGTAGTAGTGTCAAAAAAGGCACGTCAAAGTCCTTCCAAGGGACCCACTGTACATGAGAAGGTCCCAGGAATATTGTCTATCTTGTAGGAAAAACTCTGCTGTAGTGTATATGAGAATAACTCATTTAAACATTGATCAGTATTTACAACCTACTGATCTACTGCAGATGTGTTCCCTCCTTGACCCATATAAAAACCTTGCAGACAGCTACGACAGCGTTTGACCTTTGCTACTGAAAAATTGAGTCATCTAGGAAATACTGAGCTTACGTTCCACAGCGCAGACCCAGACACATTACGAGATGCTATTCTAACTGTGCATGTCTCGACACAAATCAGAAAAACACTGCTTAGGTCACAGATGCTTTGCTAAACTCACCTTTATTAGACTCATCCAGTGCTGTTATCTGGTGGGACTTTCAATGACTGGAACAATGAAATGAGCTTTATATCACATGTTTGGGGAAAAAGGGTGAGCTCCAGTCCTCCAATTTAATTAGATTTTTTCAGTCAGGGTTGGGATTTGCTGAAGCGTCAAAAACGTATAAATTTGGCTTGAGCTAAGATTGGACTGTGTGAGCGCATGAAAGCCACAGCTTTTACACTTCTTCTTCTGTGTTTCTCCTCACTTCCGAGAGGACATGTCATATTGAGGTTTACAGAGCGTGCACTGGATTTTTGTGTGTCTCTTTATTCTTTGCTGCATTAGCTTGTGGTAACTACATACACAGCTGGGGATGAAACAAGTTGCTATTTATCGGATCTTCGAGTGCTGCTCTGACACAGAAGAAACACACATGATGCCTCTCTCTCACAAAAAATGGGCCGATATATCAGGCTTTATCCTGCGATAAGAAGGCTTTCATTTTACAGAGTGAACAATGCAGAAAAGATGTGTATTTATTTTTATAGTTTACGTTGAAAAAAGTATCAGAACATTTTTAGTCCCTAATATCAGAAGCGGCCCCGAAAAATCCATATCAGACGGCTCTGGTGCAATATTAATAGTGACGTACTGGAAATTAAAGTGTTGCTTTTTTCTCTGCAGGCTGGTACCGAGGATTCATCTTGAAGAATCCTAATATCAAGGTGAGTTAAACAACTCTTTGCAGTGTGTGTTTGTGTGTGTGTGTTTTCATGTTTTGTCATACATAACAATTCAACTCTTACTCTACTTTTAAATGAATGCTATATAAACCGAAAACAGAAACAAGGATTTCAAACTAAACGTCTCCTTTCTGGTCCATCATTATTTGCACCAGCTGGATGATTTGTATCACCTCAGACACATCAGTAACACAATTCATCAACTAAACTATTAATGTTATCAAATTTGTTTGTCAATCGCTTCCACCACACATTTTAGTCTGGTAACACGCACAGCATGTGTGTATCATCGGCTGCATGTGCTTATAGCTTCCACCCCTTCATCTGTTAAGTTTGGATCTAAACCTCACACACACGTTCCATCCTCGCACGTGTTTCGCATTATTTTGCCCGATAATAATTTTTATTCCGAGCTGCGAGGGCGTGCACAGACTGTGCCTGAGTCACCCGCCTGTTAGTTTCTTTGCACCCATTCATATAACACCTGTGCTTCTCCTGCAGTTAGACAGTTCATTAGGTCTGTTCGTAGGTTGGGTCTTATTATGAGGCCTCTGCGGGGGTTGTTGGCATAATTTAATTCCCACAACAGTTTCAACCTGAGCAGAGGCCTCATGAGCCCCAGTGAGTTGAAACACGTGGGCGTTCAGGGCCTTTATTGGAAATGGTCTAATAACAGCCATTACTCATTGATATGTCATTGCGGAAACTGCACATTTACATATAACTAAATAAGTGATGGTTGATCTCTGGTACAGCAATAGGCCAAAAAGTCAATTTTCTTTAGCCCATTATCACAAATCATAAATTGGCCTCAACAGACTTTATATATTTCATTTCCTCTACCATTGTTGTATCATGATTTTTATGAAAAGAATAGAATGACACAATAATCCCCCTCTAAGAGGAACAGAAGTTTCCTCTACTCGGTTGAGCAGACAAATACAAAGAACATTAATATGTGAAGATATTAATTACTTCAAGTCGCTAGCGGTCGAAACCAAAAACCACCTAGTTAAACCCAGTATAATAATTTCTGCTTATTAAGCTGCACATCTCATGCACATAACACACACTGCATGGCACAAAAAAAAAATGGAAGACAAGCGACAGCAGCTCAAAGTGTGACTGGCAGTCGCTTGTGGAGTAAAGCGTCAAGTGTGTGTCTGCTCTATTTATCCAGAGATACTTAAACATAAGTTCCACTTTGATATCCACAAGTCTGTGGGGAGCAGCAGGGAGTTTATTAACGGAACACACACACACACACACAAACACACACTTTCATCTTATTTTGTCTCCTGAATCCCATTGCTCTGTGCTTTTACCTCTTTTTCAGCTCCTTCTTTTAACCCACAAACACACTCGATGCACTTTATTGATCCCATGCATCATTTCCACATAAACAGTTAAACTCCAATGCTGCAGGAAGGCTGAGGATCATTTCAAGCACTTCTCAATAACCTGTTTACCTTCTTCCCAAAGGGGATCTTCCCTTCCAGCTACATCCACTTGAAAAATGCCCACGTCAAGAATAAAGGGTGAGTAATGTTCCTTTTTCTTTTTTCATCTATGTGTGTGCAGGCTGTGAAACAAGGTTTTATCCGTTTCCTTTTTGCAGGCAATATGAGACGGTCACCCCCGTCGAAGACTCCGTCATCACAGAGATGACTTCAACGTTGCGAGACTGGGGTGCCATGTGGAAACAGCTCTACGTGGTAAGAGTGCTCTGACACACACACACACACACACACACACACACACACAAACACACACAAACACACACAGATTCAAATGGCAATTCTGCTTTAGCGAAATTGTCTTTTTGTTACCTTTCTCATGGAAGGAATTTATCTGGCCCTGGGTAATTTAAATGCTACAAACAGTCAAAGCTTTTTTCACGTGCACACTCATTGGTGAGATTGATTGTGTTTGTGGCCTATTGAGCTATCTGGGGTGCTGATGAATACTCAGGGATCAAAGTGTACATTTCAGGCAAAGAAGCAGCAGGACATTGGAGCTCATTTGCACAAATACATTCGAAGTCTCCGTCTGCTTCTCTGTCTGGGTCGCCCGCTTCTTCTCGAACTCTTCAGCTTTCTCCCGTTTGTCGTGCCGCTTTTTTGTTTTGTACACTTCTGGGGTTTGATTACAACTGTGTGTTTTTTTCACATGATCAATTGCCTTTGCCTACCCCTCTATCTTCTCATCTGTCAATTTCCCCTTTCATTCATCGCCTTCGCCCGTCTCTCACTCTTTCCGCCTCTCCGTTTTTCTCCCTCCGCAGAAGAGCGATGGGGATTTGTTCCACCGGCTTTGGCACGTGATGAATGAAATCCTGGACCTGAGGAGGCAGGTGCTGGTGGGCCACCTCACCCACGACCGCATGAGGGACGTCAAGCAGCACATCACGGCGAGATTGGACTGGGGCAACGAGTGAGTAGACGACGAGCGGACAGGAAGTGGGCATTCCTTTTCAAATGTCCTAAATATGGCTTCAAGCGCAGAGCCGTTATATAATCATCAAGTGGGTGAGGCCTTGAGTAGTATAGGAAACCTACTGTGCTAGACACTGGTGAAGGTTTATGTGATGAGTGGAATCAGCTGGGCTCGACTAGGGCTCTGGATATTGAGGCTGGAGGTGACTGGAGTAGGAGGGTCACAGCGAATCACTGAAATGAAAGCTGACAGCGAAAGAGAGAGCAGATTTAAAGTTTGACAGCGACGACACGGTTGGCCGATTGAGATCATGGCAAAATTTGATTGGATAACCGTAAACACCATGGTTATAAGGTAGGGAGAGTGAGAACTGAGACTGAATGGGGCAGAGAGAAAGTCTTTCTGATAGAAGTTTAGCTCCTCAGTAAAGTCCCTGCTCTGCGGATGGTCAAACACAACTCCTGTACAGCTTCATTCACACCCACAGCAGACAACCACTGGCGGCCACTAACATCATTAGGGGGATGGTTGGACCTTTCTTTTTGTGTTTATTGACGTTACAAGGTTACATTATGTAATTGGATTTCCAAGTGGTGTGAAAGAAACGGTTACAGAGCACAAGAAGAAGGCTGGCTGCTTTCAGGTGTTTCTTTTACCTTGAAAGAGAACAAGAAGAGGAAATACCTGGGTACATCTGAGAGGAGGAACTGGTTATTTCCACTGGTTCCCTGGATTACAGCCACTTCAGGACATATTACAGGATGCCTGTAAGACAGTTTGAAGAACTGCTGCAACTGCTGGCACCAAGATAACAGTTTTATTATATTCAACTTAACAAAGTTCCTTTTTGGACTCAGCTGTGAAGATTTGGTCTGTTCATGCATCGTCTGTTGCTTGATTCTACATCACATCATTTTAAAGACAAACGGATTTAACAAATTAATAAATAAGCTTAATATCCGACTGGATAGAGTTAAAAGTTATTCTTCTGCTAAGACTGCTTTAGCAAGCAACACATACAATTGTTTTTTTTAAATGATTTAATTGTTGTTGATAAAACAAGCATATATGATCTGTAATTAATGAGCTACAATTAAATCTGCAAACTCACCACAATGTGAATCGTTTATATTAAGCTTCTTCACTTGGGTTTTTACATAAAAGAGTTACTTGTTCTCCCTTCTCGGCTTCACTCTTCATTCCTTGTAGCTCTCTAACTCTTCTTTCACTCGTTCCCTCGACTCTCTCTTTTTCTCCCTGGGCTCTTCTCTTCTCTCCCTGCTCCTCTGTCTTTTGTTGTCACCTACCCTCCCTGCAGGCGCTCTCTTCACTCCGTCAAGTCTCATTCCCCCTCTCACACAGACATCGCTGCACTCTCATTCTTTATTCTCTCTTTGCTTTCCATGCCATGAGGGTGAAACAAGGACAAAAAAAACACACAGGTTCTCTCATTCTCATTCTCTTCGTCCTTACCCTTCACCCTCCTTCATTTTCCCTCCTCCTTATTGAGGAGATTGCCGGACAGGCCCCTCTTCGTGGGCACTTGTGCGGTTGACCGCGCCTGCCTCTTTTATTGCTGCCAAGGAGACACACTCTGTTTTGGTCCACTGAGAAGGAGTTGGCCAAGAGGAGGATAAGGAGAGGAAAAGAAGGAGGAAGAAAGGAGAAAGTGAGAGGTAGTTTTAAGAAACGGACGGGGACACATAGAAACAGAGAGTGTTAAAGGATGGAGAGAGGACGAGGTGCAGGGCAGCAGTTGGAGGAAGGTGGATGCACAGGACAGCGGAAAGACCAGATGGCCAAAGGGAGAGGATTGTTTTCTTTCATCTCTTCCTCAGAGACGAGGATGATCTGACAGCACTTGTCTGTGTGTGTGTGTGTGTGTGTGTGTGTCTGTGTGTGTGTGTGTGTGCACTTGGAGATGATTCTCAATTCAGTCGACCATGTCTGTTTTGTCAACCACAGAGTAAGATATGAATTAAATATCTTTGTAATATGTGTATGATCTGTCTGATCCTGTGTATATCCTGTGTGTGTCTTTGTGTTACAGACAACTTGGCTTGGACCTGGTGCCCAGGCGAGAGTTCAGCATGGTGGACCCAGATGAAATCAGCGTCACAGAGCTTTACAAACTGGTGAGTGGTCTTACACCTCTTCTTAACGTGATCTGTATTCCCTCTCCTCTGGGGAGTCGCAGGGTGAAGTGCGGGTGATTGCAGGATCTGTTTCAACACTTACCTGCTGAAGTGTCCTTGTGTGAGAGGCTAAGTCCAAAAGAGCTCATCTCTGCCTCTTTGTGACAATTTTTGAAAGTGCTGTTTATTTGAGCGTTATCTCTCAATGTAGGTCGGACTCAAGTCTCAGAGCCCATTAGCTATCGTCAGACAACACATTTTTCTCTTGGCCGCAACAGAAAGCGTATATCTGTTCGCTGTCTGTTTAAAGTTTGACTTTTGACACACAAAACATAGTGTTTTGGGCCCAGGTGACATTTTGGTTAAACTCTGTCAACAGCTAACTGTAGAATACAGATAAATTAAAAAGTCGATGCCCTTCAGTCAATGCTCTGCCTCTTTTGCTCTCCACACAGACAGTTTACCTGGGGGCAACCAAAGCCTGCTCAAACGTGATTGGTCAAAGGAGAATTAGAAACCAGAAGCTCAAACTCTTGTCTCTCACCTACAGTATCCGTTAAGAGTCATTAACCAAAATCTAAGGCTGTACATATACTCAAAATAGCTTAAAATGGTTCTGTACATTTGTATTATATGTGTCACTGTTGTAGGGGCATGGTGGTGCAGAGGTTAGCACCTCACAGGTTTGAACTTTATCAACGATGGTTGTTAGCCCTGCGGTACACTGACGACCTGTCCAGGGTGTACCCCGCCTCTCGCTTAATGTCAGCCGCGGCCCTCAAAGGCTGTAGAGATAATAAATCCATCCGTTGGTCTATAGCTGCAGTCATATATCGAGTTTGTGACCATTTTGCCGAAAATAATATGTTTTGAAATAGTCCCTCGCTGACCTACAGCTGCTACTTGCTTCAAGCAGCCTGCGTGGGGAGGAACATCCGTCAGCTGATCGCATCAGGCAGGCGAGGGGATGTTTTACCAGTGTCTCTCTTCTAGCTAACCTCCGAGGTTCGGAGAGAAGCTATCCATCACTGACAGCAGTCGGTGAAACCTGTTGCTCTCAGCTGGCAGGTGGCAGATCACACCTTCCCCATTCTGCCACCTAAGCACACCAGGTCCCTTAAACTGGGATTTCACAATTCCAGTTTTAGAAAGATATGAAACTCATTTGAGTCAGCAACACTCTCATCATTATTACACCATCTATTGCAACTAATGGAAAACACAATTAGGCTTGGTGCTGACAGCCACACTTGTAAAATGCTCTCTGGATTAGCCCAGCAGCATGCTAAGCTAAACAGGGAGTGCAATGCAGGATGCCCCTATACAAGACATTGAGGACCATTTAAAATGTGGTTAAAACCCTTAACTGGAAAAGTGGAGATGAACAGCAGAGGCAGCAATAGTGTAGCAGGGATCATGGAAGAGCGCGTCATATTTAAATGGACCACCTTAATTTGAGAATAACAGACTGGTCTTCACGACCCCCGGGTGAATAGGTGTAATTTGGCAAGACAGTTTTCGTGACGTGGAATATGACGTACTGGGAAAAGAACTAAAAGGCTAAACTCCTCTTCTGGCAATGGGAAAGAAGTGAATCGCCCTTTTAAGCGGGTTTAACCTGCGTATACCCTAACCCAAAACTCTAATTTTAGTGTATAAGAGGTACTATGCTCCATAGTGCAGACAAATATCAATTTGTCTGAGTACTTCAAAGGCTTGAAGAAACTCCAGCCTCACTTCTTTATTGTACTTTTGAGGCATTTGTGTCCCTGTTGGCTAGAAATTGTCCAGCGGCAATTACAAACAAAATAATATTATAATTTTGTGCTAAATTGAGCATCCTATCTGCCTTACACAATATTAACAATCTCAGTTTCGATGTTAGCCACTCTGGATTAGCACCAGTACGAGCATCAAATGAATAAATTCCTCTTTTTTCCATTTGTCCTCAAACCTCTCTCCCTCTCTCCCCCCTTCCACTCCCCCCCCCTCCCTTCCCCTCTTCCCCTCTTCCCTGCATCTCCGTCCCGCTTTCTCCAAGCCCCAACCGCTGTTACCGTGGCAACCACTTCTCTGCCCCTGGTTCGGTGCGGCGAGAATTATATCGCACACGCAGATACACAAACACACACACACACACTCACACACACACACTGTGACGGCTTTCCCTTGTAGGGGTAATTGAAGCTCTTAATCCATCTGTTTCTTTTTTTTGTGAGTCAAAACAAAAGCAGGCAGCAGGATGAAAGCTTCATGCACCTCTATTAAATGGTGTACAGTACACAATCAGCAAATGACTGCAATCCCAGTCCTTTACTGGGGACGAGATGAAGGCGCAGGCATCCACTGGTCACACACATCTCGCTCACAACAAGACATGACACACACTTGAGCTTAATGACATCAGTCTTTTTCTGTGAGATCTTTGTTTACGAGAGCAGCTTCTTTGTTTCTATTCTGCACCGAGCCGCTGTGGTGAGGGTTAATTAAATTGAGACAGAGATTACCTGGTGTGTGTGTGTGTGTGTGTGTGTGTGTGTGTGTGTGTGTGTGTGTGTGTGTGTGTGTGTGTGTCTGGCTGTGTGTGTTTGTGTGTTGGAAGGGCAGTGGGGTGTTACTGTGGAAAAAAATCTACAGTAGCTTTACTGCTGCATTGTGTCGAGGAATTATGGGATCTCTGCCCAGGGAGAAATAAAGAGGATACTGAGAAGGATTATAGCAGGTCAGTGCATTGAATGAGAAAGATTTCACACAGGTGACTCATAGACTTCTACCATCTGACTTTACTTCTCCAACGAAAATCTGGGAACATTTGTGTTGAATTTTTTGCAATAAAACCAGAGCCTGTCCAATTTATTGTTTGGCCAATTAACAATCGTCCAATTTGACCCTTTCACAGGAGTATTAATATCTGTGTTTTCAATGCTTTTTAATTGTATGTTTAGATTTTTACATATTTATGATATGCGCACCCAAAGATACATATTAGTTGGGCACTAACTTAAATGTGCCTTTGACAAGAGTTATCACTGTTGAACTTAAAAACCTGAACGCTCATCGATTGCACTATTGACAGTTTAAAAAGAAGCTTCATGTGGAAGTGAGAGAAAGATGGCTCCACGGTTTAGGGATGTGGTAGTCTCAGTCTCAGGTGGCCTCAGTTTGACTCCTCTCTCCTTTTTAGAATCTCCTTGTGCTTTGACAGTCGCTCCTCTCGGTGCCGTGTCGCGCGGTTTAGGGAAAGATTACACAGTCCACAGTAATAAGACACCCCGCCAAACACAGACACGGCCATGCCCCCTGTGTTCAGCGATCTCTCCCTCTCGGCGTCCCCTCGTTACCCGAAGCATTATGTGCTGCCAGCAGGCCCGCCAGCCTTCTTCCAACGCTGTCAGGTCTACGCCTTTTGTGTCTAGTCATGCCGATGCTGTCGTATAACCACACAGTGCTCCCGCCGGGCCACTTTAATGACAAACTGAAAATAACCTCCATAATAAAATCCCACAGCATAAATTAGACCTTTCAAGACGTGGCCGTTCTGCGTCAAAGCCGGCTCAGCCCTGTTGTGCACAGAATTAAAAAAAACAGATCTGGTTAAAAACAGTGTTGGAGCCTTGTTGTTGTGGTTAGATCGCCCTCCAGTGTGTTTTCTTCCGGGAGCTGAGATCCAGAACAGTCGGGACCAAACGAAACATATTCATCATCCTGACAGATATTGCAGCTGTACAAGGATTTGTAATGTAATGTTCTGTCGTGTTTAATTCTTAAAGGACCATGGTTGTGTCTTTATATAGTGCAGTCAGCTGTTGTTTTTTTGATTTGTTTCTTACCCTCTAGGCCAGTGCCCTTCAAACCAGGCGTAGGGACCACCTGGGGGGGTTTCCAGGAAAAGAAAAAACGATTTCCAAGAAACACAAACAATTTCACAAGAATTAAATAAATATATTTGAGCTATAATTGAAACAAAAGATGAAAGACAGAAAAAAAAACCTGCAGGGATTTTGACAAAACTGTGACAGAATCGTTTGCTTTCAGGTTAATTTACAGCAACACAGGAAACATTGTGACATTAGCAAGTAGCACGTTTTATTTCTTCTTTCCTCAAATCAATATCTTTTGGTATAATAGTGGTCCCAGGTCTCTGACACTGTTATTTTAGTGGTCAGGGGCTGACACATTTAGGAACCTGTGCCTCAGACAGTGGCTGTAAATCTCACATTTCACTGCAGCATGAGAATAGATGGAAGAACACATTCAACTTCAGTGCGTTTCCAACGTTTTCATTGATTTCTCAGAGCATAATTCATGGATCTTGATGAAAGAAACGCAGCAAATTGCAGGTGACTGCGACTTTGGCTGTTTTCATTTGGCTCTCAATGCTCACTGATGCTTTCCTGTGTTGATGCTCCACTGCACTCTGACCTTCCATCTTCCTCCTTCTCCCCTCTCCCTTACCCATCTATTTACATCCCACTACAGAAGTGAATATGGAGCAACATTTGGCAGGGGGCACGTTTGGCCATCTGGTGCTCTGTGTGTGTTTGGATACGTTTTGTGTGTCCTTGTATTTTTGGACGCTGACGGCGGATTAGGACGAACCTCTCAAAAAACGGAGCCGTAATGTGCGAGCTGATCTGGATGGTAGTCACAAGGCCGCACTGTGCTCTGTGGGGCTTTTTTAATATATACTCTGGTATAGATTGACTTAATAAAGCATGCATTATCAGACAGTGCCTCTGCACCACCAGACCCTGAGATGTGATTCGATTCTAGGTTGTGCGACTGTTCCTCCGCATGCATTCGTATTCAGCGTGATTCGTACAGCTTCTGTTCCTATTTCTCGGAGATTAAGACTCCATTTGAAAAGGGGGATGCAGATCACGGCAGCTAAAATGTCTTTGTGTCAATAAACTAATTAGCCTACTTCAAGATAAGAGGTACATAAATACAAGATGGTTGCTTTTATACCTGTTTGAGATTATGCAAGATGTTTTTCTAGGTAAAAAGGACATAATGGTTTTCTGTGAAAGCACAAATTGCTTTAATACATCACCAAGCACTTGAAAGTGTTTATGTGAGCGTCTGTATTCTCATCCATATATGCGTCCTGTGTGAATCCTCTGGCAACAAAGACACAGTCTCACAATGAAGCTCACTTCTTAGCCTAAAGTGCCGCTGACAGGCTGCGTTATCACAAGCTATATTAACTCAAATCAATATCAACCGAATCTATATCTTTTTTTGACTGTCTTCAAATATATATGGAAAAAAAAAAATCTCCTCCAAACAGTGAGAACTCTCAGAGGGATGTTATTAATCTTTGACTGGGAAACTCTGCACTTTAAATACAGCAGCTCTTGTTCGAGAACCAACATGTTGTTTTTTTCCCCGAGCATTAAATTTGATAAGCTTTGAGCCTGGGTTTAGGGGGCTTATGGATTTGACAGTTTTTTTAACCTTCCCAAAATCCAGACCCTCCAACCTTTCATACAACAGCATAGGAATTTCGTATTTTAATCACATTTAGTTTATTGAATCTTTGCATTTGTGTGTATTTGCAGACTAACGTGGTGACATTTCTTCTCCTCCCTCTCCATAGATGGAACATCGGCATCGTAAGAAGGAGACCACCGCGCCCGCAAGCACCCATCACTTGTTTGTCCACGTGAAGAGCCTGATGAGCGCCAACCTGGGAGAGGAGCTCGAGGTCTTCTTCCACATATACGACGGACGAGAGAGCCGGCCCCTCAGGTAGAAGCTTGGAGAAAATAATCCCTTACTGTTTTTAATACAGTTTTCAGGAATCTCTGGAAAAATGTCTGAAAACCAGGTGCATGTCTGAAAGCAGCTTGAAGAGAAGGAGGGAAAATGCATCACTTTTGTATTTAGCTATTTGATTATTATACTTTTGATATTTAATCAAGGATTTATGTGTGTTCAGAGGTTGCGTAGCAGGTGGAAGAGCAGACGTCTCTAATAGCTTCACTTTTTCTCGTGCCACAAACTCTGCTCTAATTATATTCCTGAAGATTTATTAAATGAAGCAGGTTGTTAAAACGCACTTGGACACATAAAAATGGGCCAGGCCGTGCTATTTTCCCCACATAAAACGTGTCCTTGCTGTCCACATAAAAGGGGCCTGTCACCATCACAGTCTGAACACGTCACCCGCACACTCACGCACACACGCACGCACACGACAACACACTCACCGCAGCCTCCTGATTGGGCGTCGGCCAAATAGAACACTGTGTTTAAGCTCCTCAGTTTCGCAGTTCAAAGCAAATTTCAAGGCACGTCACAAACAAGCGGATCCATCAGGCGAAGGGGAAACGAGTGGGTTGAAATGACTTTTGAGAAGTCGTTCTCGTGTCTGACGCCGCTCTCCGCCCCTTAGGGTCACATCAGAGGAACGGGGGCGACATTGATGGGACTCATTGTTTTATTATTGTGTGCAGGGGAACTGTTTCTCCACTTCTACTTTCTGCTGAACTCCAATTTATGAGTCATCAAAATTACTGTTGTGCAAAGTGGGTTGATGCAAGTTTCTTCGAACCCTCACACGGAGAATGTTCGTCAGTGTGAATAAATAGCTCCCAAGGAAATGGGCTCTGTGTTATACAAAGTGGAAAGTGAAAATGCTGTTTCAAAGAACGGACATAAGAAGAAGGCAGCAGGAGTGAGACGCGTTCACAACAACAGGAAAGTGTCCATAGCACTCGGGCGAGCTGGGGCGTCACATCCACTCCAGCGTCGGCCCTTATCACCTAAAGCTCTCGAATCTCCTCTTTCGAACTCGAACTTCTTCGTCAACCAAACTGTATATATATCAGGAGATCAGAGGCGATTTTAACCTGCAAAGAGTTTTTCAAAATGCTCCTGTTTCTTATAACACATACATCCAGAATCCGGGTGTAAGCTATAAGGCTCAGCAGTAATGCAGGTACATTTTCTCTGATCCGCAGTCTGTGCCTTGTCTTGAAGTGGGTAATGACCACCTAGCAGCATCAAATTAAGTTCCACTTGAAGCGCAGTCTCTCTCCGTCTCTCTCATTATGTTTCTCTTTCTCCGTCTGTCTTGCTCTCTCTTTCTTAAAGCTTGAGTACCTCAGCCAGGTATGAGTCATTAGACTCCTACACTTCTGTCGTGTATTGCACTTTGATTTGCATTAAATGAAACACAATAATGTCGACTTTAGTTGTGGCGCGAAAACCTTTGTCACACAACAGCAGCTTCGGATATTCAGTGTACATTGCGAACAAGATGCTCATTTATTCAAAGTGAATACAGCATGGAGCAAGAATAATGAACAGAAACAAAGCTTGAGTTTCCTCACTACAGTTTATCTTGTTAACTAATTCAGCTAATTACCAATTTTCTATCAGTTTTGGGAGATTAAGGCAGAGAAAGGTCTTAACCATTGTGTTGTGTGTGTGTGTGTGTGGGTGTGGGTGTGTGTTGTGTGTGGCAATGACATCGGTTGTCTTCAAGGAAAATCTTGCAATGGCAGCTTGCCAACGTTGTCTCTCACTGTCTGGTCGCACACAAGCAGACACACACACATTTACACAAGCTGCCTGGCAGGGAGCCATTTCTGCGCTTCCCTCAGTGCCGGTGGTTTGTGTGCGAGTGTGTGTCTGCGACCAGATGGGTGTCCGACCCGTTGTTTCTGCACCGTGCCAACACCAGCAGCCCCTGTGCACCATGGCAGCTTCTTTGTGCTCAGTTCAGACGACTTGGATGGCTCTTCAGCAGGACACACACACACCCACACAGACGCACACACAGGGGAATGCTGTACCATCCTCACACTCTCTCTGTTTTGTTGTGTGTTTAGTGGCTCTTTCCAAGCAAACACACATTTATGGCAACTTTTCGCACACTTGCTCTTCCCTCTTCCGACTTTGACCTCCGCTCACTTCTAACAAGGTCATCCATGGATGGCTGGACTTGAACTCGCAGCATGTGTGTGTGTGTGTGTGTGTGCTTTTCAGGAGAGACCTCAGGCTAAGTGTGCATTTTGTGTCTCTCTGCATGACTCTGCTGTCAAATATACTTTTCTTTTTCAGCTCTATGACAAAATTTGCGGGTGCACACAGGTTTTTGAACACAT